>NW_027256898.1:5467338-6067338 GCF_029215685.1 Pituophis catenifer annectens | reverse complement strand
GTCGTCGACTTCCAGCCAGTCCGAGTTTTCCGCTGCGAGTCTTGCCATGGCCACCCGGTGACTGGCGCTGACCAGGCCCTTCTTCAGATAGGCGTCCCCCACAGGCGAAATGATCCCTCGGACCACTTTGTATTTCCCTGCCGGAGCCGATACATTAAAAAAACCTGGGTGTTGCTGTCGTTGGAGGGCCCAACCAGCATCAGACAAGCCTGCTTTAAATCACCATTTAGCGATAAAGCTCCCTAGGTCATCATGGACCCGTTTTTCCTCTCTCCCTTCTTGCTTTAAATTACCAGCATTCTATCTAACAAGCATGGGTTCACTGCCTTAGAAGAGTGAGGAAAATCCTCAGGGACGACTCTCACCCTGGTCACCCACTTCTTTACCCTCGTGCCATCGGGAAGGAGATATAGAAGCGTAGCACAAACAGGCTGAAGAACAGTTTTTAATCCGTGGGCTGTCAGACTCCTGAATGAGAAATCAACATAAGAGCCTTGGTAGTACAGTGGTCTAAGGCACCCTGTAATTAAGACCAGCTGCCTGCAATTACTGCAGCTTCGAATCTCGCCAAGGCTCAAGGTTGACTCAGCCTTCCATCCTTTCTAAGGTAGGTAAATTGAGGACCCAGTTTGTGGGGGCAATAAGCTGACTTTGTATAAATATACAAAAGTATGAAGGCTATTGCTTAGCGCATTGTAAGCCGCCCTGAGTCTCCGGAGAAGGGCGGCATATAAATCAAATTAAAAAAAAAAACAAAAACATCATAACTACGTAGTATGATGGACTGCAGGGCCGGCGCAACGTGTAACATGTTCACGCAAGTGCAATAGGACTGGGTGTTTTGTTAATATGATTTATTGGGTTAGGGGTTTTCTATCTTCACTGTGAGTTGTATGGTGTTGGTGGGGGGGGAGCGTGCACTGAGGGAGCTCAACCGATCTCATTGTGCACTGACAATAAAGATTAGAATTTGAATTTGGAATTTGCGTTAGAAGTTGTTCCTTAAATGGCATAAGAGGAGGGAGGGAGGGAGGGAGGGAGGGAGGAAGGGAGGGAGCGAGGAAGGAAGGAAGGAAGGAAGGAAGGAAGGAAGGAAGGAAGGAAGGAAATCTGGAGTTTAAGAGGAAGGAAGGAAGGAAGGAAGGAAGGAAGGAAGGAAGGAAGGAAGGAAGGAAGGAAGTCTGCAGTTTAAGAGGGAGGGAGGACGGAAGGAAGGAAGTCTGGAGTTTAAGAGGGAGGGAGGGAGGGAGGGAGGGAGGGAGGGAGGGAGGGAGGAAGGAAGGAAGGAAGGAAGGAAGGAAGGAAGGAAGGAAAGAAAGAAGGAAGGAAGGAAGTCTGGAGTTTAAGAGGGAGGGAGGGAGGAAGGAAGGAAGGAAGGAAGGAAGAAGGAAGTCTGGCATTTAAGAGTGAATGAGGGAGGGAGGGAGGGAGGATAGATAAAAGAAGGGAGGAAGGGAGGGAGAGAAGGCTGCTGAGGGTAAAAAATATAGCAATGCACTGCAACTACCTGTGATTCCTACTCATTATTAGTCATGCATTTCTGGCACATAAGAGTGAAAAACAGTCACCTTAGAAATTAGGAAAGAAAAGCCCCAGAGCCGAAAGAGTTGCAGACCAGCAGTTACAACAGGCTCTGTAGTAAATCAAACTTATTTGTTTGCTTATTTGTTCCCTATGACTATCACTAAGTGTTGTATCTTATGATTCTTGATGAATGTTCTTTTTTTTTATATACACCGAGAGCGTGTATATATACACCAAAGACAAATTCCTTGTGTGTCCAATCACACTTGGCCAATAAAGAATTCCATTCCATTCCATTCCATTCCATTCCATTCTATTCCATTCTTCATTCCAATATTCTATTCTATTCTATTCTATTCTATTCTATTCTATTCTATTCTATTCTATTCTATTCTATTCTATTCTATTCTATTCTATTCTCAAACTGCCCTCCCTTTGAACGAGAGGCGGCAGAAAATGAGACTCGTGGGTGACAGATTCCTCTTCAGGAACATCCACAGCAATTCTCCCCCCCTCTAGATACGTCCTATGACAGGTTTTGTCATCCAGCCCCCACAGGTTAGGGATAATGGGAATTGTAGTCCAAAGCACCTGGAGGAAACTTCTCAACGAAGCCCCCAGTTTTACCTGTTTCCTGCAGGTGATCTCTTGCCAATTCGAAAAGCCGAAGGTGCATGTTGGTGATGGGATTGAAGGAACCGCACGCCAGCAAGATCACTTCAGTCTGGTTTTCGGAATCCTCCATCGGCCTAAACTGGAGCCCCTTTTGCCGGGGAAGATGCGAGGCACCTGCTTCAAGGGAGAAGGGAAAAAAAGGAAAGTTTTTTTTTTAAAAAAAGAAGAAAAACTATTTTCATTTTCCACTGGAACAAAAAAACAAAACAGTAAGAGAAGTTGTTTCCTTCATACTACCCTGTTTCTCCGAAAATAAGACCCAACCGGAAAATAGGTCCTAGCATGATTTTTCAGGATGCTCGTAATATAAGCCCTACCCCCCCCAAAATAAGCCCCAGTTAAGATTGTCAGCCAGATGGGTGCATTTAGTACCGTATTTCCCTGAAAATAAGACCTAACTGGAAAATAAGCCCTAGCATGATTTTTCAGGATGCTCGTAATATAAGCCCGACCCCAAAAATAAGCCCCAGTTAAGATCGTCAGCCAGATGGATTCATTTAGTACCGTATTTGCTCCCAAAATAAGCCCTAACCAGAAAATAAGCCCTCATGCGTCTTTTGGAGCAAAAAATTAATATAAGACCCGGTCTTATTTTCGGGGAAATATGGAAGTATAGAAAGCCAGTCAGTTCCACGCAACAGAAGATGAAAGGAAACCCTGAAATTTTGCTATCTTCTGATATCACACCGTCTCCTGCAACAAGGCGATGGCAAATTTGGTAGAAAGAGAGCAGTTATATCAGCCTGCTCTCTGAAGAAAAAACAAGTTTCTGGTCCTCAGGAATACGCAGCTAAGTGACTGTTAAATTCAGGCTTCGCCAATATTTTGGAAATGCCCATTTTAATGTGGTTTTGGCTGCTACAAAGCAGAGGGGCCATTTCTGTGCAAATACAATACAATACAATTCTTTATTTATTTATTTATTGGTTCGATTTATATGCCGCCCTTCTCCGGAGACTCAAGGCGGCTTACAATGCGTTAAGCAATAGCCGTCGTACTTTTGTATATACCTGCTTAGTAGGGCTTTTGCCCCCCCCCCAAGCGGTGTTCTTTTTTATACAAAGTCAGCTTATTGCCCCCCCACAATCCGGCTCCTTTGTTGGGCAAGTGTGATTGGACACCCAAGGAATTTGTCTTTGGTGCATAAGCTCTCAGTGTGCATAAAAAGACAAGATACATTCGTTAAGACTCATAAGGTAAAACCCTGAGTGATAGTCATAGGGTACAAATAAGCAATTGAATCGTACTAGGAAACGGTCAATATAAATCGTTAATACAAGCCACTAAAGGACAACAGGGGTTAAACAGATGGAATGACTGTTTTCCAGATAGTTTAGGAACATCATTACAGTACCGTCATAATTTGATCGCTTTTGCGGGGATTAATAATATTTCACTCTTCGTTTCCCCATCCGCCCCCCCCTCCGCTGAATAGATTTCCCAAGGCTGTGTTTCTAAAATTGCATTGCTTTTAATTTCACTTCTTCGTTAGGTCAACCATGACAGAAGCCAAAAAAAAAAGAAGAAGAAGAAGAAGAAGCAATCAAACCCAGATCTGGGTTTAATTCCAGCCTTGCGCATTTGCCAAAGCAAAAAAGCCAACGTCTGAATAATGAATACAGGTAAAATGATCTCCACCTGTCGCAGGTATATAAAAATACCTGCCTCTGGGGCTAGGCAGCAGCAACGCGTAGATTGAAGGGAGGTGGGGGATGCTTCTTAAGGCGGAAAAGGGATCCAATTCCTTCCCCAGAGAGAGAGAGAGAGAGATCATCAGCTGAAGCACAGATGATCACCTGGCGATCCAGGTAAGATGGGGGCGGCAGACAAAGGAAGAAAAAAAATGCGGACATCCGACCCCTCCTTTATCCCAGGGATCCCATAAACTGGGAAGACTCCAGTGCACTCTTCACGTGTACAGGAGCATCTGGGAGGGATGACGTCCCGGAATTCCAAAGGTGAGTGCCGAGTGGGAATTCCTGGAGCTGTCATCCCAACACAATTGGGAGGGGCAACAGGTTGAAGGAGGTTGAGTCGCAGGGGTGGGAGTCTACCGGTTCCGACCGGTTCGTAGCTCCAACGATCGGCTGGGAGCGAACCGGTTCGCTCCGACTATCAGCTGGGCCCGCCCGCCTGCCCCTACGTTTTACTTACCTTTATCTTCGCAGCTGATTAGCATGGCGGATTGCTGTGCATCAGCTGTTTTTATTCCCTACCACTAATGTGGAAGGTGATTTTTTTTTTATTGAACTGTGCACGCGCGCACAACGCACGCAATCTCTGAACCGGTTGTTAAACTGGAAGGATCGCACCATTGGTTGAGCGGGTCAGACAAGGAGACTACCCTAGTAAGAACAGCCAGCATGGATCAAAATAGACCTTCCGTATAGAGCAGTGATGGCTAACCTTTTTTTGAGGGAGGGGGTCATGTGCGTGTGTGCCCATACCTATAATTCAATGTGCCCCACGCATGCGCACGCTCCCCCGGTTTTTGGCACGCGATGGCACAGTGGACCCGGTAGGCCTGTTTTTCACCCTACCCAGGTTCCAGAGGCTTTCTTGGAGCCTGGGGAGGGTGAAAAGAGGCTTCCCCATCCCTCTAGAGGCCCTCTGGAGGCCAGAAAAGGCCTGTTTGCTGACTTCCAGTGGGCCCGGAAGGCCCAAAAATCAGATGAACGCGCTGGAGCTGAGCTAGGGCAACGCTCGTGTGCCCACCAATATGGCTCCGCGTGCCACCTGTGGCACGCGTGCCATAGGTTCGCCATTACGGGTACAGAGCTTCCGTATAGGTAGTCCTCAACTTACGACACGAATACAACAGTTTGTTTAGTAACTGTTCGAAGTTACAACGGCACTGAGAAAAGTGACTCGTGGACGTTTTTCACGCAACCGTTGCAGCATCCCCACAACCGCAAAATTCAGGCACTTGGCAACTCATATTTATGACGGTAATAGAGTCCCAGGGTCGCGTGATCCCCTTTTGCGAACTTCTGACAAGCAAAGTCAATGGGGAAGTGGTGGGTTGCCCCCGGTTCACACCGGTTCTATAGAACCGGTAGTAAAACCGGTGGGAGGCTCCGCCCACCGACCCCAACATCATCAAAATGCTTATGCGCTTGCGCAGAAGAGCGCATGCGTGCGGCCCCGCTACAAACCAGTAGTAAAGCTAAGTAGAACCCACCCCTGCTGTTACTGACTAAACAACTGCAGTGCTTCATTTAACAACTGTGGCAAAAAAAGGGCATAAAATGCGGCAAAGCTCAGCAACAGAACATCTCACTCAGCAACAGAAATTTGGGGCTCAATTGTGGTCGTAAATCAAGGATGCCCTATGAGGCGAGGTGGCGCACTGGTTAGAGTGCAGTACTGAAAGCTACTTCAGCTGACCGCTAGCTGTAGCTCAGCAGATCAAATCTCACCAGGCTCAAGGTTGACTCCGCCGTCCATCTTTCCGAGGTGGGTAAAATAAGGACCCAGATTGTTGGGGGGCAAGAGGTTGACTCTGTAAACCGCTTAGAGAGGGCTGCAAAGCACTGTAAAGCGGTATATAAGTCTAAGTGCTATTGCTATATTCAGAAGCCCCTTTCCTCTGACGGCCGAGGACACAAGAGGTAGCAGAGCGGTCCTCAGTCAAAGCCAGAATTCACACGCCAGGTTTGTGGCTTAGAACATTGTGGTTTGTGAACCATGATAGCAAGGTTAGTGTGTGGTGTATGAATTCAGACCATTTGTGGCTCACAAGAGAATGGCTTTAGTGCAAAGCTGATCTGTCCCCGTCCACACACACACACAAACACAGCCAGCCGAGGGTTAAGGAAACACTATGGCACACACCCAGGTCTTTATCTCCAACTTGGCAGCGATTTACACACTGTCTGCCAAGTGAGTTTATTTCCACAAAACAGAAAGATAAGATACTTAGCGTACAAAAAGTCCAATCAGAATAATATTTCTCTCAGCAGTTCCGGACGAGGCTTTAGTGACTATCCAAGGTTTACTTTTGTTCGTCACAAGGATCACTGGCCACCACCCTCTATTATATAGTCTCTGGGGTGTGGTCCAGTGACTCAGTTCTAATCCCTAGCACGCCTCCTGAGCTGCTGCAATCGTTTATCACGCCTTCGGAGGCGTGCGTCCAGGAATGATGTCTCTCCCTCGCTCTCATCCGAGCCACCTGTCTCCCTGTTAATCTCCTCTCCCTCGGCCGGCACCTGAGACAGTGCCAGAGGGGAGGGGCCTGGAGAGGGAGGCCTGGCTGACTCCTCTTCCTCATGCTCGGAGCTTTCTTCCTCCGATGGGACAGGCTCAGAGGGCGGGGCCACAACAAAAGCATCAACCCAGCTAAAACCTGGCTTGTTTTACATATGTAAATATTTTTAATTAATCGCCCTTCTAGATTTCATTTGGAAAACGTCGTATATGTGAAAGACAATATTCCACTATCATGGACCAGCTTTTCCTTAGATAAAACATAGTGGCAAAGACAGGCCTTTAACATGGCATTTACAATTGTACAATTAAAGAACTCAATTCTACAATCCCTGGATGTCTTTTTTTGCCAGGTTTTTGACGGATCTGCTATGATTCACTTCTGCCTGGCTCACGCTGCCTATCACTTCAGCCGATGGCTCCCAAAACACCTCCAGTTCAGACTGTAAGCTGCCACAACTTGGCGTTTTAACTCAGGCACAGTATTAAAGCTTGTGATGATGCATTCTGACTGCTTGTATTTTTATTTTGCCCAGTGAGAGCACCATCCTAGTTACAGAGGTTAGCATTAAGTGGGAAAAGAATGAATTCTTCTCTATTCGTAATTCTGTGTGAAAAGTCTTCTTTGACACCGTCAGAAGTGTCCAACAAGCAGACTGCATTTGCATCTGTTTTAAACCAGGCTTAAAAACGTCTACGGGCCATGGGTGGCTCAGTGACTAAGATGCTGAGCTTGTCGATCGAAAGGTCGGCAGTTCAGCGGTTCGAATCCCTAGTGCCGCGTAACAGGGTGAGCTCCCGTGACTTGTCCCAGCTTCTGCCAACCTAGCAGTTCGAAAGCACGTAAAAAATGCAAATAGAAAAAATAGGAACCCCCTTTGGTGAGGAAGGTAACAGCGTTCCGTGCGCCTTTGGCGTTGAGTCATGCCGGCCACATGACCAAGGAGATGTCTTCGGACATCGCTGGTTCTTCGGCTTTGAAACAGAGAGGAGCACCGCCCCCTAGAGTCAGGAACGACTAGCACGTATGTGCCAGGGGAACCTTTACCTTTACCTTTACCTAAAAACTTCTGTATCCCACCCATATGGCTTGCCACTTGGACTTATAACTTTGTCCAATCTTTTGGGTAAGTTTTCACTTGCTGAAATTACCGTGTTTCCCCGAAAATAAGACCCTGTCTTATATTTTTTTTGAACCCCGAAATAAACGCTTGGCCTTATTTTCGGGGAGATCTTAATTCTTTGGGGTGCGTGAAGCTTGCTATCTTACTTACTTACTTACTTACTTACTTACTTACTTACTTACTTACTTACTATCTTGCTATCTTACCTGATTTCCAGCTCTGTCTAACCAGAGGAAATGGCGGGGACAGGCTGTGCATGCGTTTAAATATTTTCGGGGAAGGCTTATTTTCGGGGGGCAGCTTATTTTAGCACATGCGCTTTTAATAATTTTAAATTTTGTATTGGTATGTGTTTTAGTTCTGGCTGTGCACCGCCCTGAGTCCACTAGGAGAAGGGCGGTATACAAATAAAATAAAATAAATAAATAATAAATAAAAGCCCGATTGGGCTTATTATCAGGGGAGGTCTTATTTTAGGGGAAACGGGGTACAAGGATGAAATTCACTGCTCAACACTGCTTGCCACTAATTATCGAATGTAGAGAATTATGATAATATATTTCCAAACAATAAAGGTACTGATAAGTCTCTCTCTCGTTTTTTATTTCTTTGTTCTTTTCGCCAGGCAACTCGTGATTTTTGCCCTTGGGATTGCCATCCTTCTTCTCCAATTCTACGTCCTGCTACGGTATTAAGCGCAATTTTATTCTTTTTCTTTTTCCTCTGATATTCCCTTTACATGCTTCCGTACCTTCAAGAACACGGGGGCAGCCGACTGGAATATCCGGAGGAGCTCTTGAGAAGAGAGAAGTTGCAGCCTGTCCCATGAGTGTTTGGGGTGGGGTTGGATTGGATTTATTTTGGTTAAAGTCCCTGGTAGAGATTTAACAGATGACTTCCTGCTTTTTCCCCCAGAGGTTCAAATTCCAAAGTTGAAGGGCTGGAAATTTAAGGGAAGGCTGTGGTGGGACAGATATTTTAGACTATACTGATAGTAAAACGATCACCAGGCCTTGAAAGCACTGCCTAATGAAGACTCTTTAAATTAGCATTAGGAAATTAGGTACATGTTGGAAGTGGAAGGGAAGGGAAGGGAAGGGAAGGGAAGGGAAAGGAAAAAGGAAAAAGGGAAAAGGGAAAGGGGAAAAGGAAAGGAAAGGGAAGGGAAGGGAAGGGAAGGGAAGGGAAGGGAAAGGAAAGGAAAGGAAAGGAAAGGAAAGGAAAGGAAAGGAAAGGAAAGGAAAGGAAAGGAAAGGAAAGGAAAGGGAAGGGAAGGGAAGGGAAGGGAAAAGGGAAGGGAAAAGGGAAGGGAAGGGAAAAGGGAAGGGACAGGAAATTACAGGAAAGGAAAGGAAAAGAGGAAGATGGAAGGGAAGGAAAGGAAAGGACAGGAAAAGAGGAAGATGGAAGGGAAAGGGAAGGGAAGGAAAGGGAGGAGGAGGGAAGGGGAGAGAAGGGGAGGGAAGGGAAGAGGGGCGGGAAGGAAAAGAAAGGAAAGGAAAGGGAGGTGGAGGGAAGGGGAGGGGAGGAGAGGGAAGGGAAGGGAAGGAAGAGAGAGGAGGAAAGGAAAGGGAGGAGGAGGGGCGGGAAGGGAAGGGGAGGAGGGAAGGGAAGGGAAGAGGGGCGGGAAGGGAAGGAAAGGGGGAAGGAGGGAAGGGGAGGAGGAGGGAAGGAAAGGAAAGGGGAGGAGGGAAGGGAAGAGAAGGGAAGGGAAGGAAGAGAGAGGAGAAAGGAAAGGAAAGTTCAGACAGGTCTAGAAATATGCAGATTGCACATGTAAATAAAGGTGAGAAACAAAGGAATTTCCCAGTGGGAAAGGCAAAGTGCCTGGCACTAGCAGAAATGAGGCCAAGTGCGAAGTTAAAGGTAAGGTAAATCTATTCAGAGGTACATATAATAATATACTGCACATTCAGCAGAATTCAGCAGAGCCTGCCAACAGGGGAAAGATAACTCGTGAGCAAAAGGCTTTTGTATAAAATATCAGAATTGTGCCTTCCAACTTAACGCCCAAAAACCTGCCATTTGTGAACTTGGAACACATGGTTACTGGCCCACCTTCCCACCCCCACCCCTCCAAAAAAATCTTGTTTTTCAGACCTAAATCTTCTCACTACTGCAACCAGCCCCTTCTCTACAACCTGGTGGGAAGCATCATCCTGACGTTCTTCGCTACGGGTGCGTGAAGGCTTCCAGCAGCTCTCCAGAGCATCAGGAGAGGACGACTGTGGTTCTTTCGGCTCCACAAATAAAAACATTTGTGCGGCAGAAAATGACAAGGGGAGGGGGGCGCGTGTATACCCAGGGGTGGGCTTCAAAAATTTTACCAAGGGGTTCTCTGCCCGGTTGCTGGGTGGGCGTGGCCTAGTTGGCCTCATGCGCCACAGCCAGGGGGGGGGTGTTTTTGCCCTCCCCAGGCTCCGGAGGCTTTTTTTGAGCCTCCAGGAGGGCAAAAACAGGCTCCGGAGGCCCTCTGGAGGCTGGAAACGGGCCCTTCCTGAACTTCCAGTACAGTGCTGAAATCCAAATTTTTTTATTACCGGTTCTGTGGGCATGGCTTGGTGGCTGTGGTGTGGCTTGGTGGGTGTGGCAGGGGAAGGATACTGCAAAATCCCCATTCCCACCCCACTCCAGGGGAAGGATACTGCAAAATCTCCATTCCCACCCCACTCTGGGACCAGCCAGAGGTGGTATTTGTCAGTTCTCTGAACTACTCAAAATTTCTGCTACCGGTTCTCCGAACTACTCAAAATTTCCACTACCAGTTCTCCGAACTACTCAAAATTTCCGCTACCAGTTCTCCGAACTACTCAAAATTTCCGCTACCAGTTCTCCGAACTACTCAAAATTTCCGCTACCAGTTCTCCGAACTACTCAAAATTTCCACTACCGGTTCTCCGAACTACTCAAAATTTCCACTACCAGTTCTCCGAACTACTCAAAATTTCCAGTACCGGTTCTCCGAACTACTCAAAATTTCCAGTACCGGTTCTCCAGAACCTGCCAGAACTTGCTGGATTTCACCCCTGTTCCAGTAGGCCCCTTTTTCACCCTCGGCGAGCCTCCGCACGCACCCTGCACTTACCTGCATCCAAAACGGGCTGCGTGGGGACTCCTGGGAGGGGCTGGGCGGGGTGAGCCAGGAGTGGGATTTGGGGGCTCTCCGAACTGCACAGAATCTTAGCTAGAGTTTCCCCCGAACCCCTGCGAACCCCCAGCAGCCCATCCCTGGGTATACCACATGTGAACAGACTGCCATGGAGGCCATTCAGGATTGCACAAAGCTCTACCTGTCGCTCCTGCCTGCATGCCCATCCCCATAAGCTAATTCTCCCCCTTCCTCTCTTTTTAGGGCTGGCTTTGATCTTAGCCCTGACGCCGCACATCCCATGGGAGCTGAGAGCCACAATCTCGGTTTTTGGACTTGCCTCTTTTGCAGAAGGCGCTTATATCACTCTACTCACTGCCTTGGCCCCACAATGCGTATGTAGCTCATGTCTCCATCAGATTTCCTCCCACTGTACAAGTAGTCCATGACTTAGCAATAGCACTTAAGACTTATATACAGCTTCACAATGCTTTCCAGCCCTCTCTAAGCAGTTTACAGAGTCAGCCCATTGCCCCCAACAATCTGGCTCCTCATTTGACCCACCTCGGAAGGATGGAAGACTGAGTCAACCTTGAGCCAATCGGTCAGGATCAAACTATTGGCAGTGGGCAGAGTTAGCCTGCAATAGTGCATTCTAATTACTGGGAAGGAAGGAAGGAAGGAAGGAAGGAAGGAAGGAAGGAAGGAAGGAAGGGCAGTTAAGACTTATCTATTGTTTCACAGTCCTTTACAACCCTCTCTAAACGATTTACAGAGTCAGCCTATTACCCCAACAATCTGAGTCCTCATTTTACCCATCTCAGAAGGATGGAAGGCTGAGTCAACCTTGAGCCTGGTGAGATTCGATCTGCCAAATTGCAGGCAGCCGGTGATCAGCAGAAGTAGCCTGCAGTACCGCACTCTTAACCACTGCGCCTCCGCGGCTCGCTTACGAACACCGTTGGCAAGCGAGACAGCGGTTATGTGAATTTTGCAACATTTGACGGCCTTTCTTGCCGCCGTTGTTAAGTGAGCCACCGCAGTTGTTAAGTGAATCACACGGTCGTTAAAGTGAATCTGGCGTCCCCATTGACTTGGCTTGTCAGAAGGTTGCAAAGGGGGAATCACGTGATCCCGGGACACTGCACCCGTCATAAATAGGAACCAACTGTCGAGCCTTTGAATTTAAATCACGTGACTATGGGGGGAATGCTGCAACAGTTGTAAGGCAAAAGAGCCTGGTGGCGCAGCAGACTAATAGCCTGTTATTATCATTCAGCTGCCTGCAATTACTGCTAGTTCGAATCTCTCCAAGGCTCAAGGTCGACTCAGCCTTCCATCCTTTCTAAGGTAGGTAAATTGAGGAGCCGGTTTGTGGGGGCAATAAGCTGACTTTGTATAAATATACAAAAGTATGAAGGCTATTGCTTAACGCATTCTAAGCCGCCCTGAGTCTCCGGAGAAGGGCAGCATATAAATCAAATTAAAAAAAACAATGTCTATTCTGAATCCTAAGAGAATTCTTCGCACGGGAGGGTAATTCTGAATATAGACCGCTTAAATTAAAATATTAGAAAACATTTTTAATTCCTTTATCATAAAGAATATATATATATATCTTTCCTAGGCCAGAACCACTCCTGAGCTCTATTACCTCTCGATGATTCTGTCAGTGGCTAGCATAATATCGGCCAGTAAGTATTGTGATTTCTCTTTATACAAGTTAAAGGTAAAGGTTTCCCTTGCACATATGTGCTAGTCGTTCCTGACTCTAGGGGGCGGTGCTCATCTCCGTTTCAAAGCCGAAGAGCCAGCGCTGTCCGAAGACGTCTCCGTGGTCATGTGGCCGGCATGACTCAACGCCAACTGTCTTGCTTAGCAAGGGGAAGTATGGGCTCAATGGTCGTCATAAGTCGAGGAACTATCTGTAATGCTGTGCCTGTGATTTATTTTTATTTTTTTTTGCATTTGGACAGAAAATACATATCATTCCTTCGCACTGCGGCACTTTCTCTCTTGCAGCCTATTTTTCCTTCTTGGGATTATTCTGGCTTGCCAATGTCATTTCTCCTGGACTGACGCTGGACAAGAAAGCCAAGACAGGAATCTGTTATGAACCAGTCTCTGAATGCGGCTGCCTGTGGCACATCTGACTGGCCATGTGTGACCACTGGCCCATGAAACAAATCTTTCTGCTAAAAGGATTCTACCTTGGTTTCATTTTATGAAATTTTATTTCACCTCATGATTGTTGACGAACGTATCTTGTCTTTTTATGTACACTGAGAGCATAGGCACCAAAGACAAATTCCTTGTGTGTCCAATCACACTTGGCCAATAAGGAATTCTATTCTATTCTATTCCATATTTTCTATTCTATTCTATTCTATTCTATTCTATTCTATTCTATTCTATTCTATTCTATTCTATTCTATTCTATTCTATTCTATTCTACTCTACTCTACTCTACTCTACTCTACTCTACTCTACTCTACTCTACTCTACTTTCTTTGTCAAGAGAAGACAAGAACATCCCTGGCACAGTGAAAGACCCGGAAGGCCACCAAGGGTGGAATTATGGAAGCCCCTTGTGATTCCAGGGACGGTTTAATTTAAACAAAGTTACAAGGTGGGCCCACTACAACTATTCCAAAGCAGCATTTTTTAAAAAAAATGTTTAGGTTTAGATAATTTCAGGATTAAATTCTAGGCAATATGTGTATCACCTCTCATGCAAGAAATTGAAGAAAAGGTATCTTTTCTCAATATACAATCGCCCTGGCTTGGAAAAATTGCCTTTTGAGGCTGCAGCCGAGAGGTGTGAAAACCAGAAAAAACATTTGTAGTTTTGCAGCACTGATTTTATGCCGTCCATCGATGTACAGTGTGAATGCCGCAGCCTAAATCTCCTCGAAGGGCATGGCAGAAGCTCCATAAAGCTTTCACACTATGATGTTGGAAAATGTATTTATTATGGCTGTTCACCGCCCTGAGTCCTTCGGGAGTAGGGCGGTATACAAATATGAAAAATAAATAAATAAATAAATAAATAAATAAATAAATAAATAAATAAATAAAATGTGCCACTGACTTATTCCACTATACAGTCACAAGCTGGATGACCTGTCATGTTATATAAGACCCTTAAATCAATAAATACTAATAAATAAATATCCTTTTCTTCTGTTGAGCAATGAAACAATGCTCCAATACCCTCAAAACAGATCCGTTCCGTGTTAAACTGCTCCAAGAATATGGCCTAAATTAAAGCAACCTACCCAATTATGAGCCTTGGTGGCGCAGTGGTCAGAGTGCAGTATTGCAGGCTACTTCTGCTGACTGCCTGCAATTTGGCAGTTCGAATCTCATCAGGCTCAAGGTTTACTCAGCCTTCTGAGGTTGGTAAAATGAGGATTTTACCAGATTGTTGGGGGCCATATGCTGACCCTGTAAACCGCTTAGAGAGGGCTGTAAAGCTATACGCTTAAGTGCTGCTTCTATTAATACCCTTAGTCAAAAAGAAATACATAAAAAGTGTTTTTACAGTTGCTCATCTCCACCGCAGCCCTATCTAGAAAAGACCCGATCTAGAAAAGCTTCATAAATGAATATTAGATTGTTGCTCCTGCTCTTGTAATAGAGACAGGGGAACCATGCCTAGTTCTCCATTTCCTTAGCATGGCCAAATCTGGGTATTATGAAACAAAGCTTCCAGCCACACCCGTCTAAATGATGGTGCCTAACAGATCCTGGCTGATCTAGAAAAGACTGGCAGGATCAGACCTCGTTAGCTCTCAGAGACAATAGATAAGAGAGCCGAAACTAAATGGGTAAAGAATAACACTTCCAGAAGATGCTAACACCAACAGCATCCTCACCTTGCAGGGGTCACCAGAAGAGTCGATCTGACTTTACTCGTCTAACTACATCCTGAAGACCAAGGACTGCTCGGTTTTTTTTTCTTACAGGAAATCAAGACGTTTATACAGGTAGTCCTCGAGTTACGACCACAACCCGAGTCCAAAATCTATGTAGCAAAACAGTGAGTTTGCCCAATTTTACGACTTTTCAGAATTGTTAAGTGAATCGTTGCATTTGTTCAGCTAAAAACACATTTTAAAACGTGTTTGGTTGTTAAAAGTGAATTTGGATTCCGCGTCGACTTTGCTTGTCAGAAGGTCGCAAAAGCTGATGGCACGACCCCCTGGGGACGCTGCGACCGTCATAAATGTGAGCCAGTTGCCAAGCGTCTGGATTTTGATCGCGTGACCGCGGGGGATGCTGCAACGGTCGTTAAGCGTGAAACACGGTCGCAAGTCTCCCTTTTTTTCCAGTGCCTTTACAACTTTTAGGGCGTTTAGGGAATCTGGCTTCCCCATTGACTTTACTTGCCAAAAGGGTCACAAAAGGGGATCACATCGCCCCAGGACACTGCAACCGTCGTAAATATGAGTCAGTTGCCAAGTGACTCTGAATTTTGATCATGCGACGATGCGGATGCTGCAGTGGTCCCAAGTGTGAAAAGCAGTCATAAAGCCACATTCTCCAGTGCCCTTGTAACGTCGAACGGTCACTAAACGAACCGTTGTAAGTTCGAGGACTACCTGTATTATTTCTTTTATTGGCTTCTGATTGGAATAAGCTATCATCGTGGCAAGGATCGCCCACTCCTCCTGCACCCGCCGACCCACCCCCTCCAAAACTGGGAGGCTCCCGAAAAGGACTGCCTTACCAGCCGGCAAGGATCGAAGAGATCGCGTCGCAAACGGCTTCAGCCCGGAACTGAAACTACTCGGTCGAAAGAGCCAAGAAGGCGGAGAAGCGGCTGGGAGCGAAAGCAGCGCTCTGATTGGCTCCCGCAGACAGGAAGTGACGGCATGTCCGACGCCCAGGAAGGTTCCCCCAAGGCTTCCAAACCGGAAGTGGGACGGGGGCTCTAATTCCCCCCTCCCCAAAGGAGAGATGTGATCGAGGGAGTGGGCGGGGTCCGCCTTCTCATCCACCCGGGGAGGTTGGAGAGGAGGAAGGAGGAGTGTTGCGTGGGTAAGGGAGGGAGGGGAGCCCTGCGGGGCGAGGCCAGGTCGTGGCAATGCGGGAGTGGGGTTCATTGGGAGGAGTGGGGGGGGGGGATGTCGGATAGGAAAAGGGGGTGGGTGGGATTGGGGGGGGGGAAGGGCTTCGAAAGGCGCTGAACCTGAGCTGAATCAGCAACTGGAAGTGGGGCCTCCTCCGCTCCTTTGGCACAATGCTAAGATTGCAAACCCCATGGCTAAAATAAAAAAAATAAAAAAATAAAAATTAGCAACTGGAGTGCATCCCTCCAAGCTGAAAATAACATTTTTCTTGGCCCCAAATGCCTTCCAGGGAGGGAGAGAGGGGGGAGGGAGGGGGAGGTGGGGGAGAGAGGGAGGGGGAGATGGAGGAGAGAGAGGGGGGAGATGGGGGAGAGAGGGAGGGGGAGGGGGGAGAGAGAGGGGGGGAGGGAGGGGGAGATGGGGGAGAGAGTGAGGGGGAGATGGGGAGGGAGAGAGAGGGGAGATGGGGAAGAGAGGGAGGGGGAGATAGGGGAGAGAGAGGGGGGAGGGAGAGGGGGGAGGAAGGGGAGAGAGGGGCAGGGGGAGAAGGGGAGGGGGGATGGAGAGAGCGTGAGGGAGAGGGAGGAGGGAGGGAGAGGGCTGCAGCCCCTTCCCCTTTCTGTTTTTTTTCAAATTAAGAGTTTCTCTTTTATTTTATTTTTTTTTCAAACATACTTTATTAAATTTTATATATATACAGAAAAAAATCTCATTTCTATTAACATCGGATATGCAGTATTTATACATATATACATCGAATATATCTGGTGTCACATAAGCTATTTGTTGCTATTTATTTAATGCACCTTTAATTCTATGCTTTAATTCTATCATTCGTAGAAGAGTTCCTATCTATTCATCCTTCCTATGGCAGGGGCCCCTCCTGTCATTTAGCCTCTTGTCTCTGCTTTTGTCTCTGACAGAAGGGCTGTGTGGCACATGACTTAAAATGGCTTCGAGGGGAACCATCGAGACCAGCAAGTTGAAGCAGAACTTGGAAGAGCAGCTGGACAGGCTGATGCAACAGCTGCAGGATCTGGAGGAGTGCAGGTAAGGGACAGGGGGAGGGCGCCCGCCCGCCCTTCCAGACATGACTAATCCGCCATGGATCAAACGTGAGACGGAATGGGGCAAATTTCAGAGTTTACCAGCTCTGAAGTTGACGTGTGTGTATGGGTGGGGGGGTGGGATTGGTTCTTCTGCTCAGCAAAATGACCGCTCTCATGCTTCTGTCAAGCGTCACCGAGATGGCGAGAGGGTCCCCCAAAACATCATGTGCAACCAGATGCCTCCTGCATAAAACCCAAGTGAACATGGAAAAAGTCATTTTGCCGAATTCCTCAGCTGGTCACTACTACCAAATATTTATTTGCTGCAATCAGCCCAGGATTTTTGGGAAGGAGATTCGGGATGGGGTGGGGGGGGGGGTGTATTGTGATTCTTTTTAACGATTTTTGTTTTTAAGAGTATCCCAGTTTTGTGTGTCGCAGCTTAAAATTGCCGTTTGCAATAAGCATAGCTAAATATTCATTTGCTGCTGTGTGTAGCCCTGCTGCCTCAGTTTACCCCTTCCTGCTATAGGTAGGTTAGTTACCCTAGATTGGGAATACAGGTTTACAACAGTTCATTTAGCGACCGTTCGAAGTTACAATGGCACTGAAAAATGTGACTTTATGACTGCTTTTCATACTTGGGACCACTGCAGCATCCGTATCGTCACATGATCAAAACTCAGACACTTGGCAACTGACTCATATTTATGACAGTTGCAGTGTCCTGGGGTGACATCCCTTTTTGTGACCTTTTGGCAAGTAAAGTCAATGGGGAAGCCAGATTCCCTTAACAGCCGTGTTACTAACTTAACTGCAGTGATTCGCTTAACAAATGTGGCAAGAAAGATGTAAAGTGGGGCAAAATTTGCTTGACAAGCGTTCCACTTAGCAACAGAAATTTTGGGCTCAATTGTAGCCATGGGTCGGGAACTACCTGTATGCTGCTAGGTAAAAGTAAAGGTTCCCCTCGCACATATGTGCTAGTCGTTCCTGACTCTAGGGGGCGGTGCTCATCTCCGTTTCAAAGCCGTAGAGCCAGTGCTGTCCGAAGATGCCTCCGTGGTCATGTGGCCGGCATGACTCAACGCCAAAGGCGCATGGAACGCTGTTCCCTTCCCACCAAAGGGGTCCCTATTTTTCTACTTGCATTTTTTTACGGGCTTTTGAACTGCTAGGTTGGCAAAAACTGGGACAAGTCACGGGAGCTCACTAGGGATTCGAACCGCTGAACTGCTGACTTTCGATCGACAAGCTCAGCATCTTAGCCACTGAGCCACCGCATCCGTATTATACGTTGCTAACAACAGCTAAAATCATATTGCGATTGGCTCCCTTGCAGAGACGAACTGGATGTCAGTGAGTATGAAGAAACCAAGAAGGAAACACTTGAGCAGCTGAGCGAGTTCAACGACTCCT
Organism: Pituophis catenifer annectens; assembly: GCF_029215685.1. Taxonomy (NCBI): domain Eukaryota; kingdom Metazoa; phylum Chordata; class Lepidosauria; order Squamata; family Colubridae; genus Pituophis; species Pituophis catenifer. The sequence goes on along the minus strand of NW_027256898.1, from coordinate 6,049,175 downwards.
TGAAAAAAATTATCTCTGGCAATATGACCTTGGTAGATGAGCTCGGTGGGATGCAACTGGTGAGTATTTGGCTTGAATTTCGGTGATTGTATGTCAAATATATCTCCTGCAGTGGGTGGCACCTTTCTAGATTCCTTTTGTTTCCAAAGCGATGGATGGGTATTTTAAGCCTTCTTCCATGCAACCTTAGACACTGTCACCTGCAGAAAGTCACCTGACTTTGCAGTGTCAAGCAAATTTCTCCATCTTGCGGAGGGGGGGGGGGAATGGATGGTACAAATGAGAGACAGTAGTACTGATGTACAAGTAGTTTAATGAAAAGAAGGACTAAGGATGACATGATAGCAGCGTTCCAATATCTCAGGGGCTGCCCCAAAGAAGAGGGAGCGAATCTATTCTCCAAAGCACCTGAATGCAGGACAAGAAGCAATGGGTGGAAACTGATCAAGGAGAGAAGCAACTTAGAACTAAGGAGAAATTGGCTTACTAACTTATCGAGTGCAGTGATTCACTTAACAACTGTGGCAAGAAAAGTCGTAAAATGGGGCAAAACTCACTTGACAAATGTCTCAGTTAACAACAGAAATTTTAGGCTTAATTGTGGTCGTAAATAGAGGACTACCTGTAATGTAGGTAGAGGATTGACAAGTCCAGTACAGCAAGATTAAAGAACTAATATGAGCAATAATAATATTAATTATAAAATAATAATGACTACGGAAGGCATGTTAACTTGCTGCAGTCCAACTGTTGCTCTTAACCGCAGAACTATATGGTGCTCTGGTTTTATAAATTAATGTTTCAGATATTAAAAATTGCAAAAGCTGGCTGCTTTTTAAGTGACTAATGAACAGAAGCATCCCATGTGCTGATAGCAAAGGAATTTCTTAGAGGTTCAGTGCCCCTTGCTAGTCATAGAAATAACTCATGATAATATTTATCATATCCATGTAACACGAAGTAACTTTGTCTATTGATATTCGCTACAAGTTATTTACATTTTATCTTTTAGGCTATACAAGCAGCCATCAGCCAGGCTTTTAAAACTCCGGAAGTCATCAGGATGTTTGCCAAAAAACAGCCTGGGCAGTTGAGGACAAGATTGGCTGAGGTGAGGATGTTTCCTTTTTTCCAAACAAACAAATGCTGTTCTTCAATAAGTCAAGGACATGAAGAGTGTTAATCACTTTCCTTCTGAAAAACAATATTTCTGGGGCAAGACTGATGCCAATGCCAAACGATCTTATTTCGAGAATCGGGGTCCCAGCTGGCACGTTCCGTTTTATTTCCCCATCCTTTTTTTTAAATCTTGTTTGTTTTTTAATAGATTGATCTAGCCTGGGAACCTGCATGGTTAAAAATGATTGAAAGTGATTTTGGGGTGGTTTTTTTTGGTACAATTTATGCAAGTTGCTTAAATCTTGCACCGGTGTACAGAGTCTCTTGCCTGAGTTGTGTTGGCTTGAACATAATTCACAAGCGATTTTGCTGTCCGCACTAAGGAAGAAGAAATGGCAACCTTTTTGTCTTCTTGCTCAGACGAATGACGTCATTCTGGAAGCCGAGAGCCACATTGGTGCAAAGTGCAAAGTGCTCAGACGAGCTTCCCAGCCCTCTAGTGTATAACTGATTCCCAGTCACAGGTGCAGGCCAACTTTATCCTCAAACGTCAAGTAGGTAATTGGAGGCTGATATGACTTCTCCTTTCCTGCTTAGATGGACAGAGACCTGATAGTGGGGAAACTGGGACGAGACCTCTACACTCAGCAGAAGGTGGAAATCCTCACGGCTCTCCGCAAGCTGGGAGAAAAGGTACTTCAGGGTGGCACCTCCTTCGTACTTTATCCTATGGTTTACTCCTCTCTGACCAGCCTTCTTTAACCAGACACCCCCATCCCTGGGATTCCATATAGGACTTGATTTTGGTGGACTCAATTAAAACGGGACTTTTCTTGCTTCGTCTGATCTCAGTGTTTTCATGGAATGGAGCAGAGTTAATAAGATTTTAATGTAGCTTTGATCAGTTGATTATGCTTTATGAAACCTTATAGTGTACTTCCATCTTGAAAGGGAAGTTGTGCCCTAGATAGTAAGATTAACTAACTATATTCATATGTATTACAAAGTACAAAATCCAGTTATATTACTTCTTTTTAATAAGACAGTTTCCTGTTGTTCCTTGTTTCCTGCATGAAGCCACAGAGTTGAAGTTTCTCTCTTCATATCATTTAAATCAGAGGTGTCCAATCTCGGCAACTTTTAAGACTTGTGGACTTCAATCAGAGGTGGGATTCAGTTGGTTCAGACCGGTTCGATGCTAATCTTACATCTGGTTCACCAAACCGGTAGTTGCAAGGACTGGCTGGTCCCCCCCACCCCACCCCTCCCAGGAGTCTCCATGCGGCCTGTTTTGGAGGCTCTGGGAGGGCAAAAAACGGGCCTTCCAAAAATGGACCCGTTTCCGGCCTCTGGAGGGCCTCTGGAGTCCAGGGGAGGCTGTTTTTGCCCTCCCGGAAGCTCAAGGAAAGCCTGGGGAGCCTGGGGAGGGCGGAAACACCGCCCCAACAACATGGCTATGGCAACCCACCATTTTTTATGTTTTACCGGTTGCTAACATTTTTCAATCCCACTCCTGACTTCGACTCCCAGAATTCCTCAGCCAGCATGGTCCATAGGTTGCCAAGGTTGGACACCCCACTTTAAAGCGTTTGATGGCCTCATTAGCGACTTAAAGCGTTCTTTTCTTTATCTGCTGAACCCATGAAATCACAGATGATTCAATTGACCACAAAGGGTATAATATAAATGTTACACAGTCAACCGTGTGCTCTTTCTCCTTACTTTCAGCTGACCCCCAGCGATGAAATTTTCCTTTCGACGAACGCGGGAACTGCTCTCAGCCAGTTTGAGAAGGTCTCGACTGATCTTGGTAAAAAGAAAATTCTTTTTAGTTCGTTTTCTACCCACCACTCTTTTCAGGGCTCAGGAGTGTCAGTCCCACACCTCACAACAGCCGTTTCTCGCTGCAAATGTCAATTAGGAGCATTTAAATAGGTTTTAGTTTCTGGCTATGCTTCTCTCACATAATTCAGGTCAGTAAGTAAGAAGGTGCCATTGACACCCCCAACAGAAAGAATACAAAATAGAAATGGGTCAAAAACATCTACAGGTAGTCCTCGACTTAACAACCATTCGTTTAGTGACCATTCCACGTTACAGAAGCACTGAAACAAGTGACTTACAGCCATTTTTCACACTTACGAACTTTGCAGCATCTGCAGAGTCCCAGGGTCGTGTAATAATCAGCTTTTGTGACCTTCAAAAGTCAACGAGGAAGCCAGAATCCCTTAACTGTGTTACTAACTTAACCAGTGCAGTGATTCACTTAACAACTGTGGCAGGTGGTAAAATAGGGCAAAACTCACTGTGTTGCTTAGCCACAGAAACCTTGGGCTCCATTTTGGTTGTCAGTTGAAGACTACCTGCACTGGGGATGATTTATTTTTCTGAACAATTATCACAATCTTAGCCACTCCTAGATTCCAGCCACTCTCTGCTTTTGACAAGGATTGTCACAAAAAATAGAGTCTCAAAGGGTCAATCCCATGACTGATCTTAATCACCATGCAAACCAGTGGTGGGTGTGGCTTGGTGGGCGTGGCATGGCATGGTGGGCATGGCAGGGAAAGGATACTGTAAAATCTCCATTCCCTCCCAACGGCAGGGGAAGGTTACTGCAAAATCCCCATTTCCTCCTGATCAGCTGGGACTTGGGAGGCAGAGAATAGATGGGGGTGGGGCCAGTCAGAATTTTTACTACCGGTTCTCCGAACTACTCAAAATTTCTGCTACCAGTTCTCCAGAACTGGTCAGAACCTGCTGAAACCCCACCTCTGATGCAAACCATGAATCCCCTTAGAGTTCACATCCTCCTCTGACCAGCAGCCCTGCCAGTTGGACCTGATCGAACTTCAGGAAAATTATTCAGCCAGGGGAACCGGGTTCAAAATTTAATTGGTAGTTTAAAAGGTATATTTTATGGCCAAAATAGAACAGAAAGGAACTTTCTTACGTCCTGTGTCAGATGGCTGTTAAAGAAGGGACACTAAAAGTATTTTAATTTGTTTGCTTGTTTTTCCTTTGACGACAGGATCTGGAGATAAAGTCTTCGCCCTGGCAAGCTTTGAGGTAGAAAAATCAAAGCAATGAAGACTCCTCTTTTTTTTTTTTTTGGAGACTAGATGCATTGGATTCTTTTTTTTAAATCACGTTGTATTTGTGTGTTTCTTACAAACCTTTTGTAATATTCGTTATTCTAACGGCGAGTTAATCTAAAACAAACAGGTCCCAGCCTTTTCAAAGTCAGCAACACACATCTTGCTGTTGAAACGCAGAGGTACTTTCTTAAAAAAAAAAAAAAACACCAAAAACATTAGGTCCTAATTTGCTGCTGTCGTCAGCTTTTGTGCGGATCCGAGAGGTTGGCTCCCTCGCCTTCTGTGTCCATCAGATGCGCTCTGACCAGAGTAAAGTTGTTGCACGCAATGAGACAAAGCCTCTCTCTTTAGCGGCCTTTCAATCTCTACAGCTGCGTATCTCAAACTGCTTGCAGGAAATTGGTCTTTTTTTTTTTTTTTTTTTAAATGGGGAGTAGGGGTTGTGGAACGCAGGCAGCAGCCCTTGGTGGAAATCGTGCCTCTCTCAAATCCTAGATTGCCTACAAGCCGACCGCCTATTCTTCTCTAGCCTGTTTGATGTTACTGGGTACGGCTGTAGAGCAAAGACGCCACGGGCGAACAATAGCATCCCTGTAAGGAATTTTCTGGGCCAGTTTAACTTTGTGCATCGGAATGACAGTGAGCCCAGTGGGAAGCAGCCGAAAGACGCGGGGCCTCTGGCTTCCCTTGTGTAGCTCGTAGTGTTACAACTATAAGCTATTGTTCTTCCTATATGTTCCAAGGGCAGCGTGAAACGGTGTCTTAAATAGAAATGAGGGGCTGTAGGGAGCCCTCCCCGTACGAGTGGGCTGTGCCATTTCCTGAAGAAACAGAGATTTTAGTGCCCTGCCTCTGTTAGACCTCTCAAACTTGTTTTGGTACGAAGGTTTTTAGCTTGGAATTGTGCAACGTGATGAATGTGTTGCATTTTCAACGCTGCTTGCCTTGAACGTTGGGAAACGAGTCAATATCATCAACTAAATACGTCTGCTCCAAGTAGCCCACTCAGAAACAAAAGTGTTGCTATTACTGCATCTTATCAACTATTTTCAGCCCGTTCCAACTAAGCCTGAGAGTAGCCAGTTGAGAAAATCTCTTAATTAAAATAGGAACAAAGGGGGTGATTGTATTTGCTTACATCTATTTTTGAGGAAGGCATCTCTGCCCCAAAGCATCCCCCCCAAAGGGAAACCCAGTTCCTATGTTGCACTAAACCATGCTATGGTCGGTGGTGTTTTGCTTAGCGGGTTGTGTAAGCCCCGTCACCTGAGGCTTAGTCAACAAGGTAACTGAACCAAGCTTTAACATGATGCGTTAAAAAGGGGAAAGTGAGGCTCCTAGAGTGCCAGGGAAACATTCAGGCCATCACTTTCTATAGTAAGACTATTCCTGTTGTGATAGCTGAATAATGGCCTAGCCAGACCAACCGTTTGTAGCAGCCTCGTTATCGCTGGTTGGAGTTTGTCTGATCCCTGCAGAAGGCAAGCTTTGTTTTGTGCGGTTGCGCCTGACTGTCACACCTGCTTTAAACAGGTGGCTCCTTCTGAGCTTGCTATGCTTGGCTATCTGCATGTACTCCCTGCTCCTTTTTGCACATGGCTCATCTCACTTTAGTAAACCATCTCTGATTTTCTCTCATTTTATTTTCATGGTCCGTTTATATTTCTCCCTTTAGGAACACCAGGGCTTTCAAACAAGACATTCCATTTTGAATGTATTTTGTGGGAAGGTAATAGCAGAGGTTATTTCATTTTTAGCTTCCGCATTTGAAATTTTTGCTTAAAGTGGTTATAAATAGTCTTAAAGTAGGCATTGGGCACTCTAGTCGTTTTTAAAATCCTCTCTGTAAGCAATCTAAATTATGTAATGTCCTGAAACGGTTAAAATATTTGTCTAATTGGACATGTTTACTATTGAAGGGGTTGTATGCTAGTGTGACAGTCTAGGAAAAATAGGAACCCCACCCCTTTCTGGATTTCTGAATATACAGCTTTCCATGCACTAAAAACTGGTTAGAAGGAATTGTATTTTGTGAACTTTCTGTCCTTTTCTCTACTGTGTCAGTTTTCCCTGCTTTCCTTAATTAAATGCTTCTTTGCTATAACCTGGTCATTCTCAGAAAATTCAGCTCTTATCTGTGAAATTCCTAGCTGTTAAGTGGTTTATGTTTTCTTCTGCGAGCTTCTCTATTTTTTTCCAATATTTATGTGTGATATGTAGTAATACAATAGCATATAAAATAAGATAGTTTGACATGGTGAGATTATTTTAATCTTAAACTGTTAGAATGCCACCTTTTAAATGAAATTTTTTTTAAAAAAATCAAACACAAATCAATTTGATTTTCTAGCTTTGTAACAATTTGCCTTAAAGTTGTTCCCCAAATAACCATTTTTGTGTGTTTATCCAAAGCCAAATACTAATTACCTGAGAGGTGGATCTTATGCATTGTCTTAATGTTAAGCGCTGTACACACTTCCCACGAAGAAGGATGCAGCTTTAAGTGTTCGTGGGCTTTGAAGGGATGGAAGCAACTTGTTGGCTTCGGAATGCGTGCCTCGATTTTGAACCTCTCTTTGTTTTAAATATGAACCTTTCACCTCTGCATCGGTCTGATGCCTGTTTTTGTTGTCTAACGGAGAGATGCCGAGTCCTCTCCTTCAGCAATTACATAATCAGCCAAACAGGGACAAGGCAGGCCATATGGCACCTTCTGAAGCCTGCAACACCTTCAAAAGGCCTCTCGGTCAGTTATAAAAGGCAAACAGATGCCTTAATTGCAAACCTTCCTCCTCAGATGAAGATGAAATAGCGCCAGACTCCCCTTCCCTTCACACAGCATACTAATTAATGAGCCTCCAACCGAAGGATCTCAGAGTGATGTTTCCAAATCCCCCTTTTTTCCTGCACAGCCTGCACGAAAGCCTTCAGCTCTTCTTAAATAATTAATTGTCATTACTGCCTGCTGTTCCCTGTGTACGTGCTCACAATGGCCTCAGATCGCAGCGTAGATGCGCCCTTCCAGTTCCCGTCTGCTGCTGCTCTGCTTTTGTTCTTTTTAAGGGCTTTTCATCTTAAGGTCTTCGGAAGTTGACACAGGTTGTCAATTTCTGAGTCTTTGGGCTTTGATGTCCTTTTTAAGTGCTAAACCACAACTTGGAAAGTGCAGAATGTTCACTTCAGAGGATTGAGATTCAACAGGAAGGAGAGGAAAGGAGGAGGACTTTCACTGCACCCTTACCTCTTAGTGAGCCTCAGATAAAGAATTTGAGGAAATGTTCAACCAAAAACGGGGGGAGACTTTCGGAGTCTTAACATGGCAAATACGCCCTTGGTCCTCCTTGCAGGTTCTTCCAGTTTTTATCTCTTGACATTTTTATGGATTTCATTGAAACAACCTCAAAAAACAGGGCTCCCTCATTCCGCCCTGCTAGCCAATTAGTGAAAGGTGATTTATTTGACTTGGAAGAGAAACTTATTCTAAGAAAGATTTAATATGATGTGTGTCCAAAGTTTACATACCTATGACATGGAAACCGATAGCTTGAAATAAATTCTACACTATTATAATAGATCAGTCCTTCAACAATGGGGAGATAATTTATGCCCATTTTCAGTGGATTGCAGATTTATTGTAATGTTACGTGGAATTTATAAACTAGTTGCTTACAGATACAGACACACTCGCACAATATATGCATGTATGTATGTTGTCTGTGTGTGGATGTATGTATGTATATATGTATATTCATTCCAGTACAGTTTTACCAATGAAACTGCCCCGCAAATATCTAAAGTTTAAAAATTGCTTAAAAGCATTGTAAGCCGCCCTGAGTCTCCGGAGAAGGGCGGCATATAAATCAAACTAATAAATAAATAAATCTTAATTCTTAACATGTCATGTCATGTTGGGTTGGATTGATGAGAGTTTCTAGTCTTTTAACACTTCTAGAAGACTTGGGAGTTGAGAAGGCCGGTCTACATTAAACTTGACTTTCCAGATAGGACTATCTAGCCTCATTTGGTCATACTGGAGATTAAAATTGGGATTTAACACAATAATAGAGTTGGAAAGGGACTTTGGAGGTCTTCTAGTCCTGCTTTTCTTGTATGACTCAAGAGTAAATGCTTACATACACTTATTTATTTACTATGCATTACATTTTTTTTAAAATTTGATTTATATGCCGCCCTTCTCCGGAGACTCAGGGCGGCTTACAATGCGTTAAGCAATAGCCTTCATCCTTTTGTATATTTTTACAAAGTCAGCTTATTGCCCCCACAAACTGGGTCCTCAATTTACCTACCTTAGAAAGGATGAAAGGCTGAGTCAACCTTGAGCCTGGCGAGATTCGAACTCGCAGTAATTGCAGGCAGCTGGAGTTAAATTACAATGCATTAGTCTGCTGAGCTATCCAGGCTCCTTTTTAATAAATCGCTTAATAAATTAAATTTACATTTAATAAACTGCTCGTGGGTGGCAGTCGTGGTGCCTATTTTGAGCGACAGGGAGCCGCAGCAGAGGGACGAAAGAGCCACATGCGGCTCCAGAGCTGCGGGTTGCTGACCCCTGGTGTAAGGTCTCCTGCTTTTTTTGGGGGGGGGGAGAGTTTGGACTAAATGACCTAACAAAATCCCTCCCAGCTCTTGTTTTTTTTTATTGAAAAAGTTTTTCAAATACAAATTTTTCCCCCTTTTTTCCCCCCCTCCTCCCTAACCCCCCTCACCCCCCCCTTCCCCTTTGACTTCTTCATAATAAAACCCAAATTCATAACAGATTATATCATGCTTTACTATCCACTTACTCCATCTCCATATACTGACCCTTTCTTTCTAATAAAATTATCATACCCCCCTTATACTATACTATAATATGCATTTCAAAGTGAGATTCTATTATAACAATGTCTAATAACTCCTGATTTAACATAATAATATTATTATATCTCCCAATTTAACAATTTCTGCTCGTGGTCTGCCCTTTTACTACCCCCCATACGATATAACATTTCAAAGCATACTTCCACTCTAAGGCTATTCAATAAATCCTAATTTAACACTTGTTCAGTTCAACTACCCATTTCCTTCCCCCCCTTCATTACATATATTCACATCTAAACATAATATCCCTTTTCTTTAAACTAAACAATCCATAACCTAACCTATCTCCACCCACTTTCCTACAAAATTACCATAATTATTCTTAATATCTTTATTCTTCTGCCCACTCCCCTAGAAAAAACCTCCCAACTCTTGTTAATCTGTTAATTTCACGGCTGGCTGGGGAACTCTGGGAGTCGAAGTCCACACCTGTTTGGGCTCAACACCGATCTTCCCCCTTATGCGGTCGCTTAAAGCATCCGACAAGCCGGCCCGATAAGCGCAAGGATTCAGTTCCATCCCACCGATTATTTCCCGCGAGGGCGCAAAAGCCACGCCCTTCCATTCATTCCGCCGTTCCGAAGGCCCCGCCCCTTCACGCGGCGCGAGGGACGGCGTTTGTTTTCTCCCTCCTCCTCCCTCCCCGCCACTCCCAACCGGCCCCGCCCTCTTTCCTCCGGCCCCGCCCACCCTCGGATTCTATCCCACGGCCTCCAAGCCCCGCCCCCTTTTACCTCAGGCGCGTTGTCACGATGTTGCCGCCTGAAGGCGAAAGCGGCTGGCCGCGTTTCGGGCGGCGGCGGCGGCTGCAGCGGCGGCTCCCTCCCTTCTGGAGTCGTCCAGGCGCCTCCTCCTCCTCCTCCTCCGTTCCCTCCCTCGGTCGCGGCCGCTCTGAGTCACGACGGCGGAGGGAGGAGGAAGAAGAAGAGGCGCAGCGGCAGAAGAAGAGGCGGTCGCTCCGCTCGCACACGAGCAGCCGCTCTCCCGGCGCAACCGGGCTGTCTCGCCTCACGGCTCCCGCGAGGGAAAGGAAGGGACCCGCCTGGCTTCTTCGCTCCCCGGGGACGCCAGGGAGGGGGGGAGGCTCGCCCCCTCCCTCCTCCTCCTCAAAAAAAAAAAAAAAAAAAAAAAACCCAACCGCCGCCTTCAGGTAAGCGCCTTTCGGCCTCACCCGCCCTTACAAAAGGCGGCGCGCGGCGGCGGCGGCGCGTCTGCGCGTGCGCGCTCGCTCGCCCGCGAGGGTTCCATCGGCCCCCCCTCTCTCTTTCCCCAACGGCCGTTCTCTCTTCTTCCCCTCCCCCCCCCCTCCCGCCTTGTGTGTGTGTTTTCTCTCTTCCCAACATGGAGTCACTCTTGCTTCTGCCCTGCTTCAGGTTTGGAGGAGAGAGGGGTGTGTGTGTTTGTGTGCCTGTTTCAGGGAGAGAGTTGTGTGTCTGTCTTGTCTGTCTGCCCTGCTTCAGGTTTTGGGGAAAGGGGTGTGTGTGTGGGTTTTGCCTTCCCTGCTTTGGGGAGAGGGGTGTGTGTGTGTACCTGCCCTGCTTCAGGTTTTGGGGAGAGGATTGTGTGTTTGTGTGTGCCTGCCCTGCTTTGGGGAGAGGTGTGTGTGTGTGTGTTGGTGTGTATCTGCCCTGCTTCAGGTTTTGGGGAGACTGTGTGTGTGTGTTTGTGTGTGCCTGCCCTGCTTTGGGGAGAAGGATGTGTGTGTCTGCCCTGCTTCAGGTTTTGGGGAGAGGATTGTGTGTGTATGTTTGTGTGTGCCTGCCCTGCTTCAGGTTTTGGGGAGACTGTGTGTGTGTGTGTTTGTGTGTGCCTGCCCTGCTTTGGGGAGAAGGATGTGTGTGTGTGTGTGTCTGCCCTGCTTCAGGTTTTGGGGAAAGAGGGTTTGTATGTGTGTGTTTGTGTGTGCCTGCCCTGCTTTGGGGAGAAGGATGTGTGTGTGCCTGCCTTGCTTCAGGTTTTGGGGAAAGAGGGTTTGTGTGTGTGTGTTTGTGTGTGCCTGCCCTGCTTTGGGGAGAAGGATGTGTGTGTGTGCCTGCTTTGCTTCAGGTTTTGGGGAAAGAGGGTTTGTGTGTGTGTGTTTGTGTGTGCCTGCCCTGCTTCAGGTTTTGGGGAGACTCTGTGTGTTTGTGTGGGCCTGCCCTGCTTTGGGGAGAAGGATGTGTGTGTGGGCCTGCCCTGCTTCAGGTTTTGGGGAAAGAAGGTTTATGTGTGTGTCTTTGTGTGTGCCTGCCCTGCTTCAGGTTTTGGTGAGACGCTGTGTGTGTGTTTGTGTGTGCCTGCCCTGCTTTGGGGAGAAGGATATGTGTGTGTGCCTGCCCTGCTTCAGGTTTGGGGCAAGAGATTGTGTGTGTGTGCCTGCCCTGCTTTAGGTTTTGGGAAAGGGCTGTGTGTGTGCCTGCCCTGCTTTGGGGAGAGGGGTGTTCCAGCCTCCCCTTCTTCCCCCCCCCAACTGCTGCAATCCACGCCTGAAATACAGCACGATTTTTACCATTCTTGGGGGAGGGGATGTTTGCGTGCGGGTTTTTAAGGCTGAGGTTAACTGTTCTTGAGTTCTCAACTTTGGCAGTGGAATTGCAGCCCCCATCCTGGGTGTCCTTGCCCACTTCTGCACCCTGCCATCCTAACCAGACTCCTGAATTCACCTGATTTCTAGGTTCAGTAGAGAGGCTGAAGAAGGGTGACATTATTTGAATGGCACTGGCTGGGGGGGGGGCAGTGCCACCCGCTCGGATGCCAATTTCACACAATTTGCACTTGAAATGGGCAAGGTTGGCATCTCAATACATCCAGCCTCTGACTGTATGTGGTTCATGTCCTTTTGGCTTTTAATGATCAGTTCCAATATGTTTTTTGTTTTCTAAGGTGTTATTTTCTACTACAAGACGACAATCTCATTTCCACTACAAGACAACAATCTCAGTCTATGGATAACTTTTCTCTTACCAGAAAAGTTGGCATGGGTCAGGATTTTTTCTTCTATCCCAGTAAATGGGTCAGGACTACTGTGTTTCCCCGAAAATAAAACCGGGTCTTATATTAATTTTTGTTCCAAAAAGACGAATTAGGACTTATTTTCTGGTTAGGTCTTATTTGGGGGAAAATACGGTACTAAATGCATCCATCTGGCTGGCAATCTTAACGGGCTTTTTTTGGGGGGGTAGGGCTTATATTACAAGCATCCTGAAAAATCATGCTAGGACTTAGTTTCGGGGAAACGGTACCAAATGGGTCAGGACTTCTCTTTCTTCCCCATTGTGGCTGTGGGCTGTGCTGCCTTTGTATTGTTGTTGCGGCAACTGAGAAATGCAACTGTTTTTCCTCAAAATTGATTGCCCTCACATAGTTGCACGCCAGACGGGAGGAAGGCTTTCCACTGACATTGGCCTTGGGAGATTACCCAGATGAAGTTTAGGGCAGGAAGCTTGGTTAGCTATGGCAGAGAAAAGGGATTCCAGTCTGCGATAGAAAACAGCTCTTGGGTCCTTGGATACAGTATTCTCTTTTGGACAAAGCCAGTAGCTCAGTTTTAAGAGTATGTGCTTTGCACGTAAAAGATTCCAGCTTCAGTTCTTCTTGTATCTAAGTAAAAAAAAATTTTTTAAAAAAAATCAGATGCCAGAGAGAAGAGGCACCTTCCAAGCCAAGATCCTTGAAGAGTTTCTGCCTGTCAAAACAGTTCTAAACTGGAAGAACAATAGCCTGAGCTGATTACAGTATCTGCCGCTCCCATCATCCTGAGTGTTGTTTTAGGTTTTAGGTTTGTGCGTGTTGTCACTTGGTTGTGTTTTCAGATGTACGTTTTAAATTACCTGAAGTTTGTGCTCAGCGTAAAAACTCGGAAGGAATCCTCCTCACTCGCTCCTGACCCTTTCTGCTTTTGACTGTTAAATAATAAATAATAATAATAATAACTTTATTGTCATTGTATGTGTATACACAGTATACCCATACAACGAAATTCACTTAACACCCAAAAACCAGGTCCAACACACATAACAATCCCCAAACACACCCCCACCCACCACAAATTCCCCACCCCTAAACCACCCAAACATCCACACAACAGACCAAAACTGTTTAATACGTTGTAAGAAAAGTCCTATTTTTTTAATGTATTGAAATAAGGCTTCTATGGGACATTACGCAAGACAGTAAAGGCCATGGAAACTCAAGTCGTGTAACCAGAGTACAGGTAGTCCTCGACTTACAACGGTTCTGTTCAACAGTGTCTGTTGAAAGTTACAACTGCATTGAAAAATGTGACGGGGCCATTTTTCAAAGTTACAACCTTTTTGCAGCACCCCCACAGTCACGTGATCAAAATTCAGGTGCTTGGCAACTGGTTCATGTTTATGACCGTTTCTGTGTCCCGAGATCATGTGATTCCCCTTTTGCGACCTATTGACAGTCAAAAGTCAAGCGGGAAGCCGGATTCACTTAACAACGGCGTTACTAACTTAACAACTGCAGTGATTCGCTTAACAACTCTGGCAAGAAAGGTCGTAAAGTGGGGCAAAACTCACTTAACAAATGTCTCCTTTAACAACAGAAATGTTGGGCCCAATTCGGGTTGTAAGTCGGAGATTACCTGTAATGCATTCACTGTTGTATGCCAAATTTATTTGTGTTTATATAATATTTTTGCAGGCCAGTTGGTGGCTGGAGTTCTTATATAATGTTTTATAAGAACATTCGGTCACAAAATATAGGCTTAAATCATCATCCTTTGCAATAGTGGATGGCAAAAGAAATGAATGATTTCATAGAGACGTTTTTCTGAAATGTGCAAGGCAGTTAAGCTCCTTGTCAGAAGTTTTAAAGAATACATTCATATCCCACCTAAAAACTGAAAAATTAATCTATTTCAATAATATACACTAAGCCTTTAAAAATCCTAACATTAGAATTATCAATGTATAATAGTATTTTTAGCAACTAGACTGTTTATAAACCCTGTTTATAAGAGTTACCCATGGTATGCACATGGCCATCCCTGCTCAAATACTTTGCACAATTCAAGTGGCTGATAGACATATCTAAGTAAATCAGTGTGATAAGTGTTTAATGGCATGTATGTTAATCCTGCATAAATTGAGGATGGATCTGGATTAATTGCAGACTGTGGCACAAAGCTTAATAGTTGTATTAATCTGCCTTTTACTATAACTTCCTCATTTTGTAAAGGGAGTCTGCAGTAATTGAGCACTGATTAAGCCTTTAGATAAGCTCTTGATTAGGCAGTTTCCGAAGGGAATCTGTAAATATAGTAGGTACTTGGTCATACATTGTTCAATTGTTTCTGTTGCAGGCTACTTTGTTACCTTGGGCCTATTAACTCTTTTATTGCAAAGAAGCTTCCCACTTGGCCCTTGTCTAGAAAGGAAATCAGCTCTATCCTGCTGAGGACATTTCCTTCCCTATTCTGTTACTTTTTTCAATAGTGGCAGCCTAGTTTTTATAAAACGAATCACAGACTTGCAGTCTGCAGATTAACTCAGAATCTCACACCTTAGTCTTGTGGATAACACATTTCCTTCCTGGCCATGTATTAAATGGCAGCGGCAGAGCTTGCACCACAGAGCTTAACAAACCTCTTGTGGGAAATTGATTTGTGCTTCCTGTTTTGTTTAATAATGTCAACGTACTGCAGTTGCTGCTGGTTTTGTAAGGAACCTTGGAGCTGGTTTGGAGTAACTAAGATGCTGTACGTGAAGCATTAATAGTCTAGAATTAGGAATATGTTTTTTCTGAACAATTTCAGGAAAGATGAAAAGCTGGCAGCAAATAAAAATGTTAAGGCAAAACGGAATTTAATAAATTCTGACCGACTGTTCACATCAAGTATTGGCAGTTGTTTTTAACATTTCCTTAAGAGTTTATGTTTAACCCCTCTTTTCAACAAATGCCTGATTTCTTTTCCCGAAAGGCTTTGGCTTGATTAGCAATTTGTCACATATTTATGAGCAACTATAGTTGTTGCCAGTTGTTTTGGGACAGCAGAACATTATACAGCTTTGGGATTCCTGTAGCAGCTTCCCAACTTGCCGTAATTAAAATGTCCTTTGAAAGCAACTCCGAGGTACCCAAACATAAATATTACAGGTGGCTTGTGAGCGGGAGAAATATTAACAAATGAAGGCAAATATACGTGTCCAGGAATAATGCTGCAGGATCCAATATTCTGTAGAGAGAAAAGTTCCCTGAGGATGGGCTCCAGCACGAGTCCAAAAGCTTGGAAGACTAAAACTCTGGTCACAATGACCGATCCAGATTGGATCCTGCAGAAATATGAATATTACCACTGCCCCAAACCCTCCCCCACCCACCCCTCATTGTGAAATCCTATTTCTCTGCATTAATTCAATTATTTTTGTTGTAGACAAAATCAGCATGAGTTACAGTTTTAACAATTAAATGTCTCGCACGTGGGTATTTTTATCTCTGATGTGTGTTTGTGTTTCTAGATTACTAAATCTTTTCAGATAAGATACTCTTCAGGGCCTTACTCAGATAATGCCTGTATATAGATTAAGGTGAGCAAAGATAGGTTAACTTGTCTCTCATTAATTCTGGTTTTACATTCAGAAGCCTGTTTTGGAATCAGTTATCCATATCAATTCTTAGTAAAAACAAGAATTTTCACTTTTGAAATAACTGGGACTGTGACATACTTCATGAGCTTTTCTCGTGGTTAAAAATAATTTTGTTTTTGTTGTTAATGTAGGATAAAAAAATAACTTGCTGCATAAGAAAGTACATAATAAATTAACATAAATACAATTACCAAGAATATTTATTGACAAAATCCAGCAGTAGTTAAATACCACGCAGCTTGCTTGAAATGCCACCTCTCTGTACGGTTTTGATAGCTGAATGGTTTATCTACCTGCAACAGCTTCAACTTTTAAGCCTGAAGGTGGAATGAAATTGCACTTTTCCTATCTGGAATTATGGTGGAATATTGATTTGACTCAGAAAATGAGGACGACAAAATTGAGGTTTTATATTTTGAGCCCTGATTGTGCAAAGCTTTCAATATTCTGTTACAATACTTAGAGCATATTAAACAAACATTCCAAGATTCCCTAACAGCTGATTGAGAATTAATACTAACCTTAAGAAGGCTAGAAACATCAATTGGTTGACCTGGAACACAATGGAGGCAGCCTTGTGTAGGTCATTGTTTGTATAAATAATAGCTTGCATATAATTTAAGGAACTGAAGAGAATAATAACAATACTTCATGGGTATCTGGTCTCCGGCTGACCCAACAAAATGACCTCAGGGGGGGTTCTTGAATTTAATTGCACCATCGCCCTCAACCATTTGTCAAAACCTTCCTTGAAAGAAGCTATGAAAACGCCAGGATCGTATCCAGGAAATGAACCACTTTCCTGTTTTGGATTTAAAACATTTTTAAAAGTATGGTTAACGGCTGCTTATTTGATTTTTTTATTTTTATTTTAATGAGAACTGTGCATACTTTGTCTAAAATTTAAAGTAGCCCTTGGAAACATGGTGGAAACAAGCTTGCAATTTTAAAACGTCCGGATCTCACTGTTCACTTATAAATGGACGACTGTATGCATTCTGCATTGCAGGCACCCCTATAGAAATGTGAATTAATTCAGTCTCGGTCTACTTCATTCAAGGTCATGAATCAGACTGAATGAATTGGGGGGGGAATCTATGAGGAGGGGGGAGACAAGGCAGCTCTAATTTCAATGCTCCAGTGTTTATTGGAAGATTTTTCTTGTGAAACAAGGCAGCAGCTCTTATGCCCTCATAAGTATAAGCATATTGTAACTATTAAAGGCCCTGTGAAGGTTTAATCTTTAATCTTGGGGTAATAACTTGAGAAAACAACTCAGCACTGTGCGTGTGTGTGTGTGTGTGTACGATTTTTGTATTAGCTTAGACGGGCCTATGCAGATTGTCACAGGCCTTGGTAGTGGATCAGCTGTTGTACAGCTGTCTTTTTAAACACTGCTGGTTGCTTCTAGGACCATAACCATCCACAGGATACACAGCCAATATTACCTTCAAAATATCCAATTCCAGATACTTGGGCATACTGTTCATTGGAATTTTTAACTGAAACCCCAAGCTTCACTTGCTGGGGATTTTTTTTTTTAAAGGTGGTATGAGGAAGGAGGAAGATAATACACCACCACTCAAACCAATAGGAAGGATGGCTGAGGGAGAAAAAAAAATACTTCATTACTTGATCAGTAATGACAGATGAAGTTCTCTGAGTAATAGCTTGCTTACTTGTTACTGTGTTTTAAGGGTGCACTTGAATCTGATTGTTGCTTTCCTCGAAAGCAAAATGTCTGTGGAAGAAATGATGTGAATTCTGGTTTCCTGGCGCCATGAACATTTCTAGAAGGAGCAGTACGGGTAGTCCTCGACTTACGACCACAATTGAGCCCAAAATGTATGTTGCTAAGTGAAACATTTGTTAAGTGCGCTTTGCCCCATTTTATGACCTGTCTCGCCACAGTTACTAAGGGAACCATTGCAATTGTTAAGTTAGTAACGTCGTTCAGTAATTCTGGCTTCCCCATTGGCTGCTTGTCAGAAAGTCACGAAAGCTGATCACATGACCTGGGGACACAGAATCTGTCATCAATATGAGCCAGTTGCCAAGCATCCGAACTTGTGGCTATGGGGATGCCACAAAGGTCATAAGTGTGAAAAATGGTCGTGTCACTTTTTTCAGTGCTGTGGTCACTAAATGAACTGTTGTAAATTGAGAACTGCCTGTCGTTTTGCAGAAGCAGTTTTACTTCGCAGCCAGCTTAATGGGGGGGTTGATAAAATGCATTAAGCCCAGTCACTTAAATCCCAGCCATGGGATTGCTTTATGGTTAACAATGCTAAACGTTTTGTGACTTCGCTTGAAATAAACAAATTTTTTAAAAATTCAGATTATCTGTGTTAGCCATGGGGAAAAAATCTCAAAATCTGTACTGGGACAAAAACCTCTCAGCCAGGCATAAAACCTTCTGAAGCTGAGACCTAATACAGAGGTTTTAATTTTGTCTAGGATTTTAATGTAGCTTTGATGTAGCTGACTTTTTAGCTACCTCAGGCTGCCTGTACGGTACTTGTAAAATAGCCCTCCTTGTAGGAAACAAGTATCAAAGCATTTTGCCTATGCAAATGGATGGATTAAAACTGTGCGGGGAATTCTTGCTCACCATCCAGAGTCGTGAGAATTGAATGGCACAGCAATGGTATTAATAATAAATGTGTGCTTTCAGAGAAGTGCTTTAGTATATGAGCTCCCCTCTGCATCTATGAAATGGCACCATTAAAAGCAGGCCTCATCTGAGGTTTAGAGCAGTTCCATATCACATCGATTTTGTTCATTTGTCTGGTGGATCTCAACAAGGCTGGCCATGATTTTTTGCATTGTATATCTGCAGCTGTGATCATTAGGCCAAGTCTATATCCAACAGTCCTGCAGATTTGTCTATAGTTCCAGTATCTTGTTTGAACCCTGAAAATGTATCGTTTGGTGGTGAGATGAAGCATGTTATATAAACAGAGTTAGCAAGTTCTGTTATCTTTTTTTCTGTTACTTCAGGAACTGCTCTTCCTCAAGAAAGGAAGGCATTAATCTCCTAGGATGCCTGGGCTGAGAACGGAAACACACCTTATGTGGGCTGCACAAATTATGCCATTTTGCTTGGCGCTAAAATTATTGTGGGTTTACCAATGCGTTTACATACACGTTGAGAAGCATTGCGTGCCATGTGTCTTATCAGCTTTGGGAAGCTACTCTGACCAAAACAGTTTCCTTGACTGTAAAACAGCTTTCATTAAAGCAGGCATCCCCTTCTTCCTGTTCGACGACTTTTATTACCAACAAATGAACTGTTTTTTCTTTTAATTGTCCTCCTGTTTTTGATGACAGAAGTTTTCCTCCAGGAACTGAAACATTTAATTTAACATTAGAAGAACAAAACTAATTAGAGGTAATGTTCAAACGGGATAGAGAACTACATGCATTTTTCACCAGGCAAGACTTGAACCAATGCAGGATATTTAACATACTTAGAACTAGTTTGGGATGTCTATTAAAAATTGTTGCTTTGTTCTCACAGGGTTGCTGTTTGTGGCGTTTCCAGGCTAACAGATCGCAGTCAAGTATTCTGGTAAGTCTGTCATTACTTTTTGGAGCTGGGAAGCAAATAACTTGGAAACCCTAAATGTGTGGCTTGTTTTGAATGACTAGAATGAAAAAGAGACCTTATTTCTATGTTACGGAATCATTTAAGTCACACTGGAAGGAAGCTTAAAAGGTAGTATTGAATTGAATTCTTTATTGATTGGACACACAAGGAATTTGTCTTTGGTGCATATGCTCTCAGTGTACATAAAAAGACAAGATACATTCATCAAGAATCCTAAGGTACAACACTTAATGATAGTCATAGGGTACAAATAAGCAATCAAATCATACTAGAAACAATATCAATATAAATGGTAAGGATACAAGCAACAAAGTTACAGTCATGCAGTCATAAGTGGGAGGAGATGGGTGATAGGAATGATGAGAAGCTTAATAGTAATAGTAATACAGCCTTAGTGAATAGTTGGACAGTGTTGAGGGAATTATTTGTTCAGCAGAGTGATGGCGTTTGGGAAAAAACTGTCCTTGTGTCTAGTTGTTCTGGTGTGCAGTGCTCTATAGCCTCGTTTTGAGAGTAGGAGTTGAAACAGTTGATGTCCAGGATGCGAGGGCTCTGTAGATATTTTCACAGCCCGCTTTTTGACTCGTGCAGTATTCAGGTCCTCCATGGAAGGCAGGTTGGTAGCCATGGTTTTTTCTGCAGTTCTAACTATCCTCTGAAGTCTGTGTCTGTCTTGTTGGGTTGCAGAACCAAAAGGTTATCTAGTCCATTCCCCTGCTTATTGCAGGATCTACTAAAAGTCTCTGGCCAGTAGCCATCTAACTTCTGCTCAGAAGTTCTTCCCATACACCATGAATGTGACAACCCACCAAACTGAAGTCCATGCAAAATGTCTTGCCCTGGACAGAAGTGAAGAAATCCTCACACCGACGGTTGTTAGCAGTTGGCACTGCAGTCTCTCTCCGGTCCCCAGGATTAATCCAGTATAATTAACACTGTTGTCTCGTCATCTCTTCAGAAGTCTTCAAAACTGGAAAAAAGGGAATGAACCGTGAGGCTGTTCCGGGGAAGAGTCCGGAGGAGATGTACATTCAGCAGAAAGTGAGAGTCCTGCTAATGCTTAGAAAGATGGGATCAAACGTACGTATCAATGCCGTGAGCTTCCGGTTGACCAGGTTTACCTTCCGAGTTTCTCAGACGACCATTTTGATGTGTATTGCAAGCTGCCAGAGGAACCATTTAATTATTTCCGAGGCGATCACTCTGTAATCCCCCAAAAACCTTGGGGAATTAGCAGTATTAATCCCAATCATTATAGATCACTTGTTTGCAATATCTCGAGGGTCATTCCCTACGCTACTTGTGCGATTTCTTTCGCCCATTTGGTCTTAACGGTCAAGGCACCAGCTAGAAACTGGGAGACCGTGAGTTCTGGTCCCACTTGATGGCATGATGTCAGGGTGACTTTGGACCAACCCGTCTCTCTCAGCCCAGCCCACCTCACAGAGTTGTTGTTGTGGGGAAAATAGGAAGAGGAGGAAAGAGGCATGTTCTCTGCATTATTTATAAAAATGGGCTATAAATAAAAATAAGTACATCAATAAATAAACAGCCAACTTGAAAAGCAAGCGGACGGATAATTGATCTGCCGGCAAGTTTGCCTTGCCTTTTAATGGGGTTTTTGTTCTGCCCTTTTCCAGTTAACCAGCAGTGAAGAGGAGTTCCTGCGGACGTATGCAGGAGTAGTGAATAGTCAGCTTAGCCAGCTTCCTCAGCACTCTATTGACCAAGGTGAGTAACAGTTTATACCTTTTTTTTTTTTTTTTGCTACAAATGTCTAACATGGAAACACTTTGATCGATTTTGAAAGGACCAAAATAATAAAAGCACAGCAGTCACATTCTCTCCCCTGCACCACCCATAATATGTTTTTTTTTTTTCCTTTTAATGTTAAACCAGGATTCTCCATTAATATGTTTATTACTTACTGCATATACTGCTCTGGGGATCTATAAACTGAAGCACAGCATAGCTACTGATATATTTAATGGATTTCAAACGACCTACTTTTTGCGGGGTGGTGCGGTGGCCTAGAGGTGGCGCTCTCACCTCACAATCAGGAGGCTGTGAGTTCGATCCTGGGAAGAGGCCGATGTTTCTCTCTCTGGGCACAATAAGAATATATCTGCTGATTAAAACTCCGCATTGGCGACAGGAAGGGCATCCGGCCAGTAAAAACTCAGCGCCATTCAGTTGCCCAGACTCCACCCCGCAAGGGTCATTAAAAGAAGATGATGATGATAAAACTACCTACTTTTCGCCTAAGGATAGCTCGGGCATGTTTGAAGTGCATTACTCTGTCCTGTTAAAGCATGTTGGACTAGTAGCATTTCTTTCTCAACGGTTTTAATCCAACTAATAACTATATCCATAGATGGGCAATACAGAATACTTATTAGCGGGGTGAATAACATTCTGCATTTCCTCAATGAAAGAAGAGACCCAGAAGACTAAAATCCAGCAACTGAATGGAAGGGTTAACCGCTAGATGGCAGCACACACTTGTTTTTTAAAACAGTGCTCCCACATTTACACACCTGGTTTTTTTAAACAATGTGTGTTGTCTTTCTTGCTTAAACCTCAGGTTGCCTCGTGTAGAAAACTGACTTTCAAAACCCAAATTGCTGTGGTTCACACTATTGATTTTATGACTTGTTCAAAAGTGAGCTGGGAATTTAGACTTACTCCTATTTGCAAACCTGTGATAGGCTTGCTATTCTGTGGATATTCCCCAATGTTATTTTCACTAGAGCTGGCTCGGGTGCAATCAGATAGAAAAAAACTGCTTTTTCCCCTGGTGCTGAAGAGTCAGCATTCCTTCTGGTTTCCTCCAGTTGGTCGTTGATCTGCTTGAGATTCCCTGTGCCCTGTGCAGTGGCTACCCTTGGGTTTCTGTTCAGTTCAGGAGTTGCTTGCTAAGTCGAGTTTCCCAAATTGTCTGGAAATACTGAAAGGGCAGTGGCGATAAACGTTAATGACTGCAATCCTGACCACTCAGGGTCACTGTGAACCTTAAGGCTTTGGGATTGCTCTTTTGACCTGGCTCAGAAGTACCAAACAGCAGAGCTGAAGTGTTAATCCATAGACGCATAGAGCTGGAAGCCTTCCTGCCTTCCTTCCTTCTTTCTCTGCCTGTTTTGATCTTCCTTGCATTAGCTCTCTGCCTATTTAAAGAGGGAGTAAAAAAGAAGCTGCTCCAATAACGCTGCTTTACGCTTCTCTCTAGGAGTGCCTGGTGCACTTTGGGGCACATCTGAATATGTTTGCGAAACGAAAGGGAGGGTTGGAGAGTCGAGCAGAGAAGCTGGCTGGTTCCCTGGGTGGCTGGAATCCTGGATGGTTTCCACCGAAGTGGCAGGACCAACCTTGGTGGCTCTGGCAGCTCTGGTTGCTATAGCAATAGAGCTAAGTTGGTTCTAGCAGAAGCCGGATCCCTTGGGGAGCACGGAGTTGAGATGCAAACATAGTCTGGGCAAAGTAGACTAGAACTGAACAACTGAACAACACAGTCATTCCACAAAGCCTGTTCTAGAGGGAGAAAATGCCCTGGAGGTTTGTTAGAGAGCTTCTCACAATAATTGTGAGAAAGTGGATGACCTGTTATGCAGTTATCCTGCCTACGTTCGCTCCATATGCACAGGCTGCATCAAAGCAGATGCCACAGAGAGTACATTTACCCTGCTAAGCATGAGATCTACGTCTTTTATTTGCTCCACACTTTGGCATGAAGGGTTAAAGATGCTTTTTAAAAATTACTTAGACCTGTCGGGCGGTGCGAAGGGCGCCTTTCCCCCAGATTTGTGCAATAATGTTTTGTCTGGCGTACGAAGACTACTGTTCCCAGCATTCCCAGTTGCAGGAGGGTTGGCTGAGGATTTGTGAGACTCGGCCCCAAGGCATCCAGAACATTACCCACATTGTTGCTGCTCAACAAAAGAAGCCAACCTCTTTCCCCCTTTTGTGCCGCAGGTGCGGAGGATGGCGTGATGGCATTTTCCAGATCAGAGACCGAAGACAGAAGACAGTAACTGGAGCGGTTCTTTGTGCTATATAGAACTGGAAAAGGGGCAAACGAAGCGCCGGGCAGGTCGAGGAAGATGAGCGGTCACCCTTCGGTCCCTTTGCCCTGCCCTAAAGTCGGTGTGTCCCCACCATAGCTTCCCCTGCTCTAAATTCTCTTCTCATCTCCAGCCCTCCTGAATGCATTTCACAGCCCTTGGTTCCCTTCCCCTATTATTTTGGCTCCGTAGGTTTGTCGCCGATCCAGGATGACTCCAGGAATGCATTTAGGATTGGCTTACCCGCCCCCACCTCCACCCATAACAAGTGAACCAATTGGCAGATTCAGAGAAGAAAAACCGTGGCAGCCCCTCCCCACCCCCCTCGTGTTTAATTTTGCTTTTAAAAAAAAAATAATAATAATTAATGAATGGTTGCTAATGTCCCACTTGCCAAGCCTTTAGGCTCCAGTGCTTATATAGGTCAGGTTGGTGTGTTTTTGGAGAGGGGCTTGGTCGTGGGCAAGTGGAAGAGGCCCGGAGTGGAAAGGCTTGTAGATGTTTTGCTGAGATCAGTGTTTTCTTTTGCTGGAATCTGAGGGGTGGGGGGGGAGGACAGAGGGGAAGAGGGGAATCAGTGTATTTTAGTTACTGCTTTGCAATTTCTGGAGGGACGGTGGGAGAGGCAGATCTTTGGCTCTATTTATTATAAGCTTGCTTGCGTTTCAGAAAAAAAAAGCCAGTGTTAAGGGGCTGACTTTCAGCCGATTGCAAAATCTGCCCGTCCGGGGTTGCTGCCGCTCAGAAATTCCTGGATTTCTGGGGTGTCTTCAGACTGAAAGGAAGCGCTCAAAAGCCCGGAGTTGAGATGGTGAATCTCCAATTTAAAAAAAAAAATAATCAAGAAACTACATTTGTGCTCAGGAGGAGATTTGCTGTCACTCTGCCGGCATTGATGAGTTGCAAAATCTGTAACCCTCCTCTTCAGATTGGACCTGTTTTGCTGTAGCTCTTTGATAGCGTATTTCGGGGGGCAATTAAAATCTACTCTCAATGGCTCCAGGTGGTAGAACCAATTCGCAGTATTAGTTATAGACCAGAGTATTTCCCAAAAGCTCCTTCATCCATGTATTTCCTTCCAGGAAGGCAGCATTGCTAGCTGGGGAATTCTGGGGGTTGAAGTCCAGACATCTTTAAAGTTGCCAAGGTTACAAACACTAGCCTAGGAGAAAACGAGAATTGATTTGCAGGGAGGGTGAAATGAAATTAATTCATTTCTTGGGCGCCAATGGCGAAATCAACAATAAATGTAGTTTTACCTTTACAGTAAAGTTTTAAGTTCCTCTAGAATGTTGAATTTTTGGTCTTTTTGGATTTGATTTTTTTTTTTTAAATATGGATGGAGAAGGCCAGCTTTTGAAAAGGACAAATTCTTTTTCCAGGTTACACTTATTTTCCACACAGCAGGGACTCCAGATTTTCTTCCTTGCTTTATGGGAAATTGTCCTCCCTTAGAAGATAAAACCGATGTTTGTGTCTAACCCTCCTTTTCAATAAATGGTACAATTTGGACTGTGCTTTTGTGGTCAGGAGCAACTTCCATTCTACCATCGCTCTGGTGCTGTTCGTTTGCTTCATTAACTTTTTTTTTTTTTTAAATCTCCTTCAGTGGTGCTCTTCCAAAAAAAACTCGGTGCACACCCACCCTCAACAACGCTGTCTTTTAATCATTTGCCCTTAATTCGGTGGCTGCGTTTTCCTCCGAAAACTGCACTGCATTTCTATCTTGCCTGCCGCAAACGTCCCCTTCCAAAATCCATTCGTTAAAGCAGTTTTAAAAAGAGCCACTCGCTCTGCCCCAGCTCTTTTTCCAGTCCTGTCCTTCTGTGTTGTATAGGGATGAGATGTTGAACAAACTGGTGCCAACTCAGGATCGGTGCCAACAGTATAAATGTTGGGGGGAAAAAAGTGGTCTTCAAGAAAGCCCATTTAAGGCTCAATCTGGTGTCTGGATGGGTTAAATAGGCAAATGTGGCTCATAGGCTGTCGGTGTGCTCGGCGTTTCCAGACTGCTAAGAAAAGCAAAGTTGAGTGTGTCTGTTTTGCAAAACCTCCCAGAGGGCTAAAATGTACCTTGAATTGGGGTGGGAAAATACAGTTTTAAGAGCTCTCCTGTGTATATCTTGTTTTTTTTGTGCTCGTTGATAACAAAAGCAGGATTTACTGGGGCTGGGGAAAAGAGGGCAGAAGACCCCGAGCCCCTTCAGACATAGCAAAAGAAGGCCTAACCTTAGATAGTTGCTCTTGTGAGAATTGATTAGGAAGACACCGCAATAACCTTTTCGTTGTTGAACAGGCTAGTCAATGCAGGACTGTTAACCTGCAAACCAGTGATGGAACCCAAATTCAAGCCTCCTGCCAGCCAGCTGGTTTTCGGGTCTCTGCCGCGCATGCACGGGGATGTGGCCTTCCCCGATCTCCGCAGTTTCCCCCCCCCCCCAGCACACCCTACCTTTCTCCCCCCAGCGCTCCCTAGCTTTCTCCTGCATTTCTACTGCCCGTGCTTTCCCTGATCTCTGCAGGTTCCACCATCCGCAGGTGCCTCTCCGTGGCAGGAATGGAGGAGAAAGCTAAGACGTGCTGGGGGGAGAAACTGTGGAGATCGCGAGGCCCCCCTGCATCCTGTTTTGGGCCTGAAAAACCTCCTGCTCCAACCTGGAAGCCAAAACGGGGGCCGGGGGGGGGGGCTTGCATGCGTGGGGGGGGCTGGGGTGTATGTGCAGGGAACATGGGCAGGCGCAGGAGGTGCTCACATTGCATTTTGGGGATTGGGGCACGCGTGCGTGCATTCACACGCACACATGCACGCTTTGGGCACTTGGCACCAAAAAGGCTAACCATCCCTGGTATAGGGTTTCCTGCCTGAGCAGGAGGTTGGACTAGAAGACCTCCAAGGTCCCTTCCAACTCTGTTATTCTATTCTATTCTATTCCATATTTTCTATTCTATTCTTTTCCTTTCTCTTCTACTCTTCTCTACTCTACTCTACTCTACTCTACTCTACTCTACTCTACTCTACTCTATTCCTTTCTGTTCTGTTCTATTCTATTCTATTCTATTCTATTCTATTCCTTTCTGTTCTGTTCTATTCTATTCTATTCTATTCTTCCTCAAAGCTTTTGGGCTCCTCCCTTTTGCATCCAGGGGTAACAAAAATGGGAGTTCAGAGTTCTCCAGCAGCTTCTTTAATCCAGATTTGTCTGTACCAAATCTTGAGGGAAGAAGTCATCCTGGCCGCTGGCTGGAACTGCTGAAACGAAAAGGAGGCCATCAACTAAACCGAACAACATCTCAAGCTTCTCTTTATTTTAAACACCCTGCTTGCTGCCTCCCGAGACAGACCCACGATACCAAAGGGGAGGGTGGGGGGGGGAATTATCCATGGCTCCGTCTTTTCATACGGCATAACCAAAGGAACTCAAGAGATCTTTGCAATGGTGCTTTTGCTTTCCCTCGTGGTTTGGTTTGGTTTGGTTTGGTTTTTTCTTCCCCTGCCCCTGGTTTTATAACACTGGCATTTCTAAACGCCGTTTGAAATGGTAGGAAGTTTGGGGATTTGAAACCTGCAGGCCTTCCCCTGCTGCAGCATTTTTCTTTTTTTTTTATAAGCTACCCTTTTGCCGAGGAGCGAGCCTAGATCCTAATTAAACCCGACAGCCTTTTAAGCCTTGGCATCAGATTCACCCATCCCCGGCTTGGCTCGACGCCATGTCAGCCGCTGCCCGTTTGGAGATCTGGAGAACGTATTTCTCCTCTTCCCACAATTTCCTCTTGCCTTGATTTGACTTTCGCTCCTTTGAAATGAGGCTTTCTCTCTTCCCTCCCCCCCCCTCCTTCAAAGAAAATACAAACAAAGCTAACCTTGGTTAGGATAGTGCTGAACACTTAGGTTCTCCTGCTTGAGGAGGGGGCTGGACTAGAAGACCTCCAAGGTCCCTTCCAGTTCTATTCTATTCTGCTTCCTCCGTTCCAAGTCGGCTTTGTCGATGTTGCCAGAGGAAATTGCGCGGGCTGCGTCCTACAAAATGGTGCGTTTCCTTCACAGCTTGTGCCACCGTGTGCAGGAGGCTGCTCCTGTGTTTGCCAATGTGATTTTTATTCGCGTGACCCTCCTGTTGAGAACCCCAATGCGAGCCAAAGAGCGGGCTGGCTAGAGACCCCAATGGCACCCCTAATGCCATTGGAGGAGGGGCTGTTTGTGAAAAGGACCGGATGAGAGACACCAGACCACATAAAGCACTTTAATTCAATTTAATGAATTCAATTTAATTTAATTAATTCAATTTATATGCCGCCCGTCTCCGAAGACTCAGGGCGGCTCACAATACATTTTAAAAAAATCATCATAAAAAACATTAAAAAGAACATTAAAAACTCATTCATGCCATTCATGGCCGGATCTCGACAGATCGCAAGAGCGAGATCAACGGCCCCAGGCCTGCCGGAAAAGCCAGGTCTTCACCGCTTTTCGGAAGGCCAATAGGGTGGGGATGGTCCAGACCTCAGGAGGTTACTGGTTCCAGAGAGCTGGGGCAGCCACAGAGAAGGCCCTTCCCCACGGGCCCGCCAGTCGGCATTGTTTAGCTGACGGGACCCGTAGGAGACCAACTCTGTGGGATCTTACCGGTCGCTGGGAGTTATGCGGTAGAAGGCGGTCTCGAAGATACCCTGGCCCTGAGCCATGTAGGGCTTTAAAGGTAATAACCAACACCTTGAATTGTGACTGGAGACCAATAGGGAGCCAGTGCAGCTCGCGGAGAATTGGTGTAATGTGGGTGTACCTAGGTGCACCCACGAAAGCTCGCACGGCTGCGTTCTGGACCAACTGTAGTCTCCGAACACTTTTCAAGGGTAGCCCCATGTAGAGCGCGTTGCAATAATCTAACCGTGAGGTGACAAGGGCATGAGTGACCGTGAGGAGAGCCTCCCGATCCAAGTAGGGTCGCAATTGGTGCACCAGGCGAACCTGTGCAAAGGTCCCCCTAGCCACAGCTGTCAGATGTTGCTCTAATCTTAGCTGTGAGTCTAGGAGGACACCTAAATTGCGAGCCCGTTCTGAGGGGGACAATTTCTCTCCCCCCCCCCCGCCCCACTTGTCTTACTAAATAAGCTTTGAGTCTGAATGTGAAGCTATTTTGCCTGGCTGTCTATTCTCTCCGAAAGCAGGCCAGGAGATAAGCATAAAATAAAAATTAATAACACATGAGTTTGCATCCTTCCACCTCCCAGGGAACCGATATAACCGTGCTGCAAGAATGCAAGTTCCTGCTACAAATTCTCAAATATGTTTGTTTGTTTGCTGCCCTTTGATAGGATGGCGTTGAGGCCGTGCCAATCAGCTCCTTCCCGTTTTCACTTGGAAGCATTTGCCTCCTGGGTCAGATGGCTAGCGGCCTTTGCCCCTTTCTCCTTTGACTCCCATCGTCCAAAGAGAGAGAGGATATCTGACCGATGCCAATGAGAGATGGCCTAAGTGACAGGCTACAGTATGACCCCCATACTCAAAAAAATGGGGCCTGCCCTTGGATTGGTATCGGCCACCTTCCAGTTTTGGGACCATCAGCAATTGGCAGAGAGCCACGTTGTCTGTACAAGATGCTTCTAATAAAGAATATTTGTAGCTCGGGGTTGAAATGAGGGCTCCATGGTGCTCTCTGAGCTTGGCGGATTCCTTGCAGAAGTTTCATTACCCATCTAGGTAACATCATCAGCGCTAGAAGGGAGTGGGGTTGTGGTGAAAAGGAAGAGGGGGGCACCAAGAGCACCAAGGACCCCACAGTCCTCTTCCCCTCCTCCCCTCTGCAAACCTCACTCCCTTCTGCTTTTTCCCCTCCTAACATTTGCAAGTGGGGGACACCCAAAAATGTTGCAAGGGGAATACTGCTTTCCAAGAGACCTACCCACCAGCCACGCCCTTGTTCCTCCCTGCATATAGTAATCCCAGTCAACCCAAATTCTCATTAAGCCGTTCAGGTTCCCCTTGCCTTGGCACTCCTCTCTCCCTGCGCCCAAAAACAATGCATCCTGCAAGCGGCCAGTTTTCTCCCAAATCTCTCCCTATTAAGTCTGGATGGTGCAGTTTGTGCCCATCAAGAATCAACCACAGCAGCCTTGCCCAATGCCAATCGTTGGCTTCCCATCCTCCGGGAGATCTTCCCTGGCCCAGGTGGGTTCCTTCGAACCCACCCCCTACCCCCCCTGGTCTCCATACATTTGTATGTTTCACTTGTCAGATGTTTTCAGGGCTGCAAATTAGCCAGGCTGCAATTTCCAAGGGGGTCTCGTCTTGGCGGGTGGGCGAGAAAGATTGTTTCTCCGCTCTGCGCTGTTCTCCCACGTTAGCTTGGCAGGGAGCCAATTACTTAAAAGGAACCAGATCGAATAATCCCAGATGGTGTTTTTCTAGGCAGCAGCGCAATGCCGGATTTTGGCTGGCCATTTTCCCTTTTCCTCCTCCTCCTCCTCCTGCAATGCCATTTTGTTCACCTGACAGGCTTTTTAATTTCTGTTTCTTCCTCGGGAAGATATCTTTCTGTTCCCTCAAAAGGATGATGACTAAAACAAAATTGGGGAGGGGAAAAAACAGGACATGAAGTCCTTCTAGTAAATCAGATTATTTGACGGTTTAATCCGCGTTCTTCCTACGGCATGCCAACCAGAAAAAAAAAAGCGCCCCTTTATTCCACGGTCCAGAATCTGTTTTGATTGGAACAGGGCCGAGTGGATTATTTGCTCCAATCCAACAAGGCCGAAGTTATATTAAAATCCTTCAAAGTCGCCAGTATAATTAAGGAAGAACTTTCACCGTCGTTGAGATGTTTCAAAAGATGCTTTGGGATGACGTGCCAAGGATGGAGTCGCCAGCGGAACTGGCAGTGGAGTCGGACAGAGAGGAGGTTGGGGAGGAACATGGGCCAGTCCTGGGGGCTGGGAAAAGCTCGGACGAGGTGGTTTTCTTGCAGATGTTCCATCACCCAAACTAGGTCACATCATCAGTGCTCCAAAGACCCTCATTCGAGATTCTCTCATCTGGATCATTTCATTTCATCAGGATCCAGGATTGAACAGCGGGCTGGAGGAGCAATCTTCTAAGTATGATTTCAATTTCATTGCCATTAAACCAAGCCTGCAAATGCAACAACGATGACTCTCCGTCGGAAGCTCCATGGTTCAAATTCTCGCTTCTCAGGATGATGGTGTTGAAGATGTTGATGCAAAGGACACAAGGGAATTCATCAATCAAGCGTGAGAGAGGGAATCTATGTTCTGCTATTTTTTTAAAAAACCAAAAACCTTTCTTTTAGTTTTAACCATGGGTGAAATTCAGCAGTTTCTGACAGGTTCTGGAGAACCGGTAGCGGAAATTTTGAGTAGTTCGGAGAACCGGCAAATGCCACCTCTGGTTGGCCCCAGAGTGGGGTGGGAATGGAGTTTTGCAGTATCCTTCCCCCCCGGAGTGAAGAGGGAATGGGGATTTTGCTATATCCTTCCCCTGGAATGGGGAGGGAATGGGGATTTTGCAGTACCTTTCCCCTGCCACGTCCACCAAGCCGCACCAGTAGTAAAAAAAAAACCTGCAATCATTCCCCTTGAACTCAGAGATACACCTCTGGAAGGCAAGGAACTCCCTGGATAAAATCAGTGCTAATCTGTGGAAACCAATCAATCGATCAATCAGAATAAAGATGGAAGGGATCCCCGGAGGTCTTCTAGTCCAACTTCCTGCCCAAACAGGAAACGCTATACAATTTCAGACAAGTGGTTGTCCAGTGTTTTCTTAAAATCTTCCAGTGAGGGAGCATCCACAACTTCTGGAGCACGGGTGAAATCCAGCAGGTTCTGGAGAACCAGTAGCGGAAATTTTGAGTAGTTCAGAGAACCGGCAAGTACCACCTCTGGCTGGCCCCAGAGACTGGGGTGGGAATGGGGATTTTGCAATATGCTTCCCCCAGGAGTGGGGAGGGAATGGAGATTTTGCAGTATCCTTCCCTCTGGAGTGGGGTGGGAATGGAAATTTTGCAGCATCATTCCCCTGCCATACCCACCAAGCCACGCCCACCAAGCCACGCCCGCAGAACCGGTAGTAAAAAAAGAAACTGAATTCTTCATTTCTATCTGCAAAGAGAAAGAGCCTTGTTGAGGACTTGTAGTATTTCTTCGCTAATTATAACGCTACGCTCTGAGCTGCCGTGGGGACTGCCGAGCATCCTTTCGGAGAAATAACAAGGAAGGCGAGGCAGGTTCGGTTGAAGAATGGGGAGCAAGGGCCTATAATTGTTACTAATAAGCCGCCGAGCAAAGGATACAATTAATATGCCATCGGAATAAAAGGCGCATAGCGCTAATCACAGAGGCAAATGGTATCTACGCGGCAGGCTCAGTCGTGGGCTGTAGGATGTCGTCGCCCTGGTGTTTATGCTCTTTTTCAAATTAGCAGCACGGAATAAATCCACACCCACAACTGAGTAAATCTCCTCTCCAGGCAAAGCTTTGGAGCCCGAGAGGGAAAAAGGCAAGAGATTTGAACGGTGGGTCTGGTTTCCCACCAGGTTAAGCATCGTGAGAATCACAGGTGGGCTTCAAAAATTTTAGCAAGAGGTTCTGTGCCTGGTTGCTAGGTGGCCATGGTGGGCGTGGCCTAGTCGGCCTCTTGCACCATGGAGAGGGGGGCGTTTTTGCCCTCCCCAGGCTCCGGAGGCTTTTCTTAAGCCTCCGGGAGAGCATTTTTGCCCTCCCCAGGCTCCAGAGGCCCCTTCCTGAACTTCTGGTAAGCCCGTTTTTCTCTTTCCCTCTCTTATTTTCGAGCAAGGGGGATGGAAATATTTTTAAATATATTTGGTTGTTTTCAGGAGGGCCAGCCACTGCGGCCAGACCTCATGAGGACTAATCACATTATGAAATTTTTTGAGCGTTATCATTCCGCAACTGACCTCTATAACTTTTGGGGCTCTGTTTTGCTACTGTGTGTGTAACCTGGCTGGGAAATCGGGCCGTTTTTAATAAATGCAACGTTTCAAAGCATTCAACCTAGAACTAAGGAGAAATTTTCTGAGAGTTAGAACAATTAACCCGTGGAACAACTTGCCTCCAGAAGTTGTGAATGCTCCATCACTGGAGGCTTTTAAGAAGAGGCTGGACAGCTGAAATGGTAGAGTCTCCTGCCTGACTAGGGGGTTGGACTAGAAGACCTCCAAGGTCCCTTCCAACTCTGTTATTCTGTTAACCAAGGTTTCAGCAGTACCCATGAGGACTAGAATCTTACTGCTGATGTTTCTAAAGGAGAGTTTAGGATGCCTCGCTCTCTGCTGGTTGTGCCATTCAGGCCTTAAGTAGTTTTGCAAACACAAGTTAGGTTCCTCAGTGGAGAAAAAAAAAACCATGAAGGTCGAGTTGTGTTTAAAGATGCCGTTTCTCACACAAACGCACACACCTGCCGTCTACATCCGGAGTCATTTTCTCTCTCTTGTTGTCCCACTCTGATCGAATTTTCTGCTGCTGCTTTCCTTAATGGCAGAACTATCAGCTTTTCCACCGTTAGCCAAGAATTCCTGCGTCTCCAAAATATCAAGGGAAAGTATTTTGTGCTTTTTTCAATTTGTCTGCAGCCTCTGCAGGCAGCCCACAGAGATGATCTGGGGAGAGAGAAAGAGAGAGAGAGAGGGAGGGAGGGATGGAGAGAGAGACAGGGAGAGAGAGACAGAGAGAGGATACAGGGCCACCCCAAATATGGGAGTGTAAGAGGAGGACGCGGTGCCTCAGTGGCTAAGTTGCTGAGCTTGTCAATCGAAAGGTCGGCAGTTCAGCGGTTCGAATCCCTCGTGCCGCGTCATGGGGTGAGCTCCCGTGACTTGTCCCAGCTTCTTCCAACCTAGCAGTTCGAAAGCACATTAAAAAAATGCAAGTAGAAAAAATAGGGACCACCTTTGGTGGGAAGGGAACAGCGTTCCGTGCGCCTTTGGCGTTGAGTCATGCCGGCCACATGACCACGGAGACGTCTTCGGACAGCGCTGGCTCTTTGGCTTTGAAACGGAGATGAGCACCGCCCCCTAGAGTTGGGAACGACTAGCACATAAGTGAATGCCCCCAGGGGTGAAATCCAGCAGGTTCTGACAGGTTCTGGAGAACTGGTAGTGGAAATTTTGACTAGTTCGGAGAACCGGTAGCGGAAATTTTAAGTAGTTTGGAGAACCAGCAAATACCACCTCTGGCTGGTCCCAGAGTGGGGTGGGAATGGAGATTTTGCAATATCCTTCCCCTAGGAGTGGGGAGGGAATGGGGATTTTGCAGTATCCTGCAAACCAGTATCCTGGTTTGAGGAAGTTTGCTAATTTGATGAACTTGGAGACACGGATTCTTAGACCATTGTTAATATTTTAAGCGAAGATGTAATACGGTATAAAGAATATATATTTGGATAGAAAACGTCTCACACGGGGCTGCCCCAAAGAGGTTGCCACGCCTTTATTTAACCAATATTTCCTGCCGTTCATCCCCACCTCACCCAGGACAGCCAGGGGTAGGCTGCTGGAGGTTCGCAGGGGTTCGGGCGAACCTCTAGCTAAGATTCTGTGCAGTTTGGAGAACCTCGAAATCCCACTCCTGGCTGTCCCCGTCCCGCTCACCCCTCCCCTCCCAGGAGTCCCCACACGGCCCATTTTGGATGCAGATAAGTGCAGGGCACGCGTGGAGGCTCGGGGAGTGTGAAAAACAGGCCTACCAGAAGTTTGGGAAGGCTGGAAATGTGCCCGTTTCCAGCCTCCAGAGGGCCTCCGGAGCCTGGGGAGGCCGTTTTCACCCTCTCGGAGGCTTGAGGAAAGCCTCCAGAGTCCGGGGAGGGCAAAAATGCCTCCCCTACCGTGGTGCAGGAGGCTGACTAGGCCACGCCCACCATGGCCACGCCCGCCCAGCAACCGGGCAGGGAACCCCTTGCTAAAATTTTTGAAGCCCCCCCCCAGAGGACAGCATGCCCAAGGGTGCCCCCAAAGTTTGATCCACCCACTCTCCCCCACTGCCCCTGTCTGGTTATGAATCTCTCTCTTACCCAAAAGGATTTTCTTTTTCCCCCTGGAGGCAAAGAGATGCGAGTTGTTGGGAGAGGCCGTCCACACAGGAAATGATCAGTTACATCGATTTTTTTTTTTCCTCCCTCTTCGCGTTTAAAAAAAGCCCTGCCTGGGGAGGACATTGCCATCCCCTTGGCGCAAAGCAGGCCCACGTGACCGATTTAAAAATAAAACTCGAGCTGTAAACAATAACACCCCAGAGGCTTCCGAGCGTATTCTGTCTTGTGTCTTTTCTGATTTTGCACAAAAAATCAGCCGATGGATTCTGTCTGC
Organism: Pituophis catenifer annectens; assembly: GCF_029215685.1. NCBI lineage: Eukaryota > Metazoa > Chordata > Lepidosauria > Squamata > Colubridae > Pituophis > Pituophis catenifer. The sequence goes on along the minus strand of NW_027256898.1, from coordinate 6,014,480 downwards.
CTTCCGGTGAGGAGGGGTGGGAAGCCGTCAAAAATTCTGCAAAACTCCAAATTGTGGCAGCAGCTCCCTTGCTGTGCCCAATTCCAGTCAAGCAACCAGGCAGTGCTTGGCTTGAGGTCCAGCCTAATAGCCCCCTTCTTCCAGGATTGGGCGTCATTAAATCCCCCTTATTGAAAATTTGCTATTGGCAAGGCTACAGACTCTTCCATTATTAATATGATTACCTATTTATACAATCCAGCGCCTTTCCCCCCCCCCCTTTGCCTTGACAGCAACCAGGGCTCAGATTCTTAAGGAAAAATACTAAAAAGGCCTTGAGGGTTAATGTTATTTCCTACACAGAGGAAATCTACAGACACAAAATAGAGGTGGAGGACAGGGCAGCTATTCAGAAGATATTCGGAAAAGCTTGAACTGCCGGTACCGTGATATAAAGGCTTTCAAATTTTATTATTCTCTGCGGGAGAATCTGAAAACACGGGAAAACAATCAAGGCATTTTACAATGAGGAAACTTGAATCACGGGCGTCCAAGATTTATTGTAGTCCTCTCCAGATTTCTTCCTCCTCTGGCGTCTGATTTTTCTAAAACTGAGATCTCTCGTAGTTGTAGCTTGGCAATTCACCTGCTCCTTAGTTGGACATTCATCTTGCCTTTCCTCTAAGGAATTCATAGAGGGGTACAACAATTTGCTACAGTAGTGGGACTACTGCATGTAGTACCCCTCTCTCAGAAGACCACCAACCCCCAAAATAAGTTTCACTGCCATTCTTATTTTTCTAACCAAATCTTTATGCAAGGATCCAACCTGGGACAGACACCGGGATTGTGATGTGGCCCACCGGTGGCAAGAGGAGCTGGCAGCAGAGTCGGACAGTGAGGAGGTTGGGGAGGAACATGGGCCAGTCCTGGGGGCTGGGAAAAGCTCGGACGAGGGCTCTGCGTTGGAGGCAGAGAGGGATATAGACAGCAGCGAGGCAGAGGAATAGCTGGAGCCTGTTCCCAGCGTGTGCATGCGGAGAGCTGCCAGAAGACAAGAACAACTAAGAAAGCAGGGTCGATTTGGGAGTAAAGCCACACCTTGGATGTGATTGGCCCCTCCCTTAGGAAATAAAAGAGGAGCGAACAGGGAGTTGGCTTTTGCAGGAAACAGTTCGTTCGTTCCGTGACTCTGTGCCAAGTTTTGCCTTGTACCGCGCTTGGAAACTAGTTACCTGGCAGCTTTCCAAGCGAGATAAGGTCTGTGTTGATAAATATTCCTCTGAAAGACTGTTTGGACAGGCCTTGCTGACTGTGAATGAAAGGAATGCACAGTCGTGTAAATAAAAGAGGTTTTGCCGGGACCAAGACTCTGCTTCCTGCTTTTTAAGGGAGCCTAGGTCAGAACAGACCGGATGTTTAGTCTTCCGGGGTTTCGGACTAGTGCTGGAGCCCATCCTCAGGGAGCTTCTCTTCAGCAGAATGTGCTAAAATTTAAAATCATCCTGAGCATGGGCTCCAGCATCAGTCCGAAAGCTCGGAAGATTAAACCTCTGGTTCTGGTGACCGACCCAGTTTAGATCCTGCAAATTTTTCATGCTTGGGAAACACTTGGGTTATGTCAGCAGCACCAAAACACAGCTCACTGTGGTGATTCGCTTAACAACCGTGGTCGTAAAATCAGACACGACTCACTTAACGGCCGCCTGGTTTAGCCACAGACGTTCTGATCGGCCCTCTCTTATGGCCGTCACTAAGGGAAGGACCACAGAGAGTCGGTCACTACAAAAATGTCAAGAACCCAGGAAGTTTTGGAGAACTGCCTGTTATCTCCCAGGATTTCAAAACCAAACATTTAACATTCCATTTTTTTTCCCTCCGCCTAGTCTTTGTGTATTGTTCTTTGTGTCTCGCCTCCACCTTGACCAAATCCTGGAGAATTTGCCCCAATTGCAAATTCCACCTACTTGTTATTTGTCATTTATTCCGGCATTTGACCTCAGTGGGTTAAAAAAAAAAAGGAAAAAAAACAGCATTGCATTCCGTTTTTTTCTACATAGGGTGTAGAAGCAAGGCCAACCAACATCCAGGTTTTGTACTTTTATTTAATATTTATTCACATTACAGATTACCAGAGTTGGAAGGGACCTTGTAGGTCATCTAGTCCAACCCCCTTCCCCCCAAGCAGGAGACCCTACTACACCATTTATGACAAAATGGCAGTCAGGTCTCTTGAAAGCCTCCAGGGATGAAGCTCCCACAACTTCCGAAGGCAACTTCTGTTCCATCGGTTGATTGTTCTCACTGTCAGGAAATTCCTCCTTATTTCCAGGTTGAATCTCTCCTTGTTCAGTTTCCATCCATTCTTCCTTGTCTGGCCTTCGGGTGCCCGATCTGGATGGACTTTGTGTGCTGTTTGCACACTTCAGAATTGCTTTCAGTCTGTGTTCCCTGGTTATATCCTGCTGATTCTACAGAGGAATGATTGAGTCTGTCATCTGCACCTCCATAACTGTCTGGTTTGGTTCTGCAACCCAATAAGACAGACACAGACTTCAGAGGATCATTAGAACTGCAGAAAAAACCATGGCTACCAACCTGCCTTCCATGGAGGACCTGTATACTGCACGAGTCAAAAAGAGGGCTGTAAAAATATTTACAGACCCCTCACATCCTGGACATCAACTGTTTCAACTCCTACTCTCAAAACGACGCTATAGAGCACTGCACACCAAGACAACTAGACACAAGAACTTATTATTATTATTATTATTATTATTATTATTATTATTATTATTACTACTACTACTATTATTATTATTATTAAATCTTTAGTGAGATTCACAGCCTTTGAGGCTGGTTAATAGCTCAGCAGCTCAAGTCCTAACCAAGGACCTAGGAACTGTTAAGGTATCGTCAGAGGATGTAAGCTGTTCCGAGTAAGGTGGTTTTTTGTAGAGTCAAAATGTTCAAGTCCGGCAAATTTAGAATTTCTAAATAGCGGGGTAGCCCTTTGGATATTGCTCCAAGGGCTCCGATTACAATCGGGACAACACACAATTTCTTTTTACACAGTCGCTCAACTTCAATTTGCAAGTCCTGGTACTTTGTGATTTTTTTCTTGCTGCTTATCTTCAATCCGTGCATCACCAGGTATTGCAATGTCAACGGACCATACTTTTTTTTTTCTTTTCAACTATTGTTATGTCAGGTGTGTTGTGGACCAAGTGCCTGTCAGTCTGAATCCTAAAGTCCCACAAGATCTTGAGTTTCCCATTCTCTAACCTGATGTTCCCAGTGGTTTTTGCTGTACTCAAATCCAAACTTCTGGCACAATTTCCAGTGAATGATCTTAGCAACACGGTCATGGCGTTGTAGGTAGTCGGTTTGTGAAATTTTGCTGCACCCACTGATCAGGTGGTCAACTGTCTCCTCTTTCTCATTGCAGAGGCGGCATTTGCTGTTGGTGGTAACATGTTGAATTTTTGCCTTCATGCAGTTTGTGGCTAGGGCTTGTTCTTGAGCTGCCAAAATAAAGTTTTCTGTTTCTTTTTTCAATACTCCTGATCTTGACCAGTTCCAAGTTAGTTTCTGGTCAGCTTTGCCTTCAATACTTTTCCAAGTATTGGCCATGCAGAGCTTTGCTTTTCCAATTTTCAGCTCGCTGCTCAATTACTTCTTTCTTATATTCCGCTTTTGTTTTAGTTGTCTTTAAAAGACCTCCATTATTTATTATTATTATTATTATTATTATTATTATTATTATTATTATTATTATTATTATTATCTTTATTCATTCAACATGAAACTCAAGTCAACTGAACATTTAAAAATGCATCACAAATACCATTGACTGGTGCTAATGGTTGATACTGGTTGTTGCCAGCATCCTAGGTATCAACCAAGTGCCATTATATTATTATTATTATTATTATTATTATTATTATTATTATTATTATTATTATTATTATTATTATTATTATTATTATTATTATTATTATTATTCATCGTCATCGTCCCCCTCTCTCCAGCGAAGCGGCCCCGCCTCTTCCCTTCCATCCATCCATCCATCCATCTCCTTTCCTTCCCTATCCCCCCCTTCCCTGGTGCAGATGGTATGCCCCATGTCACCCCCTTCCCGGCGCTCCCCGTTGGTCCCTCCCTCCCTCGCCTAGCAACGGGTGCGGGAGGAGAGGCGAGCGCCTGCGCCGCCATCTTAGTTCGTCGCCGGCGGGGGAGGACGCGGCGGCCGCCGGAGCGAAGGGGGGGGGGGCTCGCCCGCCCGTCCATCCATCTATCCATCCGCCCGTCCGTCTGCCTCGGTTTCCCGCTCATTTACCTTCCTCGGCGTGCGCTGTCGGCCCGGGGGCGCCGTCGGGGCCCCTTGAGGCGCCGAGATGCGGCTGCTGGCCCCGGCCTGCCTCCTGGCGGCGCTGCTCTGCGGCGGCCTCCGCGCTGCCCGAGGTGAGGCGAAGGGTGTGTGTGTGGCGGGGAGGGGAGGGGAGGGGGGCAAAGTTGTGGGGGGGGGCACGCCTGACGGGGCCTGGGGGGGGGCGGCTGTCACGAGACCTCGCCTGACTGGGGGGGGGTCCCCGCGCGCCTCAGGAGGGGGAGGGGGAGGGGCGGGCAGGGGGCTGCAAGGCAAATGCTGGGGGAGGGGGAGAGGTGTATAAGCGCCTGGAGTGGGGAGTGAGGGGGGGGCTTTAGAGAGAACGCCCAGGTGCGGGAGGGGGAGGTGGGGAGGGGGGTGGACAGGTGAAGAGGGGGGGGCAGAGGGGGGTCGTGCTGCACCCTTCTCTCCCTGCACAGGGTGGGCAACCCGAGGGAGAGAGAGAGAAGTAAGTGGGTGGGGGGGGTGCAAGGCTGGTGTAAGCGCAGGGTTGCCCACCCCGAAGGAGATGGACCCGTGGGGGTGGGGGTTACGGGAAGGGAGGAGGGGGAGAGAGAAAGAGAGAAAAGTGGCCTGGATAGGTGGGGGAGTGGATGGATAGAATGGTTGGATGGATGGAATAGGTGGATGGAAGGAAGGAAGGAATAGATGGAGAGAATGGATGGGTGGGATGGATGGATGGATGGATGGATGGATGGATGGATGGAATGGGTGGATGGAAGGAAGGAATGGGTGGATAGAATGGATGGGTGGGATGGATGGATGGAAGGAATGGGTGGAATGGATAGATAGATTGATGGATGGGATGGAATAGATGGATAGAATGGATGGGTGGGATCACTGGGATGGATTGGGTGGATAGATGGATGGAAGGAATGAGTGCAATGGGTGGATGGCTAGAATGGATGGATCAAAGGAAGGAATAGATGGATAGAATGGATGGATGGATGGAGGGAATGGGTGGAATGGATAGATTGATGGAAGGGATGGAATAGATGGGTGGAAGGGATTGATGGAAGGGATGGAATAGATAGGGAGCCTTGGTAGTACAAGGGTTTAAGGCACCCTGTTATTAAGCTGCTTAAGACCAGCTGCCTGCAATTACTGTAAGTTCAAATCTCTCCAAGGCTCAAGGTTGACTCAGCCTTCCATCCTTTTTAAGGTAGGTGAAATGAGGACCCAGTTTGTGGGGGCAATAAGCTGACTTTGTATAAATATACAAAAGGATGAAGGCTATTGCTGAGCACATTGTAAGCCACCCTGAGTCTTCGGAGAAGGGCGGCATATAAATCAAATTAAAATAAAAAAAATAAAATAAAAAATAAATAGATGGCTAGAATGGATGGGTGGGATCACTGGGATGGATTGGGTGGATAGATGGATGGAAGGAATGAGTGCAATGTGTGGATGGATAGAATGGATGGATTGAAGGAAGGAATAGATGGATAGAATGGGTGGGTGGGATAGATGGATGGGATGGATGGATGGATGGAAGGAATAGATGGATACAATGAATGGGTGGGATTACTGGGATGGATGGATGAATTGGGTGGATGGATAGAATGGATGAATGGAAGGAATGGGTGGAATGGATAGATGGGTGGGATGGAATAGATGGATGGAAGGACGGAAAGAAGGAATGGATGGAATGGATGGGTGGGATGGATGGATGGATAAATGAATGGAATGAGTGAAATGGGTGGAATGGATAGATGGAAGGAAGGAATAGATGGATAGAATGGATGGGTGGAACGGATAGATAGATGGGATGGAGTGGGTGGGTGGATGGAATGGATGGGTAGGTAGGTAAGTAGATAGGTGGATAGGCAGTGTTCTGTCTGCATAGAATTGCAATCTGAAAGATGCACCAATTGTGTTGTATTTATATAGAGGGAGATAAAGAGAAAAGTGGGATGGGTGAATGGATCAAATGGGTAGGTAGGGTTCTTTGCACAGGATTGAAATCTGAAAGAGATGCACCCAAGTGTATAATATTTACATAGCAGGAGATAGAGAAAAGTGGGATGGATGGATGAGATAGATATGATGGAAGGATAGATGGATAGTGTTCTCTCTGCACAGGATTGCAATCCGAAGGAATAACTGCAAGATTGTTATATCCATAGGGTTGCCATCTGAAGAATTTCACCCAAATGTGTGATATTTACATGGATGGATGGATAGGGTGAGAGAGAGAGAGAGAGGAAGAGATGTTTTCAGGTCGTGTTCTCTACACAGGATTGCACTTCTAGGAGAAGAGGTGTCTTGTATTTTATCTGCACCACCAGAGAGAGAAGGCTCAGTTTGTGTTACATATGCGCAGTGTGGGAGAGAAGGCCAAGTGGTATGTTGACTGGTATGCACACTCTGGGAGAGGAGTGTTGTGTTGCCTATGCAAAATCCAGCACACAGTGTTGTTACACTCAGGGGATTGTAGTTTGAGACAGATTAACTCAGGTTTGTGATATATATACCTAGAGATGGATAAAGAGAGAGGGTTGCTGTGGGAAAGAAATGACACAACATTGTGCTCTCTTTCCATAGTCTAAGAGAGCAGGTGCAATGTAGTATTCTGTGTGTACTGTCCAAAGACAGGAGGTCAGTCGTTGTGTTACCTACGCACAATCTGAAAGAGAAGTCCTAGGGATTTGTTAGAGAGAGAGAGAGAGAGAGAGAGAGGAGAGAGAAAGAAGGAAAGAGAAAGAAAGAAGAAAGAAAGAAAGGAAAGAAAGAAAGAAAAGAAAAGAAAGAAGGAAAGAACAGGGCTGCCATTTAGGAAAATCCTTCACAGCATTGTGTTATACGTGCATGCAATTGGCATCAGAGGAGGGGCAGTGTTGTGTTACATATGCATAGGATTGCAATTCAAAAGAGAAGCCATGAGGCTGTGCGATAGATTTGCACACAACATTGCCATCCAAGGGAGAAGTCACCATTTTGCATTTTGTTGATGTGCAGCCTTGCCTTCACAGATGCAGCGTTGCGTGTGTATTACGTAGACACACACGCACAAGATTGGAGTTTGATTTGACGGAAGCATCCACACAGAAGATGCACATAATGTTTCGATAGATCTGCACGCAGGGGGGAAGACCGAAAAGCTGCTCTCAATAGTTCTGCGCAGCTTACGGAGATTATAAGATTTCACACTAAAACGATGCAACCGACACAGCTTTAAAAGGGGCTGGTTAAAGAATTGTCCTCTGCAGCATGAATCAGGCGTTATATTTTAGTGGTCAGTAATATGTATATTGTACATGCCACACAATATTTCCATATGCATTCTAACGTAACCGTAGGGCGCTATAAATGCAGCGATACATCAATGCATGATTTAATAACCCCTGAAGGCATTTCACGCGGACAGCCAGCAAAAGGGGATGTTTAAAAATGCACTTGCCTTCCTCTTCATGGTGACATATATATATATGGTGTTTGGGTTGTACTTACTTGAGACTAAGCCCCATTGAATTCAGGGGTAATTGTGTGCATAATATTCTGTTGCGAGATAATTTTTCCTTCTTCCTCATTACCTGCTAATCACACACGAGGGCATTTAATTTCTTCATGACTTCCCCTTCTCTCTTTTCCAGTCCATAACCCCAACGCAAGGACAGACCTTCCCTCTTTTATGTAGTTTTGCATCCCCCCCCTCCCCACTTTGCATTGTATGATTCGTAACAGGCAGGACACGCAATAGGTAACACAGCCCGTGTCTTCTGTGAAATGTAGGATATTTTCTGAGATTTAGGAATCTTTCATTCCCCTTTGCAAATATAAACGCACACACACTCAAAACTGGCCATTTAAATGCTATCACTCCCCACCCCCCACCCCCATAATTCTACCCATAGCAACCACCATTTTCTGTCTTTTACAAGAATGCTCATTCTGGCTCTATGATTTGTGGGGTATAATTTTTTGGTGGGGGGAAGGAACCTGCAGCAGACATACTAAGGCAAACTTTGGTGGTTGTTTTTTTTTTCTTTAAATAAAGCACTCCTCATCCCTCATCCTCTTCCTTCCTCACCAGTTATTTAGATTCAAAGCAAAGCTGTTTGTTGTCATCCTGTTTGAGATATGGAAGCTCAAGGTTGTTATTAGTGGTAAGGAAAGGTAAACTTTAAGTGTGATGAATCTGCTTCTCGGGGCAATAAAGATATAATGCCTATGTTTAGGTCTTTGTCTCTCTCTCTCTCTTTCTCTGTCTCTTTTTCTCTTTCAATTTCTTTCTCTTTCTCCTTTTTCTTTCTTTCTCTTTCTCTGTCTTTCTCTCCCTCTTTCTTTTTCTTTTTCTCTTTTTCTCTCTTTTTCTTCTTTCTCTTTCTTTCGGTCTGTGTCTGCCTCTCTCCCTTTCTCTTTCTCCTCCTCTCTCTTTTTCTTTTTCTCTTTCTCCCTTTCTCTCCCTCTTTTTCTTTTTCTCTTTTTCTTCTTTCTCTTTCTCTCGGTCTGTGTCTGCCTCTCTCCCTTTCTCTTTCTTCTCCTCTCTCTTTTTCTTTTTCTCTTTCCCCCCTTCTCTCCCTCTTACTTTTTCTTTTTCTCTCTTTTTCTTCTTTCTCTTTCTCTCAGTCTGTGTTTGCCTCTCTATCTTTCTCCTTCTCTCTTTTTCTCTTTCTTCCTTTCTCTTTCTTTTTCTTTTTTTCTTTTTCTCTCTTTTTCTCTTTTTCTTCTTTCTCTTTCTCTCTCTCGGTCTGTGTGTCTCCCCCTCTCCCTTTCTCTCTTTGTCTTTTTTTCTCTTTCTCTTTTTCTTTCTCTCTTTCTCTTTCTCTCGGTCTGTGTCTCTTTGCCTCTCTCCCTTTCTCTCTCTCTCTCTCTCTCACACACACACATACACACACACACTCTCTCACACACACACACAGAGCAGCAGGGTTTGTGCATTTGCTGGTGGAATGGTTTTTCTGATGGCCGACCAGGGACCTCAAATCCTGGGAACTGGATCTGTGCAATTTTCTTCTTCTTCTAGAAACCCCTTGGTGGAGAGGTATTTCTCGGCCTTGAGGCAGGGAAGGTTACGCATTGCAGAAATAACCTCAGGGTTGTTCTTTCTATTAGACGTGGAAACCGAAAACAAGGGCCACGTGAGATGGCTGAAATGCTGTGTTATTAGTGTCTCGTTTCGAAAGGACAAATTCACTCTTCCATCGATTTTTCCAGCTGGCACAAGGAAAGCACAGCAGACTTGAAATTTTGCTTCACAGTTGGGGGGACCCAACCTTCCCCGTTACTTGGGAAGGTGTCCATTTCCTGCTTCATTTTCTTCAGTTTCCTTGCAGAGTTACAGAGCACTGGATAATGAGAGCCAAAATAAACCCTTTAAAAGTAAGCGATAGATAAAAGAGTTTTCATGTGGAATTAATTCTCCCTGACAATTCTTGTGCCTTCCAGGCAACGCAAGGCTTGTTATCTTAAAACTGTTGTGTATTTTAATAGAGAAAACAGTAGTGTTGTTTCCCTTGCCAAAACATATTTCAGGTCTTCCTTTTCTTCTCCCACCCCCCCCCCCTTTTTTTTTTTTTTTTGGAAGCTTGTCCTTTTAAAGGTTATGGATGCAATAAAGGCAGAGGCTAAATTCTGGAAGAATACTTGCGCGTAAGTGTGAGATATTGAGAGGGCGAAAATTGCTGAGGCAAACTTTGAATGACTGAGCAGCCTTATACCGGAACAGCTTTTTCTAGTGCTACAGGAATAACTTTGATTTATTAAGAAGAAATAACTGGGCCAGAAAATCTCTTTTGTTTCTTCCCAGAACGAGCTGCTATAATTTTCTACCTGCAACTATGGAAGGAATCCTGAAATGCCAAAAGGGATGTTATAGGGTGATGCCTCTCAGCACTTTATCAAGTTTGAATTATGGCCTGATGTAAGCATGAGTGCAGAAGGCAGGTTAATAAGATTTTTTAAAAAAAAAACCGCTTAGCAGTTTTTGCAAAATAAATCTGGGAAGATACACTGGCCTTCGGCCCATAAGTACAATAATGATTTGCAGCCTCGAGATGCAAGTCTGCCTTGAAAAAAAAATTAGATGCAAGATAGGAACGGTGATTTAATCACATCCTCCATCTTCCTCCTATCCACCATTTAGTGCAGGGATCTGCAACCTTAAACACTCAAAGAGCCATTTGGACTTCTTTTCCACAAAAAAAAACAACACCGGGAGCCACAAAACCCTTCCCATGCCTGACTATTTCTTGAGCGGCCACAAAACTAGCCTATGTAGTTGAATAAAAAGTTCTCTTTTCTTCTGAAACTGTTATTTTCTTGGATTTATCTATGGTTTACCTGCCGGGGGGTTGAAAAGCTCAATAAATCACATGCCAGCGAGTGTCACACATTGGTGGTTGCGACGTATAGTTTGAGTGACAGGGAGCCGCAGCAGAGGGGTGAAAGAGCCACATGCGGCTCCAGAGCCGCAGGTTGCTAACCCCTGATTTAGTGGCACTTGACTAATTCACATTCTCCTATAGATTAGTCTTCTGGATCAATGCATTGATTTCAAGAGCAGCTCTGATCCTCAAAAACATTCCCTTGGGAACTTTTTTTTTTTTTTTAGGAACTTTTAGGCAGGATGATCCCGGAGATAGTCAGCTCTTTCGTTTACAAATATTTTTCTTCAGGACACAGCTATACTGTAGTGAATTGCTGATTTAAAACTGGAAGCCGGGTGGAGGAGATTATATGTTTTTAATCTTTGGGATTAACTAGAGGGGATCATCGCGTAGCTTCTAGATTTTAACAAAGTTGGGTTTCCTTGTTTGAAAAAGAAGGACCAGGGGTGACATGATAGCAACATTGCTGTATTTGAGGGGCCGCCACAAAGGAGAAGGGGCTCAACCAGAATTTTGGCAAGATGAGAAATAATGGATGGAAATTAATCAAGGAGAGAAGTAACCTAGAAGTAAGGAGAACTTTCCTCACAGTGAGAACAATTTAATTAACCTGGGGAACACCTTCCCTCCAGAAGTTGTGGCTGCTCCATCACTGGAGGTCTTTAAGGAGAGATTGGACAGCCACTTGTCTCAAATCGTATAGGGTCTTCTGTTCGAGCAGGGGGTTGGACTAGATGACCTCCAAGGTCCCTTCCAAGTTCTATTCTGAATGATGGGTTGATTGATTGTTTGCTAGCCTTTTGAATTTATTTTGCCCTTGTTCCCAAGGCATCTACGTTGGGATTCAGTCCTTTCTTTGGAATTGCAGGTTGTAGATGAGGGCAGTTGTGACATTTGGCCTAGGATGGATCTTAAATTTCCATCAGGGGTTGTTGCTTCCTTTTAAATTCTCGGGATGATGATGATGATGATGATTCAATTTATATGCCACCTTTCTCCGAAGACTCGGGGATTGCTCGCTTTGTAATAACGAGGCTTCTTCCCCTCTCCGCTTTTGCATTTTTTTTGCAGTCTGTGGTTCTCAACAACAGCAGGAACTCTGCTGGAGAACACTTTTTGTTTTGGGCGTGAGAAACTTGCTTGAAAAGGCCCTTTCCGAGGAGAAACCTTGAGCGTTCCCCTTCTTGAATGTACACGCTGCCATTGCAATTTATAGCAAAGTTAATGCTCAAACACTGCTCTCTCTCTCCTGAAGCTTGCAGAAAACGACTGCCTTTTATATAGCTTTGCAAAAAGAAAGGAAAAGAAAAATACCTTCTATCTGTCCAAGGCAGTGATTTGCAACACAAGGGGATGAGAAGCAAATATTTCTGAACAATCGTCGTTTTTTTGGTCACCCGGAACAGTCTTTTTTTAGTTTGCCATAAGAGACTAAGGCCGTAATGGCGAACCTGTGGCACGCGTGCCAGAGGTGGCACGAGCATCCTCTCTGTGGGCATGTGAGCCGTCGCCCCAGTTCAGCTCCGCCGCCTCCTGCCGGCCACCTGGTCTTTGGGTCTCTGCTGTGCAAGGGTGGGGGGCGTGTGCACGGGGGGGCGTATGCGCAGGGCCCACGCACGCATTGTATTTTGGGGGTTCGGGCGCTTTGGGCACTCGGTCCGGAAAAGGTTAGCCATCCCTGGACGAAGGGACCAAGCCCTAGTTTCCGAGAGCGTCCCTATTTTTGTGATGACAGTCATTCACCTGGGTCCCTAATTTACAGGTAGTCCTCGAGTTACGACCACAACTGAGCCCAGAGTTTATGTTGCTAAGCGAAACATTGAGTAAGTGCCCCCATTTTACGACTTTTCTTGCCATAGTTGTTAAGCGAATCACTGCTAAGTTGTTAAGTTAGTCACCTGGTTGTTAAGTGGATCTGGCTTTCCCATTGACTTTCTTGTCGGAAGGTCGCAAAAGGGGAATCACGTGACACACACACACACCCCCGGGGGACACTGCAACCGTCATAAATACGAGTCAGTTGCCAAATGTCTGAATTTCGATCGCATGACCGCGGGGAGGCTGCCAAGGCCGTAAGTGTGAACAACGGTCACAAAGTCACTTCCTTCAGCGCCGCTGTAGCTTTGAACAGGTCACTAAGTGAGCTGCTGTACGTCGAGGACTACTTGTATAACTTACGTGTTGAGCTTTTTTCCCTTTTCTTTTTCTTGAAAGCCTTTGTGCCTTAGGAAAGGTGTTTTTGCTTGATACGTTCCTCTCTGATGTCTAAGAAATACTCCTGAAATAAAATACTTTAAATTAGGGGGTTGGTGGTTTGTTTTTTTTTCCCACCAACATTTCAACAGTCAAGAGAATGCGGAACCAAATGATAAACAGTAATTAATAGTGGGTGTTTGTCCGTGCCAGATAGAATAGAAGAATAGAATTAGGATAGGATAGGATAGGATAGGATAGGATAGGATAGGATAGGATAGGATAGGATAGGATAGGATAGGATAGGATAGGATGGAATCCGGAAGGGACCTTGGAGGTCTTCTAGTCCAGCCCCCTGCTCAAGCAGGAGAACCTATACCAGGGATCTGCAACCTTAAATACTCAAAAGAGCCATTTGGACCCGTTTCCCACAGAAAAGAAAACACCAGGAGCCACAAAACCTGGGGTGGGCGTGGCCAACTCGATGTCACTCACTTCCACCAGTCACATGACCCCCCCCTAGCCACGCCTACCCAGCCGTCATTAGGGCAGAGAACCAGTTGTTTAAAAAACACTGGGAACCACAAAATCCTTTTGATATCTCTCTCTCTGAATTTTGATAATTGGACCAGGGGGATGCCGCCAAACTTGTAACTCTGGAAAACGGTCATAAAGTCACTTTCTCCAGTGCCTTTGTAACTTTGAACTGTCACTAAACAGGCTGTTGTAAACTGAAGACTACCTGTATTGATAATCCAGTCCCTGGGGTTCAAAGAACGTTCTTTTGCCATAAAGCACTCCTAATGCACTTCAAGTCTGACTGCTATTTTTTTTTCCTTTTCATCCAATCAATACGGATTCTCTTTCTCTCCCTTTTTTTTTTTCTCTCTCTCTCTCTCGCTCCTGCATTAGCCTTTTTTAGATAAAGCCCAGTGCTATTTTCCGTGCTCCAAGTACAGTTTGAAGGTTGCCACCAAAGAGTGCATTAAATCATAAATTACAAAACCTATTGGTAGGGTAAAAGACATTTAAAAAAAAAAAAAAAAGCCCTAATATTTCCATTTACTCTGGCAGCAGAATCTGCGGACTTTCAGCCATTATATTATTATCCTTTATGAAGAGAACGGGTCTTATTTAATGCAACCTCCTTCGTGCAGTGCTGCATGCAAACCGAAGTAATTCATCTTTTTTTTTTTTTTTAAAGTCTTGCGGGATGCTAGTGATGGTGGATGTCACTATCTTGTCTGTGGCATCTGAGAATCCTAGTTCAGTAGTCAGTGTCGCCCGCTCGCCATGAAATTCAAGGCAGTAACCATCATCGTTCAAGAAATCTTTCATCGATCTTTCAAGAAACCGTCTCTTTCAAGAAGAGACCGGACTGAGATTTGTCAGAAATGGCTTGGCCGGGGGAGGGGGTTGGACTAGATGACCTACAAGGTCCTTCCCAATTCTGTTAATCTGTTCATCTAAAAACTTGAACCACATAACACAAACTGCAATGAAAAACTCAATTTTTTTTTTATAAAAGTTTTTTATTTTTTAGACAAACAAACATTTAATAGATCAGTCATTCCTTTCATGTGACATCTTGGTGTTGTCTCTATCTTCATTCTCACCAAGTCCGTTACAATTCTTCACTAACACAATATTCTAATTGTAGCATTTTTATACATAACTATGAATTTACTTATTTGTATCTCTTTTCTAACCAATGGTAAAATTGATTCCATATCTTAAAAGTATTCTAAATCCTCTCTTTCTTTAATCATCAAAGTTAATCTACTCATTTCTGCACAATCTAAAAAAATTTTAAATTACTTCTCCTTCCAAAGGTATTTTCTCCGCTTTCCAATTTTGTGCATAAACAATCCTTGCAGCTGTTATTGCATGTATAATCAAATAAATATTTTCTTTACTAATTTTCTCTGGGAGGATACCCAGTAAGAACAGCTCTGGTTTTAAACCAATACGTTGTTGTATCATTTCTTCCAGCCATATCTTAAATTTTATTCCAATAGTTTTTAGCTTCTGAGCATGTCCATCATATGAACCTGGTAACTCATTCTGTGTATCCATAATTTAGAGCCAGGTACGGTTGGGTTGGAGACACCCTGATCTTGTCAGGTATGCTTTTCCACAGCCCAGATGCTGTGATACAATAGGTCCCTTCATAAGGACCTGTTTAATAAAAAGAGATCTGGAATACACCAAACCTATCAAATCTTGCGGGGTGGATGGAGATAACGGGCAATCCCACAAATAACTTGACCCCGAAAGGCTCTTTAGGTGGATAACCAACCCCCTAAATAGCACCCAGTAGCCCATTTGCAACTGGACCAGCTGTGCCTTCTGTGGAGTCTCCAAGGGGAGTCCCATGTAGGGGACAGTCATCCAGAGGAGAGTCAATGAAGCTATGGGGGGGAGGGGTGATGAGCGGGGTCTCCTAATCTGGATTTTGCTTTCCAGGGTAATATTTTGAATCGCAAACGCAGGATTAAACAAATGAAAATGTCAACCGTCCCACTCCGTCATCTAGCAAAGAAAAACTCCTGGCCACTTGATTTTTTTTCCCCCCAGAGTATACAGGTAGCCCTCAGTTCATTTAGTGACCATTCAAAGTTACAACGGCGTTATTGAAAGTGACCGACGGCCGTTTTTGCAGCCTCCCCGCGATCGCGTGATCAAAATTCAGACGCTGGGCAACTGGTTTGTACTTACGACCGCTGCTGCTGCTTCCCAAAGTCACGCGATCCCCTTTCCTGACCAGCAGAGTCAATGGGCAAGCCAGATTCACTTAACAACCGGGTTGCTAACCTTATCAGTCGCAGGGATTCACTTAACAACTGTGGCGAGAAAGGTCATAAAATGGGGCAAAACTCACTTAACAGATGTCTCACGTAAGAACAGAAATGTTGGGCTCCATTGTTGTGGTCGTAAGTCGAGGACTGCCTGTCTTTTATCTGGTTACAGAAGTAGCGGAATCCGACTCTGGGGGCTTTCCCATGCAAACAATACAGAGGAAAATTCCCTCTTTTCTCCCCTCATCATCCCATGTTTATCCAATTAGATGCTTGTATATTACCGTATTTTTCGGAGTATAAGACCTACATTTTTCCCCCATAAAAGAGGGTGAAAATTTGGGTGTGTCTTATAGACCGAATGTAGCCCCCCCACCCCCGGAAAATGGGGCGTGCGGAGGCGGCAATAGGCTATGGCAATCCCTGCAGCCTGAAACAGCTGATCGTCGGGAGGCCGATCCAACCCACAATCAGCTGCTTGTGCTAATCAGGCTGTGCTGAAGCTGAAATTGAAAGGGGCTGTTTGCTGCAAGGAGGCAGAGGCAGATTTTTTTTTTTCTTGTTTTCCTCCCCCCAAAAGGTAGGTGCGTCTTATAGTCCGGAGCGTCTTATACTCCAAAAATCACGGTATTTAGGAAACGGGTGCTTGGTCCCCAGTTCTGCATCTCCTTACTTAGCTTCTAACAAAGCTCAGTTGGGCTTCCATCCCCCCCTCCTTCCTCCTTACATTCCTATCCCCCCCCCCCCAATGCTAATGTCAAGCTGTCAGCCCATGAACTTTGGATAGGGAAGATGCAGCCGTGACCGAAAGCATTTGGGATAGGCCCTTCCACTCAACTCTCTTCACTAACCTGTGTTCTGTTCATTGATTTTACAGTTAACAAGCACAAACCATGGATTGAAACCACCTACCATGGCATTGTTACCGAAAACGACAACACAGTGCTCTTGGACCCTCCCTTAATAGCATTGGATAAAGATTCGCCGCTTCGGTTTGCAGGTAAGGGGTTCCCGAAAGCTTCCTGCAAGAGAGCCCGGTGTTCTTTGATGATGGCCATCAGGAGCTCGGTTGACAGATGGTGATGCCGCCGACATGATCGTTCCGATAGATCAGTTCCAAATTGAGGGGTGGGAAGGGGGGAGGAGGGTCACCAGAGGCCCCTTGTGCCTCCTAGCATCTTCACTCCAGGAAATAAGGACCAACATGGCCTGTTTTTTTTAAAGAGGTTAAGAGTGTTTGGGGGGGAGGCGAGGAGGCCTTCCTTCGTGACCGAGGCTCCTTTGACATAGAGAAGTATATGCAGAGTTATTCCATAAAACAAGACGGGCATTATCCCTATGGAAGAAACGCGAATGATAAAATAGGGTTGGAGGGGGGCTGGAGCAATTGGCTTTGAGAGGGTGGGGTGGTAGAGTGAAACCAGAATTCCATCTGAGAAATAATTGGCAGGTTAGTACGGAATGCAGTTCATATGTGAATATTTTGGTTTGAAATAGCGTGAAACGCAAACTGGAGATAATGCACTCACTGGGTCGTGTAATCAAGGAAGGCTGGTGTGGGTGAGTGGACGACAGTCGAAACCCATCCCGACTTTTTTATTTGCAACCGCTCTAAAGGGCTGCCGGCGATCTGCTGTGAAAATGAACTTGAGTCAACAAAGGGGCGATAAAGCCCCTCGGCTTCATTTGACATAAGGAGACAACATCCTAACGCAAGCTTTCAATTGGAGGTTTGTCAGCATCGGCCTTTCGTTAAGGAAAATCTTTGGCCACCTTCAGCCTGGTTTTCTAATCTTGACACGCCAAAATAGCCAGAGAATCACCGGTTTGTCACCCTGCCCCTTATCGGATTTCCGTTTTGATTGGCCAAGCCAAGTCCTGACTTGGCTGCCAATCCCGGATCAAGTTTTCTATCCTGTTACCATCTCGCTTTTTTTTTTTTTTTTCACCACATGCTTTCCTAACCTGACCTCTTCCCCTCAAGATATTGGACCCGTTAGGGACTGTAAGTTCTCAAGAACAAAGCAGCCGAATTCCCATCTCCCCTCTGAAAAGGGAAGGGGCCATACTCAGCAGAAGAAAGCCTGCAGAGTATTCCCCTTGAAAGGGGATAAGTTGTTTGGATAGAGAGTCAAACTTAGAGCCAGCTTGATGTAATAGTGAAGACATCAGGCTAGAGACTGGGAGTCAGTGAGTTCTAGTTCCGCTTTTAGGCATGAAAACAAGCTGGGTGACTTTGGGCCAATCACTAGGAGACTGGGAGTTTTAGTCCCACCTTTAAGGCATGAAAGCTAGCTGGGTGACTTTGGCCAATCGCTAGGAGACTGGGAGTTCTAGTCCCACTTTTAGGCATGAAAACCAGCCGGGTGACTGGGCCAATCGCTAGGAGACTGGGAGTTTAAGTCCCACCTTTCAGGCATGAAAGCCAGCTGGGTAACTTTGGGCCAATCGCTAGGAGACTGGGAGTTTTAGTCCCACCTTTAAGGCATGAAAGCCAGCTGGGTGACTTTGGGCCAATCACTAAGAGACTGGGAGTTCTAGTTCCACTTTTAGGTATGAAAACCAGCTGGGTGACTGGGCCAATCACTAGGAGACTGGGAGTTTTAGTCCCACCTTTAAGGCATGAAAGCCAGCTGGGTGACTTTGGGCCAATCGCTAGGAGACTGGGAGTTCTAGTTCCACTTTTAGGCATGAAAACCAGCTGGGTGACTGGGCCAATCGCTAGGAGACTGGGAGTTTTAGTCCCACCTTTAAGGCATGAAAGCCAGCTGGGTGACTTTGGGCCAATCGCTAGGAGACTGTGAGCTCTAGTCCCACCTTAGGCACGAAAGTAACTGAGTAGTCTTTGGCCAGCCACTCATTCTCAGTCCTAGAAAAAAGGCATTGGTAAACCGCTTTTAAAAATTCTTGTTGAGAAAACTGCAGGGACTTGGCTCAAAGGATTTATAAAGACCGTGGCCATTTTTCATTAGGGATTATAGTCTTGCTCTGGCCTTGACTTGACACCTTTTTAATGAAAGCAACTTCACGTTCCTTTTGGATTTCTCCTTCCCTTCCCCTCTCCTCTTTTGGATTTTCAATATTATTCACAGTTTCAAAGAGATGAAAATGGCTTGAATGTAGGAAAAAAATCCTTCAGATTGATACTATCTCTGCATTACGCAAGTCCTTAAAATTACAATACGTTCAGAACATGTTGGGTTTAATATTCCCTCTTGATTTTAGACTTTGGTTGGGATGTAAGAACTGACTTAGGAAAAAAAAAAACATATCCTTTTAGATATCTTGTACTGTCCTTTACAGCAGCTGTTTGCAAGTTTAGTTTCCTGTTGATTGTGGATTTCCCATCCAAGCCTTTGAGAAAATGGTGTTTTCCAGGGCCTCTGGACTAGCCATTACTCATGTTTTCCAACAGATAGTATCACCGCCTTCCCATCTAAGGCTTAGCTCAAAAACCAAATTTAGGGATGAAGTTGCTTTGGCAACCTGTGCTGATCAGAAATGTCTGGAAGAGGAAGCAAGAAGCTTTTAACCAAATCAAAGTTTTTTAACGCTGCTAATTTTCAAAACATAACTCAACACTGCTGGCGGCCTTGTTTTGAAGGTACATTTTGAGACAGCCTTCCGAACCGAAACAGATCCACGCTTGAGGATTGGCAGGATAGGATGTGACTAAGACTCGTCTTCGTGGCACCTTGACTTTCCTGGAAGAAAATTATAGAATACCGATTAGGATCTTCTAACGGAGAAGAACAGAACGCCCTGTGAGAAAGGCATCCTCTGCCAGAAATTGATTTCCAGACCTGTTTTCAAGCTGCCCAAAACTGAACCAAGGGCTACATTCAAAGAGCTGTTCGCCTTAATTTTAGACGTTCGGGTTGGTTTTTTATTTTTTAAAAAAATTCCCCTGGAATATATATTTTGGGAAAGAATATTCCGTCCTCAACTGTTTGTGTCAGGACTGGCTCAAGGGCAGAAGATCTGCGATGGCTCGCAAGCTCCCCTTTGGATGCCACCGGCGTAGCATCGTGCACAGGTAGTCCTCGCCTTACGGCCGCTCATTTAGTGACCGTTCAGAGTTAAAACGGCACTGAAAAAAGTGACTTACGAACCATTTTTTCGCAGTCAACGACCTTTGGCAGTCGCAGCTGGTTCATATTTGGACACTCAGCAGCTGGTTCCTATTTATGACAGTTTGCAGTGTCCCAAAGTCCTTGCGGTCCCCTTTTTGCGACCTTCTAACAAGCAATTTGGAAGCCGGATTCGCTTAACAGCCGGGTTAAAACTGATGTCGTCCATTGCAGTGATTCACTTAACCACCGAGGCAAGGAAAGTCGTAAAGTGGGGCAGAGCTGACTTCACCAAGGTCTCACTTCACAACAGATACTGTTGGGCTCCATTGTGGTCGTAAGTAGAGGACGACCTGTACTTTCCCCAGCCTGTTCTTCCTCTCCAGTGGATGAAAGAAGCTGAGTCAGCCCGGACAGACTAAACATTTACAAAGCAGGTCAAAAGCGTTGGGCAAACACAGGAGCGGCGAAGGGAGGGTTCGTTGAGAAGCGAAATTCTAAATTGCTGAAGAGATCCAACCTGCCTCTCTTGGCTAACGATGGAGAAATGTCCATCCCTTTGTAAATGTGGGTAACGCTCTTTAAGCCAGTGGGACATTATCACGATCCGTAATTCTGTTTTTCATAATCCGGACAGCCAGGGGTAAAATGGAGAGTTTTATCCGTTTCCCATGAGAAACCTTCAAGCAAGGCACTGCGGTCAGCATCTCTCATATTGAAGCAATTTTACTGAAGTCTTTTTGTTCATCCAAGTTTGGGCCAGTCTGAACCGAAGGTGCTTTTTTTTTCAAGAGGCCACTGGACTTTCTGGTTTTTCTTTTGAAGACGTTTCGTCGCTTCTCATCCAAGCAGCTTCTTCGGCTCCGACCGGATGGTGGGGAATGTGGAAGGATTGATACTCCTTGCAGACAGCTGGTCATTGGCATCCTTTTTCAGAGAGCCGTTGAGGCCACTTGGAGGTTTATCTGTGTCCTTAGGGTCACCCCGAGTGGTGCAAATGGGGTGTAGGAGCCTTCCTGGAACTGCTCAAAGGACTGTGTTGTAAACAGGAGGTAGAGGATGCCGTACCCCTCCCCTTCTAATGACCAGCTATCTGCAAGAAGTATCAATCCTTCCCTTCCCCACCATCCAGTCAGAGCTGAAGAAGCTGCTTGGATGAGAAGCGAAATGCCTTCAAAGAAAGACAAGAAAGTGCAGTTGCCTCTTGAAAAAAATCACCTTTGGGACAACCATGATCTGGATGACTTGAGAATCTCCATAAACCCAGTCTGAAATTACCCAGGGGTGGATCCATTGCTGCCAAAGCAACTTCCTGATTGGGTGAGGGGTCATGGCCCAGCTTAGAATCAAAGGCCACTCTGTTCTGCCCCAGCTACGGACCCCAAAGAATGCAACACACACAAAGTCTGTACAAAACTTAATTTACTAAAATAACTCAGTCTTTTCCAAACAAAGGCTGTTAATAAAATTTCTTAACAGCCTACAAGAAACCAAAGATAAAGTAATCACAATCTTACTATGGTTGGCAGAAAGCCCAGAAGCAATTTTGCAGAGAATCCAGACGCGAAGGAGAGTGAACTAAAGTTGTTCCCTACAAATTGCTTCAGTCGGTGTTCCTCCTGAAATAGGCTAAGGGAGTGGCCAATTAGCCCCAAGCCTTACTCTCGAGGAGACCTCCTCCTGAGGAGCCACTCCTGCCTTTTGGCAGCTCTGTGCACCAGTGCATTGAGAAGAGGCTCCTCCTCTTCCTCCTCTTCACCCATGGAAGCTTCTGGAGGTTCTGAAGGCCCTGGCTGGATCCCCGCCTCTGGCACCACATCTTCTCCAGCGTCCTCGTTGTCTGACTCGAGTGCCAGCTGCACAGGCTGCTGGCGCAGCACCACACCAGCCTCCTCGCTGTCAGAATCAGCTACAATCTGCATAGGCCGCTGACGGGCCACAACGCACTCCTCTGAAGAGCGTCTAGATTGGCAGGGACCATTCCAAAGGGCCAATAATTTTTTTTTTTTCAAATATCTGAACTTGAGATAACATGTGGGCTGATGGCAGGTGAGGCAGATGGCCTAGCTAGGTGGCTCAGTGGCTAAGACACTGAGCTTGTCGATACGAAAGGTTGGCAGTTCAGCGGTTCGAATCCCTAGTACAGGCCTCCTGCGTGAGCAGGGGGTTGGACTAGATGACCTCCAAGGTCCCTTCCAGCTCTGTTACTGTTATAAACTGACGCTCCTAGAGGACATTCTGCAGAATGTGGGGAGAATATGGACAAGCAGTGGTGCACGGGCTGAATGGCATCCAACACACACACACACACACACACACACACGTAGCTTTTTGCATTGTTTGAAAATGAGATTTGAACTCACTCGCAGCATCTAAACCAGGGGTCAGCAACCCGCGGCTCTGGAGCCACATGTGGCTCTTTCGTCCCTCTGCTGCGGCTCCCTGTCGCTCAAAATACGCATCACAACTGCCAATGTGCGACACCCACCGACGCGCAGTTTATTAAGCTTTTCGATCCCCAGTAGCCCAATCATGGATAAATCCAAGAAAAGAAAAGCTTCAGAAGAAAACAGAACGTTTAATTCAACTACATATTCTAGTTTTGTGGCTGCTCAGGAAATACTCAGGTACGGGAAGGGTTTTGTGGCTCCCGGTGTTTTCTTTTCTGTGGGAAACGGGTCCAAATGGCTCTCTTGAGTGTTTAAGGTTGCAGGCCCTTGATCTAATCTGTTGGCGGAAACTAGCCCAAGGTGTGACTTCTTTCCAAAGATACCAAAGCTTGGGGGGACAAAAAGGGGGGGGGATTGAATATGGGGATTGGATTCCGATGCATTTATGGTTGAATCGCATTTATATTTGAGGTTTTTTTTATTATTATGTTTGTTCAATCAAATGTCTGCGTGTTTGACCTTTTCCTCGTTTCCTCCTCTTTTCAGTCTTTCCTGAAGACTTGGGTTTATCTTTTCTCCCTTTAGAGAGTTTTGAGGTGACCCTCACCAAGGAAGGTGATGAAGGGCTCTTTGTGTCCCGTTTTATCAATATTAACCCACTAACTTTTTGTTATGAAATGGAGAATCGGCACTTAAACAGAAGATCCTGTCATGCTTTTCAATCCTATGTTATCACCCACTCTCCCCCTCTTCCTGCTTTCTCCCCTTGCCCTTTCCTTGGCTCTCCCCCAGTCTCCTCTTAAAAAAAAATACCAATAGAAAAATGTGTTTATAATCCCTGGCTAGAAATATCAGTACATCAGCTATCCATTTGGAGAGATGTGGTTTGAAAACGACCTTTCTGAGCCTCTTCTCAACAGCCATATATATATATATATATATATATATATATATATATATATATATATATATATATATATATATATATATATATATATATATGATTTCCGCTTGAGTTGAGGAGGTGGCATGCCTGATTAAAAAACCTGCACTGAACTGGCAGTGCAGTCATCGTGACTGCAGTTAGGAAAGGGGAGAACTGCCGGCCATGTGGCATTTTAAAAATTCCTAGCTTTTGTAATTCCGCCTCCACCTTCTCCCTCCCTGGTGAATTCCACCCTCCGGGTTTCTCATCGGAGCAGCAGCCTTGCTGCTGAATCGGTCAGCGGATAAAATTGATCGTTTCAGCCGAGCGTTGGGATGGTGGCTTTGCAGAGAATCTGTCGGCTCAATCCCATTGACCTTGAGGCATGTTTGATTCAGGATTAGTTAATTCCTGCTTCATCCTTCCCCTGGGACCTGGGGAATACAGGTAGTCCTCGGTTTACGACCCACAACGGAGCCCAGAATTTCTCTTGCTAAGTGAGACATTTGCGAAGTGAGTTTCGCCCCATTTTAACCACCTTTCTTGCCATCGTCGTTAAGCGAACCAGCTGCAGTGGTCAGAGTCCAGGACTGCAGGCCACTTCTGCTGCCTGCCGGCTGCCTGCAATTTGGCAGTTCAGATCTCATCAGGCTCAAGGTTGACTCGGCCTTCCATCCTTCTGAGGTCGGTAAAATGAGGACCCAGATTGTTGGGGGCAAGAGGCTGACTCTCTAAACCGCTTAAAGTGGAGCTGTAAAGCACTGTGAAGTGGTATATACCGTGTTTCCCCGAAAATAAGACTGGGTCTTATTTTCTTTTCGGTCCCAAAATAGGCACTAGGGCCGTGATGGCGAACCTATGGCACGCTTGCCACAGGTGGCACACTGAACCATGTCACCTGGCATGCCAGCTCAGCTCTCAGCCTCTCTCGGAGTCTCTGGAAGCTGGGGACAGCAAAAAATGTCACTTCTTGTCCAACTGAAAGTTGGAAAACAAGCCGTTTCGGGGCTCTGAGGGGGTGGGGAAGGCTGTTTTCGCCCTCCCCAGATGCATACAGAGGATCTGGAGCCAGGTGAGAAAGAAAAACGGACCTACTGGGCCATCGCATGCCAGGAGCGGGGGGGAGGGGGAGTCGCGTGCGCATGTGCGGGGTGGGACGCATAGAATTATGGGTGTGGGCAAATCCAAATAAACAAACCCACCCCTTCCTGGCACGCGATGGCAAAAAGGTTAGCCATCGTTGCACTAGGGCTTATTTTCAGGGAGTATCTCTCCTCACCCCCTCACCCCCCAATGTACAGAAGACCCAGTTCTTCTGCTTGCTCACGGTGGGGCAGGAGGCTGGCTGTGCAGGCTCTTAAGTAGGGCTTATTTTGAGGGTAGGACTTATATTAGGGACATACATCAAAACCATGCTAGGGCTTATTTTCAGGATAGGTCTTATTTTCAGAGAGACAGGGTAAGTCTAAGTGCTATTGCTATTAACACAGTTGTTAAGCGACACAGAAAGTTGGCCACAGACCATCACATGACCTTGGGGCACAGCAATAGGTCATAAGTACGAAGCGGATGCCAAGCCTCTGAATTTTGATCGCGGCGATGCTACAAGCGTCACCCCTGCGACAAACCGACCTAAGTCACTTTTTCCAGTGCCATTGTAACTTGGAAACGGTCACTAAATGAACGTTGGTAAGCGGAGGGCTACCTGCAGATAGGGAAACCCTAGCAAGAAGACCTCAACTCGAGTTGGTTGGGCTTGCCCAACGCATCTGTCTGCAAACTGAAATCTCCTGGGTTCACACGGCATGCTGATTTTGCAGTAAGCACCCAGTCAGGACTTGCCTGGATGGATGCCCTGACTAGGTGGATGCCCTGACTGAGTGCTTGATTTATTTATTTATTTATTTATTTATTTATTTATTTATTTGTCGCATTTTTATGCCGCCCAACTCCCAAGGGACTCTGGGCGGCTAACGACAGCGAATAAAACAATGTGAACGATATCCCATACAAAAGTTTAAAAGAAAACATTACAACCCATACACTCCAATTCGTGGCCGGGTCTCGCAAGATCACCGTAGCGAGATCAACGGCCCCAGGCCTGCCGGAAGAGCCAGATCTTCACCGCTTTCCGGAAGGCCAGTAGGGTGGGGCAGTCCGGACTTCAGGGGGTAATTGGTTCCAGAGAGCCGGGGCACCCACAGAGAAGGCCCTCCCCTGCGGGCCGACCCCCCACCCCGAGTCTCTGTCCTGGTGGGTTTTCCAGTCCGCCAGCTAAGATCCAGGCAGAAACTATAAAGGAAAAAAAAGCATATGCTGACTCTTTAAACCGCTTAAAGAGGGGCTGTAAAGCACTGTGAAGCGGTATATAAGTCTTAAGTGCTATTGCTATTAGAAGGGACAGCGTTACTACCTAGAGCTATTTGAAATGGATGCCTGAAAAAAATTGGTATTTCTACCTTTCTCCTCTGGGTCCTTCATTTGGGTACCCCGACTACTTCTGCTTTTCTTTCTTTTCTTTTTTCTTTTTTTTAAAAAAAAAAAAGCATTGCACAGGAAAACTTCCCTTCCTCCTCTCCCCCTTGAATCACTCGACAGAATTTTTTGGGAATGACTGTGCTGAATCTTCTGCACCCGTCGAAACTCTTCCCACCACCCCATCACCCCACCTTCAAACCCCCCCCCTCCTCGCCCTCACTCCCCCTCCTCTCTTCCTTGACTGGATAACGGGAGTGTTTTTTAACTGCTCCGGTCAAAAAAACATGGAGGAAGGAGGCCCAGGCAGCCTTCCTTTTATTCCCAGCGGCTTGATCGGCTGTCGTTTCAGGAGGGGGGTGGGAAAAACTCGACGCTTTGCTCTCTCGAGTTTCTCAAATATTCCTGTGAAATGCCTCTCTTTTCTCTTTTTTCCGACGTCGTCCCCCCCGCATGAACGAATGCAAAGGCAATTTAATTGCTTGGAAATCCAGATGTCTGCCTGTTTGTTCCTTTCTCGTTTTTTTTTTTTATAAATATAAAACTAAAAGTTCCTGGAACGCCCAACACAAGTTCCTTATGCTTTTGTCGGCAACCCCCTCACCAAAAAACCCCCCTGGCTGCTATTAAAACGGTTGAGCGGTAACGTGTTTCAAACCCACACGCGTGTGCGTGTCTGCCTCCTCGTGCACGCATCCCCGTTTGAGATCCCTCTTTCCTTCTCCTGCCCCCCCCACTTTCCCCACCGAAGGTACTAATTCAAGCTGCCTTTGCCCCCCCTCACTTCTTAGGTGAAATTTGTGGATTTAAAATTCACGGCCAAAATGTCCCCTTTGAAGCGGTGGTGGTGGATAAATCCACCGGGGAGGGGACGATCCGATCCAAAGAAAAACTGGACTGCGAACTGCAGAAGGAATACACCTTCACCATCCAGGCCTACGATTGTGGAACAGGACCGGATCGAGCCAATATGAAGAAGTCCCACAAGTAAGTGATGGGTGGTTGGGTGGGAGAAAGGAAGTCCTCATCATCAGAAATACCCTTTGCTTTTCCCAAATGGAATCTGGTTTCTGCTTTTTTTAGATAGATAGATAGATCGATCGATCTAGATCTAGATAGATACACACACACACACACACACACACACACACACACACACACACACATATACACACACAGACGTGAGACATGGATGTACGGGTCCCTTCCCGAAAGGGAAGGGAATGGAATGGAATGCAGAATGAATTGACTAGACTAGACTAGACTAGAAACAGAATAGAATAGAAATAGGAATAGGAATAGAATAGAAATAGGAATAGAATAGAATAGAATAGAATAGAATAGAATAGAATAGAATAGAATAGAATAGAATAGAATAGAATAGAATAGAATAGAATAGAAGCAGAATAGAAGCAGAATAGAAGCAGAATAGAATAGAATAGGACAAGGAATAGAATAGAAATAGGAATAGAATTAGGAATAGAATTAGGAATAGAGTAGAATAGAGTAGAATAGAATTAGTTGGAAGGGACCTTGGAGGTCTTCTAGTCCAACCCCCTGCCCAGGCAGAAAACCCTACACCACTTCAGACAAATGGTTATCCAACCTCTTCTTAAAAACTTCCAGTGTTGGAGCATTCACAACCTCTGGAGGCAAGTTGTTCCACTGGTTAATTGTTCTCACTGTCAGGAAATTCCTCCTTAGTTCTAAGTTGCTTCTCTCCTTGATTAGTTTCCGTCCATAGCTTCTTGTCCTGCCCTCAGGTGCTTTGGAGAATAGCTTGGCTCCCTCTTCTTTAGGGCAGTCCCTAAGATATTGGAAGACTGCTATCATGTCACCCCTGGTCCTTCTTTTAGTTAAACTAGAGGATGGAAGAGAGCGTGTAACGGTTGCATCTTGGCACACAGGTTCCAAATCAGAAAGGGTCTTCCCCAATCAACGTAGCTAGGAATTGCGGGAATATTTGCCCCTCGTAAAGAACAGCATGGATCAGGTTTCCTTCTCCCGTCGTTTGCTCTGTGCTTGGAATACCCACTTTTGAGAAAAAAGAAACCTGGAGAGAGAGGAATTAAATCAGCAGCTTTTGAGATCATGATTTGTAAAAGGGAATAGAACACTTTGCCCCCACCCCCACCCCCCAAGTGGCTGATGGAGGTCAACAGCTCTGAGAGATGTGCAGATCCTGTTTCTCTTGCAGGATTTATGGGACAGAAGCAATCTTGTTTTAAGAATTTGCACATTAACCTTTAGAGTATTTCCCACCTCTGTCTGTCTCTCTGTGTCTCTCTTTCTCTGTGTGTCTTTCTTTTTCTCTCTCTCTGACTCCCTCTGTCTGTCTGTCTCCCTCTGTCTGTCTGTCTGTCTCTATCTCTCTCTTTTTCTCTCTGTCTCTCCCCCCCCCCCCACTCCTGGAGTAGGGAAAAAAAAACCCTCGTCTGCATTATGCTTTATGGTACAGTTCCTCCGATGACATGGATCCCTTTGGCTTTTGCTGATCCACAGCGATCTTAATACATCCCGAGTCTTTTCCGTAGGTCGGAGAAGCTGATCCAAACATCTTTCTCGGAAAGGTTCAAGAAATCTGAAAGATGCGATGGGGTGGTGGTGTTTTTTTTTTTTTTTTTTAGAAGGTTGCTCAGTGTGCTGAAAGGGCAAGAAAGCAAGCTGTATCTGCAGCTAGCAGGGTGGATAAAAATCAATGGTTTTTTTAAAAAAAATCCAAAAAAAACATTTTTTTTTTTATTTAAATCGGATTTTTTAAATTTAAATCAGATTTTTTTGATTTTTATCGAATTTATTTTAATAAAAAACTTTTGGGGTAAAAATCTATCGTAAGATAGTTTTCTGTTTAAGATACATAAATAATTTAGTTTATTCAGCATGAAATGGAGCTTAGTTATGTAGCATGAGGCTGTATTTTCTGCAACACTGAGACTATCGGTGAGTCAACGGTGGGTCAAAGGAGTAGCAGAGATGACAGTTGCTCTTTAAAAATTATGATTTAAATCGAGTGGATTTAAATCAAGCCTTTTTACTAGTGATTTAACTCATGATTTAAATTGTGATTTAAATCAACTCGATTTAAATCAAATCCACCCTGGCAGCTAGAGTCAGGATATACCTTACTCGCCTCAAAATTAGGTCTTAATAGTAGAGGGGGGCATGCATAAGTGCGCTATCGTCCCCGTCATTGCATTTTTCTTCTCTTATTCTTGTTCTCATTTTTGTTTTGACAAATTCCAATCAGTCAAAAAAATAATAATTTCTGATATGTGGGCTTCCCGTGATGCTTTCTGAACAGATCCTGTGTTTTTTCTAATGAACTTCAGATGCAAAGCAGAGAAATCATCTTAAAACATCTCTGATCTGATTTTCCTCTAATAGGAGAGTCCGGAGGTGACTCTTAAGGTAGCAGATTGTTATAGCTCCCTCCTACTCTCCTGCTTTGACCTTTTAAAATTCTTGCCCAGGAGAAATTAAACCATTGGCCTGCAGCGTGGTAAATTCAGTAGTGTGTGTGTGTATAATAAAAGCTGTCTGCTCCAGCTAAGTGGAGCCCCCACTCTTTCTTCCTTTAACTGCCATAATTGATGGCTTCTTGAGGCCCGCTGCTCATAGTTGAAAAATCAAAGCATTCAGAGCTGTCACTGCAACATGATGAGAAGCTGTGCAGGGAAAGTAGCTTAATACAGCAGTGGCCAAAATTGTAGAAACCTTTTTAGGAAAAGTGTATTTTCTAAAACTAGCTAATAACACCACTTTTGTTTTGGAGTAGTACCATAAAATTATATACTGTATCAACGGAAAGACAATTTAATTAAGAACGTAATGCGATAACTTTTACGAAGGATTTGCTATTAGAATAGCAGTTACAGCATAAAGAGGAAAAGGGAAACATGGAGAAAAAAACGAGAAAAACAAAAATGATCACCATAGAAAAAATGAGTTATGCAAAAATGATCACCACGTCAGTTAATCCTTAGTTGGGTAACCTTTAGCATGAATGACGGCCTTACAACGTCTTCCCATGGAGGGAACCGAGTCTTTTAGTTCTGCAGCTGTTCTAATGTGAAACCAAGATTGATCGATGGCTTCTATTAACTGGGTTTTATTGCTGGGTCGCTTCTGACTAACAAGTTTCTTTAGTCGGCGCCATAGATTTTCAATTGGGTTCAGGTTTGGGCTATTCCCAGGCCATTCCAGTAGTGGAATAGGATTATCTTGAAACTTCCAAAAAAAGTGGTGTTATTAGTCATCAAACCTCAAAAATACACTTTTCCCAAAAGGTTTCCACAATTTTGGCCACTACTATATGTTCCTCGGTCTGCAGAAACGCTAACCAGCCTCCTTCCCCATTGGCCGTGGTGTCTGGGGAATTCTGGGAGTTGAAGTCCACACATGTCAAAGCGAACACCGTTATCAATTAGCCACATCTGCTGGGTCCTGAGCTTCCCCCATCTCCGCTTTATTAAGGCAGGTTAGATTCCAAGGGAATCTTGGCTTGTTTTTCATTGTCTGGTGGTACCCAGCTCCCTTTGGCCTATTACCCAGATGTAAAGCAGAATTAAATCCGGGGAGTCAGTGGATGGAAGACCAACAGGAAACCGAGCGCAAGTGATGGGAGTTGCGGTCCGAGGACTATGGGTTCAGTGGCTGACCTCTTCTTTTAATTCCCAGGCCCTGCTAACACTTCAATCTGTGTGTCCCCGGTGCAGAATTTCCTCATTGATAAAAAAAAATCCACCCCCTCTGTTCCCCAGAGCCACCGTGCACATCCAGGTGAACGACGTCAACGAGTACGCGCCTGTCTTTAAGGAGAAGTCCTACAAAGCAACGGCGATCGAGGGGAAGCGGTCTGACAACATCCTAAAGGTGGAAGCGGTGGATGCCGACTGTTCCCCGCAGTTCAGCCAGATCTGCAGTTACGAGATTGTCACTCCAGAGGTTCCCTTCGCAATCGACAAAGACGGTAAGGCAGGCGGGGGCCTTGTCATGAGTAACGGCCCCCAAATCCCTTTGAAGTGGCCCAGATCTCTATTTTAAGTGGTCCAAAGGCCCCCACGACAGGAGGTTGGGCTTGCCCAGGAGAAGTTGGCCAGGCCCCACTGTAGAAGGAAGTAGCTCGAACCCATCCCATCGTCACTTTGGGGGGGGGTGGAGGGATTATCATAATTTCCCCCCTCTCGATGCAAGGGTGCCAATCATTTTTATTTGTGACCTCTGTTTTTTTAAATAACATTTTTATTGAGTACTAATGTAAAATACAAAATACAAAGTAAATAGGAAAGCAGTGGGGAGGGGAAAGAGAAAAGAGAAGTGAGGAAGGGAAGGAAGGAAGAAAAGAAGGAAGGAAGGAAGGAAGGAAGGAAGAAAGAGAGAAAGAAAGAAAGAAGAAAGAAAAAGAAGAAAGAAAGAAAGAAAGAAAGAAAGAAAGAAAGAAAGAAAGAAAGAAGAACTAGTGGTTAAGACACCAGATAGAAAGTGGAAAACTGTGAGTTCAAGTCCTGCCTTAGCCATGAAAGCCAGCTGGGTGACTTTGGGCTACTCCTTCTCTCTCAGCCCAACCAAGAAAGAGAGTGAGAGAGAAAGAGGAAGGAAGGAAGGAAAAAAAGAAAAGAAAGAAAAAAAGAAAGAGAAGTGTTGACTCTATGTTACAGTAAAATAATAGAGCATTGACTGTGTTACAGTAAAATAAGGCATTCACATCAAATCACAACTTTTTGCTTTTTCCTGACAGCATAAACCAGCCCTTCCTATAAAGGTCTACCAGTCTAATTGGTATTTTTAAAATTTGCAATCTCTTAATTCCCCGTGGCAAAGGCCCGCTCTGTTTTTGAAGCCTGTCTCCTGTCTTTGCCAGGTTACATTAAGAACACCGAGAAGCTGAGCTTCAGCAAGGAGCATCAGTATAAGCTCACCGTCACGGCCTACGACTGTGGGAAGAAGAGGGCTGCCGAGGACGTGCTGGTGAAGATCAGCATTAAACCCACCTGCAAACCAGGCTGGCAGGGTTAGTTTTGCCTCCCTCCCCTTCCGCCCCCCCCCCCCACCCCACCTTCAGCCCCTTGCTTGCTTGCTTCAGGCACCAAAAACTGCTGGCTGCAAACTCTGTCGATGGTTTCAGGCTGGAGCAAAAGAATGGAATACGAACCTGGGACCGGGGCCCTCTCCCTCTTCCCCAACATCCATCTGGAGACCTGCGACGAGCCCATCACTTCCGTCCAGGCCACAGTCGAGCTGGAGACCAACCACATCGGGAAAGGCTGCGACCGGGACACCTACTCGGAGAAGTCCCTTCACAGGCTCTGCGGTAAGCCCGAGAGATTCCAAGCTTCTCTGCGGGGGAGTGGGGTCAGGCCAGGGGTGGTGTTCACTTACCTTCGCTACCGGTTTGCAAATGTGAGCGCACAGGGTATTCCGCGCATATGCAGAGCGTCAAAAATGGGACGTGATGACATCTGGGCGGGTGGGTAGCCGCCGCTACCAGTTCGCTTGAACCAGATAGAACTGGCTGAATGCCACCACTGGGTCGGGCTAGGTGAGCGTCTCTTGGCGGATGTTGAAAAAGGGGCACAGAGGCCTTTTTCCTAACGTTCCCCCAGATAGATCAGATAAACCAAGATGCTAGGTAAGATCTAAAGCAGGAGTGTCAAACTCGATGTCATTGAGTGCCGCATCAGGGTGTTTGACCTCGGGGGGGGGGGGCCGAGTGGGCATGGCCAGCACGACATCACTCGTGTTGGGGGCGCCTGTGGCAGCCTGAGCACTCTTCCAGGGAAAACGGGCTCCCGAGCTCCATTTTCGTCTGTGACGGCCTCCTGCAACCTTCTGCCAGCGAAAACTGAAGCTCGGTAGGGCTGCGTGTGGCCCTCCCGAGCTCCGTTTTTGCTGGCTGAGGCACTGTGGGCCAGTCCTTCGCTGTTTCCAGGATGGCCTGTGAGCCAGATCTAAGCATCCCGTTGGATCTGGCCCCTGGGCCTTGAGTTCGACACCCCTGATCTTGTTGTGGCCCGCCGGTGGCAAGAGGAGTTGGCAGTAGAGTTGGACAGTGAGGTGGTTAGGGAGGAACATGGGCCAGTCCTGGGGGTTGGGGAAAGCTCGGTCGAGGGCTCTGCATCGGAGGCAGAGAGGGAGGTAGATAGCAGTGAGGCAGAGGAACAGCTGGAGCCCGTTCCCGGTGTGTGCATGCACAGAGCTGCCAGAAGACAAGAATAACTCAGAAAACAGGTTCAACTTGGGAGTAAAAGCCACACCTTGGAGGTAATTGGCCCCTCCCATAGGAAACAAAAGAGGAGCGAACGGGGAGGAGGGGGCTTTTGCAGGAAACAATTCGTTCGTTCCGTGACTCTGAGAGACTCTGTGCCAAGTTTTGCCTTGTACTGCGTTTGGAAACTAGTTACATGGCAGCTTTCCAAGCGAGATAAGGTCTGTGTTGATAACTCTTCCTTTGAAAAACTCCTTTGGACAAACCTTGCTGACTGTGAATGAACGTAATTCACAGTCGTGTAAATAAAAGAGGTTTTGCCAGGACCAGTTCCTGCCTCCTGCTTGTTAAAGGAGCCTAGGTCAGAGCAGACCTAAAGCTTTTCTCTCAGTGCAGCGGCGGGGGGGTGGGGGGGTGGCAGAGAACTGAAAATGAGCCCCAAAATGAGAATTTCCCTGCCAGAAGGAGTGACCCGATAGCAGATCTGCTTCTTTCCGGCCTTCTTTTTTTTATATACTTCTTAATCCTGGCCTTAACAGGCGCTTCTTCTGACACCGCGGAGCTGCTGCCTTCCCCAAGCAACGCGGCCAACTGGACCATCAACCTCCCGACCGACAACGGCCACGAGAGTGACCAGGTCTTCGAGTTCAACGGCACTCAAGCCGTGAAGGTGCCGGAGAGCGTGGTCACCATCAGCATGAAAGAGCCTTTTGTGATTTCCGTCTGGATGAGGCACGGCCCCGGGGCCAAGGAGAAGGAGACCATCCTCTGCAATTCAGACAAGACAGGTGAAAAAGGGGCGGGGGGGGCAGGCACCTGTTCGGCTTCGTGATCTCACACACGCCCTGTGGCCTTTTCAGCCTCGCTCGGGATAGAATTGTTGCGACGTCACAAAAGACTGCCCCGACATCTGTTGGAGAGCAACGAGCATTAGACTAAAACTGTGATGGCGAACTCATGGCACGCGTGCCCAAAATGGCATGCGGAGCCATGTTGCCTGGGACGCACGGCATCGCCCGTTCCTCTTCCGGGTTTCTGGTGCACATGTGCACGCGATGATCAGCTAGTCCGTGAGCCGGGAATGGGGCTTCCTCGGAATTAGGAGTGTCCAGAAAGAAGGAGGACCAATGGGAATTCTCCTTTCTCCACCGTCATCGGTCTCCGGGCAGAGTCTCCCTTGACTTCACCCACTGGAGGAGAGAGTTCCGCGCAGAGAAGAAGCCCAAGTTGGTTCTTCAGGCCAAGATCCCCCTCCCACTTTCTCCGCTTCTCTCTCTCTGCAGAACTATCTCTCCTCCTTCAGGTGAAGTCCCAAAGGACTCTGCCCGGAGACTGATAATGCTCAAGCAGGGAGAATTCCCATTGGTGCTGCCGCTTCTTCTGGCTCTTCCTACCTCCAGAGTCCAAGATAAACGCTTTCTCCCCCCAATTCAGAACCCCCGCTCCTCTTCTGGGGCTGGAAGCATCTAGTCGGACACACATGTGTATGACCATGCACGCTGTGAGCATGCGGGCCGCCAGCTGATCGGCGTGTGCGTGGCAGTAACTGGAAGACTTGCTGGCTAGCGCTCATGCGAGCAGCAGAAACCGGAAGTACCTTATCCGATGCGTGCATGACCCCTGGGCAGCTCCTCTTCCTGGTTGCGGCCCTGATGAGCACGTGCTCCCTTTTCAACACTTGGTGCCACGCCATCACTGGACTAAAATATCATGGTTTCTTCATAGTAACCGCGCCACGGGTGTGTGGTTATTTCACCCTGTCTGGGTTTTTGTGCTCGTCGTGAGCTGGAGCTCTCCACCTGGCTTAGAATCAGACGCCTTTGCTGCCTCTTCCTTCTCCTTAGCAGACGTCACAAGCTGATTATTTGGTATATTTGGAAACACAACCGAGCAGATCTGATTTTCTTTTTTTTCCCCTCCCTCCTCCCAAGATCGCTCTCCCGTCCCCCTGTTCCCTGCCACCCTAGTCTTCTCCGAACAGGTTCAACGCCTGGGCACACTGCAAGCTATCATTTCTAACCCGGGCTTGATTCCAGCAGAAATGTAATTGCTTGGGTTTTGCAAGAGAGCAAAAAGAAGGAGATGCTTTGGTCACTTGGCAACCAACCGACTTTGCAAAAGGCTCCCGTTTTTTTTTCCCCCCCGGCTAAAATAAAAGATTTGCTTTTCAAGCAAGCAAAAACGTTGGCCATCGAGATTTACCTCCTGTTTCATCGACATCTGACTGACAGTTGTGGGAATCGGTCGAGTCCACATTCCTTGTTGAAGTCACTGCGAGATTCTTTTGCTTTTTTGAGTTATAAGGAAGGAAGAGTTGCCTTTCTCTCTCTCTCTCTCTCTCTCTCTCTCTCTCTCTCTCTCTCTCTCTCTCTCTCTCTCTCTCTCTTTTTAAATTGGCTCCAAAGGGAATTTAGGGAAGGATCAGGAAACAGTGACAATGTAGGCTGCGTTTATTCTGAACGTTGCCCTCCCCTCTGAATCCAGGGAAGCGGCTCTGGAAGAGGGAATTGTAAGCTTCGTTTCGCACCATATCAAGTGTTTCCTGTCATTTAACAAGGGGGGATATCTGGGATGCTGGAAATAATTACATTGGAAAGGGAAGCTTAGAAACAGGAAATGATTAGAAACAGATGCTGGCTTGTTCAGAGTTCCGCGAAGGTCTCGCAGCAGAGAAATTCTTCCGTGGAGCTGTGTATTCCCACCCTGCACGTTGACTTCTGGCTCTTAAAACTTTCCTTTTCTCCTCCTGGAGGCCTCCCAGACTTCCGCACCCCACGGCTAACGTTTATTGGACATTAATAGGCCAATTATGGGTCTGGAGATACGTTTTAAGTTCTTGTTTCTGGGTGTCGGAAAAAGAGAATGCTCTGGGCTTGGATGCTGCGGTACTTAGCTGGGGTTTATTGGCTCAACTCGAGTTGGCCTAGTTCCTGCCCAAGCCGGAGGGAAAATTCTCCTGTTATTAGCTGAAAGCTGGGCCTCTTCCAGATGTTGAGCACTTCCCCCAAACCTAGCCAGGGGTCGTGGATAATGGCAATTGTAGTGACCAGCACTGGGAAAGACCTCTGCCTTCCCAAGAGCAGCAAACCTACCTTACACTGGACATGTGAGAGGGGGGAGATGGAATGCTAATTCTGTTCTTCTCCTGCAGACATGAGCCGTCACCGTTATTCCCTCTACGTGCACAACTGCCGATTGGTCTTCCTCTTCCGCCAGGATCCCTCCGAGGGGCAGAGTTACAAGCCGGCCGAATTCCACTGGAGGCTGAACCAGGTGGGCGCAAAAAACGCTTCAGCCACCCTTGGTCGGCTCCCCTGCATGGAACCACAGCTCTTTCCTTGTTAGAAACTTTCAGATTTGCAAAATGGATGGCCTAAAGGGACTGTAAGTTAGGCCCCTTGGTTCCTCTAGATCAGGGGTCTGCAACCTTAAACAAAGAGTCATTTGGACCCCTTTCCCACAGAAAAGAAAACCCCGGGAGCCACAAAAACCCTTCCCGTGACTGACTATTTCTTGAGTGGCCACAAAACTAGCATATGTCGTTGAATTAAATGTTCTGTTTTCTTCTGAAACTTTTCTTTTCTTGGATTTATCTATGGTTGGCCTACCGGGAGTTGAAAAGCTCAATAAATCGCGTTCCAGCGGGTGTCGCACATTGGCGGTTGTGATGCATATTTTGAATGACAGAGCCACAGCAGAGGGGTGAAAGAGCCACATACGGCTCCAGAGCCGCAGGTTGCTGACCCCTGCTTTAGATAAAGATTGGTTGCCCACGATCAAGGGTTCAAGCCCATCCTACCTGGAGGCGCCCTATCAGTCTGCATTAGATTATGATCCTCACTGGCCCATCAAAGCCAGAGTACAACCTCATTAAAATCTCCCTCACCGATAACTGTCCTGCCTTCCCTTGATCACCTCCAGCAACGGGTAACCCCTTACAGTTTCCTTGTCCTGTAATCCCACTGTCCACTTTACCTGTTAAGCTCTAGCTAAAGCTAATGTCAACCGTCCCATTGGCGTACGCAGCAAAAGAAACTCCTGGGACATTATTTTACCAAGAGTATAACTTTACTGATAGAGCCATACAGGCATAGAAGTAGCGAAGCCAGTTCTGAAGTTTTCCTGGGAAAACTGCATAGTTAAAATCCTCCCTTTTTCCCCACCTGGGCCACCCACTGTCCATTGTCCACCAATCCAGCGCAATCCTTTTGTTTTGGGAAACAGTCTGCTCGGATCAGAAGATTCTCATCGGTCGACCTTGAGGTGTCGAGATTCTCCCTGGCTACCGACGGTTCACATGAATTCCTCAATTCCTTCCCAGCCACCCATACATTCCAATCACGCCCCTCCCTGGTTCCTATGGTTTGGCTGCGAGCACAGCCAGTCGGCCATGACAGCTATGAATCTTTCACAGGTAAAGCTAGGAATGAGTCCCATCCTTTGGGAATAATTAAACGCTTGGCTCCCCTTCCAGGTTTGTGATCAGGAATGGCACCACTACATCCTCAATGTAGAGTTTCCGGCGGCCACGCTCTACGTCGACGGCGTTTCCTTCGACCCCTTCCCGGTGACCGAGGATTATCCGCTGCATCCCTCCAAGATAGAATCGCAGCTGGTAGTTGGAGCTTGTTGGCAAGGTAGGCGACGGCCTAGTTTTTTGTCTTGATGGCTCTTTTGTGGGACGGACTCCCATTGGGGGTGGGGTGATGTCAAATGGCCTTCAACTCATCCAATCCGATCTCCGCGGCAGGAGCCAATAGGGTTGGTTGAACCAAAGACGTTCAAAAGAGTAGCTCAAGTTTAATGAGACATCAGATGATACAAACCACTCCTTTCCCTGGTACTCTCCAGCTCAGATAGTTGCTTGAACAATTCTAAAGAAACAATTTATTGTCACCTTGAGAGCTGTTGGTGGACTGAAGAACTTGAACTGGGCCAGGAACTCAGACAGATTATAAAACCAGAAAGTCTTGTGAGAATTTTCTCGCTGGCTTTGCCTTTCCCATGATAGAGTTGGGATGTTTGCCAGGATAACTCACTGAATGGCTGTTATGTGATGGCGGCTTGTTAAGGCGGCCCCTCCTGTAAAAATGCAGCGGCCCGATAGTTTAACTAACATTCAAAGCAGGTTAAAACAGCCGTTCCCCCGGGGCTGCATAAGGCTGAGTCACAAGATCAGAGATGCCCAAAGGCTTTTCCCCTCATCGGCATCCTCAGAAAATGGATGCTCGGATTAGTCTTAAGAAGACAAGCACCGCACCACTGTTTTTGCACTGTAATTCTTCCTTTTTTATAAAAAATAAAAAATCCCCTAATGGCACAGTTTTTTAAGGACTGCTTTTAAGGACTTTTTTTTTTTTTAGGTTAGTGGGGGAAATGTCCCTTTTCTTTTCCGTAATCCTTCGCTCTCCATTGCTGCTGTGCGCGAGGTGCCATCCGAGGCTCACGCAGGAATTTGATAACCTTAATTGAAGTTGTATAAGTCAATAGGGGGATTAGGTTTAACTCTCCTTCAGACTTTATCAGAAAGAGGAAAGCAGCGACGCCACAAAGGGAAAAATGGCTCCCAAAATTCATCTTTACGTTTAAGATGCTTTTTGGCTTGTCCTTCAGAATTAGATCAGGGGATGGAGTGTCGCCCCCCCCCCCCAAGGGCCTTGCAAACTTTGCTGAGCTATTTTTATTTTTATATCTTTAGAAAATCGATATAGTCCCCTTACTCGCTCACGGCGATTCTCGGCGGCTTACAACCAATAAAAACACAATATTGAAAAAAAAGGAATTACTGTATTTTTCGGAGTATAAGACGCACCTTAGTTTTTGGGGAGGAAAATAAGAAAAAAGCTGATTGGCAGGTGGATCGGCCTCCCGGAATACCCCCAATCAGCTGTTCCCAGAGGTGAATTTTAGCAACAGGTTCCTTGGTTGTGAGCTCTGTGCCTTGCTTTTTTTTCTGCCTCTGAAACTTCTGAAACTCTGTGTCAGAAAAAACTTCCTTTTCTGCCTCTGAAAGCCTCCGAAACAGAGCTTCAGAAAAAAAAGCCTCTGAAGCTCTGTTTGGGGGCTTCATTTCTGATGCTTTTTTTCAGCCTCTGAAACCTCCGTTTGAGAAGCTGGACAGGGCTACATTCAGAGTATAAGATGCACCCAGATTTTCACCCTCTTTTTTGGGAGAAAAAGATGCGTCTTATACTCCAAAAAATACGGTAATTTAAAAAAAATGACCTCCCACCCATTGGCGACAGCACATGATTAAATAATCCACTTGATGGGCTCCATCCCACTCTGGATTCCCCAGGCCCCGCTGGCAGAACCAAATCTTTAGAGCCTGTCAAAGTGGGGGCCAGTCTAATTTCTGCAGGGATGATGTTCCAGAGGGAGGGAGCCACCACGGAGAAGGCCCTTCTTCTGTGTCCCTGGAATTGGACAAACTGGAATTCCAGGTGGGTGACCCCATCCGGGCCTTGAACTGCGACAGGTTAAAATATCCAGGCCCTACCTAACCCCTCCGTTCCTCTTTTTTCTTCTCCTCCTCCCTGTTTCTTGCTTCTCCGCAGAATATACGGGAAATGAGAATGACACCGACCAAGCGACCGAGAACCCTACAGGTTGCTGGCAGTCTTAATTTTTCTCTTTTTTTAATGCTTTCATGTCCAAGGCAAGCTGTGGCTTCATCACATATAGCATGATCGGCCAGCATTGCATTACTCCGGCCATTGGAGGGACACATAATCACGTTGCCGAGCTTGTATTTTTTTTTCCCATTGCACTTTTCTTACATACATATATATATATATATTCACTTCCTCTTTGGTTTCTCCTCCCCTCCCCTCTTTTAGCAATAACCCCTCATCA
This sequence comes from Pituophis catenifer annectens, assembly GCF_029215685.1. Taxonomy (NCBI): domain Eukaryota; kingdom Metazoa; phylum Chordata; class Lepidosauria; order Squamata; family Colubridae; genus Pituophis; species Pituophis catenifer. The sequence continues at coordinate 5,974,872 of NW_027256898.1, read as the reverse complement.
TCCATTCATATGCAAGTTGATAAGCCGCGAAGGTGGCCTTGAAATGAACTAGCAATAGCCCTTAGACTTATATGCCGCTTCGCAGTGCTTCACAGCCCTCTGTAAGCGGTTAACAGAGTCAAACTATTGCCCTCAATAATCTGGGTCCTCATTTTACCGACTGTGGAAGGATGGAAGACTGAGTCCACCTTGAGCTGGTCAGGATCGAACTCCTGGCAGTGGGCAGAGTTAGCCTGCAATACTGCATTCTAACCATTGGGAAGGGAGGGAGGGAGGAAGGAAGGAAGGAATAGCATTTATATACTGCTTCGCAGTGCTTTACAGCCTTCTCTAAGCGGTTTACAGAGTCAGCCTATTGCCCTCAATAATCTGGGTCCTCATTTTACTGACCTCAGAAGGATGGAAGACTGAGTCCACCTTGAGCTGGTCAGGATCGAACTCCTAGCAGTGGGCAGAGTCAGCCTGCAATACTGCATTCTAACTACTGCGCCATCATTCACACTCACCATGGTTGAGAAATCTCCCCAAGTGGATGGTGGCTACCGCAAGGTGGGACCTATCATGGACAGTGACTTCTCATTGGCCCATCGTTCGCTTCCTTTTGGAATTAAAACAGCCAACCCGAAGCAATGTCTCTGTAATTCATTTCCTGTCCAGTGAGGACTCTCCAGCCATGGAAAGCCGCTGGCCCATCTCGATCTCTTAGCTCAACCTCTGTCACAGGCTCATTCTTGGGGGAGGCCTAGGGAAGGCAGATCCTAAGGGAGCTTCCTTTGGAGAAAAAGCAGGATCTAACCGATCCATAAAAAGAAGAGAGAACAGGATAAATTGCAGAGGTGTGCACAAAATGGAAAACGTTTTCCTTCCCCCCCCTCCCCTTTTAAAATCGGAGGCAAACCTCACCTTTTGGCCTTTCTCACGAACCCATTCTGTCAATGCAAGCAAACCTTTTCAAATAGGATTTTACAGGCTGGTGAGGATTAGCGGTGAAGTCATAGAATGGTTCACGTCCAATTTTTCTTCTTCTTTTTTTTTTTTGGCTCCTCTTAGTGCGTCGCAGGCCGATGAGCAGATGGCTGCGTTCCCTGCTGACTCACCTGTCTAGTTTTGGAGGATATGACTTGCTACCTTTAATTTCCCGGTTTGAGGCCACTGAATCATTCTTGCTTTAATTTAAAATATCCAGCACAGAGGCATCTTATTATTATTATCATCAACTTAAACAGTGAAACCGAAAGCCAAAGGAAAGGAACGCCTTTCCTGCCATTCTATCTGAAGGTTAGATGAAAGTTGCTGAGAAGATGGGATTTCAGTGAAAGCGACATACATTTGCCTACGAAAGTATTTGTTTCAAAAAGTACTTATTTTGCGTGTGGATTTTTATCAATGGGGATAATAGGAGAGAACTACTAGAATGGGGACGTGGTGGCTCAGTGGCTAAGACGCTGAGCTTGTCTTTCGAAAGGTCGGCAGTTCAGCAGTTCGAATCCCTAGTGCTGCGTAATGGGGTGAGCTCCCATGACTTGTCCCAGCTTCTGCCAACCTAGCAGTTCGAAAGCAAGTTAAAAAAAAATGCAAGTAGAAAAATAGGGACCCCCTTTGGTGGGAAGGTAACAGCATTTCGTGCTCCTTTGGCGTTGAGTCATGCCGGCCACAGGACCACGGAGGCGTCTTCGGACAGTGCTGGCTCTTCGGCTTTGAAACGGAGATGAGCATCGCCCCCTAGAGTCGGGAACGACTAGCACATACATGCGAGGGAAACTTTTACCTTACCAGAACAGGAAAGAGTTCTAGATTTGGATAGGTTTTCCTAGGCTTCATCTGTGTTTTTCAACCTTAGCAACTCTTAAGATGTTTGGGCTTCAACTCCCAGAATATCTGGCTGGGGAATTCTGGGAGTTGAAGTCCACACATCTTAAAAGTAGCCACAGTTGAGAAATGCCGGTCTAGAGCAATTGATATGACCTCCAGGAATAACCCCCTCGCAAGGAGTAGAATTCAGCAATTGATCACAGGGTGAAAATGTAGCAATCCCCATCTGGTCCTCCTGTAGTCCTGGCTTTCACTGCTGTCTTCAACCTGGATCTTTGATTCTTGCAGGGGGGGGGGGCTCATCTATTTTAGACAAGCTATCTTAAAATAAAGGCCGCCCGACAGGTGTCCTTTTAAAGTCCCCTTGATTCCACAACAAAGCTCGCTCATCCCATCCCGGCCCCTCACTGCATGAACGAGCATCCGTTTTATTTTCCGTTCCTCCCCATCTCGCGCTTGAGCATAACTGCGAGTCGACCTCCGGAACGGGCAACTGACTAACTGCATGCCGTCAGAAAGCAAAGCTGAGCACGTTGCGTGAGTGACACCGGGCCAGAGAGGCCGTCGAGCGCCAAGACTAAATACGGCTGTTTTTCCTTCCTTCCTTCCTCAAGGTGGCGACCAGCGAATGGCTCAGTTCTTCCACGGCAACCTGGCCGGCTTGACCATCCGCTCAGGGAAACTAGAAAGCAAGAAAGTGATCGATTGTCTGTATACCTGCAAGGAAGGCCTGGACTTGCCCACCACGGATGGCACTGCGAAGGGCCTCAAGGTACTGTTCTGACCCAGCTCTCCAAACACAACAACAACCCTCTGCAGTTAACTCAAATATTCCTTTATTAGGAGCCCCAGCAAAAAGTGTCTCTCTCAGCGCAGGCTAACAAGTCTGTCCGCCAGGGAGATGAATAGTTGTCTGCCACATCTATTCATCTCCGCCCCCTGCCTTTTATCCCACAGAGCTAGGGTGGGGCTTCACTAGCAGCGGTGGCTCTTCCGTCCCAAGGACCAGCCCATAGATTTCCACTCCTCTCCTCTCCTCTGCCTTCTGCACATCCACGCGTCAGGCTGTTCCCAGCTGTTCCTCCTCTTCCTCATCAGCCACCTCCAGACTTGGGGGCTGTTGACTCTCCACCTGAGGGCTGACAGACGGCCCAGGCTTCGCTTGTGTGTGTGTCTCTCTCTCTGCCAGCTCCATTCTCTCTTCCCCCTCGGAGCTCCCAGGTTACCCTGATGCTGACCCTGACTCCCACGTTTCCTCCTCCTCTCGGCTTTGACAGGCCATAACAGACACTCTCAGAATGCTGCTATGGAAGGGGCCCAATTGTGGGCCTTTGCAAAGGCAAAGAGAACCTGCTTCCTCCTCCAGATCGGCTGGGCTGCAACTCCTAGCATCTCTGGGCCAAGCGAAGGACCAGCAAATAGTTCAAGTTTAAAATGTTCCTCGCTGCGCGCGCTGCTTAAATGCTCCTGTTTTCTCACATTTTAGCAGCCTTGCCATTTGTTTATTTAGCCGACGGCAAATGTGGGGCCAAAAAAAAAGCACGTCACAATTACATCCTTGATGAGCAAACATGAAATTATTTACAAATTCAAAGCTGGTTTGGGCACTCGGTGCCGAAAAGGTTCGCCATCACTGGTATATATAGTCAATACATGATGGAGTTGCATAGAGAAAGTCTCTGATTTGCACTCTGAAGAGGGGTGAAATCTTACCGGTTTGGACCGGTTCGCCCTTTAGAGGGAGGAGGAGATGCAGGATAAAAGATATTTTAAATGCAGACTTGGCTTTGGGAACGAAGTAAAGCTAAGAAAGAGAATCGCAATGCCCCACTTTGCACAATATGAGAGAGGAACGGACAAATTCCGGCAGGCTTTTTTCAGCTTCTGTTCTTCTACCTACAGCAGCAAACTAGCATTATTAACACTCCGCGCGTGGTTTGATTTACCAGAAAGGTTTTCTTCCCTTCCTAGCAACCTAGGGCTTCTCCTCCTTTCAGATCCACATGAACCCCAGCCAGTCAGCCCTGAGTTTAGAAGGGGACGACCTCGAGAGGTTCGACAAAACCATGCAACGCATCTCGTACGTGAATTCGCGTCAGTTCCCCACACCCGGCATCCGACGGATCAAAATCACAAGCACGGTGAAGTGAGTCTTTGTGGCATGCAGGGAAGAGGAGACACAACCAGGGGTTGACTCAGGGTGCTTGGTTATTGTGGGGCAGGACGTTTGCCTTGTGGCCTCATTCTCTCCTTTTAGAGAGACCGGAAGTTTAGGGTGGGGTGGGATGGGATGGGATGGGATGAGTTAGGATAGGATAGAAAATAGAATGCAGCATAGCATAGCATCAGTGGTGGGTTTCTAATGGTTCGCCCCGGTTCGGGTGAACCGGTAGCGGCAGCGGGAGGCTCCACCCACTTGCCCGGACATCATCATGGATGGTCTGGGCAGAAGTGCCACGCGCGAACGAAGCAAGGGCACGCACACATGTGCTCACAGTTCCAAACCGGTAGCGAAGGTAAGTGAAAACCATTACTGCGTAGCGTAGCATAGAATTTGATCCTAAGTAGAGGCAGATATTTCTCTCTGGGCAAACTGAGAATATATATCTGCTGGAAAAGAATTCTGCATTGGCGACAGGAAGGGCATCCGGCCAGTAAAGAGTCAGCTCCATTCAGTTGCCCAGACTCCACCCCACAAGGGTCATTAAAAGAAGATGATTTGATAATATGAAGAGTAATAACCAAGCTCAGGATTGGAGGATAATATTGAAGTCATTGAAGTTCTAGCACAGTTTTGTTCAACCTAGGCAATTTTAAGACATTCCACATGCTGTCTATGGAATTCTGGGAATTGAAGTCCACCTGCCTTAAAGTTACCTAGGTTGAGAAACTCTAGCGTTAGAGAGACCCAAGCTCTGCGCGTACTCTCTGATGGAAACCCACCACCCTGCTGATGGCAAACCACACCTTCTCTCCCCAGGTGTGCCGACAACGAAGCCTGCATCGCCATTCCACTTGTGGAAGGCTACATCATGGTCTTGCAACCCGAGGAGCCCAAAATCAGCCTGAGCGGCATCAACCACTTTGCCCGTTCGGCTTCGGAGTTTGAGAGCCCCGAGGGCGTGTCTCTCTTCCCCGAGCTTCGGATCATCAGCACCATCACACGGGAGGTGGAGCCTGAAGGAGAGGGAGAAGAGGACCCTACAGGTGAGAAACATGGACGGAGCAGGAAGGGAAAGGCTGCCCGGAGCCCTGTTCATTTCTGAAGTGGCCGCTTTTCTCCAGAATGGAGCAAAGCAGCATCTTCTCCATAAAATGGAAGCGGAAGTTAATTTTTGGAATGTTTTCTTTTCGGCTGAGCTTTATTTTTTTGGTGTCTCCTTTTATTCTGCACTGAAAATCGGGGGTGAGTGGATGCTGGGTCCGATTCCACAATTAATGGAATGGAAGGGAGGGAGGGAGGGAGAAAGGAAGGAAGGAAGAGAGAAAGAGAGAAAAAAGAAAGAAAGAAAGAGGAAGAAAGGAAGGAAGGAAGAGAAACAGGAAAGAAAGAAGGAAGGAAGGAAGGAAGGAAAGAGAAAGAAGAAGGAAGGAAGGAAAGAGAAAGGAAGGAAGGAAGAGAAAGAAAGAAAGGAAAGAAAGGAAGAGGAAGGAAGGAAAAAAGAAAGAAAGGAAAGAAGGAAGGAAAGAGAAAGAAAGAAACAGGAAAAGAAAGAAAAAAAGGAAGGAAGGAAGAAAAGAAAGAAGGAAGAAAGAAGAAAGAAAGAAAGAAAGAAAGAAAGAAAGAAAGAAAGAAAGAAAGAAAGAAAGAAAGAAAGAAAGAAAGAAAACAAACTAGTGGTTAAGACACCAGACTAGAAAGCAGAAAACTGTGAGTTCAAGTCCTGCCTTAGCCATGAAAGCCAGCTGGGTGACTTTGGGCTACTCCTTCTCTCTCAGCCCAACCCACCTCACAGGGTGGTTGTGGTAGAAGAAAATAGGAAGAGGGACATGTGTTGGATATGTTTGCTACCTAATTTGTACAAGTGATAAAGGCGGCCTACAAATAAATATAAAAGAACGTTGTGTATTTGGCAGTCGGGACAGGATAGATGAACAGAGGAAAACATCCAGCCTCCATCGTAGGCAGCCCAGATTTTATAGGCAAAGATTCCAGTCGGGGAAACAACTTGAGGGATGGATGGGCGATGTCATGCCAAAACCTAAAAGCCATTTCTTCTTTCCTTCTTCCTGATCAGTTTTCCCTTTTCTTCTCCTTTCCAGTCCAAGAATCTTTGGTGTCCGAAGAAATCATGCATAATTTGGATACTTGTGAGGTTTCGGTCTTGGGGGAGGAACTGAACAGGGACCAAGAGAGCCTGGAAGTGGACCTGGTACGGCTGCAACAGAAAGGAATGGAAATGAGCAGCTCAAGCCTTGGCCTCGTCCTTACTGGTACGGCCCTCCCTGTCCCTTATTTATTTTATTTTATTTATTTTATTTTATTGAATTTCTATACCGCCCTACTCCCGAAGGACTCAGGGCGGTGCACAGCCATGAAATAAAACACATAGATATACAAAATTTAAAATCGAATAAAATGAATTAAATAAATTTGGCTGAATTAATACCCATAATTTAAAATACCCATATTTTAAAATCCATTAAAAATTTAGAATTTACACATTAAAATTCACCCCTTGGAGAACATTTACACGTTGCACTAAGCCATAACTATATTTCCAGGACATTCTAGGTCCGTGATGGCGAACCTATCGCACGCGTGCCACAGGTGTGACGCAGAGCCCGAGCCCAGCTCCACTGCACATGCGTGCATGCTGCATGCCAGCCAGCTGATATTTGGGTCACTGCCACGTATGCATGGGTGGCAGGGCGCATGGGGCCACGCGCACATGTGCGGGGAGGAGGCAGGGCGCATGCACAGGGCACTTGCCTTGCATTTTGGGGTTTCACGCATGTGTGCCCCCCCCATGCTCAATTTTGCCAAAGCCAAAACGGCACGGAGGGTCACGAGCCCCCCCCCCCCCCGCGCCCCATTTTGGGCCTGGAAAGCCACCTGCACCAACCTGGAAGCCAAAAATGGCTGGGGGGGGCATATGCATGGGGGATGTGTGTGCTGGGGGTGGGGCACATGCGTGTGGGGGCAGGGGACATGCACAGGGGCACTCGTATTGCATTTTGGGGTTGCGTGCATGTGTTTTGGGCCCTCGACGCCAAAAAAGTTTGCCATCACTGTTCTAGGTCCTAAATCGTGGCTTGTAATCTGCGACAAGCGGGTTTTGTGAAACACGGCCTCCTAACCAGCATCGATTTTTAGCTGACCCTGTGTCTGTTCTCCGCAGGGGTGGACACCATGGCCAGCTACGAGGAAGTTTTGCACTTGATCCGGTACCGTAACTGGCACGCTGTCTCGCTCTTTGACCGGAAGTTCAAGCTGGTGTGCTCAGAGCTCAACGGACGCTACGTTAGCAATGAATTTAAGGTGGAAGTAAGTGAAGGAGTCTCCTCTACTGATACGGGCTTCAGGACTTTTGGGTTTTGCGAATCTGGGCTTTCCCCGTTTGGATGTATTGTGACCTGTTGATGGGGCAGAAGTAGACTTGTCTTTAATGGAGGAATACAGGAGATGAATGCAGGAGGAGAAACCGCCAGTTAATCCTGTGAGAAAGGAGTTTAAAATACCGTATTTTTCGGACTGTAAGACGCACTTTTTTGTCTCCCAAAATTGGATGAAAATGTCTGTGCATCTTATAGACCGAATATTGCCAAAGCCCTGCCCACCCACCAGCCGTTTTTGGCCTCCGCACGCCTCATTTTTCAGCCTTTTCTGGGCCTTTTTTCAGCCCGTTTTCGAGGCATTTTTTGGCCCGTTTACGAGGCTTTTTTTCTGCCCTTTCATTTTCCAAAAAAAGCCTCGAAAACAGGCCAAAAAAAGGCCTCAAAAACAGGCCGAAAAAAGCCCCAAAAATGGGCAGAAAAAAGGCTGGAAAAGGCCTGAAAATGGGGTGCGCGGAGCCCAAAAACCTTTTTGTTGTTTTCCTCTTCTAAATTTAGGTGCGTCTTATAGTCCAAAAAATACAGTAACCACCCTCGAGTGCACTGGGTATAAGAGGGGGGCAAAGTTTCTGTTCCTTTACCCCACAACAACAACAAAAAGCAGCACCTCTGGAATCCTTGAGTGGCCTCCTTCCTGATAGGACTAATAATCCCATGCAGATAATCCTCGACTTAACAACAGTTCATTTAGTGACCATTTGAAGTTAATTTTGGGAAGAGGACCCTCAGATCAGGACGTATAGACCAGTCAGCAAGGCACACACACAAATCAGGTTTCTGCTGCTGGTTTCCTAAAAAACTCTTGTGTTCCCCTTTCTCTAATCTTGTATGTGCCAGGTAAACGTCATCCACACGGCTAACGTCATGGAACACGCCAGCCATATTGCTGCCCAGCAGCCCCAGTTTGTGCAGCCTGTCCATCATTCCTTCGTTGACCTCTCTGGCCACAACCTCGCAAACCCTCATCCAGGGTTTTCTGGTAAGGACATATCCCTTCCTTAAATCTCCCCGTTGCCATTTCCAACAGCTCCTCAGTTTTTGGAGAGGCAGCTGTTGAGATGCCATTAAACCAGTGTTTTTCAATCTAAGCCATTTTCAGACGTGTGGACTTCAACTCCCAGAATTCCCCAACCAGCCCTGCTGGCTATAGAGAATTCTGGGAGTTGAAGTCCACATGTCTTAAAGTTGCCAAGTTTGGGAAACAGCATTTTAAACCAAATTACATCTCAGCAGCATTTAAAAGATGCTAAAATTTAGGCCTTCCTGCCAGGATTAGGAACAGCTCCCTAGCTTTCTGAAGCATATCTGTTGTGAAAATTGAATAGAAAAAAAACGAGGATATTCAGGAACGTCCCATCACCAAACTTCAGACGTCCGTCTCCTGTTTGTTGCCACCGTGTCATAAAAATGATGGCAAATCTAAATATACGGACAGTGGACCGCTGCAAATTACATTGTTTGTTCCCTGCCTGTCTTGGGATTTTCCGGCTCTCGAGAAGGGGTAGCAATTAGAAACTTACTCGAGGCAAGAGACTCATTTATGTGGAGTTTCCGGACTTCTGCAGAACCGCTGTGTGAATATGCAAGCTGGGAACTACCATGTTTTCCCGAAAATAAGACAGTGTCTTATATTAATTTTTGCTCCAAATGACACATTAGGGCTTATTTACTGGTTAGTGCTTATTTTCGGGGAAATACAATACTAAATGCGTCTGTCTGGCTGAAATCTTAACTGGGGCTTATTTTTGGGGTAGGGCTTATATTAGGAGCATCCTATAAATCATGCTAGGGCTTATTTTCTGGTAGATCCCTGGTATATGAGTTAGCCTGTTCTGCTACTCCGCTTACATCCATGCAGATTTTGCTCTCCCAGATCAGTTGCCTCAAACACCCCCGCCCAGAACAGGTAAAAAATAAATGCGTTGCTGCATTGCTTGCCTTCTGTTCACACCTAACTCTCTCCCTCCTCTGAACACGCTCTTCCCCAGTGGTTCCCAGTACCGCCACGGTGGTGATCGTGGTGTGCGTCAGCTTCCTGGTTTTCATGATCATCCTCGGAGTCTTCCGGATCCGAGCGGCCCACCAGCGGACAATGCGGGACCAGGACTCCGGGAAGGAGAACGAGATGGACTGGGACGACTCTGCTTTGACCATCACGGTTAACCCCATGGAGGTAAAAGGCTGGTTGAGATCTCGGCTCGTCCCAAGTTCGGAGTCACAAACTGATACTCTCATTATAACTTTTGAGTTGGGTTGGCTGGAGATGTCAAAGATGGGGGGGGGGGCAAGGATTTTAGTCCCACCTTTTTGAGGTGACCTACCGTTTTCTTTAATAGCAATAGCCCTTAGACTTATACAGTGCTTTACAGCCCTCTGAGCGGTTTACAGAGTCAGCCTCTTACCCCCAACAATCCGGATCCTCATTTTAACAAACTCAGAAGGATGGAAGGCTGAGTAAACCTTGAGGTGGTGAGGATCGAACTACTAGCAGTGGGCAGAGTCAGCCTGCAGTACTGCATTCTAACCACTGCGCCACCACAGCTCTTAAAAGCAGCAGTAAGCCTATTTTACAGTTTCCATGACTGACTTCCCTCATGTGAAACTTCAAAGGCAAGGAATGACCCCATTGTGTTGGGAAAATTATCCAAAAATTGGGCTAGTTCCTCTCTGTATTATTGGTTGGAAAGCCGCTCCTGATTCTCATCTCTGTATCTAACACCCCCGTCCCCTTTCACACCCACCACCCAAAATATCTCTTAGTGATGCTCTATCCTCCTTTCCATCCTTTTCTCCCATAGCCTAGCTCTCAGATGAGACTTGACTCTCATCCAAGAGTTGAATCTCCGGGTGTAGGGCAGAAGGGCAGGTGACTGCCGCCGTGGGATTCTTGTGGCCTGCCAGCAGAACTGGCAGCAGAGTCGGACAGTGAGGAGGTTGGGGAAGAACGTGGGCCAGTCCTGGAGGCTGGGGAAGGCTCGGACGAGGGCTCTACATCGGAAGCAGAGAGGGGGCCAAGGCTGTCTGGCAGTTATCAGCTACCTCGGGAGCTAGACAACAGTGGGGTAGAGGAACAGCTGGAGCCTGTTCCCAATGTGCTCATGCGCAGAGCTGCCAGAAGAAAAGAACAGCTAAGAAATCAGGGTCGACTTGGGAGTAAAGCTACAGGTGGACAATGAATGGCCCCTCCCATAGGAAATAAAAGAGGAGCAAAAGGGGAGTGGACTTTTGCAGGAAACAATTCGTTCGCTCGGTCGGTTGCTTCAGGAGTGTGAAGATGTGTCCGTGAATCTCTTTCCTTGCACATCACTGCCTTTGGAAAATATTTACATGGCAGCTTTCCAAGCCAGATAAGGTCTGTGGTCATAAGTTCACCTTTGAAAGACTGTTTGCCAGGCCTTTGCTGAAGGGGAATGAGAGGAATTCACATTCGCCTTTAATAAAAGGGGTTTTGTCCGGACCAGGATTCTGCCTCAAGATTTTTGGCGAAGCTTAGGTCAGAACAGTTCTCTCTTAAGGGTGCCCCCGAACGGGAGAGACCCTTGAGAGACCCCGTGCTTCTCTGTTTCCCAGACCTACGAGGACCAGCACAGCAGCGAGGAGGAAGAGGAGGAGGAGGAAGAGGAAAGCGAAGACGGGGGCGAGGAAGACGACATCACCAGCGCCGAATCGGAGAGCAGCGAGGAGGAGGAGGAGGGGGGCGAGCAGGAGGAGGACCCCCAGCACGTGAACCGGCAGCAGCAGTTGGAGTGGGACGACTCGACCCTGCCCTACTGAGCCCCACACGCTCCCTGCTCGCCTCGTCGGTTTTTCTTTTCGTTTCGTTCTTCCGCTCCGGAGAACGCCAGGACAAACCACTTCCCTTCCTTTCAGGGGGGCCAGGGGCCAGACAGTCTCCCTGGCCCCATTAGAGTTGGCCAGTCTCCCCTTCCTTTCCCTCCCTCCCACCCTCTCCCTCCCTCCCCTTTGTGTGTCGGGCATATCCTTTCCCAAATCCCTGCCTGTAGAAATGTAGCTAGCACCTCTTCCTCTTTTCGGTGGCCCCGTCCCCCCACCAGTGACTGGATTGTGATGATTTCCCTTTTCTTTTCTTTTTTTAACTTGCAGGGCCTTGGCCTTGTGCTTTCTGGCCCCAGACATCTCCCTCCAAAGGGCCTCGGTCATCTCGGCTGCCCCCTTTTGCGAGCGACGTTCCCGGCCCGCGTCCCCATAACAGGTGGCTCTTAAAGCAGCCGCCGTTTTCGGCTTGCAAGAGGAGGCTGTTTTAATGAATCGCTGGGAAAGGCGTGTCTTCTCAACAATTCTAAAACATGCCCGGATCTAATGCTTCCCCCTTCTGGTTTTCCCTCCGCTTTAAGACTTAACTTTTATTTTTTTTATTTTATTTTTATTATTTTATATGGGGATGTCCTCTTCTTCCCCCTCCCCACCTCTTTTTTCTGGGGTGAAAGCAAGGGCAAAAATAACCACCCTGTTGCTCGTTGGTCGACTTGAGAGCTAACCTATTTTTATTATTATTATTTAGTCTTTTTCTTTTTTAAAAAAAGAAAAATCGTGGTTTGATTTTAGCTGATTTTCAGTTGTCTCGGGTCCTCCTTCCAAACTCTTTTTTTTCCCCCCCTTCCTCTCCTTCCCGACTCCTAGTGCATGTTGTAAAATGGCAGAAAATGGGGGGAATCAATATTTAGGAGATTTAACCAAGACTTTTTAATATTTTGTAAATACGTCGGAACTATGTAATTATGTCACTTGTGGTAGTGAAAACATGGCTGGGTTAGGGAGGGAGGGAGGGAGGGAGGGGAGGGGAGGGGAGGGGACGACGACCGCGCGGAGGTTTTAAAAAAAAAACAATAATGACGCAGAAATCACGCAGCATGGCATAGCGATTTCAGGTTTTGTTTTTTTTTTCCAGAATTTTCCTAAGGGCAGGAAGCCTTAGGGACAAGTTTTTAAAGTAGTGCAGAGAAATGAAACGACCACCCGAGCCGATGGACTTGACTGCGATTTCACACGAGGTCTGTGGGTGGGGTTTTTCCCCCCTTTTTTAAAAAAATAAAATAAAATAAATGCATCTTTCTTTCCAAAAGGGGGGAAAAAAGAAAGAAAGAGAGAAAGGTGGTTTATCCTCTCGTCCGCCTTCGGATCCAACTCCCGTTTGTTATCCTCGGAAGCTCCGTGGCTAACCGCTTCTGTCGTTGTCGTCGTCTCGAAAGCAGGGAGGAGCCCTTTAAACGTGGCCCTCTCCGGGGTTTACACTACAACTTTTCTCAGGAGTTGAGCCCAAACCAGGCCAAGATCCAGAAAGCTGCGCGGTCCCAAGTTCACCTCAGCTTCCTGAGGGAGGTTTCTGTACTGGCGCCATTCCTCGTTTTTTGTTTTTGTTTTTTCTTTCCTTTCTTTAAAACACTCCTGTTCATTCCTGTAGCTACTACAACACTAACTTGAGAGATGTGGGTGTCTCTTTATCTCTGGCTTATTTTGTTTTAATTATTATTGTTATTTTTATTGAGGGAAGAGGGGGGAGGGTCTTTGTATACCCCGAATTGGATTTGGGGGGGGCTCTTCCTTTCCCCCCTCAAAGTGATCGCATCAACATTCCAGATGACGTTGAAAAGAGTGGTCCAAGACGGGGGTCTCCAACCTTGGCAACTATTAAGGCTTGTGGACTTCAACTCCCAGAATTCCACAGTCAGCAAAGCTGACTGAGGAATTCTGGGAGTTGAAGTCCACAAGCCTTAAAAGTTGCCAAGGTTGGAGACCCCTGATCCAAGAGATGAAAAACAGACCTAGCGTTTCATAAAATCTTGCCTGGATGATTAGTGCCAGAAGCAGAAAGATTTTCCCCCAAAGTGGATTTACACACCAGTAGTGGCAGGAAATGTCATTCTCTTGGGGTGGAAAGGGTGTTTTTTGGGGGTTGGGGGGGGCAAGGAAGGGATCTTCTCCCCGTTAGTTGCTAAATAATTTGCTTTTACGGCTTTTCTCTGTAGCGAACATTGCAAAGCCTCGTTTCTAATCAGGCACAGAAAATACACACGCCTGCACGCACGGCTTCTCTCTCCAGGGACATGGTAGATCTGCCCCAAAACTGGCAAAAGCACAAAAAAAATTTTTAAAAAAGCGAGTAGGAAAGAAGGCATTTCAGCTGCAAAAGTATAGACAGTTGTGTTTTGTTTTTAAATTTTTACAGCGGGAAGCAAGGAACAGAAAAGGGGGAAAGCAAGAGAGAGACGGTTCGTGGCAGAAATATTCGGACAGGTAGATTTCTCCCTTTGGTACCTGGCCGTCCCACCGTGAAAATTGAGGTGCCCGGTGGGCTTGGGGGTGCTTGAATTACACCCACACACTCACACCTGGGCATCCTTTTGAGAACTTGTGTTATTAACTGTCAAGCCAGAAGAGTGTATATTTGGGGCCAGTGTGATCTCCTCCACAGTGCCTTTGGCAACGGGACAGCTGTGAACGCCAAGTGCAGTTTCACTCACCCCTCCTCAAATCATCACCCCTTCCCCCCCCTCTTTTGCAAAAGCAAAAAAGGGACGGAGGGGAAAAAAAAACCCGGTTGATTGATTAAACAGGCAAGGGAAGCTGGTTTGGAAGATTTCCACACACGTGACTTTTCACTGGGAACACTCTTTAACTTGTGTCTGAATTTGTCCTGTGTTTTTGTTGTCGCCGTGTAGAAAAAAAAACAAAACAAAAAAACCTTTAAGCCTTTTTCTCCATGATCCCATCTCTGTTTAGCAACTGTATTTTAGAGACTGTGAACCTAATCATGTCCACTCCGCTTTTTACCCCCCCCTCCCTTCCTCCCTCCCATGCTAATACGGAAAGGCTGTAATTTTTTTTTTCTTCCTCTGATGCATTTTGTAGCCATCATGGGTCTAACATTTCAGATGTGTATATTGGTAAATAGATCACGTTTGGAAAAGTCTGAGCTACAATAAATTTCTGGTTCTAAAAAAGACGAGAGCTGCTGTCATATTTGGGGAAGGGAGATCCAGAAGTTTCCTTAGTGTTTATCTATCTATCTATCTATCTATCTATCTATCTATCTATCTTTCTGTCTATCTATCTATCTATCTATCTATCTATCTATCTATCTATCTATCTATCTATTATATATCTGTCATCTATCTAGATCTATCTATCTTATCCATCTACCTACTGTACCTACCGTGTTTCCCCGAAAATAAGACCCTGTCTTATATTTTTTTGAACCCCGAAATAAGCGCTTGGCCTTATTTTTTGGGGAGGTCTTATTATTTTGGGGCGTGTGGAGCAAGATGGGGCTCCTCTTGCTGTCGTACCTGATTTTAAGCTCTGCGTTTAAATATTTTTGGGGAGGGCTTATTTTAGCACATGCACTCAAAAACCCGATTGGGCTTCTTATCAGGGGATGTCTTATTTTCGGGGAAACAGGGTACCTACCTATCTCAGGTCTTCCCACTCTAGAAATGATCGAATGAACAAATTGTTTCCTGCAAAAGCCCACTTCCCCCTTCGCTCCTCTTTTGTTTCGTATGGGAGAGGCCAATCACCTCCAAGATGTGGCTTTACTCCTAAATCGACCCTTCTTTCTTAGTTGTCTTCCAGCAGCTCTGCGCATGCACACACTGGCACACTATCTATCCATCCATCCATCCATCCATCCATCCATCCATCCAATCTCTGCCTCTGTCTGTCTTGTCTGTCTATATCTACTGGTATCTATATTTTATCTGTCTAATCTATTTTCCTTCCTTCCTTCCTCTCTCCCCTCCCCTCTCCTTCCCTCCCTCCCTTCCTTCCTTTGTCCAAAAAGACAAAAGCCTATGTTTAGCTGGTTAACTTAGAATTTAAACTCGAATGCTGCGCCCGCTAGTATTTTACTCTTCTTTTTTCTCCCCTTTATTAAAGGCTAACCCAACCACAGATAAGGAGAAATAGCGCAGTGTTTATGCCAAACTTTCCAGTTTTCTTCAGATAAGAAGGTAGCCGTAGCAATCAACGGGGGCCATCCAGTCCTTTGCCTTTTAATTTGGATTTAAGCCCAGGATCGTAAAGGTAACTTTTTTAGCCTTACAGGCCTTATCTTGTCTCCTGTAAGCAGGGAGCCTTTCTGTATATTTCTCTTTAAAGAAATGAACCAATCTCTTGTTGATAAAAAGGAGGCGATAAGCTCAAATACACCAAATCAATTCCGCATTGGACAAGTTTGGGAAATCGAGATCCATTCTTCCCCAGCCACAAAAAAAAGCAAGACGGATCTTCTCCCCAGAAACCCTGTTTCCCCCAAAATAAGACCTCCCCTGATAATAAGACCAATTGGGCTTTTGAGCGCATGCTCTAAAATAAGCCTCCCCCCCCCCCCGAAAATAAGCCCTCCCCGAAAATATTTAAACGCAGAGCTGGAAATCAGGTAAGACGGCAAGAGGAGTCCCATCTTGCTCCATGCGCCCCAAAATCAAGACTTCCCCAAAAATAAGACCAAGTGCTTATTTCAGGGTTCAAAAAAATATAAGACAGGGTCTTATTTTCGGGGAAACACTGTAGTTAATTTTTAAAATGAAAGTTTTCCTCCTCGTTCCAAGGTTTGCTCCAATTAGCATCCTTTCACCCCACAAGCGTTAAAAAAAAAAAAATTAGTACAGGGAGGAAAAAACAAATCCTAAAAGCTTTAATAAATCCTGGTTTTTCTGGTTTCCCCATTTTTTTCTGCCTGGTTGCTTTTTAATCTTATCATTTTTCTTTTTTTTTTAAAAAAAGAACTTTTCCTACATTAATAAGAGAAATCCTCCCCCAGAACAATTTAGTCAGTCGGGAGCCCACCCAACAACCGCACTCACACGTCACACAAAATCATGCATCGTGAACCGTTGCAAAGATGGCAGATGGTTGTTCCCACATCCACGGCAAAGTTTTATCTCGTAGAAGTGGCTCCTTTCCTCATTTCTTTCCCGTTTGACATCTCAATTCTAATAAAAAGGATTAGTTAGGAATCTCAGGCTTTGAAATTTTTTGGAAGCTGTTCTGATCTAGGCTTCCCCAAACCACGAAGCAGACTCCTTGTCCCGACAAAACCCCCTTTTTATTAAGTTACTGTGAATTCTTCTCATTCACATCCAGCAAAGTCTTTCAAGGGAGAATTTTACAATCACAGACCTTATCTGACTTGGAGAGCCGCCAGGCCGATATCTTCAGAACTTGGCAAGGAGTCACGAACCAATTAAGCGAACTAATTTGTCTCTTGCAAACTCCACTCCCCTTTCACTCCTCTTTTATTCCCTCTGGGAGGGGCCATTCATCTTCCACCCGTGGCCTTACTCCTGAGTCGACCCTTGTTCTTTAGCTGTTCCCTTCGTCTGGCCACTCTGCGCATGCGCACACTGGGAACAGGCTCCAGCTGTTCGTCTGCCTCATTGATGTCTGACTCCGAAGGCAGCTGATAACTGTCAGAGGGCCCTGGCCCCCTCTCTGCCTCCGACGCAGAGCCCTCATCAGAGCCTTCCCCAGACTCCAGGACTGGCCCATGTTCCTCCCCAACCTCCTCACTGTCCGAATCTGCTGTCAGCTCCACTGGCGGGCCACAACAGAAACAACCTCCGGTCCCCAGTGGAAACATACATTGTCCATAGTTAACTGGTAAAACAAACTTGAATTTATTGAAAAGCTGGATTTTTAAAAAAAAAAAAAATGAAAGGGTTATCAGGAAATGACCAGTTTTGGGTTTTTTTTAAAGAAATAATGTAATTCTCTAGCTCTGGAGGAGAGAAATAACTGAAAAGTTTGTAAAGAACATTTTTGCATCGGATAAACCAGGACGTGTGACGTTAAATCAACCGTCCACCTCCTGCCAAAACTTCTCACCGTACTTCTCACCAAGGGCTCCTCTTTCAAAAGACCAGTTCTTGGCTTTGCAAGACCGGGAATTGGGGGGGGGGGGGGGATTCGACATTTTGTGCAAAAACCAACAAGTTTTGTGGGAAAAGTCCCATCTCTTCCCTAAAGAGGCCAGCTCTTTCGGAGGCATCCAAAAGCCCTTACAAACCACCTCAGCTCAACCAGTGAGTGAGTCGAGTACCTTTGAGCAGTATAAAATACGAATCTCACGCCCACACATACACACACACACACACACATACATATATGCACATCATCAAACTGCGCGGCAAATTGTTCCATTTTTCCTCATCGTTGCCCTGGACCATCTGCGTTTGGCCGAGGAATTTTATCTCCAGGGACTTCCAAGCAGGGACTTCCTCTGGAAGAAGGACTTCGTTTCGCCATCCACATCTGGGCCACTTAAAAAAACGGTCCATCCTGTTTCATTGCAAGGTGTGGAAGGCCCACCTGCTCCATCCTGAGAGCCAGGAAGGAAGACCGGAGCAGAGGGTCTCCCGCTACTGACGGTTATCTTTGGAGACGTTATGGGCCAGCCAGTTAACTTTGGTTTTCCAGCTCTCGCGAAGAGCTTCATTGAACTTAAGTTGGAATTGCTTCCGGGCCTCTTCATCCGTCTTCCCCAATGCCAACGAGTCCTGAAAAGTGTAAATGAGACTTTTAAAAGCATTTTTTCGTCGGAAGAGGTTGTAGAAAAAATGCTTTTAAAAGTTAAAAAAAAAAAAAAAAAAGCCTCTGATGATCCTGCAGCTCAGCTGGGCATGGTGGGGGAGGGGGGGGCGCAGGGATTTTTGCTACTGGTTCTCTGAACCACCCGCCGCCATCGCTACCGGATTGGGCGATCCGGTCCGAACCGGGAGCATTTCACCCTTGGTTCAGAATATTGACTCTTTGGACAGTTCTTCTGCGACGGACTTTGTGGTTCAACCCAAATCTGGAAGATGCTGTTTGTGGAAACCCCCCCCCCCCCCCACACACACACACACACAAAACTTCTCTTCCTCACCTTGAGATACTGGATGTCTTTGGAGCAGCTCAATTCTGGCAGGCCGGCAGCTTTCATCAGGGAGAAAAGGTGCAAGAAGAGAAGGCCGTGGCCGCGAAGGATCATGTAAGCCGTTTCACAGTAATCTCTGAATCTGAGAGGGGGAGGGGAAAAAAAGATCCCGTGGGGGTAACTACTAAATCACCAACTCCCTCAAACAGAAGTCTCTGCCTTCGTGAAAACTGGATGCATGCCACTAGTCCTCGACTTACAACCATTGATTGATTGATTGATTGATTTGAATTTATATACCGCCCTTCTCCCGAAGGACTCAGGGCAGTGTACAGCCAGAGTAAGAACACACAAATAGAAAATTTAATAACAATTTAAAATATATATCAAACAATAGGGCCCGTAACTAATTAAAAACCCATTTTTAAACCTCAAGAATTAAAAACTAAAAGATTAAAAGTTAAAAAGAATTAGAATTAGGCCAGCCCGGGCTTGTTGGAACAAAAGAGTCTTGAGGGCAAGGCGGAAGGTGCGCCGGTCCGGGATCCTCCGAATCTCCGGGGGCAATTCGTTCCAGAGGGCAGGTGCCCCCACAGAGAAGGCTCTCCCCTTGGGGGGCTCGCCAGTCGGCGTTGCATTAGCAACTGTTCAAAGTGACAATGGCACCGAACGAAGTGATTTGGGACTGGGACTTGTTGGAGCCTCGCCACAATCACGTGATTTCAAAGTTTGGGTGTTTAGCCCAGGAGTCAGCAACCCGTGGCTCTGAAGCCGCATGTGGCTCTTTCATCCCTCTGCTGCGGCTCCCTGCTGTCGCTCAAAATATACGTTACAACCGCCAATGTGTGATACCCGCCGGCATGCAATTTATTAAGCTTTTCGACCCCCGGTAGGCCAGCCATGGATAAATCCAAGAAAAGAAAAGTTTCAGAAGAAAACAGAACGTTAAATTCAACTACATAGGCTAGTTCTGTGGCCGCTCAGGAGATAGTCAGGCACGGGAAGAGTTTTTGTGGCTCCCGGTGTTTTCTTTTCTGTGGGAAACGGATCCAAATGGCTCTTTGAATGTTTAAGGTTGCCGACCCCTGGTTTAGCTACTAGCATGTATGTACAATGGTTGCTAGATCATGGGATCATGCGATCGCCATTTGAAATCTTCCCCGTTAGCTTCTGTCGAGCAAAAGTTAGTGGGGAAGCTAGATTTGCTTAGTGACCATGTGATTCACTGAACAGCTACAGTGATTTGCTTTTTTTAAAAAAAAATGCAAAAAGGCCCGAAAATCAAGTGTGACTCACTTAATAGCCACCTTATTTAGCCATGGAAATTCTGGTACACTTGTGGTTGTAAGTCAACGACTGTCTGTATTAATCCTAGAGGAGAACCACTTCCATTGCTGGAATTCTGGTAAGCCCCATCCCTTCCTTCTCAACAAATCTTGTTAAAGAGAACCTGAGAAGCATGAGAGTCAAATCTTTATTGTCAGTGCACAACATATGTACAATGAGATTGGTTGAGCTCCCTCAGTGCACCCCCCCCCACAACACAATACAACTCACAGTGAAGACAGAAAATCCCTAACCCAATAAATCATATTAACAAAACACCCAGCATGCAGAAATCCTCTGACATTAACAAGCTGAGTGTCAACATCCAGCTTGAGCAGGCAATTAAAAGTCCAGGATCGTTTCCATTTCTGAAAAGCTTACCGTTTATGAAATACGTCGCACGGTAATGAATGGCGAGGTAAAACTAACTCTGAAATTCTCAGGCATCAGTTCAACGTACTAAAACAATGATTTTCCCAGGCTTTTCCCACATATCCCCAGGCTTCCCCGTAGACTAACTAAAACAAGTTCTCTTTGTTATGGGAACTATCTGCCTTCATCTTCACACCTGTTTAAGACGTCCTTGAAAGGTTTCCAGATTCTCACCGGCTTCAGTGGAACTGTAGAAGTTTCGTTTCTCCAACTAACCCCATTCATAAACGACACCTCCGCCCCCTTCCTCTTAAGGGCAAGTTGAAACGAAAAGGCACATAGCTGCCGATGTTTCACTCTTTTGATACTGAGCCTCCCTATATGACCAACCGCTCCTGTGAGCATTTCTCCTCGGTAGAGGAGAGGAACCTTGGTTGAAACCGAACGACAAGCCTCAATCCCACGCTTACCTTTCAAACTTCTCGCTGTTGCTGGTTTTCCCCTGCTGGATCACGTGGACGAAGTCGTAAGTCAGGATGAAAGGGACCCGTTCGCGATTGATGCCAAATTTGGTCTTGAAGTTCCCCAGGAAATGGCCGAAATCAATATGGAACAACTGCAGAGGGACGTTGAAGGGATGGAAGGAAAAGGTTTTAAAATTCTCACATGGCAAATCCAGCAATGGATTTTTGCTTTTATTTGAAGCAAAAAAAAGGAGCAGCATGCGTATGAAAGAACTCCAAATCAAAACGGTGTGTAATATTTAGAATCAAGACAATTTACAATGCCGGGCATTGCAATATGAATAAAATGCATAAGCCTAACATTGGACAACGTTGACCAACTCGTTGGATTTTTTAGGTTACAAAATAATACGTGAAGCGATATATAAGTCTTAAGTGCAACTGCTATTGCTATATCCACTAATCTAATTTTATTCTTATGGAATAAAATGGGAATGAACAAGGAAAGTCGGCTATGAGCCACGGTGGCGCAGTGGTTAGAGTGCAGTACTGCATGCTACTTCTGCTGACTGCCGGCTGCCTGCAATTTGGCAGTTCGAATCTGGCCAGGCTCAAGGTTGACTCAGCCTTCCATCCTTCCGAGGTGGGTAAAGGTAAAGGTTCCCCTCGCAGATATGTGCTAGTCGTTCCCGACTCTAGGGAGCAGTGCTCATCTCCATTTCAAAGCCGAAGAGCCAGCTATCCGAAGACATCCCTGTGGTCATGTGGCCGGCATGACTCAACGCCAAAGGCGTGCGGAACACTGTTCCCTTCCCACCAAAGGTGGTCCCTATTTTTTCTACTTGTCTTTTTTTACGTGCTTTCGAACTGCTAGGTTGGCAGAAGCTGGGACAAGTCACGGGAGCTCACCCCGTGACGCGGCACTAGGGATTCGAACCGCTGAACTGCCGACCTTTCGATCGACAAGCTCAGCATCTTAGCCACTGAGCCACCGCATCCCTAGATGGATAAAACGAGGACCCAAATTGTTGGGGCCAATATGCCGGCTCTGTAAACTGAGTTTAAAGAGTTCTGTAAAGCACTGTAAAAGCGGTATATAAGTCTTAAACGCTATTGCTATCATGATCCCAAAATACCTGGCCATTCTCTCGCACCATGATGTTGTCGCTGTGACGGTCCCCGATCCCCAACACATACGTAGCCACACAATATCCAGCACATGAAAGCGTGAATTCCTCAATGGCTCGTTCCAGAGCATCCCTACACAAGAGAGGAGAACAGGCTGTTGAAGGGAAAAGTCGACCTGCCCCTTGCAAAGCAGCATAAAAACTCACCTGGTGGTGCCCTTTCAAAACAAAAAAAAGCCAAGATTGAATTCCTATCCCCCCCCCCAAAGATGTTCTCTTCCTCCCTTGAATTCATTTTAAACTCCGCTGTCCTCGATTCTTGCAATTTTTAAGAAAGACGATTCATCCAGTTAATTATCTGAAGGTGTTCTGAGCTAGGCTTCCCAAGAGCATGAAGCAGACTCCTTGTCCCAACAAAAAAAACCCGTTTTTATTAAGTTACTGTGAATTCCTCTCATTCACATCCAGCAAAGCCTTTCAAGGGAGAATTTTACAGTCACAGACCTTATCTGGCTTGGAGAGCCGCCAGGCCGATATCGTCAAAACTTGGCAAGGAGTCTCAGAGAGTCACAAATCAATTAAGCGAACTAATTGTCTCCTGCAAACTCCCCTCCCCTTTCGTTCCTCTTTTATTCCCTCTGGGAGGGGCCATTCATTGTCCACCTGTGGCTTTACTCCTGAGTCGACCCTTGTTCTTTAGCTGTTCCCTTCTCCTGGCAGCTCACACTGGGAACAGGCTCCAGCTGTTAGTCTGCCTCATTGATGTCTGACTCCGAAGGCAACTGATAACTGGCATCCGGCCCTGGCCCCCTCTCTGCCTCCGATGCAGAGCCTTCCCCAGACTCCAGGACTGGCCCATGTTCCTCCCCAACCTCCTCACTGTCTGAGTCTGCTGCCAGCCCCACTGGTGGGCCACAACAGAAGGCCTCAGAAGCATCATGAGAAGATCTACTTAAGAGTTATTGAAGAACTGGGTGTTTTGAGACCAGCCGATCAGAAACTTGTTTGTATTCCATGTGTCTTCTCATGGAAGAAGATCTATCCATAGGTTCTACCCCTTGCTCCTTCCAGCTAAATGAGTTGAGTAGACAACGGCCAATGGACAGGACCCTTTTTCTGAGTAAACCTTCATCTATGCAAGTCTCATCTTCATAGTCTTTTCAAGCCTGAGTTTGTTTAGGCTTTTAGGACCAGTTTTTATTCTGGGCCTCTTCATTCAAGATCTGAATCACCATCACAACATCGGCCATGTTAGCTGAGATTTCTGGGAATTGTAGTCCCAGCCAAATTGGAAGGCATGGGGGCTTCCTTAGAACCATGATGGCGAACCTGTGGCATACGGAGACCTCTGCGGGCACGCGAGCCATCACCCAGCTCAGCTCCACCCCACATGTATGTGCGTCTCCCGCCAGCCAGCTGATTTTTGGGTCTCTACTGCGCTTGCGGGTGGGGGGACTGGGTGCATGTGGGGGGGAGGTGTGCTCCCCCCCCCCCCGTGGTCCATTTTGGGCCTAGCAGGCTTCCCTGCACCATCCTGGGTCAAAAAATTCCCACAGCCCGTTTTTGTTTTCAAGAGGCTGCAGGGAGGTGTGCTAGGCCCAAAACGGGGTGTGGGGTGAACGCACATGCGCGGGGTTGGGGGAAGCATGGAGGGTCACACGCAGGGGGTGGAGCATGGGGGGGTTGCGCGCGCGTTACATTATGAGTGCAGGCATACGTGCACTGTCACACATGTATCCGTGCACTTTCAGCACGCGACGACAAAAAGGTTAGCCATGACTGCCTTAGGACATACCCAGGATTTTTGGATTTCAGCCAATTGAGGAGGGCATCCTTGTTGAAAGCAGCCGTGGCCGCCATGTTGCTCTTGTTGAGTTGAATGTTGGCGATGGTGTCGGAATTCCTCACCACTTCGATCAGCCCCATCTTGTCTCCTGTGGAAAGGCAGCCGTAAGGGGTCATCCTTCAGAGGAAGAGAGAGAGAGAGAGAGAGAGGAATCATCAGATCCTGCCCCGGTGGGGTGAAACGTGAGATGTCAGGACAGGTACCGACACCTCCACCAAGCCCAAAGTTGAGATCAAACTCAAGCACGCAAGCTTTGGAAGAAGGATCAGATCGAAGAGCGGGAAAGGGAAGCCTACATCGGAATTGGGAATTAACGGATGGAAGATAAGATTGTAAGAACAGGGGTGTCAAACTCGATTTCATTGAGGGCAGGGTTGTGTTTGATCTTGGGGGGGGCAGGGGAGGCATGGCCAGCTTGATGTCACTCTCAGGGTTCTGGCGGATACCCTAATTAAATCGTAAGTCTCGAGCCAAGTTTCAAAAGAAATCCAGTTATTTATTAGGAGCGTCATGTCGGCAGGTTCCCAAGCGAGGCCAGCTCTGTTCCTACGTAATTCACGCTCCAATTATGACCCTGTTTTCCCCCCCTCCCCCCAGAGTGTGTCATCAATCACATTCGCCAACGGAGCAATTTCGTGGGTTGTAGAAGTCACTCCCCTTGCTGCTGTAGGTAACCCTGGGATACAGCCTTGAGAGAGATGAGCGTGGAATGTGCATCTGTTTTTGTCTGCTGTGCAGTTTCGACAGTTTTCCATCCCTCCCGGCCTATGGCAACTCGAGAGCAGGCCAGGAATGCTTTCTGAGTTAACAATCACTCCTGTTGGGAGGCGCCTGGGGCCTCTGGGCTCCCAAGCTCCGTTTTCAGTTGCGACGGCCTCCTGCAGCCCTCTGCCAGCGAAAACATAGCTCAGGGGGAGGTCCTACACATGCCCCCCAAGCTCTCTTTTCGCTGGCAGAAGGCTGAAGGAGACCGTTGCAGCCAAAAATGGAGTCTGGGAGGGACATTCGCGGCTCTCTCGAGCTCCATTTTCGTTGGCAGAGGCACCGCGAGCCAGTCCTTCGCTATTTCCAGGGTGGCCCCGTAGGCCAGATCTAAGCACCCCACGGGGTGGATCCGACCCATGGGCCTCATGTTTGACACCCCTGCTGTAGAAGAAACAGGATGGAGAGAAGAGTTCATCAGCACCCTTCCAGGCTTGTAATACAGCTGCAGAAAGCAAAGTGTTAAGTTCTTTGGGGCAGTTTTCCCCATACATCAACTCACCTCAAGTCGAGACCTTCTTGCTTCCATAAGATATCCATGAGCTGGATCATTTGGAGGGTCAACATATCTTGGCGAAGATCTGCCAAATGGAGAAATATTGATTTGGCCCTTCGTGTTTCTCTCTCTTCTTTCTTTCCTACGACCCTCAACTTTTTCCAACCAGAAATCACAGGGATGAGACCATGTCCATCCATCGCCCCGGATTTTTCAGCCGGACCACAAGGGGGCACGCTTTGGCTAGGCGGAACCATGCAAAACTCTGCCCCTAACGCGGAGATGCCTCTGATAACGTTAGCTAGTTTGGTAATGAAACGTCTGGAGGAAAACCAGCTCAGAGAGCTCTGAGGACCCCTGGATGCAGAATTTTTTTTTAGCACGACTTAAAATCCTCTGCAGCTGCATCGGCTCACCCATATTTTGAATATTTTGTTTCTCCTTGGAGCCGAAGTCTTTATGGAAGAAGACAGGCCCACCTCCCCTTTAACTTAAGAAAAACACCGAACGCCAGTGGTGGATTGCTACCAGTTTGCCCCGGTTCAGGCAAACCCGTAGTAGCGGCGTTGGGAGGCTCCGCCCACCCGCTCGGACGTCATGAAATATGCTCTGCGTGCGTGAGCGAACTGGTAGCAAAGGTAAGTGAAACCCACCACTGCCGAAGGCCCATCCTGAGGTAAAGGCTTCCTCTTAAACCTTCATTGCAGTGGAAGTAGTTCAGTGAACTCTTCCCAGGGGAAGGAAACGGTGTGTGAGGCCATCTAGCCTGACCCCGTGTACACTGTATCTTGCTAACCCAAAAACTGGGTTTGACGCGCTCTCTTACCGTCCCCGTTTTTGAATATCAATCCTGTGCCGTTTCCTCCTGCCTCGCCGTTGTTAAACATGATCCACAGCGGTTTCATCTTGGAATCCATGACGGTGCAAAGCTCTACACTGAAAAGGGGGGCACACAAAAAGTGTGGGGAGTGTGTGACACGGGGGGGGGGGAGAAATCCTTGCCGCTCCGAAAACTGGCCTAAACACACACATACACATGCTAACTTTTAAGGAAAACCAGCATTTCTCGACCGTGGCCATTTTAAGAGAAGGTGGACTTCAACTCCCAGAATTCCCCAGCGAGGTTGGCAATAACAACAGAATACTTCATTGGCCGAGTGTGATTAGACGCACAAGGAATTTGTCTCTGGGGCAGAAGTTCTCAGATGCTACTGGAGCTTTTCTGGCTGGGGAATCCTGGGAGTTGAAGTCCACCCCTCTTAAGACTGCATAGGTTGAGAAACACGGAGTTAAATCAGCCACTGTTATGAGGTGGGACCATGTTTCCCCGAAAATAAGACCCCGTCTTATATTTTTTGAACCCCGAAATAAGCGCTTGGCGTTATTTTCGGGGAGGTCTTATTATTTTGGGGCACGTGGAGCAAGACGGGGCTCCTCTTGCCGTCTTACCTGATTTCCAGCTCTGTCTCCCTAATCCTAACCAGATGAAATGGCGGGGACTGGCTGCGTATGCGGTTAAATATTTTCGGGGAGGGTTTATTTTTGAGGGAGGTCTTATTTTCGGGGAAACACGGTATTTCTATAAACTCAGATGAATGGATGGATGCAGGGGTGCTATTCAGCAGGTTCTGACAGGTTCTGGAGAACCGGTAGCGGAAATTTTGAGTAGTTCGGCGAACCGGCAAATACCATCTCTGACTGGCCCCCGAGTGGGGTGGGAATGGGGATTTTGCAGTATCCTTCCCCTGGAGTGGGGGAGGAAATGGGGATTTTGCAGTATCCTTCCCCTGGAGTGGGGGAGGAAATGAGGATTTTGCAGTATCCTTCCCCCCAAGGAGTGGGGAGGGAATGGGGATTTTGCAGTATCCTTCCTCTGGAGTGGGGTGGGAATGGAGATTTTGCAATATCCTTCCCCTGCCATGCCCACAAAGCCACGCCCATAGAACTGGTAGTAAAAAAAAATTGAATTCCACCACTGGATGGATGGATGGATGGATGCCGAGCTATTTCTCCCCCTTCCCTCATTCACCCCTACTTAATCCCACCACTACAATACCCATCACTTTTAGCGGCTGCCCTGAATCACGACTCTCAACCGACGTTAATTCTATCATTTAACCCAGCTGGCCTTCCGACGCGTCCTTATTAATTTTCAGTCCCATCCTGAAACCGTGTCCACCACCCATCCACCTGCCCCACTCGCTTCAGCCCCCTTACCTGACTTTTGCCAGGAAGATTCGGGGATCCAGAGGGGACTGGAGATTGGAGAGGGCCTCTAGATAGGTTTCTTGGCGCATACAAGTATGCATGAATTCCTTGGTTTGAGGCTTGGTGTTTTTCTGAGCGCTGACCTTGATGAGGTCATTCAGAGCCTTAAGCTTGTTGAGGGCTTCGCTCTTGAATTTGGAGACAGACAAAAAGTTAGATCAAATGGATCCCACCCCGGTGGGTTAGATCAAATGGATCCCACCCGGTGCTCGCTAAGACAATCCTCTTGAGGTTGGAAATCATAACAGAATACTTCTGTTATTATTTGGCCAAATGTGATTAGACACACAAGGAATTTGTCTGTGGTGCAGAAAGGTCTCGGATGCCACTTGAGTTGAATCCGGAGAGAAGGCAGAAAAGTTAGATCAAATGGATCCCACGAGGGACTCGCTAAGACACTGACTGACGATCCTCTTGAGGTTGGAAATCATAACCGAATACTTTCTTTGGCCAAATGTGATCAAGACGCACAAGTTCTCGGAAGTTCTCAGGTGCCACTTGAGTTGGCATATGGACTCATATTGTTTGGTCTTGTCCTCTTTTTTTTTTTTTTCGTCTTTGCTGATATCAACCCAACCGGTATGACAATTCTGGGTCAATGGCTATGTATCCGGCTCTCACAATATGTGAGATATGTGTGCACGGGTGTTACAAGGCATTTGTGAAGGATACACGCAGCCTTCGACAGCAATCACCGAATGGTTCAGATTGAGCCCATTTAACCAGAACCACTCTGCTTGCCTCCTGTCCCAGACTGAAAATCTGAGTGAGGAGGTTCCTTCCCAACGACCGTCCTCCTTCTGTGAACTAAGATATCTTTTATATGGCGGTGGTCCAGTCTGTGTGTGTATGTGCGTGTCTCTCTCTCTCTCCGCCATTTCCCAGAACCAATCTCACTTCCCATGGGAGCCTCCTTACTGTTCTGACCTAGGCTCCCTTAACAAGCAGGAGGCAGGAATTACTGGCAAAACCTCTTTTATTTACACGACTGTGAATTCCATTCATTCGCAGTCGGCAAAGTTTGCCCAAACAGTTTTTCAAAGGAATATTTATCAACACAAACCTTATCTCTTTTGGCAAGCTGCCACGTAACTTGTTTCCAACCGCAGCACAAGGCCAAACTTGGCACAGAGTCTCTCAGAGTCACGGAATGAACGAATTGTTTCCTGCGAAAGCTCCCCCCCCCCCCCGCGTTCGCTCCTCTTTTGTTTCCTATGGGAGGGGCCAATCACCTCCAAGATGTGGCTTTTACTCCTGAGTCGACCCTGCTTTCTGAGTTGTTCTTGTCTTCCCACAGCTCTGCGTATGCGCACACTGGGAACCGGGTCCAGCTGTTCCTCTGCCTCACTGCTGTCTACCTCCTTCTCTGCCTCCGACGCAGAGCCCTTTCCCCAGCCCCCAGGACTGGCCCAAGTTCCTCCCCAACCTCCTCACTGTCTGACTCTGCTGCCAGCTCTGCTGGCTGCCGTCCGGGCCACAACACTTACCTGCTTCATCAGAGCTTTGATGTGGTGAGCGTTTCCCCGGCAATAGGCCTCGAGAATCAGGCCAAACCTTAAGGCAAGCGAAGGGAAGTGCATTTCCGATCTAACCACAGTTAAACGTCGAAGGAGACATGGAACCCAAGCAAGAAAAAAAAAATAAAAGACAGAATTTTAATCACGGGGAAGTTACAATATATCGCCACAACCTCTGGGCAGCTGTGCTCATTGAATTTCTTCTATTCTTATCTCCCGCTTATTTCCCTTGACCGTTGGTAGTTCAGATTCTCGTAGATAGCTTAAGCTTTGCAATAAATCTTTATACTCATTTGAATCTTCAAATTTCTCCGGGAGCTTGACAAATTAAGACTTAGAATAATTTTATTGTCACTTTGAATGTACACTAATCGGCATACATTAAAATGAAATTTCGTTGCATGAACCTCTCAAAGGGTCACCACCTCCAATCTACACTACGTAAACATGACAAAATAAATAAATACAAAATTGTGTATAGACCCATATATATGACACAGAGAAAACAACACTGTCTAGTTATTCTCCATTAACAAAGCTTCCATGTTCCACAGCAGCCTATCTCCAAATCTCAGCTGCTTGCTAAGAAATGAATATAAGCAAAGGGCTGGGGATGGATGGAGGGGGGCTGTCTGTCATCCTTTCCTCAAAATTTCCAATCCCAGAGAACGGATCATAAACCGCCTTGCTTCTCCCATAACCTCTTCTCTCACCTGAGATGCCAGAAAAGGAAATGGCCGATCTTCCGGTTAGATAAGGCCCTGCCCAAAAGGAATTTGGTTAATTCACAATCTAAGTAGGACTGGTATTTCAAAACCTGAACCAGCTGTAGAAGATACTGGAACAATTCGGCATCCCTGAGGAAGGAAGAACAAGAGGGTTAATCGATGGCCCCCTTTGTTGCATAACCATTCAGACAACACGTTTAACCCCGAGGGAATTATCCTGAGTTTAAACTAACCACGTTCTAGGTTTAAACTAACCCATCTTGGCCCGTTGAGGGAAGGAAGCCGTCAGATCTTCAAAATAACCAGGTTAAGCAGCTGAAATAGCTCTCTCTCTTTGGAGGATTGATTTGACTCCCATCCTGGGGACAGGGATGATGAGACTTGTAGTCCAATCCGCCTGAGGAGTGCCACTTTCAGGGGAGGGGGATTCAGCAACCCCAATCTCCCCTTTTCCCCCCAATTCGCACAGTCAATTTCATCTCCCCCTGTCTTTTGGTCACGTATCTTTTGCCATGTTTTTCTCAACACCAAAAAGATGGCACCAACATACCTCGGATCAATATTTTTTTTCAATCTTGGCAATTTTAACCTGGGTAGTTGAAGTCTACCCAACTCCCAGAATTCACTGGCTGGCTGTGGGGAATTCTGGGAGTTGAAACCCACCCATCTTAAAATCGCCCAGGTTGAGAAACGCCCCCCTGGGTTTGAAGTTTGTTTCACTTTTTAAAATAAAACCGAAAATTGTATTGTTGTTTCGTTAGTCGTGAAGTCGTGTCCGACCCATCGCGACCCCATGGACAATGTTCCTCCAGGGCTTCCTGTCCTCTACCATCCTCTGGAGTCCATTGAAGCTCACGCCAACTGCTTCAGTGACTCCATCCAGCCACCTCGTTCTCTGCCGTCCCCTTCTTCTTTTTTCCCTCCATCGTTCCCAGCATTCGGCTCTTCTCCAGCGAGTCCTTCCTTCTCATTAGGTGGCCAAAGAATTTGAGTTTCCTCTTCAGGATCTTGGCCTTCTAAAGAGCAGTCAGGGTTGATCTCCTCTAGGACTGACCGGTTGGATGGCCTTGCAGTCCAAGGGACTCGCAGGAGTCTTCTCCAGCACCAGAGTTCAAAAGCCTCAATTCTTTGGCGCTCAGCCTTACTTGTGGTCCAATTTTCACAGCCATCCATTGCAACTGGGAAAACCATCGCCTTGACTATACGCTCTTTTGTTGGCAGGGTGATGTCTCTGCTTTTTAGTATGCTGTCTAGATTTGTTATAGCTT
This sequence comes from Pituophis catenifer annectens, assembly GCF_029215685.1. Lineage (NCBI taxonomy): Eukaryota > Metazoa > Chordata > Lepidosauria > Squamata > Colubridae > Pituophis > Pituophis catenifer. The sequence continues at coordinate 5,944,454 of NW_027256898.1, read as the reverse complement.
TCCTCCCCAGGAGCAAGCGTCTTTTAATTTCTTGGCTGCAGTCCCCATCTGCGGTGATCTTGGAGCCCAAGGAAAACAAAATCTGTCGCTACCTTCATTTCTTCCCCATCTAGTTGCCAGGAGTCGAGAGGGCCGGATGCCATGATCTTAGTTTTCTTAATGTTGAGTTTCAAGCCAACTTTTGCACTCTCCCTTCTTCACCCGCATCAAGAGGCTCTTTAGTTCCTCTTCGCTTTCTGCCATTAGAGTGGTATCATCGGCATAGCTGAGGTTGTTGATATTTCTCCCGCCAATCTTAATTCCAACTTTTGATTCATGAAGCCCCGCCTTTCTCATGAAATATTGTATTTATTAATTGTATTACTTCCTTTTCAAAACAGCCCTCTCCTTTTCTTTCTCTCTCTTCCTCACTTCATCCCCCCTTTTTTCCCCTTCTTTGGGAGATGAATTTTAGTGAGTTGGCGAGTTCTTTTTTTTTTTAATTGAAATTTATTATAATACAATACAGTACAATCAGTCAGACTGTGTTATTTTTCTACACAGGTTAGATTGATTCTTCTTTTTTCATCGTAATATAACGTAATTTACATATGCATCTTAAGATTTATATTAACTGTTATCTATTCTTTATTCTATTATCAATCCACCTGTACCAATCATCCCCCACCGTATAATATTCTGAGACTTCTTTCTCATTTAATTCTAACGTTAATTTGTTTGTTTCGGCACATTCTAGAACCTTCGGAATAATATGTTCCTTTAGTGGTGTGTCCTTTCCTTTCCAATATTGGGCGTAAGCTATTCTTGCTGCAGTGAGTATATATATGTATGAATTTTAACTCACGTCAGCTTTTTCAGGGAGTTGACAGTGAAGCGGCTCACGTAAGGGTCAGGGAAATTAAAATCTAAAAGCTCCAAGGCGTTGAGAACGGGAAGCTCCGGCCAGGATTGCAGCAAAAATATCATCTGCAAGACAAGCATAGGATCAGCTCTGGATCGGGGCAAGCCTTTCGTCATCTTTTAGTCTCCAGTTTCCGTCAGAAAAGCACTGAAGGTATCGCTGCCCTGGTATACTACCCCTAAATAAGGAAGCTTGATTTATTCTTAACTGGGTTAAGGTCTGAGCTATTCCCAGGCCATTCCAGCAATGGAATAGGATTATCTTGAAACTCCCCCCCCCCCAAAAAAGTGGTGTTATTAGCCGTCAAACCTCAAAAATACACTTTTCCCCAAAGGTTTCCATTTTGGCCACTACTTTATAGTTAGACCGTGTGTGACTGACAGACTGGATACCAAATTGTGATTTTAATACAGATTTTATCTTTTATATGGATATCCATTGAGCGTTTTTATTTGTTCTGGTCTCTGGTCTTTTGACCGTAATAAACTTGATTTGATTTGAATAACGGCAGTTAACAATCCAGTTTTTTTCCTAAACACAGCACACTAACTTTTTTTTAACAGTAACAGATTGGGAAGGGGCCTTTGGAGGTCATTTAGTCCAACCCCCTTCTCACGCAGGAGACCTGTACTAGGGATTCGAACCGCCGAACTGCCGACCTTTCTGATCGACAAGCCCAGTGTCTTTGGGGCAGCTTTCTAGATGAGTTTCTAAGTTAGGATTTAACCGCCTGTCATCCCCGGATAAATATTTTATCCCCGGTAGATCTTAACTAAAATTCTCACCTGGGCAACATCCTCGTGTTTATTCCACTTGGTTACCATAAGGAGTTTGGCCAATGCTCCCGGATACTGATCCTGAATCTGGTATCTCATTTTCCACACCAAATCCTTCTCGTGTTCGTAAAGTTCGATGCAAGATCTACGCTCCAGAATCTCCTTCAGCTGCTGTTTCTAGACAGAACCACAAGATGGCAGTCAAGAGCAAGAGAGAAAGCTAACAATTTCCCCCACTAGAAAAGGAGGAAGTAAAATATATTTATAGGAACACTAGAAAAGCTGTCTTTGCGGGGCTTTTTTTGCAGGGGGAAAAAATAGGGGTTGTGTGTGTGTCTGTGCAAATTCTTCGGGGATAGAAAAAAGGGGCCCAAAAGGGGAAGCCCATCATCCCCTGCAGGACCAAAGCCAAAAGCAGTGAGATTTACAGGGTCATTTAGCTCAGGAGAGGAAAAGGAAGTACAGAAAAATCTCACGAAAGCTCAGACATGTTGAGTAGGAAGGATCTTTTCTATGGTAAAGAAATGTTTTTCGACCTTAGCAACTTGGAAGACAGATGGACTTCAACTCCCAGAATTCCCTAGTCAGCAAGCCAATTCCTACAACTTTTTTTTTTTTTTTTAAATTAATTGCTTTACTTTTCATCCTGTTGTTGGATTTAAATAAGGAGAGAAAAAAAAGTCTTTGAATAGTGGCCTTGGAAGGTTGAAATATTCAAGATCCGGTCCCTGCTTTTAAGAGGGCACGCTTGTCTCTTTTGAAGGTCTCCTGTTTGAGCAGGGGGTCAGACTAGCAGACCTCCAAGGTCCCTTCCATCCCTAGGAGTCTATGTTTCATGTTGAGCTTGACTCATTTCTGGGAAACGTTTAAAGGCAGAAGAAAGGAGCTCCCTCTCTCATCATCATCATCTAATGACCCCATAATCCCTTAGCGGGGTGGAGTCGGGGCAACTGAATGGGGCTGAGTGTTTACTGGCCAGATGCCCTTCCTGTCACCAATGCGGAGTTTTGTTCAGCAGATATAGTCTCAGTGTGCCTGTTTTTAATTTACAATCACAACTTGGGACAAGAATTTTCAAGGCTGAGCAAGGCAGTTGTCAAGAAGGGAGTGGCGCCTGATTTTACAGCCGTTTATTCTGCCACGGGCGGCTAGGCAAATCACCGTTGTTAAGCAAATCACTCCGTCGTAAAGTGAATTCCAGCTTCCCCCATTGCATTTCCGTATTGGATAGTTCTCCACTGGCGATCACATGACCCTGGGATGCTACAAACATTCCAAATACACCCAGGGCAACCCAATTTTTATCAGATGTTGCAACGGTCGCTAAGGATCGGTTGCAAGCCTCTTTTTTCCAACGTTGTTGTAACTCTGAGCAGTCGCTAAATTGATGGCTGAATGTCGAGGACCAGCTTTATCTCCCTTGCACTCCCAAATCCCATTTTAAGCAGAATTTCTGCATGCCCCCCCCCACAGATACAGCTCAAAACATCTGCCAGACTTAAAAAAAAAAAAAAAAAGAGTTTGTTTGGTGCTGACCTCTTCTGGATCCTCTCTGGTACCGCAGGCACCATGGCCGTTTTGCCCCTTTTCTAAGATCTGAAACAATAAAACACACAAACACACAAAAGTGGTACCTGAATAATATTTGTCCTCCAAGAAAGATAGACCTCTAGAGAAAATGGCTTCCGTTATCAGCTGGTCTTTGTTTACCTCAGGGGTGGGCTTCAAAAATTTTAGCAACCGGGTTCTCTGCTGGGTTGCTGGGTGGGCGTTGCCATGGTGGGCGTGGCCTAGTCGGCCTCCTGTACCACAGCGAGGGGGCGGTGGCGTGTTTTTGCCCTCCCTGGGCTCCAAAGGCTTTTCTCGAGCCTCCAGGAGGGCGAAAATGGCCTCCCCAGGCTCCGGAGGCCCTCTGGAGGCTGGAAATGGGCCTGTTTCCGGCCTTCCCAAACTTCCAGTAGGCCCGTTTTTCGCCCTCCCCAAGCGTCTGTGCATGTCCTACACCTATCTGTATCCAAAACAGGCTGCGTGGGGACACCTGTGAGGGGCGGGGCAGGTGGGCAAGGCCAGCCAGGAGTGGGATTTGGGGGCTCTCCGAACTGCCCAGAATCTTAGCTAGAGGTTCTTCCGAACCCCTGCAAATCCCCAGCAGCCCACCCCTGGTTTTCCCATCGTTTGGGGGCATTCCCTGTTGCCATTTTTCTCGCTGAATCCCAATGTCCAACGTCCAAGCTGGCAGTAGCCCACCGCTGCCACCCCCCGAGATCTTGTTAGTTTGGGAATCAGAAGATTCAGATCTGGTTCTGAGTCCCCCTCCCTGTCTGCCTTTGGGCATGTTCTGTCCCCGTCTCACACACGCACACAAACAGACAGCCAGGGGTTAAATAAACTGGCAGACAACCAATTCTTCTGATAAGAAGCTTGGCAGCAACCCAGTAGCTGCTTGCCAAGAACTTTACTCAATAAACAAAATACACACAGTCAAGAATTGTCCAGTTCGTAAAATAAATCCAAGGCCGATAATGTTGTTTCCAAAGATGCAATGTGACTCGATAGTAGTTAGTTTTGTCCGTCACAGAGTCTGAATGGCCACCTCACCCCCTTTTATACCCTGTGGGGTGTGGTCCAGTGACTCAGCTTAATCTCTGGCACGCCTTTTCTTCTGTTGCGCGCGCTTATCTCTGCGACGCTGCCGGGGATCCAGCCAAGACTCATTTCCCTCATCACTGTCCACCTGTGGCTGCGTGGACGTGCTTGGCCCCGGCCCTATCTCTTGCCCTTCGGCGGACACTGAAGGCATTGCCAGAGAGGAGGGTCCTGGAGAGGGAGGCCTTGCCAACTCCTCTCCTTCACTCTCGGAGTCCTCTCCTGCCGATGACACAGGCTCAGGTAACGGAGCCACAACAGGGCACAACCTCAACCCACGAACACCAAGAGAAGCAAGGCAAATCGTCCCGGCGAAGGGACCCATTTGCTCCCGTTACCCAGAACACAAAACAAGCAGCAGGGAACACACACAGACACGCATGGGGCTCACCTGTCTCATGGGAGGGTAGTAGATCGGATACAACGAAATACCAGGGAAGCGGATGAATAGCGTGGCAGCGCTCTCTGTGTTGGGATTCGTCTGGATGGTGCCCGTTGGGTTTAACAATTCCCCTTTCTCGTCTGGAAGGCAAAAGGGCTGAAGCTGCCAAATGGCTCCATTCGAACGCAGAGCCTCGCTGGGTTAGGTTTACGGGGTGCCGTAACTAGTGGTGGGATTCAAATAACTTAACAACCGGTTCTCTGACCTAGTGACCGGCTGGGTGGGCGTGGCCAGGGGGTGTGACAGACAGCACTCAGCCTCCTGCACCCACCCCCCCGGGAGTAAAAATGGGCCACAGTGGGACCGGAAGGCCCGTTTTTCACCTTCCCCAGGTTCCAGAGGCTTTCTTGGATCCTGGGGAGGGCAGAAACTGCCTTCCCCAACCCCCAGAGGCTGGAAATGGCCCTTTTCCCGACTTCCGGTGGGCCCAGAAGACCCAAAAATCAGCTGGCTAGTGCACGCATGCACGCTGGAGCTGAGCTAGGGCAACGCTTGTGTGACCACAGATATGGCTCCGCATGCCATAGGTTCGCCTTCACGGGTTTTCCTGCTTGAGAGGGGGGTTAGACTAGAGGTCCTCCCAGGTCCCTTCCAACTCCGTTAATTTTGCAATTCTGCGATTCGATCTTTAAAACCTGCTTCTTGTTGGGGGTTTTTTAGGCTTTTTGGTGTAGCAGAAACCCGATGGGTTTAAATAATAATAAAGAAATGAAAGGAGCAGACCAGTTATGGCATTCAGCTGGTTCTATCCGGTTTGAGCGAACCGGTAGAGGCAACTGCAGGGTGCCCCGACCACCCGCGTGGAAGACGTCCCATTTTTCCTTGTTTTTGAGGCTCTGATCATGCACAGAAGGCCTTGTGCCTGCGCAGACGATGTGCGAGTGCGCATACATTTGCGAACCGGTAGGGAAGATAAATAAATTTGCACCCCTGGAGCAGACTCATCCAACTGGACGCCCTTTCCTGTTCTCCCTGGGAAAAGAGAAGGATTTATCCCACCTGGGAAGGCCGACCACATGGGTAAGACGCACTCTCCGGTTTTCAGCTGGTCTTGGTAGTCAAAGAGCATCACGTTCACCCAAGCGAGCGGGCAGTCCTAGAGAAGAGAGGAAAGACGAAAGATGATGGCAGGGATGATGGGACATGTGGTGATAACGGGACTACCAAGAACAGGATGCCCTGAAGACAAGCCGTGGCAGACCTTAAAAAAAAAAATGTTCATTTTTTTCAAAGCCAAATTTGGTCCGCCTTTTCGCTCCACTGCCTGCCTCCTGCTTGTGGTATCCTGCTTGAGAGGCGACGGTTAATCCGGTTCAACAAGGATCAAAAAAAACCAACCTCCAAACCCTTTGCAGTGTAAACAAGACACGGGTTCCAGGTACAAAGGACTCTTTTTGGGGTGCTTCCACGCTTTTCCTTTTTTAAAGGTGGCTGGCCAAGAAGCTAAGAAAAGTGCCTTCACTTCCTTTTTCCTTCTATATTAATATTATTATTATTATTATCTCTTTTATTCATTAAACATGAAACTCAGTCAACTGAAATGGATAAATTAACATTTGAGTTAAAAGATAAGGTCGACTCAAAATACTACGCGGCGTGGAATAGATGGTACGATTGGATAAATCAAAAGAAAGAAGAGTAAATGTAAAATTAGGTAAAACAACAAAATTAACAAACAGGCACCTTCAACAAGATAAAGGATGCGATAAAGCGACAAAGTCACTTTCTATATATTTTTTTCTTCTTTTTTTCTCATCTTTTCTTCTTTTTCTTTTTAATTTTGTTTTGTTTTCTTTTTCTACCTTTTGCTGTGAGTAAGTAATGTTGTTTGGATTAATATAGATGTATTCTGTATATACTGTATGTTATCTTTTTAAGTTTAATAAAGTTTGTTTTTAAAAATTAAAAGAAAAAAGAAACTCAGTCAACTGAACATTTAAAAATGCATCACAAATATCATTGACTGGCGCTGATGGTTGATACGGGTTGCTGGCAGCGTCCTAGGGATCAACCAAGTATCTTCTTAAAATTCTTAAAATACTACTACTACTACTACTGTTGTTGTTGTTGTTATTGTTTTGTTGTTGCTATTGCTACATAAATAATATAAATATTATTTATATTCTATATATTAGAGTTGAAGAGAAGGCCCAGGGAAGACATGATAGCAGTGTTCAAATATTTGAGGGGCTGCCACAGAGAGGAGGGGGGGTCAACCTATTTTCCAAAGTACCCGAAGACCAGACAAGGAATAATAATGGATGGAAACTGGTCAAGGAGAGATTCAACCTGGAAACAAGGAGGAATTTCCTGACGGTGAGAACAATCAACCCATGGAACAGAAGTTGCCTTCAGAAATTATGGGAGCTTCATCACTGGAAGCTTTCCAAAAGAGACCGGACAGCCATTTTCTCAGAAATAGTATAGGGTCTCCTGATAGAGCAGGGGGTTGGGCTAAATGACCTCCAAGGTCCCTTCCTCCAACTCTGTTATTCTATTCTATTCTACTCTCCTCCTTCTCCTTCCTCCCTCCTCTTGGACTAGCCAAACTGAATGAGGGCAGCAAAAAACGGGCGACTAAGCAGAGAGAGAGAGAGCGGTGAGTAATTCAGTGGATGGACTCCAAAAAGCAGATGACTCGGCAAATTTGGGGGAAATGGGGAAAACACAGAGTCTGCGTGACTCAGCAAAGGACACCAAAACGCGCGGCCATCACCGGGAAGGGGGGGGGGCTCGGTTCTAGGAAGTCCCAACGCCTTTCGTTTCCCCTGCCTCCGCTGCCCGGCCCCCCAGCTGCCTTTGGCAGCTGCACCGCCTGTGTCTGTTGGCACTTTCTCGTGTTTCCACAACCGAGAAAACACATCCCCTCCCGTGGCTGAAACGAAATCTTCTTTTTAACATCTGGAAAGAAACGGGGACTTTCTCAGAAAGCAGCCGTTTTTGTACAGATGTCAAAGAGAAGGCGGCCTCTGGAAGAAGAAGCAGGCACATGCGGGTTAATTCTCTTTCTTTCTTTTTTTTCTTCCCCCCCCCCTTCTTCCCCACATCCCCAATTCAGGGTTTGTGAGACGAACGTTTCAACCAGTCAATGCTGGTTTGGACACCCTTCCAAGCGGCCTTATTCTTTTGCAGACGGGTGTGCGAGAGAAAACTCGTCGTTTTGCACGAGGTGCTTGGCTTCTCTTTCTGGTTATTGTTAAGATCCCAAATCTGCCATCATTCCCCTGTGCAACCGTCCTTTTCCCCTTTCGCTCCTCTTTTATTCCCTCTGGAAGGGGCCATTCATTGTCCACCGGTGGCTTTACTCCCTAGTCGACCCTTGTTCTTTAGCTGCTCCCTTCGTCTGGCAATTCTATGCATGCGCACACTGGGAACAGGCTTCAGCTGTTCTTCTGCCCTACTGATGTCCGACTCTGAAGGTAGCTGATAACTGTCAGAGGGCCCTGGCCCTCTCTCTGCCTCAGACGCAGAGCCCTCATCAGAGCCTTCCCCAGACTCCAGGACTGTCCCATGTTCCTCCCCAACCTCCTCACTGTCCGAATCTGCTACCAGTTCCGCTGGCGGGCCACAACAGATGGTGCCGATACGGCAAAGGACTTACCGCTTTTTTGGATTTCTTCTTGGTGGACCTGGCTTTTTTGGCTTTTTCCACCACTGAGTAGAGGGCCAGGCAGAGCCGTGCCATGCGGGGCAAGTCGCAGACGTGAATGTCAAATTTTAAGGTCTGATCCCACGCGGGCTCGGAGCAAACGTTGGCTTCGGTGCTGGTCATCATTTTGCAGAGCATTTCGTGACCGTGGTAGAGCCCGGCTTGCACGACCAACTGAAACAAAGGAGATAGACGGACAAGGGAACAAAGTCATCCATCCTTTCAGTCCCAAATGAACAGCGGCCCCAACTGCGGATGGAAAGCAGGAAGTCTCAAATCAGTGGGCCAAGGCAAGGATGTCCGTTTGCAAAACTCTCGTGTCAGGTTTCTAGTCCTCATGGCTGCGGGATGGAAAAACCCTCAGACAAACATGCTAGCTATTACAGATAGCCCTCAATTTAACAACAGCTTACTGACGGACCATTTAACAACAGCTTACTGATGGACCATTTAACAGCAGCTTACTGACGGACCATTTAACAACAGCTTACTGACGGCACTGAAAAAAAGTTCCATTTGTTCATACTTATATGACCGTTGCAGGGTCCCCACGGTCATGAGATCAAAATTTGTCCGCTTGGCAACGGACTCATATTTACGACGGATGCAGCGTCTCCGGGGGTTGTGTGATTCCCCTTGGGCGACTTTCTGACAAGCAAAGTCCGATTCACATAACCACCCTGTAAAATTAATTAACGGCTGCAGTGACTCACTTAACAACGGTGGCAAGGAAGGTTGACTCAGCCTTCCTTCCGAGGTGGGTAAAATGAGGACCCAAATTGTTTGTGGGGCAAATTGTTTGACCGCTTAGAGAGCGCTGTAAATAAAGCACTATAAAGCGGTATATAAGTCAAAGTGCTATTACTATTAACAGCTGCAGTGACTCGCTTAACAACGGCGGCAAGGAAGTGAAGTAAAAACTTCACATAACTCACTTAACCGTTTCACTCAGAGCAGAAACATTGGCTGTAAATTGAGGATCCTCTGTATTGAATTATTTATTTATATCCCGCCTTTTATTGCTTTTACAGATAACTCAAGGAGGCGAACGGACACTATACTCCTTCCTCCTCCTGCTTTTCAGCCCCCCCAACAACAACCTTGTGAGGTGGATTAGCCTGAGAGAGAATGATTGGCCCAAAGTCACCCACCTGGCTTTCCTGGCTAAGTCAGAACTTGAACTCGTGATCTCCCACTTTCTACCCTGCTGCCTTAGACCAAATTGGCTCTCTGACTTCCCTAATGGTTTTTTTTTTTAAGAGATCAGAAACGACAATATACTTGTTTTAATGTCCTCACTGCTATTAGGATAATGTCTTGTCTTGTCTTATCTTATAATTATATTATAAATATCCTATAATTATATTATAAATTATATTATATTATAAATATCCTATAATAACCCCAGTCCATTTGCAAGGAGGGCTCTACATAAGAAACCTGAAGCACCACACTCCAAATTGATCGACGCTATTTGGAAATCTGCACTAAATTCAGGAAGGAAATAACATTTTAAAAGTACGCTCTGCAAAAAAAATAGAAGCAATTAAAAAAAAACCCAAACCCTTGCGGTTCCTTATTTCCTTTCTACCCTCTAATTTCTCCATTTAACAAAAAACAGGAAAAAAAAAATCTTTTTTCCCAGAACTATAAAGTCACCTTTAAAAAAAAAAAAAAATTACTTGCAAAAAGCTGCATTTTAGCGTAAGAGGAAAGGAAGGAAAACTTTTTTTTTAAAAAAAAAAAAAGCACGCACACACCATAAACAATTTCTAAGAAGTTCATTTCTGGCTAATCAGCGCTTGCCACCGCCTTCACTTCCTGCAGTGAGAAGGTTTTCGACCGCCGAATGATAGAATTGAATGAAAGAGTTTTAGAAAGAAAAAGGAAAAAAAAAAAAACACACACACACAATAACCGGTTGCATGAGATTTTAAAGATCGCAGGTTTGGTTCAATGCGAGTCGTAAACAAATCTTGAGTGGGAAGGTGGAAAGCCGCAGAGCGTCTAGCCGAAAGAAGAAGAGGAGAGAGAGAAAAAATATATATATATATATATGGTTTAAAGCGACTTACTTTCATTCCTTCGTCGGCATTCACCTTGCTGCAGTGCAGGAGTTCAATAGAATACGGCTGCTCCAGGGACCACAAAGATACACAGGTCAGCTAAAACACAGGAACAAGGAGAAAAGAGAAAAAGAAGTTGGATTTCATTATTATTATTGGTTCAATTTATTGGTTCAATTTATATGCCGCCCTCCTCCGGAGAATCAGGGCAGCTTACAATGCATTAAGCAATAGCCTTCATACTTTTGTATATATCTGCTTAGTAGGGCTTTTGCCCCCCCCCCCAAAGCGGTGTTCTTTTTTATACAAAGTCAGCTTATTGCCCCCCACAAACCGGGTCCTCATTTTACCTACCTCGGAAGGATGGAAGGCTGAGTCAACCTTGAGCCTGGTGAGATTCGAACTTGCAATAATTGCAGGCAGCTGGTGCTATTTAACAGCACTTTAGTCTGCTGCGCCACCAAGGCTCTTCATGGCTAATTTTGGCAGTTTTTTGGCCCCCAAAAGGTATATAGCTAGCCCCCGGTATAACTATTTAAACTTCCCCTGCAAAGATGGATTGGCGAAAGTTTTAAAAGTCAGCCTTGAATTAAAATCGTCCTTCCTGTCTCCTGAACACCCCTGCGAGGTAGGACGCATCGCACAAAGGTTGGGATTTGAAGAAAGAAGCACTGAGGATGAAAGTGGGGGGGGACAGAGGCCAGACCCCATAACTCAGGGGTGAAATCTACTTACCTTCCTTACTGGTTCGGAAGGCTCCCAGACGGGTAAAAAACACATTACTTCCTGGTTAAAACCAGGAAGTGACGACACCTGGGTGGGTGGGCGGAGCCTCGCGCCGCCATCGCTACCGGTTCTCCGAACCACCTGCCACAATCGCTACCGGATTGCCCAATCCAGTTTAAACCAGGAGCATTTCATTTCACCCCTGCCATAACTTCAACCAAAGGACTCTGCACCAGCCTCCCAGGGAACTGCTTCATTTCCAAACAGAATTTTTTAAAAAAAACATTGCAACATCATTTCAGACAAGTGGCCGTCCGGTCTTTTCTTCAAAACCTCCAGTGATGGAGTACCTACAACTTCTGGTGGCAAGTCGTTCCGCTGGTTAATTGTCCTCCCTGTTAGGAAGTTTCTCCTTAATTCCAAGTTGCTTCTCTCCTTGGTTAGTTTCCATCCGTTGTTTCTTGTCCTGCCTTCTGGTGCTTTGGAAAATAGGTTGACCCCCTCCTCTATGGGTCAGCCCCCCCCCTCCAGTACTGGAACACTGCTATCATGTATCCCATCCCTCTCCCCCACTCCTTCTTTTCTGAATTTGAAAAATCATTTGTTTTTATGCAACAGTGAATGAAGAAAAAAACATTATACCGGTTACCTTCTGCTTAGGGCTCGGAGACAGTTTGGGGGCTGTTTTGGGGGATGCCCCAGCCCGTTGCTCTGTTCTTCCCGCAAACTCAAAAGAGAGGATCTGTGGACCATAATGAGGTGGGGGACGAAACGCCGGTGGAGGCATTCGCGGATGTACTGAGGGGAAAGAACAGATCCCATTAACGCCTCAACCAAAAACTTCAAACGCTAAACCAAATCAGTGAAATTGGAAATAAAATGAAACAAGGCTCAAATCCCGGAAACAGAGTCCTAAGAACTTGGACAAGTTTAAAACCAAACTCAAGGTTCTAGCCCCTGTGAAGGAAAGGGGGCTGTCGAGTCCTGCCGGAGCTCGCCATCAATGGGGGGTGTGGGATAAATACAGGGGTGGGATTGAAAAATTTTAGCAACCGGTTCGCTGCCCGGTTGCTGGGTGGGTGTGGCTTACTCGGCCTCCTGCACCACGGGGGGGGGGCGTTTTTGCTCTCCCCAGGCTCCGGAGGCTTTCCTTGAGCCTCCAGGAGGGTGAAAATGGCCTCCTCGGGCTCAGGAGACCGGAAACGGGCACGTTTCCAGACTTCCGGTAGGCCTGTTTTTCGCCCTCCCAGAGCCTGGCATCCAAAACAGGCCGCTTGGAGACTCCTGGGAGGAGAGGGGTGGGCGGGTCCTTGCAACTACCGGTTTGGCAAACCGGATTAAAATTAACATCCGAACCGACTGAATCCCACCCCTGCATAAATAGCGAAAAAGGACTGTGTTGTGTTTGGAGGCCCCGGCAACCGGGGACGCCACTCTGGGATTGGTTTAGAGGCGTGGCCTCCTTTAAGCGGGAGTATCCGGGGTTCCTGATTGGTTATGCTCTGACAAGCGAAGTGTTTTTCTATGAGGCTGTCTGTTTTCCCTCAGTTCAGTTCGCGGTTCCAATGTCTGTTGTAGTTAAATAAAGCGTTCAGTTAAAACGCAACCTTCGTCCAATTTATGCCCGCACGAGCTATTTAACAGACTGAGGCGCGACTTCCAAAGGTGAACAGGTTTAGGTAGTCGTTTTAGTTTCTTCCTCATCCCTGCGTGGTTGCCTTGAAAATCCCTTGGGATTCATGAGGACTAGCATGCCTGTTTGGGGCTCCAAAGTGTCAAGTCTAAGCTGCATCCGAGGCCAGACTGCATATGGACACCCCGATTATCTGAAGCAGTCTTTCTCAAAGTCAGCCATTTTAAGAAGGGGGGGGGGAAAAAGACTTCAATTCCCAGAAGTCCCCAGCAACCAGCTTTGCTTTGCTTTGCTGCCTAGGGAATTCTGGGAGTTGAAGTCCGCCCATCTTCTTAAAATGGCCGACTTTGAAAAAAAAAACCACTGTAGTATTATTATTATTATTATTATTATTATTATTATTATTATTATTATTATTATTTATTGGTTAATCTTTAGTGAGATTCACAGCCTTTGAGGCTGGTTAATAGCTCAGCAGCTCGAGTCCTAACCAAGGACCTAGGAACTGTTAAGGTATCGTCGGAGGATGTAAGCTGTTCCGAGTAAGGTGGTTTTTTATTATTATTATTATATTATATTATATTTTTATATTATTATATTATTATATATTATATATATATATATTATATATTATATAAAATTTTTATTATTATTATATTATATAATAATAATATATTATTATTATTATTATTATTATTATTATTATTATTATTATTATTATTATTATTATTATCGCCCTGCCTCCAAAATGGTTGTGTTCGCTTAGCAAAGGGAAGGGAAAAGACATACCTGGAACTGATAAAGGGGATGCTCCCCGTAGATGTATTCGTATTTCCCGTTCACCTGCAAGGTGTACTCGTCCACGGGGTTTATTCTTTGGTGGCGGAAAATGGTGGCTTGCTTTTTGACAGCGTAGCTCATCAGGGTGATGGGGAACTCCTTCAGGGAAACCTGGAAGGTGAAACTCTCCTGCCAATCCAGGAAAAAATTAAAATAAATAAAATACATAAAATACATAAAATAAATAAAATAAAATAAAATAAATAGAATAAATAAAATAAATAGAATAAGTAAAATAAATAAAATAAAATAAATAAAAATTATTTTTTAAAAAATAAAATAAAATCTGCTGCTTCATTGGTACAGGTCGTTCCCAACTTACAACCATTCCTTTAGTGACCGTTCGAAGTTACAACAGCAAGGGAAAAAAAGCGACTGACAACTGTTTGTCATGCTTAACGACCGCTGTAGCTAATTCCCCCACGGTCATGTGATCAAAATTCAAACACTTGGTGACTGGTTCGTATTTATGACGGTCGTAGTGTCCTTTTGCGACCTCCTGACAAGCCAAGTCAATGGGGGAAGCCAGATTCACTTAAGAACTGTGGGTCTGACTTCATCACTGCCGTGAGACACTTTCCCAGCTGTGGCAAGGAAGCTGGTAAAATGGGGGGGGGGGGCAAAACTCACTTAACAAATGTCTCGTTTAGCAACATGAACGTCGGGCTCAATTGTGGTTGTAAGGTTGAAGGCCACCTGTATTTTGCTTGGGTTCAGCCCACGTGATTCCCCTGATCAGGTCTTTGCAAAACAAGCCAGGATTTGAGGAAGATGGGAGGTTAAGAAATATGAAAAAGGGAAGGGAAGGGAAGGGAGGAAAGGAAAGGAAAGGAAAGGAAAGGAAAGGAAAGGAAAGGAAAGGAAAGGAAAGGAAAGGAAAGGAAAGGAAAGGAAAGGAAAGGAAAGGAAAGGAAAGGACGAAGGGAAGGGAAAGGGAAAGGAAAGGAAAGAGGGAAGGGAAAGGAAAGGAAAGGAAAGGAAAGGAAAGGAAAGGAAAGGAAAGGAAAGGAAAGGAAAGGAGGGAAGGGAAGGGCTAGGGAAAGAAAAAAAGAAACATTAAAGGAAACAAAGAGAAGGAAGAAGAAATGGATAATAGAGGAAAGGGAAAGGAAGGAAAGGAAAGGAAAGGAGAAAGAGGGAAGGGAAGGGCTAGGGAAAGAAAAAAAGAAACATTAAAGGAAAGAGAAAACGGAGGCAGAAAGGAAAGGAAAGAGGGAAGGAAAGGGCTAGGGAAAGAAAAAAAGAAACATTGAAGGAAGGAAAGGAAAGGGAGAGGGAGGAAGGAAGGGGGGAGGAAAGAAAGAAAGAAAGAAAGAAAGAAATTTGAGATTTACACATTAGCAAGAGCATTGCCAGTTTCTCCCTTTGGCTGCCCACAATCTCGGATACACACACACACACAAGTCTTTGAACTTTTCCACACACTAAACATTCTCCATTCTCTTTCTCTACAGAGATTCAGGAAGCGTGCGGATTTTACCCCTCCGGATTGAAATTTGACGTTGACAAAAACGGTCTTCCCGGCCATGGGCAGAGTTTGTCTCCTCCCGAGCCCGCTCAGGGAGGGCTCCAGTTGAACTGGGAAGCTGTACTCCATCCAGTCCTTCCAGCTGAGCTGCTGGCGCTGAGCCGCTTTCTCCTCGCAGTACTCTTGCATTTGAACCCGGAAGTCGTCCACCTCGGGGTCAGCCAAGGAGTCAAACTCGTGCAAACCTGAAGAGAGAAACAGGACGACCTTCTAAAAAAAAATGGCAGGGAGAAGTTGGTCCGTCTACCTACCACGCCGGATCTTCTCCCTCGACAAGGTAGGCCTTTGGTATCCTTTCACGGCCCTAAGTTTATAGTCCTCGTGAAAGCACGGAGGATTCCCTGGGCCAGAAGTCGTGCACAAGATAGGATTAGAACTACAAATCTTAGGAAATAGGTCCGTGATGGCGAACCTATGGCACGCGTGCCACAGGTGGCATGTGGAGCCATATCTGTGGGCACGTGAGCGTTACCCTAGCTCAGCTCCAGCGTGCATGCGTATGCCAGCCAGTTGATTTTCAAGCCTTACGGGCCCACTGGAAATCGGGAAACGGGCCGTTTCTGGCTTCCAGGGGGTTGGGGAAGGCAGTTTTAGCCCTCCCCAGGCTCTGGAGCCTGGGGAGAGCAAAAAACCAGGCCTACCAGGCCCACCGCGGGCCAAAAGCAGTGGGGGGGGGTCGCGTGTGCATGCACGGGGGGGCGGGGAACATTGAATTATGGGTGTGAGCACACGTGCGCTCCACCCCCCGCACTCTCCCCCGCTTTGGACACGCGACGGCAAAAAGGTTAGCCATCCCTGAAACAGGCCAAACCTTTCTAGAAAGCTGCAAGGAAATCTGACTCCTGTTGTCTTAGTTGGTCCATTTCAGTTGGCAGGAAAGGTTTCGTTAGATGCCCTGAGAGATTTTAGGTTTTTTTCAGCCGCTTTCGTGATTGATCATTATGGGCTACAATTGTCAATAATACTGTCTGCCTTCTCCTATTATACTGCGGGGTCCCTGGTGCTCTCCGAGCTTGGTGGTTTTCTTTGTAAACGTTTCATCACCCAGCTAAGTAACATTATCAGTGCTAGAAGAGAGTGTGGTTTGCAAAGAGGAGGAGGAGGAGAACTACGGGGTCCTTGGTGCTCTCTGAGCTATAGTGGTTTTTCTTGCAGATGTTTCATTACCCAAACTAGGGAAGGAAGGAAGGAAGGAAGGAAGGAAGGAAGGAAGGAAGGAAGGAAGGAAGGAAGGAAGGAAGGAAAGAAAGAAAAAAAGAAAAAGGGAAGGAAGGAAGGAAGGAAGGAAGGAAGGAAGGAAGGAAAGAAAAAAAGAGAAAGGGAAGGAAGGAAGGAAGGAAGGAAGGAAGGAAGGAAGGAAGGAAGGAAAGAAAAAGAGAAAGAGAAGGAAGGAAGGAAGGAAGGAAAGAAAAAAAGAGAAAGAGAAGGAAGGAAGGAAGGAAGGAGAAAGAAGGAAGGAAAGAAAGAAAGAAAGAGAAAGAAAGAAAGAAAGAAAGAAAGAAAGAAAGAAAGAGGGATGGAAGAAGGAAGGAAAGAAAGAAAAAGAAAGAAAGAAAGAAAAAAGAGAAAGAAGGAAGGAAAGAAAGAAAGGAAGAGAAAGAAAGAAGGAAGGAAGGAACGAGGGATGGAGGAAGAAAGGAAAGGAAGGAAGGAAGAAAGAAAGAAAGAAAGAAAGAAAGAAAGAGGGAAGGAAGGAAAGAAAGAAAGAGAAAGAAAGAAAGAAGGAAGGAAGGAAGGAAGGAGGGATGGGGGAAGGAAGGAAGGAAGGAAGGAAGGAAGGAAGGAAGGAAGGAAGGAAGGAAGGAAGGAAAGAAATTTGTAGCTCAGGGTTGACATGAGGCGTCCATGGTGTTCTCTGAGCTGGCTTGTTTTTCTTTCAGACATTTTATTACCCAGCTAGGTAACATCATCAGTGCTAGAAGGAAGTGGGTTTGCCCTGATGATGTTACCTAAATGGGTCATGAAACGTCTCCAAGAAAGCCACCAAGCTCAGCGAGCACCAAGGACCCCACGATCCTCCTCCTCCTAGCTCTGCTGATGTTACCTAAATGGGTTATGAAACGTCTCCAAGAAAACCACCAAGCTGAGAGAGCACCAGGGACCCCCCTCCTCCATAGTTCAACCCTGAGCTACCACTATATTCTCTTTTGTCGGTACTTCGAATATACATTAATCAATCAAAACAAGGACTTAAAAACACAGCCCTGAAAAAGAGCAGGGGGGGGCCTCTCTTTCAGAGACATTGATAGATAAGCTTTCAATCAATTAAGGGGCTTCCACGAAGGATGAACAAACAATTAAGCAGGACACCGGACATCCTCCACCAAGGGGCACTTCCTGAATAACGGGAAGCAATACTTTTATTCCCTCCCGCAGCCCTGCAGTGCAGGCCATTTTGGCCCCCTCACCCAGGCGCCCTTCCGCCCACCTTTGCCAATCAGGAGGCTGATCTGGGAATTGAGCAGTTTCTTCGCCCGGTCCCCCTCGCGGGCCACCAAGCGTAAAACCGGTAGGAAAGGCTGGACGTCACAGAGCCGTCTCTGCTCGTCCTCCAGCTCCTGCAACTCGGCAGCTTGGTTGATGCAGGTGAAGACGTAGGAATCCGGGGTGCTGAGCATCTGGAAGAAGGGCTCATACTGGGCCTGGTGCCAGACCACCTGGAAGAAAATAGCAAGAGCCCTTAGTGCTGATATACCGCTTCACAATGCTTTTACAGCCCCTCTCTAAGCGGTTTGCCCCCCCCCAAAAAAAATCTGGGTCCTCATTTTATTGACCATGGAAGGATGGAAGGCTGAGTCAACCTCGAGCCGGTCAGGATCGAACTCCTGGCAGTGGGCAGAGTCAGCCTGCAATACTGTATTCTAACCACTGTGCCACCACAGCATCCATCCATCCATCCATCCATCCTATCATCTACAGTACCTACCTACTTACTATCAATCCATCTACCTACCTACCATTGATCCTCTATCTATCCATCCATCCATCCATCCATCCATCCATCCATCCATCCATCTATCCATCCATCCACCCACATACCTACCCACCCACCCACCCATCCATCCATCTATCCATCCATCCATCCATCCATCCATCCATCCATCCATCCATCCATCTATCCATCCATCTATCCATCCATCCACCCACATACCTACCCACCCACCCACCCACCCACCCATCCATCCATCCATCCATCCACCCACATACCTACCTATCCATCCACCCATCCATCCACCCATCCATCCACCTACCCATCCATCCATCCATCCATCCATCCATCCATCTATCCATCCATCCACCCACATACCTACCCACCCACCCACCCATCCATCCACCTACCCATCCATCCATCTATCTATCTATCCATCCATCCATCCATCCATCCACCCATCCATCCATCCATCCATCCACCCATCCATCCACCTACCCATCCATCTATCTATCCATCCATCCATCCATCCATCCATCCATCCATCCATCCATCCACCCACATACATATTCATTCACAGATGAGTCCCAAATAGCTTGTAAAGAGTCCGACAGAAGTCTGCCACAGTCCTTCGGGATAAGGCTGATAAACACCCACCTTTATCTCCCTTGACACGCTGCCAAAGACCTAATTGGCGATTAGCTTTGCAAGGCCAAACGGAGCACAGAGTCAAAACGGAGCTGCGGAATTTCAACGGACCAGAATGAACAAAGTTGCTTCCTGCAAAGGCTCAGGTGCCTTTGCTCCTCCTTTATGTCTCATGGGAGGGGCCAATCATCTCCAAACCCTACTCCCGAGTCGTCCCTTTTGTTTGAATTGTTCTGGCCTTCTGGCAGCTCTGCGCATGCGCGCACTAGGAACAGGCTCTCCCTGTTCCTCTGCCTCACTGATGTCAGACTCCGGAGACAGCACATAACTATCAGATGGCCTTGGCCCCCTTTCTGCCTCCGACGCAGAGCCTTCCCCAAACTCCAGGACTGGCCCATGTTCCTCCCCAGCCTCCTCACTGTCCAACTCCGCTGCCAGTTCTGCAGGCTGCCGCCGGACCACAACACTAGTGACCCAGGCACACTGCCACCGTCGTAAATAGGAACCAGCTGCTAAGCCTCCGAATTTTGATCAACTGACCACGGGGAGGCTGCAACGGTCGTAAGCGTGAGAAACGGTCATCTGTCCCTTTTTCCCAGCGCCGCTGTAACTTTGAATGGCCACTAAATGAACTGTTTGTAAGGCGAGGACTCCCTGTAGCTGGGCAAAACTCCCGCCGCGAAGACCGTACCTTTTTAATGGCAGCCAGGCTGGCATGGCAGGAAACGGGCAGGGGCAGGTAAATCCCGGTGGGTAAGAGGAAGTCCACATGGATGGTGTAGTTGCTTTCTTTAGACCAAAATTCTGGCGGGCAATACATTCCTGGGGGCATCCCTGGCGCTTCTCAACGCCAACCTGCAATGAAACAGAGGGGGAGAAATTAATCAAAAGACGGCTTCCAGGCCTGACTCTCTCTTTAAAACAAGGATGGCCGATGAAAAATGGGACCTCCCGAATTTATTCAGCACAATTGACAAGGTCTATTTCTTTTCTAAGGAATAGAACGGATGGTCGGCAGGTAAATATACATGGATGATGGTAGGTAGGTAGGTAGCAGAGGTGGGTTTCAGCAGGTTCTGACCAGTTCTGGAGAACCGACAGCAGAAATTTTGAGTACTTCGGAGAACCGGTAGTAAAAATTCTGACTGGCCCCGCCCACATCTATTCTCTGCCTCCCAGCTGATCGGGAGGAAATGGGGATTTTGCAGTAACCTTCCCCTGGAGTGGGGAGGAAATGGGGATTTTGCAGTATTCTTCCCCTGCCACGGCCACCAAGCCACACCACGCCCACTATGCCACACCCACAGAACCGGTAGATAGATAGATAGATAGATAGATAGATAGATAGATAGATAGATAGATAGATAGATAGATACAGTACAGATGATAGATAGGTATAGATACAGAGAGAGAGAGAAAGAGAGATGGATAGATGGTAGGTAGGTGGGTGGATGGCAGATAGATAGATAGATATATAGATAGATAGATAGATAGATAGATACATAGGTAGGTAGGTAGGTAGGTAGGTAGGTAGGTGGGTGGGTGGGTAGGTAGGTGGGTGGATGGCAGATAGATAGATAGATAGATAGATAGATAGATAGATAGATAGATAGATAGATAGACAGACAGATAGAAAGATAGAAAGATACATAGATGATAGATAGGTATAGAGAGAGAGAGAGAGAGAGAGAGAGAGAGAGAGAGAGATGGATAGATGGTAGGTAGATAGGTATAAATTATTTGATGGAGAGATTAAATTATATTGTCCCCCCCCCCGCCCCAAAAGCAGAATTTAAGGGGGATGGGCCCAAGGCAGAAAATAAAAAGAGCTTGAAAACAAGCTGTCCTGGACAGTTGAAAGGAGATTCCTGAGGGATGATTCATTTATTTATAAAAAATGTGCAGCTTCGGCTTTTCCTTTCTTTTTCAACTACCCCCCCACAGTTGAAAATGACTTCACCAACACTCCTCAGATGCGATCCCCAGTGGGCACAGCAGATCTTTTAAAAATCTCCCAAATCCCGTCCTTTCAAAACTTTGCCACCCTTCTGAATTATGAATTTCTTCCCCAATTCAATTCGTTTGCAAGTGCTTTGCATCGCGCCATCGCATCCGTTGGGCCGCTGCCTTTCCAGGTGACACATTTCTCTGCTGAACGTTTTCAAATCTGCCGGCGCCGTTTTTTCTGCCGTATTTCTGCAGGGGCATTTTGAGATGGCTTCGACCCCCCCCTATTGTACACAATTTTTACACCGAAGAAACCTTGCAAGCATCTTAGCAAGCACATTTGGGGTTTTTCCAGAAGTCTACTAATAACCAAATTGACGGGGGGGGGGGAGGGGAAAAGTGGGTGGGTGGAGGATCCAAAATACAAAAAAGTCGAATTTAAATAAATCAAGTTTCTAGACCTTAAGATAGAATAGCCGTTCTTCCTTTCTACCAATCACCTAATAACAACAACAACAACAACAACAAAGAAAAGGTGAGGAACAGATTTGGTTCTATGGTTATCGTTCCCACCACCCATCTCCTTCCACTTATGACTGTATGACTGTAATTTTGTTGCTTGGATCCTTACCATTTATATTGATATTGTTTCCTGATTGCTTATTTGTACCCTATGACTCTCATTAAGTGTTGTACCTTATGATTCTTGATGAACGTATCTTTTATGTACACTGAGAGCGTATGCACCAAAGACAAATTCCTTGTGTGTCCAATCACACTTGGCCAATGAAGAATTCTATTCTATTCTATTCTATTCTATTCTATTCTATTCTATTCTATTCTATTCTATTCTATTCTATTCTATTCTACTCTATTCTACTCTATTTAACTCTACTCTACTTTACTCTACTCTATTCTATTCTATTCAACTCTATTCTATTCTATTCAACTCTACTCTACTCTACTCTATTCTATTCTATTCAACTCTACTCCACTCTATTCTATTCTATTCAACTCTACTCTATTCAACTCTACTCTACTCTACTCTACTCTACTCTACTCTACTCTACTCTACTCTACTCTATTCTATTCTATTCTATTCTATTCTATTCAACTCTACTCCACTCTATTCTATTCAACTCTACTCTACTCTACTCTACTCTACTCTACTCTACTCTACTCTACTCTACTCTATTCTATTCTATTCTATTCAACTCTACTCTACTCTACTCTACTCTACAAACGTGATGCATTTCGCAGCCAGTCAAAGCCCCCCCCCTTCTGAAATAAAACATTTTATATAAAAACATGGTCGGTAGTCCTCAGCGTACGACCACAATTGAGCCCAGAGCTTCTGTTGTTAAGTGAGACATTTGTTAAGTGAGCTTTGCCTCACTTTACGATCTTTCTTCCTACAATTGTTAAGTGAATCACTGCAGTGGATAAGTTAAGAACCCAGTTGTTAAGTGAAATCTGGCTTCCCCCATTGACTTGGCTGGTCAAAAGGTCACAAAAGGAGAACCACGGGACACTGCAATGGTCATAAGTATGAGTCAGTTAGTTGCCAAGCATCTGAATTTTGTTCACAGGACCATGGGGGTGCCGCCAAGGTCGTAACTCTGGGAAACGGCCGTAAGTCACATTTTTCAGTGCCGTCGTAACTTTGAATCGTCACTAAACGAACTTTTGGAAGTGACATATAGAATAGAATTCTTTTATTGGCCAAGTGTGATTGGACACACAAGGAATTTGTCTTCGGTCCATAAGCTCTTAGCGTACATAAAAGCTCTGAGTGATAAACCACGATCATATATAGACAAATAGTAATAACCACGATACATAAATAATAATCATGATCATAGATAAATCATAGATAACAAGTTCAGATTCATTGATCTGGGAAATGTTAACCAACCAAGAGCAAAAATTTAAGGAGGGCGAATCTCACAACATTATATACCACCAATTTTAACAAAGTGGAATATTTGAAACACGAGTTGCATTGCGACCATCTCAGTTAGGGTTTTCTCCCCCATCGTCCACAGCCGTCATAACATACCCAGGCCCCATCAGCAAAGAACGGGGCAATTTTTCAAGATTTCTCAGCCACGGAAACCCAAAATGATGCTCTGTGATTCTTTGGCCCTCGGCCAACCTTGCAAAGAGCTACTGGTCAGTTTCGGTGATGTACAATTAGTCCTCAATTTACGGCCGATTTTCACACTTGTGACCCCCCACGGTCACGTGATTCACGATAGGACGCTTGACAACTGATTCATATTTATGACGGTCGCAGTGTCCCGGAGTTACGACCCATAGTCACGTGATCAAAATTCAGACGCTTGGCCACCGGTTCATACTTACGACCATTGCTGGATTTCCCCAAGGTCACGTGATCCCCCCCTTTTGCGACCTTTTGACCAGCAACGGGGAAACCAGCTTCACTTAACAACCGGATTACTAATTTATCCGCCGCAGCGATTCGCTTAACAACCGCGGCAAAGCAAGTTCGTAAAAATGGGGGCAAAACTCACTTAACAAACGTCTCCAGATTAGGTGGCTCAGTGGCTAAAATCAGGAAAGGTCGGCAGTTCGGCGGTTCGAATCCGTCTCTAGGTGACCTCCAACTCTGTTACTGTCGTCTCCCTTAACAACAGAAGTTTTGGGCTCCATTGTGGTCGTAAGTCGAGGATTACCTGAACTTCTTGCAAAGCACAAAATCTGTTGCAGCCTGACTGCAAAATCTGGGAATTATTTATTTATTTACTTAAATTGCATATTCCTCTTTTCCTTTGCATCGTTAAGAGGTAGCATGTACGCGTGTCAACGCAGCGGCCTAAATGATGGAAAAGTCCATCCGATCCCACCGAGGAACGGAGTAAATTATTTATTGAGCCTTTCTGAGAATGGAAGGCATAGTTGGGGCGGGGAAACCTTTCGAGCTAAATGCTTCGGAGGATAAGCTTGTTTACAAAGGGCTCACAAACACTTTTAAGGCCCTTGGAAGGAAAGCTTTGCTCTTTTTTTTTTGTTTGTTTGTTTAAGAAAAAAACACCGATTAAAAACAAACAAACACACACTCCAGATTCCCTTGCGGGTTTTGTTTTGTTTTTAAATTAAAAAGAAAAAAAAAATCCAGAGATTTTTTTCCTCTCTCAACAAGTGGCAAATATATCAGAAGTTTTAAATTGTTTTAGCCGGAAATAAACTTCAGAGGGGCCGATGCTGTTTGAAAAGATACAATTTACAATAGAGAAAAACGAGACCCTTGGTTCATTAACTGAAACTTGTTTCCTCCCCCCCCCCCCCCCCCGCAATGCCTTTCTTAAGGACTAGCGTCTTGCAAAGCTTTTGGATTTAAAGGAAAGAAACACGCCCAGCTTCCCAGCGTTTTTAAATCTTGGGTTTAGCTTTAAAGGAGAGTGGGGGGGGGGGAAATCAATCGGATGATTAATTTCTGGCAAAGGCCGATACCGCTCTATAAAGCGTGTAATATTTCTGCTCTTTTTTTAAAAAAAATATTTAATTCATTAATAAAAAAAAAAAAATTAAATCGGACGCACCAAAGAGGCTCTAAAAACGACCCCCTCCCCAATGCAACTATTTGCAGGCCTTTCCAGATGCGCCCAATTCTCTTGGGCATTCCCTAATAAAGGGAAAGGGCGAACAAAGGACGGCGCCGGCAGAAAGCCCTCTGCACGTGCTCAGAGGCTCGCTGCCCAACCCCACCCTTGCAAAGCTTTCCCCCCCCCTCCACTCCCAAATCCAATTCCCCAAAGGAGGGAAGGAGGGAAGGAGGGGGAGGGATCCCCCCCGAGGAAGGTAAGGAGATGCTGAGCAAGCGCAAAGGATCCCCGGGTCTCCAAAGGCGCCGGATCCCCGGGAAGAAGCCACCCACCTCCGAGCAGAGGCGCCGGCTGCTGCATCCCGGCCTCCCTACGAGCCTGCTGAAACCCCTGGAAAGGATGGGGACTCGCCTAGCCGCCCAGCCCCACCTCTTCGGCGGCTGCTGCTTGCCTTTGCAAGGGAGCGTGGTCCGTCCCAGGGATCCCCTTCCCAGTCCCAGCCCTTGTGGGATGGGGAGGATCAAGCTGATCCCCCACCCACCCACCCGTCCCTTGGAACAGATCCCCCTCCCCACTTTTAAAACAGATCCCCTTCTTTCCCTCCTCTGTTAAGAGCTCTATCCCTTGGCAAGAGATCTCTCCTCTTACCCTGCGTGCTCCAGCTCCTCCCTCACCGATCCATCGAGCGATCCACTTGCCAAGAGAGCGAGTGCTTGGGAGCGGCTCCTTAACGCGCGTTTGGGTCGCAGATCCGCTTCTCCACATGCGCCTTGAAGGTTGGCCCAGGCTGCTTGCCAACCGGCATGCTTTTTGAAGGGGAGTCGCCTTTGCGGATCCGATCGCCCAGGATCCAGTTGTAAAGTAGAGGAGGAGGAGAAGGAGGAGGATCCTCTCCGGAGCTCCCGGTTTGTCCCTGTGCGGAGGCTTCGGTTTGTTTGTTTTTAACCCCCTCCAGCTGCGCGCTGGGAAACTGTTCGCTTGTTTGCTGGAGGGCTTTGAATCGAGGGCGCGGGAGCTGCGCTTCCTGAGCACAACAACGTTGACTTCTCCGAGTCGGACGGAGCTTTCTCTTTCGCTCTTTCGGTTTACAGTAACCTTGCCCGTCCCCGGGCCTTGCTAAAGAAAGAGAGAAAATAAAGAGAAAGGAAGGAAGGAAGGAAGGAAGGAAGGAAGAAAGAAAGAAAGAAAGAAAGAAAGAAAGAAAGAAAGAAAGAAAGAAAGAAAGAAAGAAAGAAAGAAAGAAAGAAAGAAAGAAAGAAAGAAGAGAAAAAGAAGGAAGAAGGAAGAAAAAAGAAAGAATAAAAATTAATTAAAGAAAGAAGAAAGAAAGAAGAAAACAAAAGAAAGAAGAAAACAAGAAAGAAGAAAGAAGAGAAGAGAAAGAAAAAAAGGAAAGAAAGAAAAAGAAGGAAGAAGAAAAATTAAAGAAAGGAAGAGAGAGAAGAAAAACAAAGAAAGAAAGAAAGAAGAAAGAAAGGAAGAAAGAAAAGGAAAAAAGGAAAAAAAAGAAAGAAGAAAAGAGAAAGAAGGAAAGAAAAAAAGAAGAGAAAAAGAAGGAAGAAAAGAAAAAAGAAAGAATAAAAATGAATTAAAGAAAGAAAGAAGAAAGAAAGAAGAAAACAAAAGAAAGAAGAAAAGAAGAAAAATTAAAGGAGAAAGAAAGAAAGAAAAAGGAAGAAAAAAATAAGAAAAATTAAGAAAGGAAGAAAGAGAAGAAAGAAGCAAGAAAACAAAGAAGAAGAAAAAACAAAAATTAAAGAAGGAAAGAGAAAGAAAAGAAAAATTAAGAAAGGAAGAAAGGGAAGAAGAAAAAAGAAAACAAAAAAGAAAGAAAAATTAAAGAAAGGAAGAAAGAAAAGAAAGAAGAAAGAGGAAGAAAGAAAAAACAAGAAGAAAAATTAAAGAAAGAAAGAAGAAAGAAAGAAGAAACAAAAAAGAAAAAAATTAAAAAAAGAGAAAGAAAAAAGAAAAATTAAAGAAAGGAAGAAACAGAAAAAAATTAAGAAAGGAAGGAAGAAAGATTTTCTAAGGTTTTTTTTTTTTTTCAGAATGGTTAATCTCACCCTATATGTTTCTGAAACTGACACTTTATTCAAGTTCTGCTTTTCTTTTACAGTAACTTCTTTTTTTAAACTCTGAGTTCAGCCACAGTGAATTTCTCATCTCAACAAACACAATGAGTTTTTTTAACCCCTGATAATCGATCATCGATAAGGGATTTGGAATCTGTTTTGTGGGCCATTTGCATTTGTTTTCCAAGCTGTTTCCTCCTGGGTTTTTTTTGTCCCTGCACTTCATCCTAATTTAAATCCTTCAGCAGTCTAGCCTTTTAATACAATTAACAACTTGGAAAAGTGATGTCTGCCACTAGCTACCAAGAGGGTTCTCTTCCTAAATATTATTTCTGTGGAACCTTGTGAAAAAAAATCAAGGGAACTTGAGTCAACCAAGTTTCTTTCTTTGAACCCTCTGACCTTGTTAATTAAGTTTTACCCTTTTCCAAAACTGCTTTCTATGCAGCAGAAAAAAACCCGCTTACTTATCCAATCAGAGGCCTTTTCTAACGTCCAAAATGCAAAAACATTTGGGGGGGGGGAAAAAAAACATGGGAGAAGGAAAAACTTCAAGGAGATTCTATTAGCAGGCCTCCCAAACAAGGCTTACAGGTATATGTTGCAATTTCCCCAGAATTGCTAAACATAAATAAGTTACTAGTCCTCAGGAATGGCAAAATAAATAAAGCCAGATCTCTTAAGATTAGGTTGCATAGATAAGCACAGAAGCCTTTGGGGAGGATGAAATGAAATTCATCCGGAGGCAGAGAAGTCTCCTAATCCCGGAAACTCGAGACAGCCAACAATTTTTCCATTTTTTATTTTTAAAATGGGAGCTTTAAGCAAAATTGGGCACATCCTATTTTAAAAACCAATCCATCTTAGTTGAAACTGATGTTTTTTGTGTCACTGGAATCCAGCTCTTTGAACCGTCTTTCTCTTTTCAAGGAGCCGTTTTGATCGACTTGCTCATTCCGTGGATCTCCAAAGATTTGCACAGATTTTTTTAAAAAATTTAGCCACAGGCACCGTCGGACGATGAAAAGTAGACAAACCATCGTATCATCAGCATACCAGCCCCTACTTCGAGAGGGAAATTATTGCAAGGACGGCAAACGTTCTTCCTTGCCATAATACAGATTTAATTTATCGCAACCGACCTCTGATTTTTTGGGGGGGACAAGTTGGAAAACTGACACAAGTGTTGGACAATTTATAACAATTACCGCCAATTAGGAATTATTTGTTTTTTTAAAAGAACAGACCAATTTCCGTTCGGAGCCTTTCCCGGCAACGAATGGGCATCGGGCAACAACGAATAAAATGTCTTAAAAAGACCACTTTTTCAACACCCACAAGACAAACAGGAAGCGTGGCTTTTTCAAGGTTACAAAGTTTTTTTTTGTGTGTGTGTTTTTTTTTTTTCTATACCGGCTGCAGCCCGCTCTTATGGGGTCTACGAAAAGCCAGAGACACAGAGTTGGTGGCCAGAAATATTCACAGGAAGAGGTTGCTGATTCGAGGAAGCTCTCTTAAGATAGCGCAACATTAGCAATGCGGAGCAACAGAAGATTTTAGGGGAGAATTCAGGCCAGGTGTCCGAGGTAGCTGGAATGTACCCGTAGCGTAGATCCGTGATGGCGAACCTATGGCATGAAGTGGCACATGGAGCCAGATTGCCTGGCACGCACGTCGTTCGTTCCTCTTCCAGGTTTCTGGCACGCAGGCACGCGCGACAATCAGCTGGGCTTCTTGTGTGCGACAGTGCCGGAAACTGGAAAACCTGGTCTTCCATTTGCCTGCATGAGCATGCGTGCCGGCCAGCTAATTGTCGTACGTACATGCATGACAAAAACCTGGAAGACTAGCTGGCCGGAATCTGCATGCACGCCGGAAACCGGAAGTTCATTTTCGGGCGCACACATACACCCTGGGCTGCTCCTCTTCCAGGTTGTGGCATGGACGAGTGCGCAAAGCATGCACGCTCCCTTTTCGGCACTTGGTGCTGAAAAGGTTCGCCATCACTGGTGTAGATCAAGGGTCCCTAACCTCTGCTCCATGGACTGGCACCGAGCCGTAGCATGCCAGAAACGGGGCCACGCAAACAAGTGAAGCCCCATCCGCGGGATGCAGGCTGCACGCAACACCACGCTCCCTCCAGTCCACGGAAAAAACCTTCCCCTGGTGCGCAAAAAGTTGGCAGCCACTGGCCTAGATGACCCTGGTTGATTTTTTTAAAAAAATGGAACTGGATGAAGGAGCCGGATCTGGAATCTGGCAGAGTCAAGTTAAATGTTGTCAATGCCCTTCAGTCTAGTTGCTCACCATTTCACGGGCTTTCTTCGATGGGCAAAAACCCAGCTGTGCCAAATTATTGTGATTCGTTGCACGGTCAGCCAGAGGTTCAGACTGGATTTGGCTTTTTTTTTTTTTTTTAATCCACTTAGTGAGTCCTTCCCAAGGTTCTGGGATAGGCCACCGTTGACGTTTTGTGGCGTTAAGAGGTATGGTTGCAGGATGTAAGCTGTTGCAAGTAGAGCTGCCTTTTGCTATTGACTGATAGTGGGTTTATCAATGCCGAATGTGTACCTAGTGCTCCGATTCTTTTGGGATTGTACCCAGGGCATCTACCACTAGTAGCGCTACCTTTGCTTATTTTTGCCACAGTAGTTCTATTTCAGAATAACAGAGTTGGAAGGGATCTTGGAGGTCTTCTAGTTTCCTTCTTTTTTTTTGTGGAAATTTCTATTTGCAAGACTTTGTATTCTGTTGTTATTATTATTTTGGAAATATTCGCCTGGGATGGGAGAGAGCAAACAGTTATGCGGGCGTAAAGAGCCAAGGAATCCTGTTATGTATCACCACTCCAAATTATTATTTTTTTTAAAAAAAAAAAATTCTGCCATTGATTAATCTATAGAGGAACTTTTTTTTTTTCAGAAGTAGCTGCTTATCTCCTTTTTTTTTCTTGTTCCCCATTTCTGTACTATAATTTCTTGATCTGGAGAAGTTTGCCATTTTTTTAAAAAAAATTCAGATAAAAATGCAGGATGGAAAGAGGAAAAAAGAGAAAAAAAAACACATCAAAATAGCCTCTCTTTTTATCCTGTGGGGTAAAACTTAAAACTTTAAGATGACCGCAGAGTTTTTCCGAGAGAAGAAATGGGTCTCAGTGCTGGGAAAGTTTAAAACAGTAAGGGGAAATCCACCAGCAACCAAAACAAAAATATCATTTTGGGGCAATTAACGAGGTTCATTCTGAATGTTAAATATTTTTTTACCGCAATACTATAAAGCTTGTTGGTTTTTTTTGTTTTTGGCCCATCAGGCACATCCCCATCCCCACCAGTCTTTTGGTACGTTGAAAATCTCATTAAACAAAAAAAAAAAAAAAAAAGAGCACCAGCTTTTCAAGTTCCTAGTCCTCAGGATCGAATGCTCATGAGAGAAGACATCTGGAGATGTCATTGGTGGTCTACTTGGAATCACTGCAATTCAATTTTGTGGAATGGGCAGATCTGAGAACTGTAAGTGTAAAAAAGGAGGCTCATGTTATAATTTAAGGCTCTTAAAAAAAAAGAGAGAGAGAATAATATAAATCCTGTAGCAGGGAGTTCCATTGGTTAAAAAAAAAATCTCCTTTATATCAGTTTATCTTTCAGTTGAACCCTATTCGTGAATGAGGAACGATTAACGTTTTAAAATTTCTCGCATCTGCCCCTGCCAGAAGTACTACCCTTCCCATAATCCCCTCCCTAGGATGACCTCAGGGCATTCTAAGACCCCTTGAGTTTTAAACCATTCAACAGCGCCACCTGGTGGAGGCCACACAGCAAACATGAAAAATGCATTCAACTCCCCCATATCTCTCTAGATTAGAAATTGCTCAGGAAGACATATAAAAGTGAAACTGGTATTTAGCGGTAAATGCTGTTTGTTTGCACTGGTTGAAAAAAAATGCAAACAGGTATAAGGAGATCCCAAATCTCATGTTTGCCAGTGAGGGGAAAAAAAGAATCCTTAAGGGTGAGAAAACCCCAAAAGAGTTAGTAAAAATTGTTTTTACTTTTTAAAACATGCGTGTTTATTGGTTGGTGAAGATGGGAGGCAGGAATAAGTCAAGTCAAATTACCCGATGTTAAAAAGACAAATCTACAAATAAATATATTAGAAATTTATCCTTAGTAACTTAAAAGTAATCAAAAGTAATCAGGGGCTTAATGCAATCAAAACTTTTATTTTTAAAAAAAACAACTCTTGTTTTCGACAAACGGCAGCAACTTTTGAAACATCGTTTTAACTCACAAAGAAGGAACCGAATAACAGGTTAAGTTTTCAACTCCTAGTTTCATATACTTGCATAAAACTCTAGATCGGGAAAAAAAAACTCTTCCACTACAATTTAAAACGCTCTCGGCTCCCCTTGCAGTATTAAAAAGATTAAAATAACAATTGGAGATAACAAATACTAAACCCATCATTTTATTTTTCATCCTGTGGTTTGCTAATTGACTAGAAATGACTCCAGAGTCCTGTACATTTAAAGAGAGGAGCTAATAAAAATTAGCAGTGTTTTATAAGATGGCATGAAACTTTATTCGGGCACGTTTTAATTTTTATTCTTATTTTTTTTTTAATCTTTGTTCTTTATTCAGAAGCCGGAAAATTTAGCTTCTCTTTAAAAAACAAAACAAAAAAAAAACTACCTAGTTTTTCAGTTTCCCAGATCTGTCAAAATTTGGGTTTTTTTTTTCACTTCTCATATTACAACTGTCAAACACTTCTACAAAACAGAAAGCTGTGAACTGTTGAACTGTATTTATCCCACAAACAACTCGTCAAAAAAAAAAGAGCCAGCAAAAACTCTGCCATTACACAGTCACCAACCGACCTGGAAGAAGAAAATCAAAATATTGCAACCATAAACATTTTGCCATCAATCCACAACAGAAACTTCTCGGGGCAAATCCTTTGAACTCAGAATTTCTAAACTTTCAAACAAGGAATTCGATGGACTATATATATAACGAATGCTGTTTTTGACTTGCTTTTTCTAAATACAATGGTGAATATGTTTTGCAGAAAAATGTTTAACATCGGTGTGTGTGTACGCATTAAAGTTTTATGCCCTCCCGGCTCCTACACATTAGGGGGGTGGAATTACAAATATTACTCTTTCTTTACAAGGCAATGGAAATAACTTTAAATGGAAATAATTAAATGGAAATAATTAATGGAAACTGCTTAACGGGGCACAGCCAATTTTCTTCACCTTGCCTTTTGATGGACACCTCTTCCCAATTTCTCTGGATTTTGTTTCGTTATCTGAATATTCATACTATTTTCTAATTCTATCTCTTGTTTTTTTTTTTTTTTGTGAGATTTAAAAATTAATAGAAATAAATCCAAATTGTTAACCAAAAATCTCACAAAAAAACAAGAGATAGAATTAGAAAATTCTCTGGATTTTGTTTCAAAAGGAAAAGAATGACCAATGCTCAACATTTTTTCAAATGGATTTAAAAAACAACAACAAAAAACAGCATTTGCTGAGTGGCGATCATCGTGTAAGAAAATCATTTGCGAAATCGTAACTGGAAATTCTTTGCGCTTTTGGGAAACAAACAAACAAACACCAGGTCAGTGACCTTTTCCTAGTACAAATGATTCAAACGCTTCTAAATTAAATAAATAAATAAATAAATAAAGAAGGACTTCTCCAACTTAAAAAAGCAACATTCACACAAAAAAAAATCTCTATCAATGCCAGAGGCTTGCATCAATGGTAGAGTTCCTCATTCGGAAACCCAAATGGTGTTTTTGTGTGTGTGTGTGTCTCTTGCAAACAATTGGCCTACTTTCAAACAGGATACTTCAAGGGGGGGTTCTCCATCTACAGCCCCCCCCTCCCCAGTACTGCTGATCTACAATCAGGGCTGCACCAGGAACGTAAGGTTGGGAATTGTAGTCTATCAGCTTCGCTGCCAGTGTCAACAGCCAACTCAGGAGTGCAGATCTCTCTCTCTCTCTCTCTCTCTCTCTCTCTCTGGTGGGTTTTTTTTTTGCAGAGAAACTTAAGCAGAATTGGAATTCGAGCCCTGCGCGCCACCTAGCTGCTTCAGACCTGCGCGACAAAGCTGTGGTTAGAGAGCAGCGGAGCAGAGGTGCCGTCCATAAGTTGGCCGCCTGGATCTCAAAAAGAGAAGAAGATCTTTGATTGACCGTCTGCTTTGTAAGGAGTCCAAAAGAGGAAACTGGTGGCACCCTTGAAAAAGAACATCGAAAATCAGAAGCGGCGGGGGACTGTGCTCACCCAGGACTAGAAACTTGAGCCTGCAAACACCCAGCTTCTAATTGGACTAGCCTCGTCTTTTCCTCCAGCTTTTTTTCTTTGCAGGAAGAAGAGAAAATCTTTGATTGAACATCTTTGCTTCATAAGGAGTCCGAAAGAGAAACTGGTGGCACCCTTGAAAAAGAACATCGAAAATCAGAACCGGTTGGGGACTGTCCTCACCCAGGACTAGAAACTTGAGCCTGCAAACACTCAGCTTCTAATTGGACTAGCCTTTTTCTTCGCAGGATGGTTTCATTTCAGCTCCATCAGGGAATAGGTCGACTCCTGCCAGTTCCAATAAGGGGAAAAAGGCAGGTCGGAGAGAACCGGGACAGAAGGTCCCGGAGCCGAGGGCTGCAGAAGGAGCGGCTGCGGGGGAATCCAAAGGCGGGGATAGGGCTCGTAGACGCCCAAGGGGACCATCCCCGGCGGGCGGGGGTGCCCGATCGGATGCCAGGGAGGTTGCTGCTGCCCCACCGCCGCGGGGGCCCCCCAGAGGCATCCAGCCGGGGCGCAGGATCGCTGGACGGGCGGCTCCACGCGAGGCGGCGCAGGATCGCTGGACGGGCGTCTCCGGCCGCGTCTCCGCCGCAGGTACTTGCCCGGCTCGAACATGGCCCGGAAAGCCGGATCCAGAGTCCAATCGCTGCCCTTGCGCGGGGCAGACTCCACGCGGGGCACTTTGACGAAACACTCGTGGAGGCTCAGGTTGTGGCGCACGCTGTTCTGCCAACTGCGCTGCTCCAGCCGGTAGTAAGGAAAACGCCCGGCGATGTATTGGTAGATGGCGCGCAGGGGTAAGCGCCGGCCCGGGCTGGATTCGATGGCCATGGCGATCAGGGCCACGTAGGAGTAAGGGGGCTTCGGGGGGCTCCTCGAAGCTTCCTCCGGGGCATCCTCCCCGGAGCGATCCTCTTGCTGGCCCGAGGCGGCCAACTCAGCAGCGCACCGTTTGGAGAGCTTCTCCGGAGCGCACCGTTTGGAGAGCTTCTCCGTTGCGCAGCGTTTGGAGAGCCTCTCCAAAGCGCGCTTTTGGAGACGCGCCTCTCCTTGCGCGCCTCTCCTTTTGGGGGAATCGTCGGGGGACCCGGCCGGGCAAGGGCGCGGGGAACCCCCGGAGGATTGAAAAGGATCCAGCTTTGGGGTGAGCAAGCTGCGGCCAGCTCCCTTGGCAGCCTGGTGCGCTTCTTCTGCGCCCCTCCGCTGACCTCCGCGGTTCAGAGACGGGTCACCGGGAGTTGTAACTCTCCGGAGAGATGTAACAAACTGTAGCCCCAACGTTTGAGAGACGGGTGGGTGGGAAGTCTTCTTCTTCCCCGTGGATTGCAACTTGGTTTTAACCGAATAAGAGAGTTGGAAGGGACCTTGGAGGTCTTCTAGTCCAACCCCTACTTTTCTTGTAGGACTCAAGAGTAAATGCATGCATACACTTATTTATTTACTATTCATTAGATTTGTATCCTCCACCACCCCATCAAAAATGATTCCTATATTCATGGCGAGGGATTTTCTTTTTAGAGCCGCGTGCGCCTTTTTTAAAAAAATATATTCTTTTTTATATTGATGATTGTTTGGAGCCTCGGTGAGATGCGCTCTAATATAAATTGGATGGATAAAATCAAGGACTTTCTCTCTTACACCTCACCTTCCCCACGCCTGGCAACCAAGATCCAATTCCAAGCCAGCAGACAGAGCTCGCAACTCTGCCCATGCTCTTAACTCTTGGTTTTGTAAATTCGTCTCCAAATCGTTTTTTGGAGAGGGAAGAGAAATGTACAACTTTGCAAAGCTCTGCATGGCGCGTTTTTGCCCCTCCCAAGATTGGAATAATTTCCTTTGGCGTGTTTGCATTGCGAAGTCTTTTCTTTCTGTGTTTGCAATAATTCAGGATAAAGTGGATTTTACACCAGCGCCCTGATCTCACACCCAAGCCGCTGCCTATCTTGGCGCAAAGGGTCTCACACTTCTGTCGGTTGCCAAATTATCTTGGTTTGCTGGACATTTGATACTGTTAAATAGATGCATTTTTGGATAGTTTGCAACTCTTGCTTGGCCATCTGATCACTCTTACACGCGCGACTCCTTCGTGGGCTCCTAACTTCCATTAAACTTCCACGAGAGGTTATGGGAATCCTAGTCCCCGGATAGGATGGGCAATGAATTAGAAACTTTTAATGCTTTTTAAAAAAAGACTGGACTTTATGATGGGAACGCATCAAAACACATATCAATCCATATTATATTATCTTTAGGTTACAGGGGCATCCTGAATTTCTTAAATTTAGTAATTTTAAAGGGGGGGAAAGTCGGTTAAAAATAGCCCACAATCCAAAATAACCTAGAAGTACAAGGATTAAAGATCACAAATT
Organism: Pituophis catenifer annectens; assembly: GCF_029215685.1. NCBI lineage: Eukaryota > Metazoa > Chordata > Lepidosauria > Squamata > Colubridae > Pituophis > Pituophis catenifer. The sequence continues at coordinate 5,909,400 of NW_027256898.1, read as the reverse complement.
TAAAATTGCATCTTCAATCCAAAAGAGGCGCAAATAAGTGGTCGGAAAGCCTGCCCCCTGATGGATACCTTTGGTCATATTGTTCCCCCAAAAGAAAGTTTTTAAAATTGAACTTAATATGTCAAACAGCGTCTTTTAGAGGGAGATGCACCCAGGAAAAATAGTTAAGGTTGCCACAAAAAGCCAGTTGTTACTGGTAACAGACCTTGCTATTAATTGCTTTGCAATATTGTTTGGCAAACGCGATTTTAAATTAAATTGAACCCAAAACACAATCAAATACTTTGCTTTTCTTTGTGCAATGGCAGACTGTGTCCACAAGAGGGCACTTTCCTAAGGCATTATCTTCTTTTCAAGATTCCCTTTTCAATTGTTTTTTTTTTAAATATAGTCCTCGATTTACAATAGTCCGTTCAAAGTTATGACGGCACTGGAAAAAAGTGACTTATGACCGTTTTTCGCACATCAGATCAGAAGCAACTTGGAAAGGATAAAAATTCCCTCCATTTTTGTACAGAAACAAGAGCCTGTGAACAGGACAGTCTTAAGATACTCTTTAATGTACTGTATTTTCCAAAGTATTTGACGCACTTAAATTTAGAAGAGGAAAACAACAACAAAAAATTTTTGGCCTCCCTTTTTTCAGCCCATTGTTGAGACTTTTTCTGGCCTGTTTTTGAGGCTTTTTTTGGGCCATTTCCGAGGCTTTTTTGGGGGCCATTTCCGAGGCTTTTTTTTTGGGCCATTTCCAAGGCTTTTTTCAGCCAGTTTTGGGCTTTTTTCCAGCCCATTTTTGAGGCTTTTTTTTGGCCATTTTTGAGGCTTTTTGGGGCCCATTTCCCGAGACATTTTTTGGCTAGTTTTGGTGGCTTTCTTTGGCCCATTTTTTAGGCTTTTGTTGGCCGTTTTCGAGGCTTTTTTCGATCTGTTTTACTGAAAAGAGCCTCGAAAATGGGCTGAAAAAAAGCCTCGGAAATGGGTTGAAAAAAGTCCTGAAAAAGCCTGAAAAAAGGCCCAAAAACGGGCCGTGCGAAGCCCCCCCCCCCAAAAAAAATGGTCGACGGATGGATGGGGCTTCGGCAATATTCGGTCTATAAAACTCACAGACATTTTTCACCCCCTTTTGGGAGACAAAATAGTGTGTTTTATAATCCCCCAAATACGGTCCATTTTGGGTCACATTTGCACTGGGATATAAGGCAGATTTTTATTTGGCCTGTTGATCCATTACCTTCCCTGGGAGGAAAAAAATAATAATAATGCTACATTTCAGCTGACGTATTGGCTTTGGTGGAGGGCACCAGGTTCAAATCTGTTTAGCAAATGGGGCTACGAGATACTCTTTGCTTTCTAAACCTCCCTCTATGGATGCAAGGAGACATGAAACTCAAGATGCAACATCGCTTTTATTCTTAACCGTTTTATAAAGAAAAATAACCTTTCAAACGCAGAACATAAAACATCTCAAGAGGGGAGACAAAACAGAGGGAGGGGGGAAATGCCCTCTCCTTCGGCACGAAATCTTCCAACGTCCCCCACACCCCGGAGAGGCAGATTTCTTCTCCAGCCTCCTTAAGTATAAAACGAAATCAAGATTCCCACCGTTTTTCTCAAATGGCATCCAGTGGCCTTTCCCCACCCGCCGTGAAATTCAAGCTTCGCAGGACACAGTGTATATAATTTGATCGTTTCTTGTACATTCAAGCAAGAAGCTAGTCCTCAGGGAGTACTGCGGCAGTTGTCGATAACAAAAAAAGATACAAAAAGAGGCTGGAACTAGGGAAGAGAGGAGAGGGCTGCTTCTACAGAAATAACGGTGAATTGGAAAACAAACAAACTCCTGAATTTGAAAAGACATTTTTTTTTTCCCCGTCGCCAAACGTTAGACCTTATTTATTCCCCAGGAGGAAAGGAAAAAACAGAGACAGACCAAAATCAAACATAACATGAAATATACATTTAAAAAAACGTTTGTGTGTGTGTGTTTTTTTTCCCCTTCTACCAACCTAAAGTTTAAGAAAAAAACCTTGAAAAGGGGTATAACCCTTAAGACGCACGGTACGTAACACTGCGATCAAAGGAACACCAGCGTGACTCTTTTAATAACTTGTTTCCTAGCACCAAAAATACAGGCCTCTTGCTTTGAATTATCGTGCCGTCCCCGTGCATTTTTTGCCGATTTTTTTTTTTATAAAAAAAGCTGCTTTCTGCAAAACCCATGTGGAAAGAACATCCATTTTGAGAAATCTGCCGTAGGAAGCAGATTAAAACCTGTTTTAACACGGACGTCTGAAATTTCTGGAAAACACTTTCTCGAGCGGTTTCCAGGCAAACCGGATTGCTGTGAGATGGGGAAAGAGACCCGGGATGGGAAAAAATCTGAAACTTTTTCAAACCAGAGGGGCAGCTCTGAGAAAAGTTAACTGAATATCCCACCACCGTCCGTGAGCCAATTGGCAATATTATATTCAACATCCCACTTCCAAGCCAAGATCAACAATGGAGAAAGTGGTGGATCTTAATCTTGGCTTAAAAAAAATAAAAATAAAATTCCTCGCTTGCTAAAGAGGCAGGAAAAAAAAGCTCTTTTTGTCATGCTCTTAAAATAATAATAATTTAAAAAAAACAGCCTTCTAACCCATGTTGCACAACCGGCTAAGACAGAAGCATTATTCTCATTTTTTTAGCCAGCCGACGTGAGCCAAACAAGGAAGATTTTAAACCTGGGCGGTAACGCAGGAAAGTTACTTCCTGAGTTTACATTTTCTAAGTTTCTAGCACACCGTAAGCTGGGTTCACTTTTCTCCCTGATCTGCTAGCTTTCTACATGCAGGGGAAATTCTCCCGCTGCTGAAGTACAAACATCCAAATGCAAAGAGAGTCAAAAGCCCAATTGAAGAAACAGGTTTCTGCTTTTGGGGAAAAAAGCAGGATGTCATCAGGAAACCTAGTACAGGGCCACTTAAGCATGGGAAAAAAAAACAAAAACAAAAATAATTCACTTTATTTTGCATAGGTTTCTTCTCCTGATGCTAATAAAGATGTCTCCTGACCCATTTTGGCCTGCATGAAACTTCTCTTCCTGGCCCTGAAAATTAATAAATTAAGAACAAACATACACAAAGTAACAGAGACTTTCTCCAAACATCCCAGACACACATTTGACTTGAAAAGCAGTGAAACTGACCGGATCCTGAAAAGCAGTGAAACTGACCGGATCCTGGAAGTCAACAACTTATCCAGCAACGCAAGGGACTGTTTTTTTTTCTCCCTCGGCCACAGAGAGATTAGGAAAAAAAAAAAGAGCCGGGGTCTGGAAGACCAAAGAGGATAGAGAGGAGGAGGACTCTCCCGAAGTTCTTAAGTTCTCTCCGTGAGCCAGCATTTAACCACCATTCGAGGTTTGTGGCTGAAGGGGCAGAACGCAACGCCACCCACGTCCGGCCTTCGCCTTCCAAACTCCCATCTCTTTCATCCCACATTCTGTACAAATCAAGGAAAATCAGGGCAAAAAAAAGTGCTTCCCGATCCACCAAGACTATTCCTCAGATGATGGGAGAAGCAGGCAAGGGATATCGGGGAAGGCCACGGCGATCGGGAGAAACAGACCGGATCCCGCTGCCTGTGCGGGATGCGGCCATGCGGCGGAGAAGGTCCTTGCGATGGCCTAGTCTCTTCTGTAAGCCCGCGATCTCCAGGACGAGGGAAATAGGGAAGACTCCCCATTTTTTGGGGGTGGGGTGGGGTGGGGTGGAGGTGGGGCTGAGGCTCATCGCAACGTTTGGTAGAGGTAGGCCGAGGTGAAGATGGCGTTAACGGTCAGGCTGAGGGCCAGGAGACTTCGGAGAAGCAGGTTCCCGAAGCAGCCTAGGAAGGAAAGGAGACACAAGAGGGAAAAAAAATTCAGGTCACCCTTCGGATTTTCAATAAGAGAGCTGCAAAGGGACCTTGGAGGTCATCTAGTCTGAACCCCTGCTCGAGCAGGAGAGCCTGATCCATTTCAGACAAATGATGGATAGTAATAACATAATAACAGAACCGGAAGGGATCCCTTGGAGGTCCTCTAGTCTGACCCCCTGCTCGAGCAGGAGACCCTATTCCCGTGATGGCGAACCTATGGCACGCGTGCCACAGGTGGCACGTGGAGCCATATCTGTGGGCACCTGAGCATTGCCCTAGGTCAGCTCCAGCGCGCATGCGCGTGCCAACCAGCTGATTTTCGGGTCTTCTGGGCCCACCGGAAGTCAGGAACTGGGCCATTTCCAGCCTCTGGAGGAGTGGGGAAGGCTGTTTTCACCCTCCCCAGGCGCCAAGAAAGCCTCTGGAGCCTGGGGAGGGTGAAAAATGGGCCTATGGTGGGAGTGCTGTCGGGGGTCGCACGCACATGTGCGGGGGGTCGGGACGCATTGAATTATGGGTGGTCACGCCTGCATGCGACCCCCCCCACCCGCTCCCAGCACGTGACGGTAAAAAGGTTAGCCAACACTGCCCTATTCCGTTTCAGACAAATGATGGATAGTAATAACAGAATAACACAGCCGGAAGGGACCTTGTATTTAATTTTTAGTTTGCCATCTTTGCCGGGGAGCTTAAGATAACGATGAACTCACCCTTCCAGCCCGAAGGTTCTTCTTTCGTTGTGGTGTCAACAACACAATTGGACGAACGTGACGAACCGTCTGCCTTTTTCCCTGAATCCTCGGTGGAGACGCTGCTGGCCGCTGTCACATCTGTGGGGAAAATCAAAAGCTGACATTTCCAATGGGTCAAAACTTTCTTCTTCTTCTTCTTAATCCTTAATGCTCAACTCTACTTTTTCTTAAATTCTTACCCAATTGTGGACAAACCAAGTTATCCATCCATAAATTATCGTATTTTTCGAAGTATAAGACGCACTTTCCCCCCCCTAAAAGAGGGTGAAAATTTGGCTGCGTCTTATACACTGAATGTAGCCCCGCCCACCTGCCGCCCCCCACCCTTTGGCCTCTGCCTCCCAGCAATTTGCCTCCTTGCAGCAAACAGCCCGTTTCAGCTTCAGCACAGCCTGATTAGCACAAGCAGCTGATTGTCGGTTGGATCGGCCTCCCGACCATCAGCTGTTTCAGGCTGCAAGGATTGCCATTGCCCATTCTGATCCCCGCTGCCCAGAACGTCCGGAAAATGGGGTACGTGGAGGCCAAAAATGGGATGCGGAGGCTGAAAATGGGGTATGGAGGCAGCAATAGGCTATGGCAAGCTTGAAACAGCTGATCGGGAGGCCGATCCAACCAACAATCAGCTGCTTGTGCTAATCAGGCTGTGCTAAAGCTGAGACTGAAACAGGATGTTTGCTGTTTGCTGAAAGGAGGCAAATTGCTGGGAGGCAGAGGCAGATTTTTTTTTTCTTGTTTTCCTCCCCAAAAAAGGTAGGTGCGTCTTATAGTCCGAAGTGTCTTATACTCCGAAAAATATGGTACCCAGATCTGATTTAGGGGGGCAACTGATTTTGAGCTTCACATCCTTCTCAAAAAGATCAGTTATGTTTGGAATGCGACTGCTCCAAGCGCTAACCAGCACGGCCAACAAATGCACCCACTCCTTACAGAATAACATATTTGGAAGGGACTTTGGAGGTCCTCTAGTCTGACCCCACTGCTCAAGCAGGAGGCAAAAGAGTCTGTAGAGATTCTCAGTCCTCCAGATCACGGTTGTCCCAAAGGTTTGTTTTTTTCAGGAGGCAACTGGACTTTCTTGGGGTTTTTTTTTTTTTGAAGACGTTTCGCTTCTCATCCAAGAAGCTTCATCAGCTCTGAAGAGTCGAAATTGAGAAGCGGATGAGACATGAAACGTCTTCAAAAGAAAGAAAAAAAAAAAGCCCAGTTACCTCCTGAAAAAGCAGCTTTGGGAAAACCATGACCTGGAGGACGGAGAATCTCCACAGATTTTTAGCTATACAATTTGGGGTGAACATCCTTGGAATGGTGTGGGAGTAGGAATGGATTTCCCATGGAAACAAAAATTTCAGACTATGGACTACAGGAACCATTTGCACTACTCAGGTGACCCTGAGGACACAGGTAAACCTCCAAGGGCTTCAACAACCCTCTAAAAGGATGCAAAGGACCAGCTCTCTGCAAGGAATATAAACCCTTCCATTCCCCACCATTCAGTCAGAGCTGAAGAAGCTTCTTGGATGAGGAGCGAAATGTCTTCAAAAGAAAAAAACCAGTTGCCTCCTGAAAAAAATCACTTTTGGGGTCAAGCAAGAGACCTTTCAATGTCCTCTTAAAAGCAGGGACCAGATCTTGAATATATTGCAACCTCCAAAGGATTCTGGGAACGTAGCCTCAACGCATCCGGAAGGCTAGACTGCAGTATTTCCCCCGGACCTACGGGACTGCCCTTGGAGACTGTCCGGTATATCTGCATCTGGTTCTTCCGATGTCTCCAAATGGCGCGTACCTGGTAGGCCCTGCTCTCCGAAGTGCATTTTGGGAAAGACGGACCGCTCCGGAGCAAACGGGCTGTTCTCCGAGGAGGCAAAATCATCCCCGTGATGGAGTTCCCTTTGTCCCCTGAAGAGTCTCAGCTGCTGCCCTTTCAGATTCAGCCGAGCGGGGCTGATGAGAGGCCGGCGGAACCGCAAGGAACTGGAACTGGACGCCATGGAGCCGGCCACCGACGGTGCTGGCGAGGGCGCCGGCGAGGGCATGCAGCTTCCGGAGAGGACCGAGAAATATTCTGGAAGGGTCGGAAGGAAGCCGAGAAAAACGGGGTTAGAATCAGCCTCATCCCGATTCTCAATATTTTGAGAAATATGTGGGCTCCGGAGTTTGGGAGGGGAGAGCCCCCACCCAATCCAGCTATTTTCTCAGCCATCACCTCACACCCAGTGGTGGGATTCAGCCGGTTTCGGCGAACTGGTAGTTAAATTGCTCACTGGCCCCTCCCCTTCCAGGAATTCCCCCTGCGCCCGGTTTTTGCTCCCAGGAGGCTTCAGAAAGGCCTACTAGGCCCAAAACGGGGCGGGGGGGATGGCACATCCCCCCTGTGGCCTGTTTTTGCTCCCAGGGGGGTGCAGGTGGCCGAGTGCCACCTGTCCCACTCCCTGGCCACGCCCACCATGGCCACGCCCACCCAGCCGGTCATTAGGGCAGAGAACCGGTTGTTAAATTATTTGAATCACACCACTGCTCACACCTAACGGAGGTGGCCCCATCTTGGCTGATGTAAGCATGGAAGGCAGACCTTCCCGGCCCGATTCGACAGGCTAACATCTGGATTCCAGATGTGGCAAGAGAAAAGAGGAAGCTCGTCAAACGGGGGTTCATGGAAGAGGGGGGGGACCCACGCCTTCCGCTCACCTGATGCTGCCCAATCCTTGGGGCAGGAGGCCTGCGAGGGCGGCCGACTTCCGCTGAACAGGTAGCCCGAATCTCAACACAGAAAACAAAAGATAATTTTTTAAAAAATCAGGATGGGCGGATACCCGATTAGAAAGGGAAGCGGATAGGCATAAGGTGACTGCAGCGAAGTTATTTATTGTGGGTACAAAGATGGCGGAATCTGAAGAGCCGCACAGTGGTTAGAGTGCGGTACTGCAGGCTACTTCTGCTGACTGCCTGCAATTTGGCAGTTCGAATCTCACCAGGCTCAAGGTTGACTCGGCCTTCCATCTTTCCGAGGTGGGTCAAATAAGGACCCAGATTGTTGGGGGCAAAAGGCTGACTCTATAAACCGCTTAGAGAGGGCTGTAAAAGCACTGTAAAGCGGTATATAAGTCTAAGTGCGATTGCTATCTGCTACGTCGCTGCTCGGAATCAAATCAGAAGCTGCAAGGCTTTTTTGAACCTCGCGAGGGGCAAATCTTGGGCTGGATCGGGCCCAGATGGAGCCGAGTTCGACAGAAGCGACATCCCAACTCTCCCTTGGTTAAGATAGACTGCCTTTGAACAAAGAAGCTCTACTTCGAGGGTCTCCACTCTAAAGGACTTTTCCCCCTTGTCGGAATCTATATAATCAACTTTAAAAGAACAGCTCAAATGCTTCGTTTAGACCCAGATGTGTAAGTGTAAGAAAGCACAGGAAGACCATCCTCCCCAGCTGATCCCAAAAACCTTTCTCCACCACAGGGCCTGGTTTGAACATGAGCAGAATGAGAAGCAAAAAATCCCCGTCCCCAAGTGAATTAACACCTCCCAGAAACTCCACTTGCTGATGGATGAATTTATTTTTTTGAAGCATGTTTGTGGTACCAGAAAAAAAAAAAAAAACCACAAATTTTCCCAAAATTTCGCTGTCCATTTTTGTGAGAAGTTCCAAGCTCCTTTTTGTCAGGTCTGGAGAAGGATGTTAATATATCAATCTTTATTACAGAGATAATTAAAAAAAAAAAAAGATACTTCATGCAGCCCTCATAAATGACGCTTAGGCAACTCAATAGTTTTTTTTTAAAAAAAAAAAATGTGACAATTCATTTTCATTGTGAGGATGCTCCAGCCCAGTGATTGGGGAGGGGGTGTGTGGAGATTCGCGCATACGCGTGGCCACACCCATAATTCTGTGCGCCCCGCTCCATGCATGCGTGTGCAACCACCAACTTCCCCTCCCCCCCCCCCGCTCCTAGCACGCGATGGCCCGGTAGGCCCGTATTTGTTTCTCACCTGGCTCCAGATCCTCTCTATGCATCTGGGGAGGGCGAAAACAGCCTTCCCCACCCCCTCGGAGGCCCTCTGGAGGCCTGAAACGGCCCGTTTCCCAACTTCCGGTTGGACAGGAAGTGACTTTTTTTGCTGCCCCCAGCTCCAGAGACTCCTAGAGAGCTTGGTTCCCTACTTCTGGTGGACCCAGAAGGCCCGAAAATCAGCTGGCTGGTATGCGCATGTGTGCCGGAACTGAGCTGGCGTGCCAGGCAACAAGACACCGCATGCCCCCTGTGGCACGCGTGCCATAGATTCGCCATCACGGCCCTAGCCTATTTATGAAGAGCAAAATATCAGATTTATTTGCGATTTATTTTCCGAGTCCAAAACATCTCACGTTAGAAAAAAAAGGAATGTAATATTTAAAATGAGTGTAAATAATCTAAATAAGGAAAACTTCAAACGACTATCTAAGCGAACTTTACAATAGTAAAGTAAATATCGGATTAAAAAGCACACTTAGGCAAGGAAAGCCAGCGGTTCAGTCTTCAGCGAGGCCAAACATGCAAAGGACTAGAAACTTGGAAAAGCCACCAAAAATAAATAAATAAATAAAACCGCACTACCAGTCAAAGCAGGGAAAGAAAACAAGGTTTAACTTACCAGTCCTGGCCAGGGAAGGAATCGTGCCGAGCGAAAGGGCCCGATTCAGCCGTCCGGGGAGAGACGAGGATGACGTCCGGCGTGGGGAGCAGAAAAGCCGTTGGTTTAACTGGAGGATACTGGGAGGACTGGGGATGAAAGGAAGCGGGGGAGAAGGATATGCAAAGCTGAACTCGGCACTGCCGGGGAACACGGCCAGTTGGTCTCCTGGAGAAAACCTGCAAATGAGACGCACAACATCGCAACGTTGCAATCGTTCGCCCCCTGCTTTGCACAAAAAGCTTTTTTAAAAAATGTTTTTTTCCCCCTTTTCTGCATTTGCGGCCTAATTTTTGGCTCCATAAAACCAAAAATAAAAGTTTTGCTTTTCAAGCAAATGGGGCTTTGCAGAACGGTCTCTCTTTCTTTAAGATGTTTTATGGCGTTCATCTCTATTTATTTATTTATACGATCTCTCTCACTGTCATTCTCTCCTTGGAGCTGGTGGTTTTGTTTACATTTTAATAATGACAACGGTTTTCATAACTTTGTTATTTTAATTCAGTGCCGTATGCCTCCCGTCGTCTTTTTTTTTTTTTTTTTTGAGAGAGAGGGCAGGGGGATTGTATAAATTTGACAAATAAATAAATAAATACAATTGCAAATTTATTCTTCCTCTTTCTGTAGGTGGGCTGAATCCTTGAAAAGATGGAACAGGATGCATTCAGGGATGGGCTGCTGTGGGTTCGTGAGAACCTCTAGCTAAGATTCTGTGCAGTTCGGACAGCCCCCAAATCCCACTCTTGGCTGGCCCCGTCCACTCCGCCCCTCCAAAGAGTCCCCATGCAGCCCGTTTTGGATTCAAGTAAGTGCAGGGTGTGCGTGGAGGGTCAGGGAGGGCAAAAAACGGGCCTACCGGAAGTTCGGGAAGTCTCCAGAGGGCCTCTGGAGCTTGGGGAGGCCATTTTCACCCTCCTGGAGGCTCGAGAAAAGCCTCCAGAGCCTGGGGAGGGCAAAAACACCCCCCCCATGGTGCAGGAGGGTGACTAGGCCACGCCCACACCCACCCAGCAACCAGGCAGAGAACCCCTTGCTAAAATTTTCGAACCCCACCCCTGGATGCATTTTGTTCTAGAGATGCATTCCTCAACCTGAGCCATTTTAAGGTTGTGCGGACTTCAACTCCCAGAATTCCTAAGTGGCTGGGGAATCCTGGGAATTGAAGTCCACGCATCTTAAAAGTTGTACAGATGGAGAAAAAAGGATCTAAAGCATTTGGGAACCAGCTGCATTCTGCCCAAATCTTACAAGCACTGAATTACAGTTAGCCGAATTATTTGATTTAGGCCCCCTCTGAACGTGAGGAAACCGTTTGGTTCCCTTCCCGCAAAAATTTATGAATTTCCGGGCGTTTCGTCCATCCGTGGCGAGAAAAAAATATACCAGTAAAATTATCGGAGGTAGCCCCGGAGAATTTGAATTTGAAAATGACTCTTTTTTGGCTAATAATCGATACGGATCTTATTCAGAAAGCAGTAATTAAGAATGTGTGCATTTTTTTCCCCCTTGTCCAAATGCCACGAGTCTTGTTTGGGAATTGAAAAAAACCCCACGGATGCTCGTTTCTCCGATAAGAGTATGGCATCAGCGCAAGAACAAAAGACAGAAAAAGGTGTGGCTGAAATGGCAATGGGAACGGGGTTTGGAAGAGAGAGGGAAGGAGGGAGAAAGAGAAGGAAAGAAAGAAAGAGAGAAATTGAGAAAGAGAAAGAAAAAAGTGAAAGTAAGAGAAAGGGAGGGAGGGAGAGAAAGAGAGAAAGAAAAAGAGGAAGAGAAAGAAAGAGGGTGAGAGAAAAAGAGGGAGGGAGAGAAAGAGAGGGAGGGAGAGAAAGAGAAATTGAGAGAAAGGAAGAAAAAGAGAGAAAGAAAGAGAAAGGGAGGGAGGGAGAGAAAGAAAAGAGGAAGAGAAAGAAAAAGAAAGAAAAAGGGAGGGAAAGAGAGGGAGAGAAAGAAAATGAGGAGAAAGAGGAAGAGAGAGAGATGGAGGGAGGGAGGGAGAAAGAAATTGAGAGAGAAAGAAAGAGAAAGGGAGGGAGGGAGAAAAAGAGGAGGGAGAGAGAGAAAGAGAGGGATGGAGGGAGAGAAAGAAAAAGAGGGAGGAAGAAAAGGAAACAGAGAGGGAAGGAGGGAGAAAGACAGAGGAAGAGAGAAAAAAACTCACAAAAGGTTGTGTCGAACCTGTGCCATTTTGTAAAAAGACTTTGCAAAATAAAGCTGCTTTTTTTTTTTCCTCCGCCTGGATTTTAAATAGACTGCAGAGATATTTTTTTTTTAAAAAAAAACAGATTCTCCAGTGGATGGGGAAGTATTTAAAACAAACAACGGGGGGGAGGGGGGAGAAAGAAAATGCCTGAACAAAATGGGAAGGAAAACACACAAGACAAACACGCCAAGAGATGATCCCTCCGTCCGTCCGTCCGAGAAACGGCCCTTTTCAAGGAATAAAATGCAAAATAAACGAGAGACAAAAGCTCTTTGCCGGCTCTCCATCCGGGTCTGAGGGTTGGGCACACTTACATGGCTCCCTGCCATTGGCTGAGCCCAGCCGGTGTTTTAGGGAGGGGGGCAGTGACAGCTCCCGCCAGCAAGGGGAGGGGGGGTGTCACCATGGCGGCAGCTCAGGTACCAGCCGATCCCCGGACAGAGGCGGTTGAGGGAGGCACCAAAGGCATCGTTGAAACCCGGAAGGAAGAGGAAAGGCAGAAGAGGTTGAGGGAGGAAGAGCAGGCTGGCAAGGAGTATCAATCCTCCCATTATTCCCACCATCCAGTCAGAGCTGAAGAAGCTTCTGGGATGAGAAGCGAAACGTCTTCAGAAAGAAAAAGGAAAAAAAAAACCCCAGAAAATCCAGTGGCCTCTTGAAAAAGCATCTTTGGGACAACTTGGAGGACTTGAGAATCTCTACAGCCCAAAAAGAAACTTTCCCAATGTACCCCGTTGTTCTGCTTAGCCGCCTTCTCAGCTCCTCCTCCTCCTTCGAAGCAGGGCTCAAGACGCTCATGAGGACCGGGAACATGATTTTAGCTTTTGAGCTGTGAAAAGCGATCGTTCGGGGGGGGGGTTCAAGTCCGGCGAGCTGAAGGTGCCACAAAATGAACCCACCGGATCGCCCTGGGCCCTTCCCAGACCCATCTCGTTTTTGAAAACTTCACACCTATTTTCTTGATAGAATCAAGAAGTATTAATACTTCTTGTGTGAAGTATTAATACCGTTTTACAAGGCCTTTAGTACGGCCACCCTTGGAAAGCTACCGCGTCCGGTTTTGGTCGCCACGATATAGAAAAAGATGTGGCGACTCTGGAAAGAGTGCAGAGAAGAGCAACGAAGAGGATTAGGGGACCGGAGGTTAAAAAAAATACGAAGAACGGTGGCGGGAACTGGGTACGCCTAGTTTAATGAACAGAAGGGATGAGGGGAGACATGATAGCAGTCTTCCAATATTTGAGGGGCTGCCACAGAGAGGAAGTGGGGGGGGGGGGGGAAAATCAATCTATTTTCCAAAGCACCGGAAGGCAGGACAAGAAGCAACGGATGGAAGCTTATCAACCTAGTGTCAAGTTTCCGAAAGATGAGCCATGATCCAAACTTCAAAGGAAATATATTCATTTATTAGGAGCAACATTCCGGCAATACTGGGATGCAGTTAGGACTGATCCTACGTAGATTTACGTTCCCCTATGACCCTGTCTCTCCCTTCCTCTCTGGCCATGTCATAAATCACATTCTCCAATTAACCACTTTGGCTGGCTGTGAAACCTAACACCCTCCTTCTGACTGCGGTCAGAAAGAATGTATGGAATGCACTTCAGTTCTCCCTCCCTCCTGCTCATGGCAACTTGAAAGCTTTGCAAGTTGACACCTCTAGAACTAAGGAGAAATTTCCTAACGGTCGGAACAATTAACCAGTGGAACAACTTGCCTCCAGAAGTTGGGGGGTGCTCCATCACTGGAGGCTTTTAAGAAGAGACTGGAAAGCTATTTATATTAAATGATATAGGCTCTCCTGCTCGAGCAGGGGGTCAGACTAAATGACCTCCAATGTCCCTTCCATCTCTGTTATTCTACGTTCTTTGGCTGGGGCCACCGCAGTTTTGTACTGACGCACTCCAAATTTTGCTTTTTTTGAGGGGGGGGGATAGTCTCAGTTAAGCCACCCTGGAGGCCTTATGAGGGCTGCTGGACTCCAAACCCCATCGATGATCAGGGATTGATGGAGACCGGAGTCCAACCGTTCCAGGAAAATTCTCTCACCGCCCTGGTGGGAATTCAGAAATGTGACCAAAAAAAAAAAAAACAAACCCCTGTAAAAATTCTTCCGAAACCATTAAAAGCAAGAGACACTGAAAAGCACATCTAAATTGTAAAGCAGGAACGGAAAGGTGTGTTAAGATTCTCTACGCCGTGTTTATCTTGCACAGCCCTGGTTTAACGATCAATCACAATCCTTCGGCTCCAAGCTAGATGCTCAACCTATCTACCCCTTTGCAGACAGAAATTGGGAAGTTGGGGATCACCTTAGAACAGCGTTAGCGAACCTTTTGGGCACCAAGTGCCAAAACGGGAGTGCCCGTTCATGCCAGAAACTGGAACAGCAGCTGCCTGGTGCACATGCGTGCGCCCAGAAGATGATCTTCCGGTTTCCTGTGCATGCATGGCTGCCGGCTGGCTGGCACGCCGGAACCCGGAAGAGCAATGGGCGACAGCTCGTGTGCCCGGAGAGATGGCTCTGCGTTCCACTTCCGGCACACATGTCATAGGTTCACCATCACGGCCTTAGAAAGTCTTTTCCCCCACTCTCTACTTTCAGTTTGTTTGTTTTTTTAATTTGATTTATATGCCGCCCTTCTCCGGAGACTCAGGGCGGCTTACAAGGCGTTAAGCAATAGCCTTCATCCTTTTGTATATATTTATACAAAGTCAGCTTATTGCCCCCACAAACTGGGTCCTCAATTTACCCACCTTAGAAAGGATGGAAGGCTGAGTTGACCTTGAGCCTGGTGAGAATTGAACTCGCAGTAATTGCAGGCAGCTGGATGTTAAATGCTGCCTTAGGAGGCATTAGCCTCCTACGCCACTCAGGCTCCAGTTACCAAGGCGGGAGTTTATCAGAGCAAACATTATCCACCGTCACGATGACAAGTCCAAAAAACAAAAAAAAAAGGCAACTGACAAAGTAATATGGTCAAGGCGCCTTTTATTTTTAACAATTAGTGTTAACAAATCGGGCACAAGGATAAAAATATTAAAAGTTAAATAATAATAATAACAAGTCATCATAATCACCGTAATTATCGGAACATATCGCATTGCCCAGGCTGAAACATTTCCTAAAGCTTCTTCACAGGTCTTTAACCCGGTTGGCCGAGAAAAACAAAAAAAAATTAGGATTTTGGACAACCAATTATTTTGCCCTAAGACCGCAAAATGATCCGGTTTAAAACCGGGGATGGAAAGGGAAAATTCGATCAGCTTTGGGCGAAATTGCTCAGCTATTCCCGCTGTCCACTATATGGTGAAAGTTGGGCTAAGATGCAAAAGAAAAATATAAAGAAAACCTGTAAACTCGGTTATTCTTTCATTTCTTCATCTCCAGCTCAGCCCCAAGAGATTTAATCACATCGGTCTGGGCCGGATGCATAAATCTAGGCCTCCAAGCCCAAGTAGCCATCATAATTAAAAACTCCATTTTGCTTGTGTGGGACCCAATTCCCGTTCAGAATTTGTTAACGTTAAGAAATCAAAAGCTTATTAAACGAAGTATACAGATATCTTGCTCCAGTTAAATATAAGTTGGCTATAATATCAGAGAATAAATAATCCTATATCCGTGATTCCCCCCAAGATTTGATTCGCCTACCTTTTTCACAAGGCTGGCTTTTTGTAAAGCGAAAGATTAAAAAATCGACATTGGAAGAAGGGTTGAAAAAAACAAAACAAAAACGAAGAAAGACAGAAAAAAAACCTCCAATCCTGAGAAGTTGCACTACAATTCCTATCAGCCCCTGCACTCCTGTGTGGGCAATTGATGGGAGCTGCAGTCCAACCCTGGAAAGGAGGAGGAAGAGAAGAGAATTGCAAATCCTTTGAAGAGATGAAAAAGCTATTAAAGGTATTAAAATGCACAAACGCAAACACGCCCAGGATTAAAAAGAGGTTAAACAAAAAAAGGTTTTCTTTTTCTTTCTTTTTTTTTTTTGCAAAACAACCAGACATGCTTTCAAACTTATCATTCTTCTGTCTTTTAAAAACAACTTTAAAAAAGATTTTTAAAAGACAAGATGTGGGGGGGGGGGGAATAATGCCAAGAGATGCTTTGAGTTTAGCAGAGCAGAATTCCCCACCCCGAAACAGGATTCTTTTAATAATTCCACATTTTTATTTGAAAGAGGTGGGGAAAACTGCGTAAACCTGATCAACCTAGCTGGGAATTTACCTTTTTTTTTAAAAGAAAGAGAAAAGAGAATTTAGAGAGGTGAGAAAGAGAAGTTAGGGGAAAGGATGAATTATGCGTGGGCTTTTCGCAGGCTGGCTTCACTTGGTAGAGCTCTGATCCAAGCGAAGGGGCCGAAGGCCACGTGTCAGTTTTAAGAAGTGGACAAATAAAATATTAAAAGGAAAGGAAACACCGCACCCTTCAAACCAAATCAAACACCAACTTCCCCGTGCAAACGTAACATACCCCGTCTTAGAACATGCAAAGAGTGTAAATGCAAACGAGGTTCAATCCAGTTTTAACTGCAAAGCCTCCAAGTCAATTAAAAAAAAAAAATTGGGTTTTTTATTTTTGCCCGGGTACCTGGGGTCGTTTCATTGACTCCTCCACCCATTGCTCAGTTTTACTGATGCATCACTTCCTTTAAGGCCGTGTTGGCGAACCTATGGAACGTGTGCTGGATGCGGCACGCAGAATCATCCCCCGTGGGATGATTCGCGCGGCCTCGCAGGCTCCTCTTCCGCGTTCCTTTGTGCACACGCGCGCCGGTGAGATGGCCTCCGCGACGCGTGGGAGCGGCAAAACCTGGAAAAGCAGCGTTCCGTCGTGCATGCACGTGCTGGCACCCGAACTTCCGGGTTTCCATCGCGGTGCGTCTCCGCATCGGAAACCGGAAGTTCGAGTGCCGG
Source organism: Pituophis catenifer annectens (assembly GCF_029215685.1). Lineage (NCBI taxonomy): Eukaryota > Metazoa > Chordata > Lepidosauria > Squamata > Colubridae > Pituophis > Pituophis catenifer. Next base: position 5,892,954 of record NW_027256898.1, on the reverse strand, counting down.
CGCGTGCATGCACGATGGAATGCTGCCTTTCCGGGTTTTGGCGCTCCCGTGAGCACAAAAGCCAGCGAGGCTGCGCGGTCCAGGCAGGATGGTTTTGCATACCATCTCCGGCACGCAGTGACATAAAAGGTTAGCCTTCACTGCTTTAAGGGATTAAATTGCCTTCGACTCATTTTATCTATGTAATTTATTTTATTATTATTATTGCTTTAAGGGAGAGAGACCCCAGCCACCCTAGCCAAAAATCATCCCGGCCCTCAAGACTGATCTTCACAAATATCCGTCTTCCCCCCCACCCCACCAAAACCGCGGAAGTGAAGCTGAGCCGGCCCGGATGTGGATCAAACGGAGATGCACCCGGTAGCTGCCTAAGAAGACATGAGGAAGAGGAGGGAGGAAGAGGAAAAAAGCCGAGATGGGAAGAGCGAAGATGAAGCGGCGTGGGAGAAATTCGAAGGCGTTTCAGGCACTTGGAACCCCGCCCGCCCGCCCGCCAAAGTCACTGCCGAGGCTCTGACCTTCGGGGCTGAGGTCTCCACTGACCCCCGGGCTTCCGCGTAGCCACGGCGGCTGCGAATCCCACCAAGCAGCACAGGGAGGTGGTGCCAAACTTGGCGGTCTCCACCCAGCTGGGGATGTCCACCTGCAGATACCTCTCTACCAAGTGGAAGCCCATCACCAGCAGCCACAGGAAGGCAGCGAAGGCGTCGATGCGTCGGAGCCTGGAAGGCGGAAAGAGAGGTCAGTTTTCGGGAGAATCTGAAGGAAGGCACCTTGGGGCCGGTGTGTGTGTGTGTGTGTGTGTGTGTGTGTGTGTGTGTGTGTGTGTGTGTGTTGAGGACAGAGGGAGTTAGCCCTTGATTTATGACAATTTGCTTAAGAAACGTTTGGAGTTAGGACAGCCCTTGAAAAACTTATTTGAAAACTAGTCCTCGCCCTTATGACGGATGCATTCTAAGAGGAACAAAAAAAGGAAGATTCTACTGCCGGGATGGTGAACCGGTGGCATGTGTGCCACAGGTGGCACGTGGAGCCCTTTCTGCAGGCATGCGAGCCGTCGCCTAGCTCGGCTCCACCCCCTTGCATGCGCGCCCGCATCCCCCGGCCAGCTGAGTTTCAGGTCTCCACTGCACTTGTGCAGGACAGATGCGGGAGACACGTACGCATGTCCGGGAGGGGCGGTTGCGTGTGCATGCGCAGGGGGCAGGGAGGAGCACGGGGGCGGGTGGCAACCCGCCTGTGGCCTGTTTTGGACCTAGCAGGCCTCCCTGCAGCCTCCTGGGACAAAAAATATTTGGTTCCAGGAGGCTGCAGGGAGGCTTGCTAGGCCCAAAACAGGGCGGGGTGGGTTGGTCACGTGCGCATGCACGGGGGGACACGGGGGCGCACACACATGCGTGGTGGGAGTCGCATCAGGGCTGTAATTGACCTGGGTGGGTGTGGCTGACTGGGTGGGCGTGGCCAGCTTGACACCACTCCCCAAACTGCTGGCATGTTTTCCTCTTCACATTGGGTAGACTGGGCCGAAGCCACGCGAGCCAGCCCCTTAACATTTTCCAGGATGGCCCCACGGGCCGAATCCGACTACATCGGGCGATTGTGTTTGACCGCCCCCTGCTCTAGAGCTTTTATGAACAAAGTTTTTTCCTCCCCCTCCCTTCCCTCCTCATCCCTTTTTCCTTGCACGCTGTTGTCTCCAGATTATCACTCATAATAATGACCCATAAACCCATAATAATGGGTTTATCACTCATCGGCCGGAAGCGTCGTCAATTTTACCTTTCTCCGCGGCTTAATTTTCCCTTCTCTACGCCACTGTCTAAGGTTCAAGGGTTTGTATCATGCTGCAATTATGTTTGGGGTAGTGGTGAAATCCGGCCGGATCTATCCGGCTCGCGCGAACCGGTAGCACCAGCGGCGGGAGCCTCCACCCACCCACCGGGACGTCATTACATCCTGTTTTTGACCCTCTGGGCATGTGTGGAAGAGGCGTGCACGAGCGGAGTGAACGCGAGCTCACACTCCCGAACCGGTAGCGAAGGTAAGTGCCTTTCACTGCTGGATTCGGGACCCCTGGGAGATTTAAGCGTCCCTACAACATCCAGGGTTTCAAGTGTTTGCTTAGAATGGATTTCAGGCACTTGGCTTCCTCCGTCTCCCAAAGTCCTTCACGCAGACCGCCCCATCGTACCTGATCCGTCCCGCCAGCAACATAGCCAGGATGCAAGTGAAAAGCCCCAAGACGACCACGGCCGTTTGATGGTTCTTCCCGTAGATCCAGGCTGCTTCCAGCATCTCCGTGGCTTGCGCTGAGAGTGACTGGATAGCCTCTTGCCAGCCCATCGATTCCAGGAGGGAGCCGTTACGTGGCAGGATCACCGGCGGAGGTGGCTCGGTCTTGTTCCTCGACAGACCTGAGCTTGGCGGAACCGGCGATGTAGCAGAACCCGAGAAAAAGGGGTCTCCTGACCCGTAGAGGGCCATCACCACAAGAGTGGTGCAACTGAGGAAGGCCAGAAACCGCAGCAGAATCACTCGCAGTGGGGTGGTATTGCCCGCAGAAGCCGAGGCGTAAAAACTCTACAGAGGGGGGGAAAAAAAAGAAACTTCAAGACACCGCAGATCTAGTGTACGTGTTCAAAAATAAAACAACCGTTTGACCAGGATGGTATAAAGTCTCCGGCCTTGAGGAGGGGGTTGGACTAGAAGACCTCCGGAGGCCCCTTCCAGCCCTAGGAGTCATGTTGATCTTGAAATGTTTAAAGGCAGAAGAAAGGAGCTCCCTCTCTCCTCCTCCTCATCATCATATAACGGCCTCATAATCCCTTAGCGGGCTGGAGTCTGGGCAACTGAATGGAGCTGAGTGTTTACTGGCCGGATGCCCTTCCTGTCCCCAATGAGGAGTTTTGTTCAGCAGATATATTCTCACTGTGCCCAGAGAGAGAAATATCTTCCCCTACCTAGGATCGAACTCACAGCCTCCTGATTGTCAGGCGAGAGCTCCACCTCTAGGCCACTGCACCACTCAAAGGACCTCCCCCTCCACCCTCTATATAATATAATATAAAATAACATATTTTTCGGACTATAAGACACACTTTTTTGTCTCCCAGAAGGGGGTGAAAATGTCTGTGCGTCTTATAGACCGAATATTGCCGAAGCCCCGCCCACCTGCCAGACGTTTATTTGGCCTCCACATGTCCTGTTTTCGGGCCTTTTTCCAGCCCATTTTCGAGGCTTTTTCTGGCCCTTAGGGTTTTTTTCCGGCCTGTTTTCGAGGCTTTTTTCGGTCCGTTTTTGAGGCCCGTTTTCGGCCTGTTTTCAAGGCTTTTTTTGGCCTGTTTTTGAGGCTTTTTTCAGAAAAAATGAAAACGGCCCAAAAAAAGGGGAACATGTTGTTGTTTTCCTCTTCTAAATTTAGTCTGAAAAATACGGTATTTTGCATGTAGCCGAAAAAGAGACAGAACCAAGCACCACAATCACACCAGCAGAATTGCTAAGATTTCAATCTCTCCAGTCCCCCTGCTGCATGAGCGGAGCTGAACGGCGAGGCCTTCAAATAGACGGCGCCAAGATGGGAGGTCACGACACCCTTCCTACCTGCATGTACGTCTTGTCGCTTTTCCGATTGTTGAAATGGTGCCGGAGGAGGAGAGCGCGAAGCTGGCGGTTTTGATGCTTGATATAATATTCGACGGCAGCTTGGCAGGGCCGGCAGAGTTTGTAAGTCTGCTCCAAGTGGTGTTTATATACTTCGATTTCTTCGTCGTATTTGCCCTGCCCCAAAAAGAGAGAAATTAGAATTAAAAAATTTGATAGCGTTGTGGTCTGTCGGCCGCTGGTCCCTTCAGCAGCCGAATCGGAGGAGGAGGAGGAGGCGTGGGAGTCAGGGTCAACATCGAGGCAGAGCTCCGAGGGGGAAGAGGGAATGGAGCTGGCAGAGAGAGAGAGAGAGAGAGACAGGTGGAGCCTGGGCCGTCCGGCAGCCCTCAGATGGAGCGTCAACAGCCCCCAAGTCTGGAGGTGGCTGATGAGGAAGAGGAGGAACAGCTGGGTCCAGTGCCTGACGTGCGGATGCACTGAAGGCAGAGGAGAGGAGAGCACTGGAAATCAATGGGCCGGTCCTTGGGACAGAAGAGCCACTGCTACTAGCAAAGCCCCACCCTAGCTCTGGAGATAAAAGGCAGGGGGCGGAGATGAATAGATGTGGCAGACAACTATTTATCTCCCGGATGGATGGACAGACTTCTAAGCCTGCGTTGAGAGAGAAACTTTTTGCCGGGACTGCCGGCGCTCCTAATAAAGGAATCTTTTGCGTTCACGTCAGGGGGTTTGTCGTGCTTGGGGAGCTGGGTCAGGACAGATAGGGTTTAGGAGACTTACAACAGTTCATTTAGTGACCATTCAAAGTTACAACGGCATGGGGAAAAAAGTGACTTTCAAACTTTACAACTGTTGCAGCTTCCCCATGCCCACGCCATAAAAATTCGGATGCTTGGCAACTGGTTCGTATTTATGACGGTCGCAATGTCCTAGGGGTCACTTTGGGGACCATCCAACATGCAAAGTTTATAGGGAAATCCGGATTCACTTAAACCACCGTGTCACTAATTGAATGGGCAAGGATTCGGGTCACGACGAGGTGTTCTGCCCCAGCTGTGGACCCCAAAAAACGCAGCACACACAAAGTCTGTACAAACCTTAGTTTACTAAATTAAATCAGTTTTTTTTCTTCAAACAAAGGCTGTTAATTAACTTTCTTAACAGCCTACAAGAATTCAAAGAATAAATAATCTTAATCTTACTATGGTTGGCAGAAAGCCCAGAAGCAATTTGCAGAGAACTAAAGATCAAGGCACGAAGGAGAATGAATGAAGTTGTTCCCTACAAATTGCTTCAGTCGGTGTTCCTCCTTAAATAGGCTAAGGGAGTGGCCAATTAGCCCCAAGCCTTACTCTCAAAGAGACCTCTTCCTGAGGAGCCACTCCTGCCTTTTGGCAGCTCTGCGCGCCCGTGCATTGAGAAGAGGCTCCTCCTCTTCCTCCTCTTCACTTAAGGGAGCTTCTGAAGGCCCTGGCTGAATCCCCGCCTCTGGCACCACATCTTCTCCAGCCTCCTCACTGTCCAACTCGAGTGCCAGCTGCACAGGCTGCTGGCACAGCACCACACCAGCCTCCTCGCTGTCCGAATCAGCCACCAGCCGCACAGGCCACAACACAAGGTTACTTTGTAAAACATGGCAAAACCCACTTAACGAGTGTTTCACTTAGCAACGTAAACTTTGGGCTCAATTATGGTCGTAACCCGAGGACGGCCTGTATTTTCTAAGGCACTTTGAACGCGCAACCGTGTAGGGGAGGCAGCATGAAATAAGTAGTGCTGCACGAGCCCCGTTTGCGTACTTTTAGAAGAGGTCAGGCCAGAAGCAAACGATGCGTCCATTTTACAGATGAGCAAAACTGAGGCCGGGAGCAAAACCAGACAGGGGAAATTATTTTCGTTCGCTCTCCTACCTCTTCTCGGGGGCTGAAGGACGCCAGTTGCTTGATCTTCATGGTCTGGTAGTTGTTACACTTCTTACAAAGGAGAACCTGGCTACTGACCCATTGTTGGGGCTTGGTGGGGTCGTAGAAGGCCCCCGCCCCGGAAATGACGTGATTTAGATTCTCCATGTATTGAGCTGGAATTGGCTTGTTGTAATCTCCATTCTAAGAGGAACGAAAAAAAAGAAAAGAAAAGGAAGAGTCTAACAAATCAGTTTTTTTTTTATTGCAAAAGTTTTACAATTACATTTTCACCCCTTTTTTTCCCCCCCCACAACCCACCCCAAACTTCCCAACCTCCCTAACCCTCCCCTGCCCCCCCAGACTTCCACACAGTATACTCATATCAGGTAAAAAAAAAAACCCTTAATATAAAACTTATATAAAACTTGAACCCCTCCCTCCCCATTACAATTTTTCTTTTTATCTTGATTATATTAAAATATTTCTAATACATTATTTTCAGATAAAAGCTATTTGATACTTCCTAGTTTGATATTTGTTCTGAACATATTCTATCCACTTTTTCCATTCCCATTCATAAGTCTCTTGTGAACAGTCTTTTAAGTATGCTGAGATCTTCGCCATCTCTGCAAAACTGGCCATCTTCAAAGTCCATTCCTCAATAGTGGGCAAAGCTTCATTTTTCCAATATTTACCTATCAACAATCTTGCTGCTGTTATCATATACAATATCAGTTTTGTTTCACCCAATGTAAAACCCTTAACTATACCCAGTAAAAACAAATCAGTTTTAATCGCCTTCAAAACTTCCCCTGCCCCGCCCACCAAGCCACACCGCGCCCACAGAACCGGTAGTAAAAAAAAAAAAATTGGATTCCACCACTGGATCAAACTAAGGATCCTGGAAAATCCCCATTCCCACTAGGTCCCTATTTGGGCCCCCAAATAGGGACCGGCCACCCAGAGCGACGCCAGGCCCACCTCTTCAAATCCGTTGTACTGCTCACAATTCGGACAATCCCAGCAATTGCGATTCCCGTACGGCACCACAGTGTCCTGGTTACAAAACCAGCAGTTGACCGTCGTGTGGGTGGGCTTCGGCCTGTGGGGGGGTGGGGGGTGGGGGGAAGCAGGAAGGAGAAATTAAGAACCATCCCAAAAAAAAAAAAAAAAAAAAGTAAGGGGGACAATGGGCCGCCCCCCCCAACTTTGAAGTTGATTTATATAGATATATTTATATAGATTTTAATTGTTTTTAATATTTGTATTTCATGTTTTTAATTCTGGCTGTGCACCGCCCTGAGTCCTCAGGGAGAAGGGCGGTATATAAATTGAAAATAAATAAATAAATAAAATAATAAAATAAAATAAAATAAAATAAAATAATAAAATAAAATAAAATAAAATAATAAAATTAAATAATAAAATTAAATTAAATTAAAATAATAAAATAAAATAATAAAATAAAATAAAATAAAATAAAATAAAATAATAAAATAAAATAAAATAAAATAAAATAAATAAAATAAAGTAATAAAATAAAATAAAATAAAATAAATAAAATAAAATAAATAAATAAATAAAGTTGGACAATTCTTAAGTCGTTTCTGCAGGACTTTTTGCACTTTCACATCCATATTTTAAATCACAATTTTTGCACAAAGAAAGGGTAGGCCACGGTCCTTCGGTTGGGGTGGGGTGGGGGTCTCACAAGCAGGGCCCAATCCCTATTTTACTCATGCCCCCCCAAAAAAACTGGACTCCACTTTAATCTATAGGACCCATCGCCCACCAAACGTTGGAACCTTTTGCTCCAAAAATGGCACAAAGGCATTCTGGAAGGCCCGTTGGCTGGAAAGGATGGAGAGAAGCCATGTGCTGGTTGCCTAGCAACCTTGCCACTTCCTGCCTGCTTCAGAAGAAGCAGGCTTTTTTTTTTTTGCTGGTTGCCTAGTAACCTTGCCACTTCCTGCCTGCTTCTTCGGAAGGGGTTTCCGTTGCCGGGCAATGGAGGCATCTTGGGGTTACCTAGCAACCGTCTCACTAGGCTGGTCCAAGAGGCAGCACCACCCTGCCCCAATATTTTGCCACCTCTTGGAAGCAGAGAAGTTTTTCTTCCTACTTTCTGCCCCAAAGCAATAATAATAATAATAATAATAATAATAATAATAATAATAATAATAATAATAATAATAATAATAATAGTAGTAGTAGTAGTAGTAGTAATAATAATAATAATAATAATAATAATAATAATAATAATAATAATAATAATGAAGCCATTTCCCCCCCCCCTTTCTGGATTAGACTGAGGGACAAGACAAAAAGAGGAACCCCCCAAAAAAAGAATAGAATAGAATAGAATAGGATAGGATAGGAAAGTAAAGAATGGAATGGAATGGAATGGAATAGAATAGAATAGGATAGGATAGGAAAGTAAAGAATGGAATGGAATGGAATGGAATGGAATGGAATGGAATAGAATAGGAAAGTAAAGAATGGAATGGAATGGAATGGAATGGATTGAATAGAATAGAATAGAATAGAATAGAATAGAATAGAATAGAATAGAATAGAATAGAATAGAATAGAATAGAATAGGATAGGATAGGATAGGCTAGGATAGGCTAGGAAAGTAAAGAATGGAATGGAATAGAATGGAATAGAATAGAATAGGAAAGTAAAGAATGGAATGGATTGAATAGAATAGAATAGAATAGAATAGAATAGAATAGAATAGAATAGAATAGGACAGGACAGGACAGGACAGGACAGGACAGGACAGGATAGGATAGGATAGGATAGGAAAGTAAAGAATGGAATGGAATGGAATAGAATGGAATAGAATAGAATAGGAAAGTAAAGAATGGAATGGAATGGAATGGAATGGATAGAATAGAATAGAATAGAATAGAATAGAATAGAATAGAATAGAATAGAATAGAATAGAATAGAATAGGCTAGGAAAGTAAAGAATGGAATGGAATGGAATGGAATAGGAAAGTAAAGAATGGAATGGAATGGATTGAATTGAATAGAATAGAATAGAATAGAATAGAATAGGATAGGATAGGATAGGATAGGATAGGATAGGATAGGATAGGATAGGATAGGAAAGTAAAGAATGGAATGGAATGGAATGGAATGGAATGGAATGGAATGGAATGGAATAGAATAGAATAGGAAAGTAAAGAATGGAATGGAATGGATTGAATAGAATAGAATAAAATAGAATAAAATAGAATAGAATAGAATAGAATAGAATAGAATAGAATAGAATAGAATAGAATAGAATAGAATAGGCTAGGCTAGGCTAGGCTAGGCTAGGCTAGGAAAGTAAAGAATGGAATGGAATGGAATGGAATGGAATGGAATGGAATGGAATGGAATGGAATGGAATGGAATAGAATAGGAAAGTAAAGAATGGAATGGAATGGATTGAATAGAATAGAATAGAATAGAATAGGATAGGATAGGCTAGGAAAGTAAAGAATGGAATGGAATGGAATGGAATGGAATAGGAAAGTAAAGAATGGAATGGAATGGATTGAATTGAATAGAATAGAATAGAATAGAATAGAATAGAATAGAATAGAATAGGATAGGATAGGATAGGAAAGTAAAGAATGGAATGGAATGGAATGGAATGGAATGGAATAGAATAGAATAGGAAAGTAAAGAATGGAATGGAATGGAATGGATTGAATAGAATAGAATAGAATAGAATAGAATAGAATAGAATAGAATAGAATAGAATAGAATAGAATAGAATAGAATAGGCTAGGCTAGGCTAGGCTAGGCTAGGCTAGGAAAGTAAAGAATGGAATGGAATGGAATGGAATGGAATGGAATGGAATGGAATAGAATAGAATAGAATAGGAAAGTAAAGAATGGAATGGAATGGATTGAATAGAATAGAATAGAATAGAATAGAATAGAATAGGAAAGTAAAGAATGGAATGGAATAGAATGGAATAGAATAGAATAGAATAGAATAGGAATTCTTTATTGGCTAAATGTGATTGGACACCCAAGGAATTTGTCTTAGGTGTATATGCTCTCAGTGTACGTAAAGAAAAATAAAATACATTCATCAAGAATAAAGAGATTCAACAAGCTATCAAATCGTACTAGGAAACAAATAAAAACAATATAATTGAAAGATACAAGCAACAAGGTTATAGTAATAAGTGGGAAGAGATAAGATACCAGTAAGGAAGAGAAGAATAATTTTGTTGAAAATAAAAATCCAGTATGAACACTTGGCTGCAACACATGTGACCAGCTGCTAGGGCTAATTAAATAAAGGGAAGGGGGAATGTGGCAGCCCCAATTCCCCCCTTTGACAATTGAAGAACTGGCACCCAGTTACGGGGAAGCCAATCCCCTTAAAAACCAGGATTGGGTGTCAGCACCTGTTGGACTTCTGCCTTAACAGGCGGCAGCAAATGGCAGCGAGGAGAGATTCCATAGCATCTGGACACCTGTTCCCATGTGGCTCTGCCCTGGGGGTGCAGCTGTTGACTCTTGCCGTGGGGTAAAGAACCCCCCCCCCAAGGGGTTTCTTTGGCTTCCTTGGTGATACCCAATTGGCTTTCATCATATCCATAAAACTTCTGTTTTCTGGCTTGGTTGCTTTCTGAATGTAGGGGACTACAAAACCCATAGTGTTTGGGGACGAGGGTTTAAGAATCAAGGGACTTGCAGAGGAAGGCTTACCACAGAACCCCCGCCCCGAGAGGAACCTTTAAAAAGTGGTTTTTGTAAAAACCCACTTGCTTTAAAAAGCAATCTAAACTTTTCATCACCTTTCCATTAAATTGACAAAATTCATGCTATTTTTCATTAGGATATTGCTCATCACACTTTAAAAGTTTGTTTTTTAAAAAAAAGACACCCCTTTTCTTTCTCTCTGGAGAGAAATGAACCAATCCTTGCCAAATCCTAAAATCTGAACAGTTTTAATTTATTTTTTAACAACAGCTGATTCAGTTAGGGAAACTGTCAAGTCTTTTCTTTCTTTCTTTCTTTCTTTCTTTCTTTCTTTCTTTCTTTCTTTCTTTCTTTCTTTTCTTTTCTCTTCTTTTCTTTCTTTTTTTGTAATAAGTTTTTATTTTATTTTTTAAACATACAAAAATTCCCGTTTCAATTGAACAGTGTGTTTGTCTGGGTACAAATCATTTTAGGAAATAATAATCGAAGTGTTTACAACAATATTCATTGCATTAGTAGCAATTATGTTAATGTTAATAACAGTAATAATTACACTATTTATTTAACCAAGTTAAGCTAACCTTCGTTATATCACTGATCCTTCAAGCCAAGTCATTTCTTTAAGGGTTAAATAGGCCAGTTTAGGATTATTTTATATTAGGGTTCCCTTAATTGTTGCTGTTAGCTAGTCAGAAGAATTTCCCAACTCCATCAATTAAAAAAAAAAACATGCAAATATTAAAAGAACTTTAAAAAGCTTCCAAGAACACCTTGGCTGCGTGTTAAAAATGCCCTTCTATTTTGTACATAAGTGTTTCTTCCCAACTTTTGAACTGCAAATACAAAAATTAAAGGATCTGCCGCCCCAAATTTTGATGCATTTCCTTTTTATCGGACCCAATAAAACACATGAGAAATAATAGAAAAGTGGGCTGTCTTCTGAATAAGCCATAAACAGCCATAGATAAATTAAATCTTTTTTTCCCAAGCTAAGCCCGATCAGCTGATTCCTCGCTTTCAGCTCTTATAAAGCAGAAGCAAAATTGTTAATTCATTCTTTGCAGTGCGCTAACAAACCGGGTATTAGATAGACAGGTGTCTCAGAAATAGCCAATTGTTCCTAAAAGAATTTTTGGCAGCATTCCTGTGAGTGCTTGTCCTATCCTGACCGGCCAACTGCTAATATCAACTAGAAATCCCTCAACTTCTGCTTACAAGTCATCCTTGATTTACAACCAAAACTGAGCTCAAAATTTCCATTGCTAATAGAGACCGTTGTTAAGTGAGATTTGCCCCATTTTACGACCTTCCTTGCTGCAGTTAAGTAAGCAATCGGAACAGAGCTGGAAGGGGCCTGAGTAGGGGTTGGTTCTAGTCCAACCCCTACTCAAGCAGGAGACCCCCCCTATACGAGGGGTCTCCAAACTTAGCAAGTTTAAGACTTGTGGACTTCAACTCCCAGAATCCTTCAGCTAACCATGCTGTCTGGGAGTTGAATTCTGGGAGTTGAAGTCCCCAAGTCTTATACTTGCCAAGTTTGGAGACTCCTGCCCTATACCATTTCAGACTTGTGTCTGTCCAGTCTCTTCTTAAAAACCTCCGGTGATGGAGCACCCACAATTTGTGGTGGCAAGCTGTTCCACCGGCTAATTGTCCTCCCCCAGTTAGGAAGTTTCTCCTCAATTCCAGATTGCTTCTCTCCTTGATGCATTTCCATCCATGGTTTCTTTTCTTGCCTCCTGGTGCTTTGGGAAATAAGTGGACCCCCTCTTCTTACGTGGCAGCCCCTCAAATACTGGAAGACTGCTATCACGTTGACCCTTAGCCCTTCTTTTCTATAGACCGGCGAAACCCAAACCCTGCAACCAGAAGTGGACGGCATATGAATTGACAACCGGTTCGTAAAATGTGAGTGCGCTCACGGGTGGGCCTTCCACTTATGCGCCCGGCTTTCCGCGTGTGCACTTTCCTCGCGTGTGTGGCTTGCACGCATGCACACGGCTTAAAAAAGCGGCTACAAGGGACGGCATAGCGCCGGGGCGGGTGGGCAGGACAGGCCCATCGCAGGTCACAACTACCGGTTCGCCCGAACTGGTCCGATCCGGCAGCAGCCCATCACTACCTGCAACCAGTTTTCATACGTTTTCCTCTCCAGCCCTTTAATCATCTTAGTTGCTCTTCTTTGCACCTTTTTTCCCCCCCTCAAAGTCTCAATATCTGTTTTATGTAACGTGGTGACTAAAACTGGATGCAGTATTCCAGGTGTAGTCTTACTAAGGGTTGATAAAACTGTACTAATACTTCACCAAGGATTGTATTTGCTTTTTTTTGGCTGCCGTCACACACAGCTGGCTCAGATTTAATTGATTGTCCCTCTCACAATTACTCTTTTTTTTTCCAGTTTTATTTCTTACACACGTAATATAAAATATACATTCTTATACATAATTAATTCTACATATACATGTTTTCCTTAAAGAAAGCATTAAAATAAGGGATTTTAATTACATTCGGAGTTGCTCTTTTACTCTTTCTTCCCTAATTTCGCAACAAACCTTCTTCTTTCTTTCCCTTCCCTTCCTCCTCTCCTTTCTCCTTTCCTACCTCATCCTATTTCCCCTTCCTTTCCCCCACTCTTCTTTTTCCCTGTCTCACCTTCTCTCCTACTCCTGTCCCCTACCCTTCCTTCCTCTCCTTTTCCCTTTCTTCCATTCCTCTCACTCCCTCTCCTCTTCCTACCCTCTCCTCCTCTCTCCTTTCTATCTTCTTTGCTGTGGAATATTCTCCTTGTTTGGTATCCGAGCAACTCCTGTATTCTAATCATATATACTTTCTTTCAGTTTCTTTTCAGATTTATTCTATCTATCAGTATTATCATCAGAATTGTACATTTATTCTTATAATCTTCTTTCTTTCCCCCCCTCCAATCCCCCCTTTTCATTTACTCTGGTGTCATCTGGGTTTCTATTTCTTTATTATCCTCTCCCTCAATTTAACTTTCTATTATCTAAATCAATTATCTATCCTCTTATCTTCATATTACTTTTCTAACCATATACAAATTCTTCCCCATGTCTTGAAATACACCGATCACCTGATCAAGTGGTTATAAGTGTGAAAAACAGTCGTAAGTTACTTTTTCAGTGTGGTTGTAACTTTAAACGGTTACTAAATGAACGGTTCTAAATCGAGGACTACCTGTTTTCTCAAACCGAGGTAGACCCAAATCCAGGGAGCAGATTCTCCGTTCCCTCGGAGGCTAACCGTTGCACCCCTGTTATATCCAGCTCCTGGAGAAACTCGTAGCAGTGGCAACCCATCACATTAGTGCAAAAGGACTTTAAAAAAAAAAAGTTTCTCATTTGTTTTATTTAATTCAAGAAAACAAAACAAACTTTTTTGGTTTTGTATTTTTTTTTTTTAATTTGATTTATATGCCGCCTTTCTCCGGAGACTCAGGGCGGCTTACAATGCGTTAAGCAATAGCCTTCATTCTTTTGTATATTTATACAGTCAGCTTATTGCCCACACAATCTGGGTCCTCATTTTACCTACCTTAGAAAGGATGGAAGGCTGAGTCAACCTTGAGCCTGGTAAGATTCGAACCTGCAATAATTGCAGGCAGCTGTGTTAATAACAGGGTGCTTTAAACCACTGTACTACCAAGGCTCCTTATTTGTTCTGCTTTCGGAAGGGTGTGAAAAAAACAAGGGGCATCTCTCTATAGAGCCAGAGATTTAATTGCCCAATTTCAGGCCAATGCTTCCCGGCCCATCCCCCAAATCCTCACCCCTCTGAACTGACCATTTTTTGTTCCTCAAAAACCAATAAAAATATAATAATATTTTCCCGCAGGCCATTGTTTTTTCCCCATAAACTCCAACTCTGGTTGATTTAAGCCACAGTTGTGCCACAGATCCTGACTCTGCTCAACGTTTCAATGTTCTCTAAGGAAAAATTCAGCACAGGTTCTCGGGTTATGCCTAGGGGTGGGCTGCTGGGAATTCGGGAGAAATTCTAGGTAAGATTCGGTGCAGTTCGGAGAACCCCCAAATCCCACTCCTAGCTGGCCTTGCCCCTCCCAGGAGTCCCCACACGGCCCGTTTTGGATGCAGGTATGGGTGTGCACGGAGGCTCAGGGAGGGTGAAAAACGGGTCTATCGTTTCCGGCCTCCAGAGGTCCTCCGGGGCCTGGGGAGGCCGTTTTTGCCCTCTTGGAGGCTCAAAGAAAGCCTCCAGAGCCTGGGGAGGGCAAAAAGCCAGTCTCCGCCGTGGTACAGGAAGCTGACTTGGCCACGCCCACCCAGCAACCAAGCACCCCTTTCTAAAATTTTTGAAGCCCACCCCTGGTTCTGTCCTCGGTTATTCCCAGCCCAGCGGGCTAGGGACGATGGGTCCTCTGATACCTAGAGGAAGAAATATGTCAAGTCTCTTTGGGTCCTTTAAAAAAAAACAAAAAATGACAATTGCTGCAGAAATATTCGAAGCACTTTTGACCATTCAACAGTCTTGTAAAAAAATAAACCGAGTTATCCCCCTTTTTCAAAATCGCGAATCCCTTAAAATACGGAATAACTTCACAGCAAAATATTAGTATTATTTTGATACTTTAATAATACACTATAATATTATTTTAAAGTATTAGATCTAATACAGGTATCCTCAACAGTTCATTTAGTGACATCAAAGTGACAACGGCACTGAAAAAAAATGACCTGTGACCAGTTTTCACACTTGCGACCGTTGTCGCATGCCCATGGTGACGAGATCAAAATTCAAGACGCTTGGCAAATTGACCCATATTTATGACGGTTGCAGCATCCCGTGATCCTCCTTTGCGACCTTCTGACAAGCAAATGTCCATGGGGAAACCAGATTCACTTAACAACTGTGGGGCTCACTTAGCGACTGCTTGAAATTTCGGCCTCAATTGTGGTCATAAATCAAGGATTACCGTAACTGCTTTCGTGTAACCAGATAAAGCTTGGTCTGCCTTTGTGTGCCTTGCTTAAGTGTGTTATGTCAATCCAGCACACTATATATATATAGTGTGTATATATATATATATATATTTTCATTCATTCACTGGGATTGCACGAAACCACTTCCCTTCTACCAGCCTACCTCGGAAGGTTGTGGCGAGGATAAAATAGGTGAACGGTGATCAAAGAAAAGGTAGTGTGTATTTGTAACAATAAATATGTAAGTTAAATCAAGTTAAACTTCATTCAGATTGGCATCTCCTTTTTTTGCCGGCATATTTTGCCCAACTCCGTTTACCCTGCTGCCCTTGGATTTCCTCGTGGTCTCCTATCCCAAAAACACCCAACGTGACCTCCGAAGACCCCCGTTTAAATAAAACAAAATCTGTAGCGAAGTTGTGTAGCATTGCCTTTGCCCGTGAACAATCTCACACGAACATCTGCTTCTCCAGGAACCCTGTGGCCCTTTGGGGTATACCAGACGGGACGGCACAGCTCAAGATTCTGATGTTTCTTATGAAAACCCCCCTGGAAGGTAGGCCACAAATTTGCTAACTTATCCCAAAGGGATGCTTTTTGCAGCTTGCATGAGTTTGTTGAGTGTGTTTGTGTGAGAGATCTATCTATCTATCTATCTTCCTATCCTATCCTATCCTATCCTATCCTATCCTATCCTATCCTATCTACCTAATCTATCCATCTACCTACCTAACTTATCCTATCCTATCCATCTACCTACTGTATCTACCTACCTACCTACCTACCTACAGTATCTATCTTCCTATCCTATCCTATCCTATCCTATCCTATCCTATCCTATCCCATCCTATCTACCTACCTTATCTATCCATCTACCTACCTAACTTATCCTATCCTATCCATCTACCTACTGTATCTACCTACATACCCACAGTATCAACTGATCCGTTTGAGGGTACACTGGTATAATTTTAAATCATTTTTTAATTGGGTTACTGATTTTAATTTGGTATTGTATTGTGATTTGTATTGAAGTTGTCATTTTGTAAGCCGCCTTGAGTCCCTAGGGAGAAAGGCGGCATATAAATCGCAATAAATAAATAAATAAATAAATAAATAAATAAATAAATAAATAAATACATAAATAAAATCTATCCATCTATCTATCTATCTATCTATCCATCCATCCATCCATCCATCTCAAGGTTGACTCAGCCTTCTATCCTTCCGAGGTAGGTAAAATGAAGACCCGGATTGTAGGGGCAATAAGCTGACTTTGTATAAAAAAGAACACCGCTTTGGGGGGGGGGGGACGAAAGCCCTACTAAGCAGGTATATACAAAAGGATGAAGGCTATTGCTTAACGCATTGTAAGCCGCCCTGATTCTCCGGAGAAGGGCGGCATATAAATCGAACCAATAAATAAATCTATCTATCTATCCTATTCATCTATCTACCTTATCTATCCATCTACCTACCTTATCCATCTACCTATCCATCTACCTACCTACCTACCTACCTACCTACCTATGTATCTATCTATCTATCTATCTAATCTAATCTATCTAATCCTACCCATCTATCCTATCCATCTACCTACCTACCGTATCTATCTACCATATCTACCTACCCGGTTTTCCCCCCAAATAAAACACCCCCTGATAATAATCCCAATCGGGCTTTTGAATGCATGGCAATAAGGCCAAGCGCTTATTTCAGGGTTCAAAAAAATATAAGACAGGGTCTTATTTTCGGGGAAACATGGTACCTATCCTATCCTATCCTATCCTATCATCTACCTACCTACTGTATCTATCTATCTATATATCCATCTACCTACCTACCTACCGTATCTACCTACTTATTCCTATTTTATCCAATCCATCTACCTACCTACCATATCTACCTACCTACCTACTGTGTTTCCCCGAAAATAAGACCCCGTCTTATATTTTTTGGAACCCTGAAATTAGCGCTTGGCCTTATTGCCATGCGCTCAAAAGCCCAATTGGGCTTATTATCAGGGGGTGTCTTATTTTTGGGGTACCTATCTACCCCTATCTATCTATAGTATCCATGTACCTACCTACCTAATCTACCTACATATTCCTATCCATCTACCTATCTACCTACCCTATACCATATCTACCTACCTACGTATCTCTCTAATCCTAGCCTAGCCTATCCATCTATCTATCTATCTACCTACCTATCTAATCCTATCCATCTATCCTATCCATCTACCTACCTACCTACCATATCTATCTACTGTATCTACTTACCTACCTACCTATCTATCTTTGGCCATTTCAGCGGAGATTTCTCTCCAAGCTACTTTGAATTCACATTCCAGGCAGGCAGGGACACACGTTCACACACACACACACACACATACACACACAGTGCAAAGTTGAACCCGGAAGGGCTGCACTCCCATACTCCAGGCACGTGGGCCGGGCAAGCTGCAAGGCTCCCCAGCCAGGGCGATTTCTCCCCCTTAAAAGACACCCCATCGCCCCCGCCTTTGGAGCCACGGGGCGGAGGAGGGGGGGGCAACACCCCCGAGTACATCCCCGGGGTCTGCTGTCCCCGTCTGCGAGACCCCCCCCCAAACTTTTTAGCGTTTGATAAGCGCGCGAAGTGGAGGAATGGGGAGGTTGGGGGGGGAAGTTAAGACAGGGGGCCGAGTCTCCCCCCCCCACTCACCCCCAAGTCGTAAGAAGGGCAAATCCGCCTCTGGGCCTCGCCCACCCACCCACCAATCGCCCCCGATCGCGAGAGGCAATATACAAAGCCAAAAGCTCGGCCTCCTTCTCTTACCTTCGCGCGATTTTATAAAGCAAGACTCCGCCGGCAGCGGCGGCGCACACGGTCACGCCGAGGCCCCCGGCCAGGCCGCGGGAGTAAGCCGCCACCAAGGCGCCGACGTCTTCCATGGTGGTGGTGGTGGGGAGCCGTGGGGTGGAGAGGAATGGAGGGGTGGTAATTTAAAAAAAAAAAAGAGAGAGAGAGAAAGAAACCGAATCGCGGATGGAGAAGGAGAGGAGAGGAAAAAAGAGGGGGGGAGGAAAAAAAGCGGGGGTCGTTGTCTCCTTTTTCCTCGTGCTGGAGGGGAGAAAAAAAAATTCCCCGCGTGTATCCGCCGATGGAACGTTGAGTTGCCTTTTTAGAACGTTCGGCGCCCCTTTGGAACGTTGAGTCGCAGCTCTCCCCGCGGGGGGCGGAGGTCTTAGAACGCCGGGCAGCCAATCACGCGGCCGCTTGGGGGCGAACGTTCGAAGGGGGAAATCCAGCGGCGGCGGCGGCTGGTTGGGATCAGCGCCTTTTCCCTCTCCTTCCCGCGGCTTGACCTTCCTCGGCTCCGCCTCTTCCACCGAGCCCGGATCCTCCCCCTGGGCATGGATGGATCTCTAACAGAGGGGGGATCTATTCTACAGGGTTACACCACGGTCCTCACCCAGCCACCCACCCACCGCGTGCACCGAGGTTCCCGCGATCCGGGATCTTCCTTGCAGCGGGGAATCGGCTGCACGGCTTCTGTCTTTTAAGCCGCGCCGTTCGCTCCGTCTCCGCTGCAAGCCGCTCCGCAGCCGCGGGTCTTTTATAAACAGGAGGCGGAGGGGAGGAATTGGAAGGTGGGCGGCGGGGGAAGCTCGAGGGCCGCCTCGTGAAAGGGCAGCGTCGTGCCGGGAGGCGAGGGGGAACCGAGTCCACCAACGCGCGAGGATTAAAAAGAAAAAAAGATTGGGGAGGGGGCGAAGGGGAACGGACAATGTCGTGTTTTTTCGCCACGATCACGCTTGGAAAGCCGTCTCGGGCGTGATGGATCCAAAACGCCTTCGAAACTAGTGGCCAAAATTGTTCGAAGCCTTTTGGGGGAAAAAGTGTTATTTTCTAAAATTTAGCTAAATAACACTACTTTTTTGGGGGGGGGAGAGGGAGTCGTGCCATAAAATGATATCTCAATGGAAAGATAATTTAATCAAGAATGTAACGCAATGAATGACTTTTAGGAAGGGTTTGCTGTTAGAATAGAGGTGACAGTCGAAAGAAGAAAAGTGAAACCGGTAGAAAAACCGAGAGATTTTCTTTGATCATGCCTAAATAGAAAAAATTCTGGTTTCAACTCGTATTTCCTCTGCTGTTATTTCTGTTAGCCAAGTTTTTATTTTTTTCTCAGTATTTCCTAATTTTGGGGCAAAGCCACCAGACATGAAAGAAAGTGCCCTATGCCTGTTTGCATTTCCAGCAGGTTGAGTTTAAATTCGGATACATCTTCGCTAATCTCGAAGGTTCCTCTCTATAAACTGCTGATTTAGTCATGATATAATTAGTTTCCCATACTTTTCCCCAGTCCTCCCGTTGTATGTGATGTCCAATGTTTCTTGCCCATGCTATACGAGCGTATAAAAGAAGAGTCTGTCCCAACAGCATCCGCAGAAATTAAATAACATAATTTAATTCAGTCATTCTTTTTAATTTCTGAACCGTCTCTCATTTAAATTAAAAAAAAAAGAAAGCAATAACTCTTATTAACATACATACCTTTAAAAACAAAGATTCTGGAAGGGAAATTGCAATGGGGTGGGGGGAGAGGAGAAATGCCCCCTCCTCAAAACAACATCCAGCGAGCAAGACTGTCCGTTTCAAAAGTTTGTTTTTTTCCCCTAGTGTGTTGTGAACTGTCCCACAATCGTGCTATTATTATTATTATTATTTGTTACTGGCTGCATTCGGTCTCGGCTTCGGACGGCTACTTCACTTGATCTTCTAACAGATACACAATCAATTCGTAGGTCGACAGGACGATAGCCGTGTTCGGGATCTGCCTCATCAGCTGAGCAAAAAGTCCGCGGTAAAAAGCGAAATAGCCTTCTTCCTGGAAGACCAGACGGGCCGTCTGGAGGAAGGACTGATACTTGGTTCCTTCCTCGCGTAGCCTCGTCCGGATGACCTCTGGGGACAGGGAGAAACGAAATGTCAGGACAACAGCCTGCGTTTACCGTATTTTTCGGACGATAAGACGCGCCAGAGTATAAGACGCACCAAGATTTCAAAGACGAAAACAAGGGGGGGGGAAATAGTTTTTGGCCTCTGCGCGTCCGGTTTTTGCCCTCCCCAGGCCCCAAGGAGCACTCTGCAGGCCTCCCAAACCCTCTGCGCATCCCGTTTTCCCCAAAAATGGGCTCGGTTTTTTTTGCAAAAACGGGCCCGTTTTTCGCAGAAATGGGAACTCGCAGAGGGTTTGGGAGGCCTGCAGACAGTGGTGGGTTGCTCCCGGTTCTATAGAACCGGTAGTAAAACCGGCGTGAGGCTCCGCCAGAGGTGGGTTTCGGTAGGTTCTGACCAGTTCTGGGGAACCGGTAGCGGAAATTTTGAGTTTGAAACCCACCACTGGGCTCTGTCCACCCGCCCTGACATCAACGGTGATCTGTGCGCGCGCTCCCGTTGCAAACCGCTAGTAAAGGTAAGTAGAACCCACCCCTGCTTGCAGAGTGCTCCTGGGGCCTGGGGAGGGCAAGAACGGGATGCGTGAGAGATTCGAGGGGCCAAAAACGGGCCTGTTTTTTTGCGAAAACAGGACGCGCAGGGCGAGGTTTCAGGAGGCCAAAAATGGCGATATTCGGTGTATAAGACGCATCGACATTTCCACCCTCTTTTTTTGGGGGGGGGAGTGTATCTTATACTCCAAAAAATATGGTAAATTCAGCACTGATTGGGGGTGGCATAAAAATCTATAAAAGGACTCTATTTCTACAGGATAGTGAAAGTCTCCACCATTGTTAAGAGGGGGAAAAAACATTCCAAATCCAGAAAACATCTAAAAATTAAGCATCTCACGAGTTACCGTGAAGCACCAATTACGAACAAAATTCAAAATTCTTCTGTTGCACAGAGGATGCCAAATTTGACCACACTTACGTGTTAAAGACACCTGCGTCCTGCTTGATTTAACCACCCCCCCCTTTCTGTGGGAAAGTGCGTAGCTGTCTTGTTTTCTCTCACATAGGAACGCTGCTTGGAGGGGGAACGTTCCGGAGCAAGGTGTGCTCGGAACAATAAGGACTAGAAACCTGATTTTCACAACAACAAGAGGCAAATCCTTGGAGTGGTGCGGTGGCCAAGAGGTGGAACTCTCGCCTCAAAATCAGGAGGCTGTGAGTAGGTAGAGGCTGATATTTCTCTCTCTGGGCACACTGAGAATATATCTGCTGAATGAAACTCCGCACTGGTGACAGGAGGGCATCCGGCCAGTAAAACGCTCTGCTAGCTCCATACAGTTGCCCAGATTCCACCCCGCAAGGGATTATGGTGCGTTAAAAAAAGACGACGAGGCAAATCCTTCAATGATTGGCTTTGCTCGGTTAAATAAAAGGTTCTGCTAGGCCAGGGGGAAGTTTTAGAGATGTGGATGAAAACAGGAAAAAACCTACCGTGTGGGTAAGCGATGCAAGACGCGCATCCTTTGGAAATGGCAGCGGCAACCGTGATTCCGAGGAAATTGGTGGAATTCTTCTCCGGGTTTCCAGTGAAAGGGGACCGGCTGGGATCTTTTAAGAGTTGCTTCAATCTTTCATAAATAGCAAAGCAGATGATGGTCTCGGAGATGCCCGCGTAGGAGGCGGTGAGGCCTCGGTAAAAACCCCGGATGCCTTCGGAGCGGTAAACGTACTTGGCGCATTGGAGGGTGTTCATTTGCTTCGAGCCGCGGACTCTAACAGGCAGACAACGATCAGCAAATGAGTGATGGGTTTAACTAGATTTTTAAATAGTTCACCAGGGCCTATCCTGGTGTTTACAACTAGTTGGTAAATGGGGGATGCCCTCGTTGCCAGTTCTATCCCCCTTCAAAACAGAAATGTATCCCGTTCATCTCTAAAATTTAAGGCTTTAGCGCAGCATTTTCTCAAGCTCACAACTTTGAAGGTAGATGGACTTCAACTCCCAGAATTCCCCCAACCAGCTATACCCCTCCCTGCTTACTTTCTTTCTAGCTGCATTCTGGTTTTCACCATCCAGATGGGATTCATCAGGGAGTTCGTCACAAAAGCTGGAGAAGAGCAAAGAAAACCAGCAGAAAAGATGGGATCAGTCCTTTGAGGAACTTCAATCCCCAGGATCCCCCCTCCTCCGGTCAGCACGCTCTGGAGTGCAGGAGTGAGAATCCGGATTGTGCAAAACATTGTTGTATGTATGTATGTTCCAGCATAACTCTGGAACGCCTCAAGCAATTTCAACCAAACTTGGTACTCAGATGACTTACTATCTGGAAACAAATACTGTGGGGGTAAGACATCCCTGGTGTGTGTGTGTGTGTGTGTGTGTATTCCAGCATAACTGTGGAACGCCTGGGCCGTTAAGGAGAGTGAGTGCGGCGTCCTAGAGCGGCAATTGTTTGTGATGTCATGCGAGGGGGAAGGGAGAGCCTGGGCCATTAAGGAGAGCGAGTGTGGCGTCCTAGAGCGGCAATTGTTTGTGATGTCTGTTCCTTCGCAGCTTCCTCTGGAAAGGCAACCATGACGTTCTCCCTCCAGTGGAACAATGGGGAAGCGCCTGATGGATTTGGGGCAAAGTGCCAGGATGCTCGGTCCAACCGGAACAAGAACGAGCAAAGAAAGACGTGGTACCTGGGACAGGTTAACCTACCTGCGGAAGCCGCCGAAGAGATATGGACCATATTGCTGTTGGGTACGAAAACGTGGTTGAATTGCTCCTTCGCTCGGGAATAAAACGCAAAATAAACAGCCCTGCAAAGAGTCAAAACAAACACAGGTTGAGTCCTTGGTTTACAACCAAAGTGGAGCCCAAAATTTCTCTTGTTAAGCAAGGCATTTGTTAAGTGAGTTTTGGAATTGAAAAACCGCCTTCAAATTTCTACCTGGATGGCGCAACTCCAACCAGATTGGGCCCCAGCCCACGGAAAAGTGACTTCGGGCCCTCCTTTTCCAAAATGGACCTGGAAAACAAAAAAAAGGGGGGGGAGAGGGAAGAGGAGGAGAAACTTAAGCAGATTTGTTCAAAGCAACTAAAAACAGGATGGAAATATGCGTGCACAGAGCGTCAAAAACGTGGATAAATGGGATGTGATTACGTGCGGGTGGGCGGAGCCTCCCGCAGCCGCCGCTACCAGTTCGCCGAACTGGATAGAACCTGCTTAATACTACCACTGAACAAGATAGTCATTTTATCCAGGCTACAACAGGGTTTCGTTTTTGTAAGAAGTTAGCATCCATCCCTCTCCTAGGAAAATGAGATATTTTAGGAAATATTAAAAGGGCAGAATATTTCCCCTAAAAGGGAGGCAGAAACTCAGGCCCCACCTTTGTCAATGGGCCGTTAAGGCCTGGGCCAGTCTATTCTACATAACAAAGATCTACCTCCTTCAGGCAGGAGCCATAGTAGGAATTGCCCAAAAGCCCTTTCATTCCCATTCATCATCACCCAGCAAGAGTCAACCAAGCCTGGGAGACAGACAACCTACAAAGTTACCCCTGCATGACCCCATGGGAGTCTGACAACCAATCAGAATACAGGCTCAAATTCAAAAAAGCCCAGAGAGGGCATAAAACTCAGGCACTCTCAGAGTCTCTTCCCTTTTTTTTTCTCTTCACCCGAGATCAAGGCATGGGATCCCGCCCACCGTTAAAAACCTTTCTTTCTTTCCAAGCAGCCGCCATGTTTCCACCTGTGTCTTTTCTTCCCCACTTGGAGCTGAACCCAAACGGACATTCCTTCCGACACATTTATTTTTTTCAGCTGTTCACGGCTGGGCAAATACCGGCCAATTTCGCAAAAGACACCAGGCTGTGGTGCGGGGTCACCCCTAAGAATTCGGGGGTGGGTGGGTGTCTGTTTTAATCTGCGTTTCCAAGACATCCCACTGCTGGAGCGGGGAATAATTGTGGTTTTTGGAGCCGACGACGTAGGAAACACAAACCCTGCATTGTCTTTACAAGTTCAGAGGAGAGTTGCTAATTCCCATTTTCCGTGGGAACGGAGAGGTTTTTTTTTTTTAAAAGGGGAGAGGGGCCAGGAGGCTGCCAAGGAGGAGCACGGCTTGGCCTCTTATTATGTTAAACTGGCAACGGTGCCGGATTTTTTTTTTTTCTTTTTCTTTTAAACTTGCTATTCAGATTTATTTATCTCAGGCCAGAACTGCCCACCAACCTCCCTCTCTTTTCCAGCCTCCTTTTGCGCTTATATAATGCATGCAGACTCAGCAGAGATCACTGCCAAGGTGTGTGTGTAGGGGGGTATTTTTAAAACAGCCAAGCAAGCTTTTTTAATTTTTTTTTTCCCCTGGCATGGATATATGCCTTCCCTGAAAATGTTCCCTCTCTTTAAAAAATTGCACCGAGAAGCAATCAAGGACAATCAGCTGCCTTCAACATTATAAATATCGCCTGGCGTTTCTTTAAAAACTCCCTAATTCCCTAGATTTAAAACCAGAAATATTTCCATTGGGTGTTGTACCAGAAAAATATAATAAAGGGAACTGTGTATCTAATACGATATGTCTTAACAGCGGCCAGAATTGAATTTTCACAACGTTGGAAAGGTGTGGAGTTCCCTACAGAAGAGAAGATAATAATTATTTTTTTTAAAAAAATACTAGGACGTGCAGAAATGGATAGATGAACACTTGAAATTAAAGAGAAGGAAGATACGGAATATTTTGAAATATGGGGATTTTGTTTTTATCAATGGTTAACCAATAGAAACAGAAGTTAGAACATTTTGAATTAGAAGAGAAGGATTAATTTTACTATGAGGGCTTATTACGATATGTTTCTTATATGAATTAGTATTAATAATCAGTATTATTATGTTGAGAAAACACTGTTATATGACCAGTACTAATGAATATTATTACTATTGTGATATCAATGCTCAAATTGACTATAATCGGATGACGCACTGTTCATATAGATACTGAAAAAATCATAGAAAAATGATTTTGGGGTCTTCCACAATGTTTAGAAGTGGGGTTCTGAGTGCAAAACATTTAGGAATTTTTCTAATATTTTTTTCTATAGATTAAGATAGTATTCTTTCAGCCTTGGCCACTTTAAGACCTGTGGACTTAAGACATGGCTGGCCGGGGAATTCTGGGAGTTGAAGTCCACAAGTCTTAAAGCAGCCAAGGCTAAACAAACAATATAAAATCTTTCGATATATGCAAAGACCACACTTTTAAGACACTCACTTCAGCACCTGGAGGACACCTGGGGGCAAAGAGGTAGGACGGACCACGCCTTCGCCGCTGAGCGTGCCCAGATGGACCTGCGGATAATAGACAGCCCGGAAGGCCAACCTTGAGGACTGCAACCTTGTCTTGATCACTTCCAAAGGGCAGGTGAAGATGGCCCCCACTGTCCCACCGCATCTGCAACATTCAGCATACCGAAAAAGGAAAGAAAGACAAAACAAAAAAATCCAACGTTAGCGGAAGGAGGAAAAAAAAAAAAGAATTTTAATTTTTTTAAATGTATTGATTTAAAAATCATCATCATCATCATCAAACCTACTTTAAATACTAATTAAGGAGGCTAAGCTAGAAGTTAGGCTCACTTTATGTGGTGCAGAGTATCCTGAAAGCTTGACGTGAAGAAAAGAGAAAGCGTTAGGTTTAGTTCAGACCCGGCTAATGGCAGTTTTCCCTTCCTCAATTTAATGAATAAATCCATAAAATCAATATTTTAATTAAATCAATATAGCCGCCCACCGAACCCTAAGAAATTCTTCTATCTCCAGCTAACCCTTTGCCGGTGTGTCCGGCTGCGTGTTAACAATTTTATTTCTTAATAAATCTGTTTTTATCGGCCGTGTGTTTCTACGGATCACGATTTTCAATGTTTTTAATGCATTTCATGCTTTTATGTTGTAAGCCGCCCGGAGTCACTGGATACGAGATGGATGGCAAATAAATTTCATAAAAACAGTCGTCGTAAACTGAGGATTACCTACATCTTGCTTTTATTTACCTACGGCAGGAGTCAGCAACTTTAAACACTCAAAGAGCCACAAATGTCCTAACCGGAAGCCCCGCGTTCAATTCTGGAGCCAACCGGAAGTCTGGTTGCCCCCCACCATAGTGTCTCCTCCTAGTATGGCATCCTTTTTCCTGCTTTTATTACCTACGGTAATAAAGCCTCGCAGTGGCCTTCCTAAAAAAAATAATGCTAAAGGTTAACCAGGCGCTGTCTGGCGTAGTACTCCGAGGGCAAATATTTTCATTGGCGCAACCCTGCCGTGCAAATCCGATCTTTGGCCTCTTTTAGCAGAGTCGGAAATATCAGCAAAATCCAAAGTGGGCTTCAGGGTGCAGGAGCCCTGCCACTTTGGCCAGGACTACAAGGCCCCTCATCCCCAACCTCAGTTGAGCAGCAGTGTTCCAATATTTGAGGGGCTGTTTACTTTACTTTTACTTTTATTTAATTTGTATACCGCCCTTCTCCCGAAGGACTCAGGGTGGTGAACAGCCAACAATAAAATACATACATACAAAATTTAAAAAACAGAACTAAAATTGAATTAAATAATTTGGCTCATCTGAGCTCTGAGCTGAAGAAGCTTCTTGGACGAGAAGCAAAACGTCTTCAAAGAAAAAAAACAAAAAGTCCAGTTGCCTCTTGGAAAGAAAGCATCTTTGAGACGTCCATCACTGGAGGCTTTCAAGAAGAAATTGGACAACCACCTGTCTGAAATGGCACAGGGTCTCCTGCTTAAGCAGAGGGTTGGACTGGAAGACCTTCAGGGTCCCCTCCAACTCTGTTCTGAGACCTTCTGTCGGGAGGACGGTGCCTGCTATCCGCAGATCTGGTATGATGTGTTTTCAAAAAATAAAAAAAACCATATGACCAGGATGATGATATATATACGCCTGCAATTTGGCAGTTCGGTTCTCACCAGGCTCAAGGTTGACTCAGCCTTCCATCCTTCCGAGGTCGGTAAAATAAGGACCCAAATTATTGGGGGTGCAATAGGCTGACTCTGTAAACCGCTTAGACAGGGCTGGAAAGCGCTGTGAAGCGGCATATAAGTCTAAGGGCTATTGCTATATATAATGTCTCCTGCCTAGAACAGGGGTTTGCAACCTTAAACACTCAAAAGAGCCATTTGGACCCGTTTCCCACCGAAAAGAAAACACCGGGAGCCACAAAACCCTTCCCGTGCCTGACTATTTTTTTTTGAGCGGCCACAAAACTAGCCTATGTCGTTGAATTAAACGTTCTGTTTTCTTCTGAAACTTTTCTTTTCTTGGATTTATCCATGGTTGGCCTATGACTGCAATGATGCACTTAACAAAGAACATGCCAAGAAAGGTCGTAAAACGGGCAAAACTCACTGAACACGTGTCTCACTTAGCCACAGAAATCTTTGGGCTCCGCTGCAGCCGTCAGCCAAGGACTACCTGAAAAGAATTCATTCCAAAGCTCCCTTGTCTATCAAAACGATGTGCAGAATCTTTTAAAACGGGCGGGCAGCTATGGCCCCATTACGACCCTGTGGACTTCAACTCCCAGAATTCCCCAGTCGTGGCTGTCTCGGGAATGCTGGGAGTTGAAGTCCACAGGTCGTTAAAGGGCCCAGAGTTATCCAAGCCTTGTTTTCAAAGATTTTTGCAAATTAACCAGCAGTTTCAAAAATAAAATTCCACCCTTCACTGCCGGGAACGGATTAATGTTTAAGCCGTACCAAGCAAGTCCTGCTTTGAAGCAAGATCTGCGTTTCGGTTACATGTGCCAACTGGGGGAAAAAAAAAACAAAAACAAGCAACAACCTGAAATTGTTAAAAGAAAAAAAATCTCAGGCTGCATTCCCTATCATTATGCCTCATTATCAAATCCTTCCTGCCCAAAGTAATTATTTTCAAATCCGATCATAGGCTGGGACATCACTAACATTTCCAATTGGACAAAACGCAAGCTTGCCGGATTGCACAAAACGCGTGCCGGGGGGGTTGACCAACGCTGCAAGAGGTGTTGGGATTACACATCCCATCGTCCCCGCCCTGCTGGCGATTTAACAGCTGCGGCAAGAAAAATATTTCGGCTTGCGTGCGATGGATTGTCTGGAGCAAGGAAGAAAGCGGAAGCTGTTAGCTCTACTGCTCAAAGCAACAGAGACATAATTCAATTTAGACTAATAAGAGTTGGAAAGGACCTTGTAAGGTCATCTAGTCCAAACAGCCCGCTTACCGACTTCTGGTGGAATGGGAAGGCCTGTTTTTCACTCTCCCCAGGCTCCGGAGGCTTTCTGGGAGCCTGGGGAGGGTGAAAACAGCCTTCCCCAGACTCCCCGGAGGCTCTCCAGAGGCCGGAAACAGCCCGTTTACTGACTTTTGGTGGGATGGGAAGGCCTGTTTTTCACTCTCCCCAGGCTCTGGAGGCTTTCTGGGAGCCTGGGGAGGGTGAAAACAGCCTTCCCTATCTCTCCGGAGGCCGGAAACAGCCTGTTTTGTGACTTCCGGTGGGCCCGGAAGGTCCAGAAATTTAGCTGGTCGCTAGAGCAACGCTCATCTGCCCACTGATATGGCTCCGCGTGCCAACAGGTTCGCCATCACGTCCCTACACCATTTCGGACAAGATGGCAGTCCAGTCTCTTCTTGAAAACCTCCGGTGACGAAGCTTCCACTACTCCCGAAGGCAACTTCGGTTGATTGTTCTCACTGTCAGAAAACTCCTCCTTAGTTCTAAGGTGGAATCTCTCTTTGATCCGTTGGTTCCCGAAAAATGTTCTCCCACGGAAATGCAGATGGTGGCGGAGCACAACTTTCTACCAAATCACAACCCTGCACTTCCCACAAGTCCGAAGTCAGCACAAGGGCATCTTTCCTGATAATTCTGCGTTTTAGTTCAACCAGAAAATGTTTTGCTCTGGAGCACCGAATTGTCCGCGCTGTATCGCTGGAAAAATCCCATGTGTTTCATTGCTTAGATACCTTTTTTTAAAAAAGGGAAGCGTCTGGCTGTTACTAAAGAGATTTAATTTCCATCGTGCCATCGGCTTTCTAAGAAAGAAAATAACCGCACCACAAAGAAATCCTTATTTTACGAAGTTTGCACGCCATTAATTCCAGCAAAGCTTTTACAAAACAGACAAAATAGAAACGGACCTTTTCCGCATAACCGACGTTACTTGCCTCCAGTGACAATTATCCCTAAAGGGCAGACAGAAGTTCAGAATCACAGAAAGAGGGGGGAAAAAAAGAGAGAACGTGCCAGTGAGCCAAGCTACATTTCAGAAAACCATTTCTGTCAACTTTTAAGTCGGCCTATTTTGGGAGGCGGGGGAAATCACCCAATACAAGTCGAGTTTCAAGGATTTGGCAAAGGAAAGGAAAGCAAGGAAGCATTTCCTGTTGCTTCAGAGAACAATGGAATACGTTGGCAAGAAATTGGCACGCTTCAAAGCTTGGAAAAGCCATATTTTTCTCCTGCCAACCCCAAGCCACCGAAGAGTCGAAACTCGCGTGAGGACAGTCTCAAAGCTAAACTGAGCAATACAGTTTAGTCCCGAGCTTAAAAGCTATCCTACCTGTCAATAAAAGTCAATAGGACTTGAAATACTAAAACGGGCAAGAGATGATGGATAGACGCAGAATATAACTTAATATGGGATTTGTTTTATTAAAGACTAGAAAATAGAGCTAGAACCTAAAAGTTGGGAAAATGTTATGATGTGTACCATTATATGATAGAAACTATTATAGTTAGTACGTATAAGTAAATGTTAGAAGTTAAGACTACTATTATGGATATTTAAAAAGTAAAAAATAAGGGATGATGGATAGATACATAATACTTCTTAATATGGGAATTGTTGCATTAGTTATCATTAAGTGTTGTGCCTTATGATTCTTGACGAATGTATCTTGTCTTTTTATATACACTGAGAGCATATGCACCAAAGACGAATTCCTTGTGTGTCCAATCACACTTGGCCAATAAAGAATTCTAATCTAATCTAATTCTAATCTAATCTAATCTAATTCTAATCTAATCCTAATCTAATTAGTGGCTAATAATAGAGACAGAAAGTAGAAATTGGAAAAACACAACTTTGTACACTGCTACAAAATATAATACATTATAATTACAATATATATGCAAATCTGAGAAGCTGAAAGAATATTAATATGTATATTTAATTAATACTAGCATCGTCACCAAGATTCTGTATAGAGCCGCGATGGTGAACCTATGGCACGCGTGCCACAGGTGGCACGTGGAGCCATATCTGTGGGCACGTGAGCGTTGCCCTAGCTCGGCTCCAGCGCGCATGTGCGTGCCAGCCAGCTGATTTTCGAGCCTTCCAGGCCCACTAGAAGTCAGGAAATGGGCCGTTTCTGGCCTCTGGAGAGCCTCCGGGAGAATGGGGAAGGCTGTTTTCGCCCTCCCCAGCCTCCAAGAAAGATTCTGGAGCCTGGGGAGGGCAAAAAACGGGCCCACCGGTAACCTTTTTGCTGTTGCATGCCAAAAATGGGGGGGACTGCGGGGAGGGCTCACATGTGCATGCACGGGGGCGCAGGACGTGGGGGAGGCCATTGAATTATGGGTGTGGGCTTGCGCGCGCGTGACTCCCCCGCACTCCCCCCGCTTTTGGCGCGCGACAGCAAGAAAGTTAGCCATCCCTGGTATAGGGTAAATTGACCCAGACAATGTACTGTTCGCTAAGTATGTGGAAGGAAAATAAAATAATAAAATAAAATAAAAGGAGCCTTGGTGGTGCAGCGGACTAAAGCGCTGTTAAGTAGCGCTTAGCTGCCCAGCTGCCTGCAATTACTGCGAGTTCAAATCTCACCAGGCTCAAGGTTGACTCAGCCTTCCATCCTTCCGAGGTAGGTAAAATGAGCACCCGGATTGTGGGGGCAATAAGCTGACTTTGTATAAAAAAAAGAACACCGCTTGGGGGGGGGGGCGAAAGCCCTACTAAGCAGGTATATACAAAAGTATGTAGGCTATTGCTTAACGCATTGTAAGCCGCCCTGAGTCTCCGGAGAAGAGCAGCATATAAATCGAACCAATCAATTAATCAATCAATAAACTATCCTAGCTGGACTTCAAAACATCAAGCCCTTCAGTTCACCTCCAGCTAAAGCCGCTTTGCAGCCACTCGTCAAGTCAATCGTTTGGAAACAAGATTTATTCCGGGTTGATCTTTCCTCGATGAAAAGATCTAACTCGTCGATTAGCGGTTCCCCTTCGGAACACCGTGAAGTCTTTCTTTCACTCCGGCCCCGTTACGCTTTCAAAGCACAAATTGCTCAATCCAATTTGAAGGGAACACCTGGGAAGAGATGACCTTTTTACGCAACAGCCAAGGAAGTCGCGTGGAACAAAACACAGCAGGGACACAACCCTTTTTAGGACACTGTGTTTCAAACGGGAGAAATGCAATAATCAGGAGTTGATGGGTGTGGGTATGTGGAACCATTGCCAATTGAGCAGGAAAAAAACACACACACACACACACAATCTTAGAAGGCCAAGGAACAAGTGTGACACAATCAGAGGGACGTACTCTTCCAAGTTTGCTATTTGCAAAGGGCCAAAGTGAGAAGTTGGGTCTTTGCCAACAGAGTGAGGGATTTGCAAGGGCTCCATTATTGTTATTTAAGATTTAATCTTCAATTCGATTCACAGTCTGGGACTGGTTAAAAACTTCACAGTTCAAGTCCTAACCAAGGACCTAAGAACTGTTAAGGTAATGTCTGAGTAAAAGGTAAAGATTCCCCTCGCACATATGTGCTAGTCGTTCCTGACTCTAGGGGGCGGTGCTCATCTCCGTTTCAAAGCCGAAGAGCCAGCGCTGTCCGAAGACGTCTCCGTGGTCATGTGGCCGGCATGACTCAACGCCAAAGGCGCACGGAACGCTGTTCCCTTCCCACCAAAGGTGGTCTCTATTTTTCTACTTGCATTTTTTTTTACGTGCTTTCGAACTGCTAGGTTGGAAGAAGCTGGGACAAGTCACGGGAGCTCACCCCGTTACGCGGCGCCAGGGATTCGAACCGCTGAACCGCCGACCTTTCGATCGCCAAGCTCAGCGTCTTAGCCACTGAGCCACCGCGTCCTACTAGTACAGGGGTCAGCAAACTGCGGCTCTGGAGCCGCATGTGGCTCTTTCACCCCTCTGCTGCGGCTCCCTGTCACTCAAAATATGCATCACAATCGCCAGCCTGCAATTTATTGAGTTTTTCAACCCCCGGTAGGCCAACCATGAATAAATCCAAGAAAAGAAAAATTTCAGGAGAAAAGGCCGCTCAAGAAATAGTCAGGCACGGGGAAAGGTTTTGTGGCTCCCGGTGTTTTCTTTTCTGTGGGAATCAGGTCCAAATGGCTCTTTGAGTGTTTAAGGTTGCAGACCCCTGCACTATAATAATAATAATAATAATAATAATAATAATAATAATAATAATGATGATGTTGAGTATGTTTACTTTTTCTTCTTCTTCTTCTTCTTCTTCTTCTTCTTATTATTATTATTATTATTATTATTATTATTATTATTAGCAGTAGTAGTAGTAGTAGTAGTAGTAGTACAGTAGTCCATGAGATGGTTTTCTTGGCACATCAAGACTCTGCAGAGATTCAGAAACGGGGGTGGGTGGGAGTTTAGAAAAAGCAGCTTCTGGATGGGGAAAAAAAAAACCTTGACAAAGCTCCCCTTTTCTCTTTCTTTCCCCCAGAAGTATTTCAGCAACAGGGAGGGTGAGAAAGTAATAAACAGCAGCTACATCCAGGGATTAAACTAGGAGTCTACACTGATGCCCAGAGTCACAAGTGGAAAACAAAGATAGCAACTGCACTCCAGAAATACACACTAATCTTTTAAGAAGCCTTTTCCCCTACCTCTGCGGATTCCATAATCTGTGGGTTTCGTAACCTTATTATCACAGTAATTTCATAATGATCTCCCATTTAAGGAAGCGTCTGCGAATCAGATAATGACCCGCACATAACATATTGATATTTTATTCTCACTGCCCATTCATTCGTCGCTTTTTAAAATCCCTGGGCTGAAAAACTCTGATTTTTGACAAGAACATCCATCCACACTACATATAAAGACTACATACTACTGGCAGACAATTTCCTGCCTCTAATTATAACCTGTCTGCTGAATCAGTTACTTCCCCCCCCCCCCCAGACAAACCGGTGGGGCATTTCGTCAAGCCGTCAGTCGCCTTTTGCACAACATCCTTGATTTAAAAAAAAAAAAAATTCCCCTTCCTTTCGTTTGTTGTTTCAGGGTGTGTTGTGTTGTGTTATGCAAAAGCGGAGAAAATCTTTCTCGGAAAGGAGGATGCCACAAGGTGATTTATTGGCTTCTGACGCCCATGAGCACCTAAGGCAGGGGTCAGCAACCTGCGGCTCTGGAGCCGCATGTGGCTCTTTCGCCCCTCTGCTGCGGCTCCCTGTCACTCAAAATAGGCATCACAATGTGCGACACCCGCCAGCATGCAATTTATTGAGTTTTTTCAACCCCCTGGATTTATTCAACCATGAATAAATCCAAGAAAAGAAAAGTTTCAGAAGAAAAGGCCGCTCAAGAAATAGTTAGGCACGTGGAAAGGTTTTGTGGCTCCCGGTGTTTTCTTTTCTGTGGGAAACGGATCCAAATGGCTCTTTGAGTGTTTAAGATTGCGGACCCCTGACCTACGGGATCTGATGCAATGGGTGATCTACTAGATCGGGGACAACCTGGAGATGAGAACAAGTTGGAGAGGAAGGGGTGATGGTGGGGGGCCCAGTGCAGGGATCGGTCCTGCAGTCCCCAAACCCCCAGGATTTTTTTTTCTGACAGCCAAAGGTAGACTGCTACTGTCCATGGGAGATCAGCATATAAAGTATTTTTTTATTTTATTTTATGTCAAATTTATATACCGCCCTTCTCCCTGAGGACTCAGGGCGGTGTACAGCCAAAGTAAAAACATAAACTACAAACATTAAAATACAATTAAAAAGATATATATATATATATATATATTTGACCCCATAATTCAAATAAAAGTATGGGGTGGGGGGAACAAATGAGAAAGAAGAGCCCCAAGGAAGGAGGAGGGGATGGGGGGGGATCAGAAAATCGGGGAGGGAGGAGTAGGATTTAATCTGACAAGGAGAAAG
The DNA here is from genome assembly GCF_029215685.1 of Pituophis catenifer annectens. NCBI lineage: Eukaryota > Metazoa > Chordata > Lepidosauria > Squamata > Colubridae > Pituophis > Pituophis catenifer. The sequence goes on along the minus strand of NW_027256898.1, from coordinate 5,858,643 downwards.
AAGGGTGGAAATTCTCAATGAAAGAGGGGGGGGGAGAGGAAAGGAGGAGGTGGCTCAGTGGCTAAGACACTGAGCCTGCCGATCAAGAAGGGTGAGCAGGGGGGTCCGACTAGATGACCTCCAAGGGTCCCTTCCCACTCTGTTACTGTTCCTGAATGAAGAAAAGATGGGGGGGGGAGAGACAAAAAGAAATGGGGAGAGAAGAAGGGATGAATGGGGAAGGGGAGAAAAATTATGAATGGGGGGGGCCGTGGGAACCGAGGGGAGAATTTATGAATGGGGGCGTGGGAAAAAGGGAGGAAAGCATGAATGGGGCAGAGGAGGCGGCGCAGGACTCACCCCCCGGCGAACAGATGAAGCAGCGTGCTCTTCTCCGACGAGACCCCGGCCATTGCCTGCCTGCCCGCCCCCCCCCACCTCGCCCCAAAGCCGGCCTCGGTCCTTCCCGGCGCTGCGTTACGAACTGCCGAAACTCCCGAACTGCCAGCCAAAGGATGGCCTGGCTCGCTACTGCGCCTGCGCCGTTGTCACGCGATGCCGGCGCCGGGCTCCACGTGCGGAGCGAGCCAACCACGAGGACGGCGGAGGCGCGAGGGGGGAGGGCGATGACGCGGAGGGGCGCCGAGGGACGCGATTGGCCGGGCTCGGGAGGGAAAGGCGGGGAGGGAGGGGGGTGAGGCGAGGACGAGAGCCGGGAGGGTGACGCAACAGAGGCCGGCCCGGCGTCACAAAGGAAAGGGGCGGGGCTCCGCGGAGGGGGCGGGGCTCGGTTGTTTTTTTTTTTTTTCCTTCCTCTTCTTATGAATGGGGACACCGTGGGAAGGAAGGTAGGGGTGGGGGGGGTGAGCTGGTGGGGAGTTTCCGTATTGGATGGATTATTCGTGAGCCCCAAAATAAACATAAATTAAAAAAAAAAAGTTGGAATCGCAGCTCACCGCTTGGTCCCCTTTCCCAGGGATGTGTGGGACTATGAGTGACGCCATGCGCAGCTACGTGGCTGGCTCTCTCTCACTCTCTTCCTCTCCCCCTCCCTCCCTCCCTATCCCTCCCTCTCCCCCTCCCCTCCCTCTTTCTCTCCTCCCTCTCTCTCCCTCTCTCTTCCCCTCTTCCTCTCTCTCCTCCCTCTCTCTCTCTCCCCCTCCCCCTCTTCCTCTCTCCTCCCTCCCTTTCTCTCCCTCTCCCCCTCCCCTCCCTCTTTCTCTCCTCCCTCTCTCTCCCTCTCTCTCCCTCCCTCCCCCTTCCTCTCTTCCCTCTCTCTCCCCCTCTTCCTCTCTCCTCCCTCTCTCTCTCTCTCCCCCTCCCCCTCTTCCTCTCTCCTCCCTCCCTTTCTCCTCCTCTTCCTTCTCTCTCTCCCTCTCCACCACCCATCCCCCTCTTCCTCTCTCCTCCCTCCCTCTCCCCTCCTTCTCTCTCCCCCCTCCCCTCCTTCTCTCTCTCCCCGTCTCCACCACCCCTCCCCCTCTTCCCCTCTCTCTCCTCCCTCTCTCCCTTCTCTCTCCTTTCTCCCTCTCTCTTCCCTCCATCTCTCCCTTTCTGTCTCTCCCCCTCTCCATCTCTCTCTCTGTCCATCTCTTTCACACCACACACACACACACACACACACACACACACACACACACACACAGGGAGAGCTTTGTCTTTAGTCCCACACACTAGGTTGTCCTGCTCCATTGAAGCTGGTTTTCCAGGGAAGGTCAAACAAAGAAGAAATGAGCACCTAAGGCTAAGCCATGGTTTGCAACAGCCCATTCTATCTTAGGCCAATATTTGTTCAACCTGGGCAACTTTCAAAAAGGGTGGACTTCAACTCCCAGAATTCCCCAGCTAGCCATGAATCATAGAGTTGGAAGGCATCCAGAACGATCACCTCCTATTTCAGTGTTTCTCAACCTGGGCAATTTCAAGATCTGTGGAACTTCAACTCCCAGAATTCCCCAGCCAGCATGGCTAGATGGATGGACGGACGAATGGGGAATTCTGGGAGTTGAAGTTCCACAGATCTTGAAATTGCCCAGGTTGAGAAACACTGAAATAGGAGGTGATCGTTCTGGATCCCTTCCAACTCTATGATTCATGGCTGGCTGGGGAATTCTGGGAGTTGAAGTCCACCCTTTTTGAAAGTTGCCCAGGTTGAACAAATACTGGCCTAAACTTCTTCAAGTTTGCCAGAGTGGACAAACAGTGGCTTAGAAGGTGACTCAGCCAGAGTTAATAGTCCCTAATGCTACAATCTCTCTTTTAAACATTTAAAACATAAAAATAAAAGACAGAACAGTGCATTGTGGGAAGCCGCCTTTGCAACGCACCCTTTTGCCTAGAGGCGCATTTCCTGGGAAAGAGGAACATGCGAACTCGGTGTCACATTGCAACTCAATCCGGAGAGCCACTGGGTTGGGTGGGGGCACGGTTGGTCTGGCTCAAGACACTTAGCAAAAGGAGAAGTGTGTTTGTGTGTGTTTGTGACCCATACACACCCTCCCTCCCTGCCTTTGGGGGAAGAGGCAGAGGCAGTTTGTCACAGGATCCCTTGGAAGGAAGGTCAACTCGGAAGGAGACATGAGAGATTTGCCAACTGCTGGCTTCTTCATAAACAAATTAGAAAAATGCATTTAAAACAAAAAAAAAAAAATTCATACCGCAGTAAAAAAAACAAAACACCACAACCAAGTTATTTATCCAGCCACTGTTTGAGGTTGGATAATCTGTTCGTTATTTCCCTGGTTATTTTAATGTCAGCCTTACAGTAACAGGAACAGAGTTGGAAGGGACCTTCGGAGATCATCTAGTCCAACCCCCTACTCACGCAGGAGACCCGTGCTAGGGATTCGAACCGCCGAACTGCCGACCCTTTCTGATCGACAAGCTCAGTGACTGAGAGACAAGCTTGGTGACTCAGAGCCACCTAGTCAGGCTCCCAGGATATTAAAATTAAAATTATGTAATGTTATCTAATGTTAGGTTCTATTTAATTGGGCCAAACTATGTTATAATAATAATTTTAATTAGCAATTTTATGATGTTTGTGTATCTGTATTTTTCTTGACTGTACACCGCCTTGAGTCCTATGGGAGAAAGGCGGTATAGAACTATAATAAATAAATAAAATCTTTTTAATTTTATTAAAGTTTCTTTTAAAAAAACAAACAAAAACAGATATTTACACCTTCTTCTTTTCAACATCTTCGCATCAGTAAGCCATATTTATACATTTTCTCTTTCTTAATATATCCTTACACATATATTTCTAGTATATCATATATATACCGTTATAATATATTCCATTATTCTAATTATTTTATTTACATTTGACATAAACATGTACCTAATTTCCTTTCCACAATTTTTATATCTTCCCATTTGTTTCTATATTTCTCCAAATTTAACCATTATTTAGTCTTCCTTTTTCCCTCTTTCCCCTCCACACTTTCCTCCAACCATTTATACCATTTCTCCCAGACTAAGTAATATTGTGTTTCATCTTTTTCTTGTATCTCCTTCACGAGCTTATCCATTTCCACAGACTCCATGATTTTTTTAATCACCTTGTCTTCTGATGGTATGTCATTGTTTTTCCAGTTTTGGGCGAAAATTATTCGTGCTGCTGTAATTATGTGAATGATTAAGTATCTTATTTCTTTTTCATATGACCCAATAATTATTCCCAGTAGGAAAGTTGAGCCAGAGGAATTTTAAAACAACTGGCTCTGAATAATAATAAAAAATATATATCTGAAATTCCCTTTACAATCGCTTCCTTAAATCCTTGTTTGTTCTCCCCCAAAGCTGATAAGGTTCCCCAGCATAAATATCCCAGACATTTGCAAGACAAGATAACATGTCTTGCTTCATTCAAGTTCATAAATGGCATTGTTGGTCTTTGGGAGGTCATCGGAATTTAGGTGAGATAAACTTGTTTGCAGACCCTGTTGATTTAAGGATCTTGTGATGATTTTGAAAGGCTCTTTCCTGGAGGCAAACATTCTTCTGGGCAGATGACTTTAAAACCTTCACCTTTGGGACAGTGGCATATTTCCCCATCAAGTGCTTAAAAATAGTTTTGTGTTGATGTCTAAGTCAGTGAAACAGGCAGAATCTTTGGTGGTGGTGGTGGTGGAAAACAGAATTTGAATTCCAGCGAGGTTTCAAGAATTATGATTCCCATACGCTTGGGGCATGTGTTTTGAATAATAAGATGATTGAATAAAAAGATGAGACAGTCGACCACCTGATCAGTGGGCGCAGCAAAATTTCACAAACCGACTACCTACAACGCCATGACCGCGTTGCTAAGATCATTCACTGGAAATTGTGCCAGAAGTTTGGATTTGAGTACAGCAAAACCCAGTGGGAACATCAGGCTGAGAAAGTTTTAGAGAATGAGAAACTCAAGATCTTGTGGGACTTCAGGATTCAGACTGACAGGCACTTGGTCCACAACACACCTGACATAACAATAGTTGAAAAGAAAAAAAGTATGGTTCGTTGACATTGCAATACCTGGTGATGCACGGATTGAAGATAAGCAGCAAGAAAAAAATCACAAAGTACCGGGACTTGCAAATTGAAGTTGAGCGACTGTGGAAAAAGAAATCGTGTGTTGTCCCGATTGTAATTGGAGCCCTTGGAGCAATACCCAAAGGGCTACCCCGCTATTTAGAAATTCTAAATTTGCCGGACTTGAACATTTTGACTCTACAAAAAACCACCTTACTCGGAACAGCTTACATCCTCCGACGATACCTTAACAGTTCCTAGGTCCTTGGTTAGGACTCGAGCTGCTGAGCTATTAACCAGCCTCAAAGGCTGTGAATCTCACTAATGATTAACTAATAATAATAATAATAATAATAATAATAATAATAACAACAACAACAACAACACATCTTTATTGTCAGTGCACAAGACATGTACAATGAGATTGGTTGAGCTCCCTCATTGCACCACCCCACAACACAATACAACTCACAATGAAGACAGAAAATCCCTAACCCAATAAATCATATTAACAAACACCCAGTCTTATTGCAACCAGTGTGAACATTACAGGTTGCGCCGGGCCTGCAGTCCAGCATACTAGAATAGAATAGAATTCTTTATTGGCCAAGTGTGATTGGACACACAAGGAATTTGTCTTTGGTGCATATGATCTCAGTATACATAAAAGATATGTTCATTAAGAATCATAAGGTACAACACTTAATGGTAGTCATAGGCTACAAATAAGCAATCAAATCATACTAGGAAACAATTAGATAGATAGATAGATAGATAGATAGATAGATAGATAGATAGATAGATAGATAGATAGATGATAGAATTCTTATTGGCCAAGTGTGATTGGACACACAAGGAATTTGTCTTGGTGCATATGATCTCAGTATACATAAAAGATATGTTCATTAAGAATCATAAGGTACAACACTTAATGGTAGTCATAGGCTAGAAATAAGCAATCAAATCATACTAGGAAACAATCAGATAGATAGATAGATAGATAGATAGATAGATAGATAGATAGATAGATAGATAGATGATAGATAGATAGATAGATAGATAGATAGATAGATAGATAGATAGATAGATAGAAGATAGAATTCTTATTGGCCAAGTGTGATTGGACACACAAGGAATTTGTCTTGGTGCATATGATCTCAGTATACATAAAAGATATGTTCATTAAGAATCATAAGGTACAACACTTAATGGTAGTCATAGGCTACAAATAAGCAATCAAATCATACTAGGAAACAATTAGATAGATAGATAGATAGATAGATAGATAGATAGATAGATAGATAGATAGATAGAATTCTTATTGGCCAAGTGTGATTGGACACACAAGGAATTTGTCTTGGTGCATATGATCTCAGTGTACATAAAAGACAAGATACATTCGTCAAGAATCATAAGGTACAACACTTAATGGTAGTCATAGGGAAACAGTCAATATAAATCTTAAGGATACCAGCAACAAAGTTACAGTCATATAAGTGGGAGGAGATGGGTGATAGGAACAATGAGAGGATTAATAGTAATAGTAATGCAGACTTAGTGAATAGTTTGACAGTGTTGAGGGAATTATTTGTTGAGCAGAGTGATGGCGTTCGGAGGAAAAACTGTCCTTGTGTCTACTTGTTCTGGTGTGCAGTGCTCTATAGCGTCGTTTTGAGGGTAGGAGTTGAAACAGTTTACGTCCAGGATGTAAGAGGTCTGTAAACTACTACATAGTTATGATGTTATTTCTCATTCAGGAGTCTGAGAGCCCATGGATTAAAAACTGTTCTTCAGCCCGTTTGTGCGGCTGGCTATGCTTCTGTATCTCCTCCCCGACGGTAGGAAGCTTTTTAAGCTGATCGATAGCCAAAATCAAGAATAGTCCCAAAACTTCTCCGACCGGTTGTTCCAATGTAGAGAATAAACACATCCCACCCCAGTGGCCAATACCAAAGGAAAAACACGTTTTCACCACTGACTTTTTGGACAACACCAAAATGAGGCTTCCCGGCCCTTCTCTGCCAAATAATTATTTAGAATCCACAACCTATTCCCTGCAAGAGGGAGAAACTGGTTTCTCCACTCCGGAAAGCCTGTGAAATAAATAATCTTTTAACAAACGGGAGAAGGGAAATGTGATCCGTACTAACACACCGACTTACGTGTCAAGAGGCAAAGGGGAACTCCCAGAAAGCGAAGAGGGCAGTGAAGAAAATAGACCCCCCCCTAAAAAATGGCCTCTGCCTTATTTTTATTATGTACCAAGACCCTAGTCCTCATGATTGTGAATTTTAAAAGGCTGGCTCTAATTACCTGCAGGATTCACATGTAGCTTTTGCTAGTGTAAATTTCATTCTCCCACCCTCCTGGGAGAATGAAATATTTTGAGAAATATTAAAAAAAATAAAAAATAAAAGGTAGAATATTATATTTCCCTCAAGGAGAAATGGAAGAAAATACGCTCATAAAAGACAGAAAGCAGACTCAATCTCCCTGTCTCCTCCAAATAGATAAAGAGGAGGCCGCTTTTAGAAATGCAGATTTGGTAATCCATTCAAGAGAGGATTAAAAAGCCTCAAGGAAACCATTATCTAGGGTTTAATTACATTTGTTAAACAGGATTCAAACTCCAAGGAAGCCAGCAACTTTTTAGACTCATTGCCGGCCTTCGGGAGACAAACTAATTAAAACCAAATACACAAAATACACAAAAGAAGCTTCTCAATGGCAAAACGCCGTAGGGGGAAAAAAAAAACCCCCGTAGAAAAATCCATGTACAGAACTGACCGAACCAGTTGCTCAGCTCATCCAATTTATTTATTTATTTTTATTTGTATTAGTTTGTGAAACATGTACAGGATAGCAGGTATGAATATGAACATGGACGTGAAGGAGGGAAATGAATACAAATAAATGGCAGCATAAGACTTTATAGCGGTTTTTAAAGTTACCCATGTAGCCAGTTTTGAGATTTTTTTTTCTTGGATCGTAGCTTTCTTATTGTTATGGGTAATTTGGATTTTTTTTGGCTTTAGGGGCTTTTATTGGTACGTATAGGTCAGGGCTCTGCAACCTTAAACACTCAAAGAGCCATTTGGACCCGTTTCCCACAGAAAAGAAAACACCGGGAGCCACAAAACCCTTCCCGTAGTTGACTATTTCTTGGGCGGCCGCAAAACTAGCCTATGTAGTTGAATTAAACGTTCTGTTTTCTTCTGAAACTTTTCTTTTCTTGGATTTATCCATGGTTGGCCTACCGGGGGGGTTGAAAAGCTCAAAAAATTGTGTGCCGGTGGATGTCGCACATTGGCGGTTGTGACGCATATTTTGAGTGACAGGGAGCCGCAGCAGAAGGGTGAAAGAGCCACATGCGGCTCCAGAGCCGCAGGTTGCTGATCCCTGGTATAGATTAATGACTCTTTGACTTGGATCAAAAAAGTGTTATCACGGTTTTCTCTACAGTATTACAACCTGTGAACAGAAGGTGCCAATCAAGAGATGCAGCGATGAGATCATAGTTGGCTTTTTTTTAAAGTTATAACTTGGAGTCCCATCATCCTGACCCTCTTTGCAGGGGCATAAATTGAGACAAAAATCAATCGTGCTGTCTGTGGTCACCGTTGGAAAAAGGTTCTTTAACTTGTAGGCCGTAAATTGAGTTTAGACTGTTGCAGAAGATGAGATCTAAGCAATTTTTTTTTACTACCGGTTCTGTGGGCGTGGCATGGCTTGGTGGGCGTGGCAGGGGAAGGATACTGTAAAATCTCCATTCCCTACCCAATCCAGGGGAAGGATACTATAAAATCTCCATTCCCTCCCCAATCCAGGGGAAGGATACTGCAAAATCCTCATTTTCTCCCGATCAGCTGGGACTTGAGAAGCAGAGAATAGATGGGGGCTGAGCTAGTCAGAACTTTTACTACCAGTTCTCCGAACTACCCCAAATTTCTGCTACGGGTTCTCCAGAACTGGTCAGAACCTGCTGAAACCCACCTCTGGATCTAAGCAGTTGTTGAGCCTAGTATTGTTTGTTACTAACTGTTCCATGATCATCATCCATGATGATGATCTATGATGATGTTACCATCAGCCTCCAATGTTTCCAAGTGTCTTTCTCCCAGCTTGGAACAGAACCAGATGGATATTTCTTTCGTTAGGTTTCATGCAGCTTAATGGGTTACGTAAATCCATTTTCTGTATTGCACCCGCAAAATTTTGTGCAAATAGAATTAAGGGCCAGCGTTCTGACTGTGGGAGACTTTAGGATTGTCCATTGTCCCGTTGCAGGATTTAAGGAACCAAGAAGGAGAAACGTAACTTTTCCAGCTCTTCCCCAAAGCATGCTAAAAGAGGCACATAGATGGACTAATCTGGAATTATTTGTGAAACACAGAGGATAAATAAACTAAGCTTGGCCGCTTTTGGCGACGCTAAGCAGGATGAGACCTCTGGATGTGTTCCATGAAAAAAACAAAAAAACAACCACCACAAATTCCCAGAGCTTGTAAACTAGAGTGGGAAGTTGAAATCTCATCCCGGAATCTTTGAGCCTCTCCGACAAATAAACATATAAAATAAATAACATAATCAGTAGGTGTAATACCTAGAGCCGCCACCGGAGGGCAGATAAGGCTTAAGAAAATAAAAACCTCCGTCCCCCCAAATTTAAAATTTAAGGAAAACCATAAATTTCCCTTTACACTTTCCACCCTTGTGACACTGGTGCAAATTTCTCTTTGACAACGCCAAGTCGCTACGCAGCTTCAGAAACACACCAAGGAGTTGGCTGAAATGTTTCACAAATGGAAACCTCAGAAAGAGAAGAGTTCAAATGATCAAATCCTCTCCTTTTTCTTATATACAGACCGGGGTGGGATTCAGCTAATTTACATCTGGTTCGCCCAAACTGGTAGTTGCAAGGACTGTCTGGCCCCGCCCACCCCACCCCTCCCAGGAGTCTCCACGCGGCCCATTGTGGATGCCAGGTAAGTGCAGCACCTGCGCAGAGGCTCTGGGAAGGCGAAAAATAGGCCTCCCAGAAGTCCCAGAAGTCTGGAAATGAGCCCGTTTCCGGCCTCCAGAGAGTCTCCGGTGCCCGGGAGAGGCAGTTTTCGTCCTCCCAGAGCCTCAAGGAAAGCCTCGGGAGCCTGGGGAGGACGAAAACACATCCCCCCCCTGCTGTCATGCAGGAGGCCAAGGAGGCCACGCCCACCCAGCAACTGTGCAGAGAACCGGTTGCTAAAATTTTTGAATCCCACCTCTGTATACAGATAAGATATTTAGAGTAGGAGAGGAATCTAAAGCGAATATTTGGGCCCCATCGGGACTGAATCTCTTCCTTGGTTGCATACTTCTGTTCCAGCATCCATATCTGGCTTTTTCCCCCCCCCCAAATTTGCAATATTTTTAATAGTCCTTCAGGATTTGAACCCATCACTTTGGATCTACAGTCCTAGCCTCACCTAATGAATTTTCTCTCCGCTAGCTATCGGCTCTGGGTTTCCAACAGATAATCCTCAACAAATGGGAAAATATTGACTAGAGGAATTGATTTTTCTCCCTCATGTGGCAGCTGTTAAGGTGGACAGAATCAATGCAAAAACTAAAATCAGATATATTTTTTTTGTCACTTTATATTGCTGAATTAATCACCAAGCCCAAATATTTTGTTTTTCCAAAGTGACAGGCTGATTTTATGTCACTTGCCTGGTAGGAAAAAAAAACCCTCTGCAGAAGATTTTAATTTGGTTTCTTCAACTGTTTCTTTTTTAAAAAAAAAAAAAAAATCAGAACAAAAAAATCTGGGGCAGCTAGTTTTTCCTTTTCCGCTAAGGTGTTCGACTTTCTATCTCCCAATTTCATAAAGATGTTCATAAAATAAATAAAGGAACCAATTAAAGGTATGAATCAATTGATTGTGGGGATGTTTGCTCCCCACGATGTAATTTCTTTCCTTCCTTCCTTCCTTCCTTCCCTCCTTCCTTCCCTCCTTCCTCCTTTCTTTCTTTCTTTCTTTCTTTCTTTCTTTCTTTCTTTCTTTCTTTCTTTCTTTCTTTCTTTCTTTCTTTCTTTCTTTCTTCTTTCTCTCTCTCTCTCTCTCTCTCTCTCTCTCTCTTTCTTTCTTTCTTTCTTTCTTTCTTTCTTTCTTGTTCCACCTTATTCTGTATTTCACACCCACACATGTTCATGAGAGACTGCGTTGATTTTTATCTTTTATTAATAAATCCTGCAATGGTAGGCCATCCTTAAAAAGCAAAGGAAACACCATCTGTTTCAAGAAAACAAGCCAAACACAAGCATATATAAAAAAAAGCAGCCATTTCTAAGTTTTTCCAAAGCAAACAGCCGAATGCAAAACAGGGCTTATATTTTAATGCAAAGAAAGAGGGAAAACACACCCGCTATAAAATTCACTCAGTGCAATGAAGGCTTCGTGCCTCTAAATTTTGGAGTTTGTTTGTTTTTTTTTTAAATTATTCGGGGTGAATATATATCCAGCTTGGTGAGTTTAGGAGTGAATCTCTCCGGTCAAACCCTTAAATGAATATATTTAATAAAATCAGGTGAACTGTCCTGCTGGAGATAACAATATCCAGCTTATACACCACAACAGGTTTTGCTAACCACACCAGAGGTGGTATTCGGTTCGAACCAGTTCAGGCAAACTGGTAGCGGCGACTGGCGTAATACGGTCCTGTTTAGCCACGTTTTCGAGAGCCGGTGCATGCGGGAAAGGCGCGCGGGTAGCAAACTGGTGGTAGGAATATGTGAAACTCCCTGCTGAACCACACTTCTGTTTAGCGATGGCAAGCTTCGCCCGTTTAACCTCTCATCCACCGCTTCTCCCGTTTCCTAAATGAATTCAAATCCTCCCTAAAACTCTGAAAACTTTCTTGCCCGGTGGCTAAAATAGGCTCGGCTTTTCTAAAAGCTGCCATTCAACTCCCAAATGGTACATTCACACCCCCGGAGGTTAAAAATACCCCCCAGTTGTGTCTAGACTGTGGATAAACTGCACCTTTGACACCAGAAAGCTAAAAATAAAAGAATTGTTTTCGATGTCTGGACGGAAAGCAATTGGGCAGGAATGAGACAGAGGGACCCTTTTCAGGCTTCAGGGCCAAAAGAAATCCTTCGGCTCCCCCCACCTCCATTTTTGGGGGGGGGGGCTTCCTCTTTTCAATGCCCCATTGAGCAAGCTGTCTCGCTGCCTGGCTGCATCAAGGCAACATTTCATTCCGTGTTTTTTTCCATGTCCCCGAGCGTCATGCCGATGACCGTGCCTTCTCTGAAATCCTCACGTGTTTCCTTCAGTGGCATCACACGTTACACCCTTTTAATTAATTCCTTGATTGTATGCAGGTCCATGAACTTGCCCAGGCTGCACCCAAAGGTGCTTTTCTTCAAGAGGCAACTGAACTTTCTGGTTTTTCCACGAAGACGTTTCGCTGCTCATCCGAGAGGCTTCTTCGGCTCCGACTGGACGTCGGAGAACGGAAGGATTTATTACCCCTCAGCTGGTCCTTTGCATTCTCGTTAGAGGGCCGTTGAGGCCACTTGGGGGTTCGTCTGTGTCCTCAGGGTCACCTTAGTGGTGCAAATCAGTGGTGGGTTCCTCCCGGTTTAGCCCGGTTCCGTCGAACCTGTAGCGGTGACAATATGATGTCACCGAACCGGTTCTGCCTCCCTCTGCTCAGAAAGGTTCTGCCCCTTTCACCTCTGCTCAGAGAGGGCTGTTCAATTTCGACATAGATGGCTTCTTTAACCCCACTTTCCAAGAAGTTACAAGAAGGCTCCACACCCACGCCCTTGGGCGTGAATGCGACACTTCTGTGCAGAAGCATCCGGGCAGGTGGGTGGAGCCTCCAGCCACCACCACTACCCATTCACCCGATCCGGGATGAAACTGGTAGCAACCCACCACTGAGTCAGAGCTGAAGAAGCTTCTTGGATGAAAAGCGAAAGGTCTTCAAAAAAAAAAACAAAGCATGATTTTTCAGGATGCTTGTAATATAAGCCCTATCCCCAAAATAAGCCCCAGTTAAGATTCAGCCAGATGGATGCATTTATTTATTTATTTATTTATTTATTTATTTATTTATTTTATCGGACTTATATGCCGCCCTTTCTCCACAAGGATTCAGGGTGGCTCACAGCAATAAGCAACAAGAAGTCCAGATTAAAATTCAAACAATAAAAGAAACTAAAATTCCCATTAGTACCGTATTTTCCCCAAAATAAGACCCAACCAGAAAATAAGTCCTAGCATGATTTTTCAGGATGCTCGTAATATAAGCCCTACCCCCAAAATAAGCCCCCGTTAAGGTTGTCAGCCGGATGGGTGCATTTAGTACCGTATTTCCCCCATAATAAGACCCAACTGGAAAATAACCCCTAGCATGATTTTTCAGGATGCTCGTAATATAAGCCCTACCCCCCAAAATAAGCCCCCGTTAAGATCGTCAGCCAGATGGATGCATTTAGTACCGTATTTCCCCCCAAATAAGACCCAACTGGAAAATAAGTCCTAGCATGATTTTTCAGGATACTTGTAATATAAGCCCTACCCCCAAAATAAGCCCCCGTTAAGGTTGTCAGCCGGATGGGTGCATTTAGTACCGTATTTCCCCCAAAATAAGACCCAACCGGAAAATAACCCCTAGCATGATTTTTCAGGATACTCGTAGTATAAGCCCTACCCCCAAAATAAGCCCCAGTTAAGATCGTCAGCCAGATGGATGCATTTAGTACCGTATTTTCCCCCCAAATAAGACCTAACTAAAAAATAAGCCCTAATGCGTCTTTCGGAGCAAAAATTAATATAAGACCCGGTCTTATTTTGAGGGAAACACAGTAGAAAAAAAGCCAGGGAAGTGTGGGACACAAAATAAATTATAAAGGAAAGCCGGATCCAGCTGCGGGATCCCAAAACCTGTGAAGGTTTTCTGCAGGTGCAGAATCGCGTTGAATGTCCAAAATTGGATCTCCGTTTTGGGCAGAAGCCCCGCCATCTGTATAAGGTGCTTAAAAGGTCTTTTTGCAGCTGGAAGGGGCTTTATTCTTAAGAAGAGAAGCCACCGACTCCAGACACAAGCAGTTATTTAGTCTAGAGATTTTCGGAGGATGTATCCCTTAGCAAGGGAAAAATCTCTGGAATTTCTCCCTTGCTGCGTCTTCGTACCATCCACAGCCCTCCTCTGTGTGTGTGTGTGTGTGTGTGTGTGTGATTTTGGAGCCTTCTCCTCAGCGTAGAGAATCAGAAGGGAACGACACACATTATTTTTTTTTTTAACACAACACTCTGCGGGTTTCCATCAGTAGTGGATTTCACTTAACTTTGCTACTGATTCGGAACTCTGAGTGCGCATGCGCTTGTGTTGGCTTTGCTCTTGCGTGGCGCTTCTGTGCATGCACAGAACCTTCTGCACATGTGCAGAGTGTCCGTGATGATGTCCGAGCAGGTGAGCGGAGCTTCCCGCCGCCGCCGCTACCGATTCGCCCGAACCAGGACAAACCAGTAGAAACTCACCACTGGTCTCCATTCCTGTTTGGCTCATTCTCAAGTGACTACAGCTCCCAGCATCCTCTTCCCAGGAGGTTTAGGGTTGCTAGACACCCACAGTCTGGCTGTAGCTCCCCCCAGGCTTGACGAGGAGTCAAAAATGAAAAAGCTGAGTATTTTTATTTTATTTTTAAATTTATCTCACCGTGGGCCTACTCTAGGTGGCTTACAATACGAAAGCCTTCGATTTACGACCACAACTGCACCCAACATTTCTGTGGCTAAGCGAGACGGTTGTTAAGTGAGTTTTGCCCCATTTTGCGAACTGTCTCGCCACCGTTGTTAAGTAAGTCAGTGCAGCTGTTAAGTTAATATACCACTTCAGACAAATGGTGAGTTTGCAGTTGGTTAAATGGTTAATATTAGATTAGGTTAGAATTAGAATTTTTTCTCGGCCAGGTGTGATTGGGCACGCAAGGAATTTGTCTTCAGTGCATAAGCTCTAAGTATAGCAAAAAATCTATACGTGATAAATATTGGATAAATATTGGCAGCCGATCGGCCTGTCCCTCCAACCTACTCTCTTCCCGTCCTTCTGAAATATGGAAGCAGGATGCAAACGGAAGTATCAGAAGAGGTGGGGTAAAACTGAGACCTGGGTTGGTCTTTGTAGTTGCTGACCAGGAGGTTTAAAAGGCGCATGGGTGGTTGAGAAGGGAGGTGCTGCTGTTTTAAGTAGATCGGAGCTCCCTTATTTCGAACGTTCGGCAGCAATAAACAGGGCAAACGGCTTAACCTCACCTCGGCCAGACCTGTTCCAGCTTGTCTACGGTTGCTCCATCCTCAAGATACGACTTCGAGCCACAATGCAAATGTCTTGCAACGATCCGCGTTCGTGGTCAAAGCCCACCTTGCTCGTTTAAAAAGTCAGCCAGGCTGACTTTTATACTTTTATGCTTTTTATGCTTTTTATACTTTTTTATACTTTTATGCTTTTATACTTTTTTACTTTTTTTAAACTTTTTTACTTTTTTACTTTTTTATGCTTTTATACTTTTTTATACTTTTATACTTTTATGCTTTTTATACTTTTTTATACTTTTATGCTTTTATACTTTTTATACTTTTATACTTTTATACTTTTATACTTTTATACTTTTTATGCTTTTATGCTTTTAATACTTTAATACTTTAATACTTTTTTATACTTATATACTTTTATGCTTTTTTTTATACTTTTATACTTTTTTATGCTTTTATGCTTTTATGCTTTTTTTATACTTTTATACTTTTTTATGCTTTTATGCTTTTATACTTTTATACTTTTATGCTTTTTATACTTTTTTATACTTTTATACTTTTATACTTTTTATGCTTTTATGCTTTTAATACTTTAATACTTTAATACTTTAATACTTTTTATACTTTTTATACTTTTTATGCTTTTATGCTTTTATGCTTTTTTATACTTTTATACTTTTTTATGCTTTTATGCTTTTAATACTTTAATACTTTAATACTTTTTTATACTTTTTTATACTTTTATACTTTTTTATGCTTTTATGCTTCTATGCTTTTATGCTTTTAATACTTTAATACTTTAATACTTTTTTATACTTTTATACTTTTTTTATACTTTTATACTTTTATACTTTTATAATACTTTTATACTTTTATACTACTTTTATACTTTTATAAATTTTCTATGTTTATGCATCAGATGGAAGGGGAAAGCCGAAGATCGCAAAACGAAAAGCAGGATTAAAATATTCTCACTCAATTTATCCGGGGCCGATATATTTCCATTTGTGCCCATGTGCTAAGTTCTAGATTGCGTCAGTCTTCTCAAACTGACTTAACCGACAAGAGCTGTGAAGAAAGAAAATAAGGAGGGGAGCAATGGGTGGGACGCCCTCCTGGAGCCACAAAAGATTAAAAAAAAAAAATTGGCTTGCTTAAAGAAACGAGTTTGCATTTAAATTGATTTGTTGCAAAAGGAAAAGCAGGTTGACTTGATGGTGTCTGGAAGAATGGAACGTCTTCCCTTCTTCTTCCATTCAACGTCAAGCTGAAGAACAAGACAGGTAGTCCTCAACTTACAACCATGTAGTTGTTTAACGACTGTTGGAAGTGACAGTAGCAGTTTTGGTCACCACAATATAAAAAAAAAAGATGTTGAGACTCTGGAAAGAGTGCAGAGAAGAGCAATAAAGATAATTAGGAGCCTGGAGGCTAAAACATATGACGAACAGTTGCAGGAATTAAGTATATCTAATCTAATGGGAAAAAAAGGACTAGCAGTGACATGATAACAGTATTCCAGTATTTGAGGGGCTGCGACAAAGAAGAGAAGGTCAATTTATTTTCCAAAACACCTGAAGGCAGGACGAGAAGCAACGGGTGGAAAGTAATCCAAGAGGAGAAGCAACCTGGAATTAAGGAGAAATTTCTTGACAGTGAGGTCAATTAACCCGTGGAACAGCTTGCCACCAGGAGTTGTGGGTGCTCCATCACTGAAGGCTAAAAGAAGAGACTGAACAACTACCCATCTGGAATGCTATAGGGTTTCCTACCTGAGCAAGGGGTTCGACTAGAAGACCTCCAAGGTCCCTTTTGACTCTATTATTCTGTTACACGCTCCGTGCAAGTTAGTCTGACTAGGTGGATCAGTGGCTAAGACACTGAGCTTGTGGATCAGAAAGGTCGGCGGTTCGGAGAACCGGTAGTGGAAATTTTGAGTAGTTCAGAGAACTGGCAAATACCACCTCTGGCTGGCCCCAGAGTGGGGTGGGAATGGGGATTTTGCAGTATCCTTCCCCCAGGAGTGGGGTGGGAATGGGAATTTTGCAGTATCCTTCCCCCAGGAGTGGGGAGGGAATGGGAATTTTGCAATATCCTTCCTCCAGGAGTGGGGAGGGAATGGGGATTTTGCAGTATCCTTCCCCCAGGAGTGGGGAGGGAATGGGGATTTTGCAATATCCTTCCCCCAGGAGTGGGGTGGGAATGGGAATTTTGCAGTATCCTTCCCCCAGGAGTGGGGAGGGAATGGGAATTTTGCAATATCCTTCCTCCAGGAGTGGAGAGGGAATGGGGATTTTGCAGTAGCCTTCCCCTGGAGTGAGGTGGGAATGGGGATTTTGCAGTATCCTTCTCCTGCCACGCCCACCAAGCCATGCCCACCAAGCCACGCCCACAGAACCGGTAGTAAAAAAAATTGGATTTCACCACTGAATGAAAATACTGCAAAATTTTTATTAGGCATGATCAAAGGGAATATTAGAAATGATATAAAATATTTAATACTTCACATAATTACGGCGGCTAGATTAGCGTTAGCACAACTTTGGAAAATAGATCGTTTGCCAACCGACCAGGAGCTAATACAAAAAATCTACACATGTGCAGAAATGGACAAATTAACTTTAGAGTTAAAGGACAAGGAAGACTCAAAATATTTTACAATATGGAATAGATGGTAGCAGTGGACAAATCAGAGGAGGGGGAAAAATGGGTAAAGATGAAATCCAGAAGAAATCAACACAAATTAAAAACAGCACTGTCAGATGCATAGAATAGGTAATAAGTCACTGTGTGTATGTATATATATGTATATATAATCATAGAAATTAGTCAGTAGGTGAAGTTGTGTACTGTATATGTAAATTTGTTTTTGATTAAGAGAAACTTGTATAATTTTAAATGTTTTTAAGATTTAATAAAGTTTTGTTTTAAAAAGTCAAAAAAAAAAAAGAAAGAAAGAAAATACTGCAAAATTGCTCCCTACCAGGCAGCCTTCCCTGATTTACAAGCTGGGGTGAGGTGGAGGGGGGGGGAAGCCCACAGCCCAAGTCCCAGAGACTATGCAGGACACTTGCAGGCTGGTGGAGCCCACGAACAGCCTGTCCTGCCTTGCCCTGGCCAACAAAAAATAATAAGTGGATGACTTTTTTTTTCCGGTCTGGTTTAGACGCCGCCGGCTGCGTCACTCCACAATAAAAAGGGAACTATAAATAGGTAGCCGGTGTCACCAAGACCTTTTTCAATTCAATGGGTGGCCTGCTGCCAAGGTTGTCTCATCAGAAGCCGAGACAGGGGCCTCGCGTGCAGGCATCCCGCTCCACTGCCGTCGTGTACCCCCCACCTCTGAAAAACGTTGCTTGAGTTGTCCTTTCAACAGAGTTAAACTAGGGCGAACCGGTCTGAACCGGCTCGGGCGAACCGGTCTGAACCGGCTCGGCCAAACTGGTCTGAACCGGCTCGGGCGAACCGGTCTAAACTGGCTCAGGCGAACCAGTCTGAACCGGCTCGGCCGAACTGGTCTGAACCGGCTCAGGCAAACCGGTCTGAACCGGCTGAATACCACCTGTGATCCTAAGGAAGGTGATTGCCAATGTGTAGACCCAACTTTTTATCCAAGGGGTTCAGCCCTCATGCTGAGCTCTAAAAGAGACCCTTGTCGGTGTAACAACAACACCTGCTCGAAGGTTGGCTTGAAGAGCATCAGATGCAGAAGTTGCATTTTCTGGCGGAGCACGACTCCGCAACCCATCAAGCTGACCTTGGGGCCTTTTGTGGCTTCCTTGATTTCAAACTTCACTGTGCATGTCCCACGTCGGTGTGCCAGCCAGGGCAGGAAACACAGTTTCGCCATCCACTACCAAGGAAATCAAAAGCCGGCAGCAAGACTCATCCGTGAAGCTTGCGGTGGGTTAGTCACTCCCTCTGTCTGTCTGTCTGTCTGGGATGAGATGTACGAGAAGGAAGCCGCAGCTGGAAACAGTTCCTGGAAACCGTCGGCAGCCCTACGGCGTCTGAGCCGAACAGCTGTTGCAAGATGCAGCTTTAAGAACAGGCAGTCTGCAGAGAGAAAGCCAAACAGGTCAATTCTGGGCTTTTCCATGTTAATTTGAGGAAAACGTTCCTTAGCCCGTTGCCAAACTTTGTCAAAGCAAGATGATGATGATGATTTTAATTTTTTTGCATGCGAAATTCAGGAAGAGAACGCCCAGTGAATAACAGGACTTCCAGATTTCCAGACCAGATTTTTCATTTCAGCAAGAAAGTTAGCACGCCAAGGAAAAACACAGGGAGAAATTTATTTATTTATTTATTGGTTTGATTTATATGCCACCCTTCTCCGGAGACCCAGGGCGGCTTACAATGCGTTAAGCAATAGCCTTCATGCTTTTGTATATACCTGCTTAGTAGGGCTTTCGCCCCCCCCCCCAAGCGGTGTTCTTTTTTATTCAAAATCAGTTTATTTCCCCCCACAATCCTGGTCCTCATTTTACCTACCTCGAAAAGATGGAAGGCTGAATCAACCTTGAGCCTGGTGAGATTCGAACTTGCAGTAATTGCAGGCAGCTGGTGTTACTTAACAGTGCTTTAGTCTGCTGCGCCACCAAGACTCATAATATCCCTCCCTTCTCCGAAAATATGGGAAGGAGAACCACCTGCCCTGCATCTCCCATCTTGTAAAAGGACTGGCAGAGCCAGGGGGAGGCATCAAACGAGGGATCAGCCTAGAATCCCTACATAGACACAAACAAAATAAATTCAACTTCGTGACTGCTCTTGACCCTTATCTGACTCTGACCAAGTGCTAACTATTAGTTGGGAAGATTCTGTGCATGAGCTTTTAGCAATGAATCAGTTAAATATAACCTACCTGGTCCTTCGCACCCGATGCGTCTTCTCCGATTGGTCGAAATCTGTTGGTTAAACCACCACCATCCCCTAGGAAAAGTTATCCTTGATTTCAACTAGGACAGGGGTCAGCAACCTGCGGCTCTGGAGCCGCATGTGGCTCTTTCACCCCTCTGCTGCGGCTCCCTGTCATTCAAAATATGCGTCACAACCGCCAATGTGCGACACCCGCCGGCACGTGATTTATTGAGCTTTTCAACCCCCAGTAGGCCAACCATGGATAAATCCAAGAAAAAAAAAATTTCAGAAGAAAACAGAACATTTAATTCGACTACATATGCTAGTTTTGTGGGCGCTCAGGAAATAATCAGGCACCGGAAGTTTTTTGTGGCTCCCGGTGTTTTCTTTTCTGTGGGAAACGGATCCAAATGGCTCTTTGAGTGTTTAAGGTTGCAGACTTCTGAATTAAGAGATTCCAGCATGACTTCTGAAACTCTTCCCAACTCCCTTCAGCCCAGTTGGCACATCAGGAACCCAGCACGACCTCGGAGAAAAGGCCATTATAAGAGGATCCTGGCTAATTTTTGCCGACAGCAAGCTCAGTCCTTCCAGGATCTTTCCATAGCAGGAGACCCGTCCAAGAAGTAGCATTGTTGGCCGGCCAGAGCCTGTTCCTTCAAGCCCAGTTCCTGAATCCTGGAGGATATCTCCACCAGCTTCCAACATCAGAAGGGTGGAGCACCTTCTAAGCCAAGAAGCTGAGCGCACAGAGTTGGCGGAGTTTATTTTGGACGGTGGAGAAGATGGACTGGGAGCAGGAAGACATCGGAGCTGGGCTTGTTAGCAATAGCTAACTAATACTACGAAAGGAGAATATTTGTAGCTCAGGGTTGACGTGATGCCCTCTGAGCTTGCTTGATTTTTTGCAGATATTTCATTACCTGTACTAGGTAACATCATTAGTTGCTGACACCAAACTGCACTCCTTACTAGCACTGATTATGTTACCTACTTGGGTCATGAAACGTCTACAAGAAAACAAACAAGCTCAGAGGGCACCAATAATACCTAACTGAGTTTGGAGCAAAGAGAACTTGACACTTGACTCCATAAATTTTGTCACACAAAGTGGATAGGACTTGAAGGCCTTCAAACTTGGCTCCTTCTCTGTTTCTTGAAGGACCAGACTTTCAAACGTTGTCCACCACTCTTCATAGTGATGGGAAGAGTCCCTGCTGCTCTGGAACTTTTCCGAAATGCTTTGGCTCATCTACAATCCTGGTTCATGTTTGTCTTAAAAAAAACCACGATCCTAATCAAGCCACCCCACTCTTGTTTTTCAAAACAAAGCCCCCCCACCAGGTGACCTCAGCTCTTCATCAGCCCGGCAACCAAAGATGGAACCACCAGATCCATCTTCTTCTTCTACTGGTGGATGGAAGCCACCAAAAATCTCTCTCTCGATTGCAAGAGGATGAAGATATGAGAACTTCATGGACCAACGACCTACCCTGGAGAGGAAGTGGGTGAGCAGAAGTCGGAAAGCGGTGAAGAAAAGAGACGAAACCCAGAAGAAACATTGAAGATCTGTAGAGGTTCTCAGGTCATCCAGGTCATGGTTGTCCCAAAGGTGCTTTTTGCAGGAGGCAACAGAACTTCCTTGTTTTTCTTTGGAGACATTTCGCTTCTCATCCAAGAAGCTTCTTCAGTTCTGACAGGATGGTGGGGAATTCAATTTTTCAATTCAATTTTATTTATTGATTAGCCCTTTGGGCCATATCAAGTGCAGAATTACAAAGACAAATCATTACAAAGGTTTGGTAAAACAAATTAAGTAAGATTGGAATAACTCGTAATTAAAATACAATTAGAATAAAATACGATCTAAAATAAAATCGGGATAAAATACAATAATTTAAAGTACCATTTAAATATAATTAAAATTATATTATAATGTCGCCCCTGCATCTACCCAATCAGTGTTAACTGCTATTAAAATTACATTGTTAGATCAAGTGGTCATTCTTACAATCTACCGCATTTTGCGTGATGGTGTTCATATATATATTTATATTTTCCAGGCTTAAAAAGAGAGAGAGAGGGAGAGAGAGAGGGAGGGAGAGAGAGAGAGAGAGAGAGAGAGAAAGAGGGAGGGAGAGAGAGAGAGAGAGAGAGAAAGAGAAAGAGAAAGAGGGAGGGAGGGAAAGAGAGAGAGAGAGAAGGAGAGAGAGAGAGAGAGAGAGAGAGAGAGAGAAAGAGAAAGAGAAAGAGGGAGGGAGGGAAAGAGAGAGAGAGAAGAGAGAGAGAGAGAGAGAGAGAGAGAGAGAGAGAGAGAGAGAGAGAGAGAGAGAGAGGGAGAGATGCAAGCCAAACAGCCCCAGTGAGTTGGAAATAGCTTCGCTTAACAGAATTGCCATCCAAGGACACTCAGCCCAATCGTAACAACAATGCCAGCTTTCCCGTCGAGGCCGTTTTTTCGGTTGCTAAGCGAGGAGAAACACAAACACACTCGCTCATACGGGACACGGACAAAATCTGAACGTTTCTCCCCTTTCTTTCCTCCCAAGAAACCGAATGGCCTAAACAGAACAGTTCGTTTTTGGACGTTTGTTATCGGCCAGGGGTTTCTCTGCGTCAATCCAAGCGTTTAAATTTAAATGCCCATGAAGTTGGGGGTTGGGGGGGGAAGAGATTTTGTGAGATTTCTTTCTTTCCTTGATGGGGGTCATTCTTAGCAAGAGAGATACAGATTAACAGAGTCGGAAGGGACCTTGGAGGTCATCTAGTCCCACCCCCACCCCAAGCAGGAGACCCTACACCATTTCTGACTGATGGCAGTCCAGTCTCTTCTCGAAAGCCTCCAGGGATGAAGCTCCCACAACTTCTTGATCCATGGGTTGATTGTTCTCACCGTCAGAAAATTCCTCCTCGTTTTCAGGTTGAATCTCTCCTCGATCAGTTTCCATCCGTTAAAATTCACTTCACCAATGTCTCGCTTAGCAGCAGAAATCCTGGGCTCCGTTGTGGTCGTAAGTGGAGGACCAGCTGTTAAAAAAAAAATCAAACGCAGAGAGGGCTATTATCCACTCACTCAGCCTTTTTTTTTTGGGAGGGGGGGGGAACTCGGATCAAGGATAACCAGAAGCAAAAAAAAATAAGAAACATTAACCAAAAAAAAAATCTGGCTTGCAGAGACGAGAATTTTGCTCACTTCCATGAAGCCGCCGTGAAAAAAAAAAGTTTTTTTTTTTTTTTAAATTTGTCTCTGAAAAAAAAGTCTGGGACACGGAACAGGAAAAATATCCAGGTTTGTTGAACAAAGGAGGTTAAGGATCAGACAGAAACGGTCGCAGACTATTGTTCTAAGTGAGATCCGAGCTGTTCTCAAACGTCAGGTGTGACAGCTTCCTGCCTAGCCAAGCCTCATCCTGTCATTCGGTCAAATCCAGACAAGGAGACAGGCAGAAAAATTCCCAGAAATCTCTCTCGGTATTTCTTTATGCGTGTGTGTGTGTCTTTCTCACGCTGCTGATACAAAACAAGGAGAAATCCAGGGGTGGGGGCTGCTGGAGGTTTGGGCGAACCTCTAATTCGGGCCAAAATTATTTAATTGTTTTTTAAAATGTTTTTAAATTTTATATGCTATGTTTTATCCTGGCTGTACACCGCCCTGAGTCCCGCAGGAGAAGGGCGGTATAGAAATATAATAAAATAAATAAATAAATAAATAAATACGATTCTGTGCAGTTCGGAGAACCCCCAAATCCCACTCCTGGCTGGCCCCACCTTTCGCCTCCCCTCCCTTCCCAGGAGTCCCCACACGGCCCGTTTTGGATGCAGGTAAGTGCAGGGCGTGCATGGAGGCTCCGGGAGGGTGAAAAACGGACCTACCGGAAGATCAGGAAGGCTGGAAACGGGCCCGTTTCCAGCCTCCAGAGGGCCTCCGGAGCCTGGGGAGGCTGTTTTCGCCCTCCTGGAGGCTCGAGGAAAGGCCTCCAGAGCCTGGGGAGGGCAAAAACACCTCCTCCGCCGTGGTGCAGTAGGCCGACTAGGCCGCGCCCACCTTGGCCACGCCCACCCAGCAACCGGGCAGGGAACCCTTGCTAAAATTTTAGAAGCCCACCCCTGACGCTATATATGTTGATGGCAGCAAGATTATGTTATGCGCAAAAACGGAAGGACACTTCAATTCCCACAATGGCTGCCAAAGTTGATGGAGTTGGCAGAGATGGCTAAATCGACCGCTTGGATAGGATAGGATAGGATAATAGAATGATAGAATAGAATAGAATAGAATAGAATAGAATAGAATAGAATAGAATAGAATAGAAGAATAGAATAGAATAGAATAGAATAGAATAGAATAGAATAGAAGAATAACAAAACAAAACAAAACAAAACAAAACAAAACAAAACAACAACACAACGAAACAACAAATGCAATTTATTTCCTTTCCCCCCCTTGAATGCAGCCAATCTCTCTTTGCAAATTCCAGGCCCGCCTCGGAGACTCTGCCAGCTGTCTGATGACGGGATCATCCCTAAAAATACTCCTCTGGGTCTTTTAAGTTTTTTCACTCCCCTCTTTGCTTTTCATGCGTTATGTTTTTGGCTGAGCGCCAGACGAAAGCCAAGCCTGCCTGTGGTGCACGTAATCCGGGAACCCACAAAAAAGGGGTAAAAAATAAACACAAAAAAAACCCTCTGATGTTTGTTAATGCTGAATCTCCCAGTCCCTGATAATCTATGACGGGAAACATTTTATAATTTTATTTTTGGCGTGCATTCCAGAGCAATTAAAACAAAGAATGGGAAATAACATTTGGGCCTTCTCAGAGGCCTAGTCTCCCTCTTTCCTTAATCGGAAAGTTTTTCCCAGACGGGCTGCACATTTTCCCAGAATTCCTCATCCAACAAATGGTTGCTAAGAATTCTGGGAGTTCCAAGCCGCCATATTGAAACACCCTTAGTGGTGGGTTTCCAATATGCTTATCACCGGTTCGCCACACGCACATGCCTTCCACACATATGCCCGGCCTCGAAAACATGCCTACCGTATTTTTTGGAGTATAAAACGCACCTTTTCCCCCCCAAAAAAGAGGGTGAAAATCTGGGTGCATCTTATACTCTGAATGTAGTCCCGTCCAGCTTCTCAAACAGAGGTTTCAGAGGCTGAAAAAAGCATCAGAAACGAAGCTTCAGAAAAGAAGCCCCCAAACAGAGCTTCAGAAAAAAAGCCTCCAGAGCTTCAGAAAAGAAGCCTCCAAACAGAGCTTCAGAAAAAAAGCCTCCAAACAGAGCTTCAGAAAAGAAGCCTCCAAACAGAGCTTCAGAAAAAAAGCCTCCAAACTTCAGAAAAAAAGCCTCCAAACAGAGCTTCAGAAGCGAAGCTCTGTTTCAGAGGCTTTCAGAGGCAGAAAAAAAAGCAAAAAAAAAAAAAAAGCAAGGCACAGAGCTCACAACCAAGGAACCTGTTGCTAAAATTCACCTCTGGGAACAGCTGATTGGGGGTATTCCGGGAGGCCAATCCACCTGCCAATCAGCTTTTTTCTTATTTTCCTCCCCAAAAACTAAGGTGCGTCTTATACTCCGGTGTGTCTTATACTCCAAAAAATACGGTAAATAGGACAGCATAGAGCCAGGACGGGCCCACCTGCAATCTCCGCTACTGGTTTTCTCGAACCGGCTGAATACCATTCCTGGACGCCCTCCTGTTTGAGAAAAGCAGACAAGCAGACCCATAGGCAGTATTCAATATTCGATAGTCTTCGACGTACAACCTTTTAGTGGCTGTGCGAAGTTTCAACAGCACTGAAAAGAGTGACTTACGACCGTCGCTCGCCCTTACGACCGTCGCTGCATCCTCATTGCTCGTGTGGTCAACATTTGGCCCTTTGGGCATTGTGACGTTGTGATCGTGATTCCCGTTGGCAACCTTCCCAGCCGCCTGTCCAACTTCCAAAGTCAGTGGGGAAAGCCAGATTCGCTTAACGACTGTGCCTCCCCCCCCCAAAAAAAAGCTCACAAAATCAGGCACAACTCTAAGAACCGTTTAGCTTAGCAATGGGCACTTAACTGCGGCAGTGATTCGCTTAAGAGCGGTTGCAAGGAAGGTCGTAAGATGGGGCAAACCTCACTTAACAACCGGTTCGCTCAACCGTGGAAATTTTCAGCTCGTTGTAAGTCAAGGACTCCCAGTAGCTGTTTTTCCTTCCCCAAACACACTGAAAACGTCTGAAAACTGTGGGTTGCAATCAATCCCCAAAAGAGCTTTCTTGGGAATAAACAGCGTTAAAAATAAGATCCAGTTCTGGATTCTTCTCTGATCAGCAACCTACAACTTTCCTAGCGAGCGGGGTTATCTCACATACCTCTTAGGAAGCGCTGGCTTTTTTTCTATTTTTAAAAGCAAAGTTGCTGGAATCTCTTTTTGAAAAAACCTGCATCAAGAAGGCACATGTTTTCGCTGGAAAAAGCGACTGCCCGTTTGTTCCCGCGGGGAAAACTCTCCGGATCGGTTGAAATGCTCGCCGGCACGTCTAAACTCCGCCGTCGGCCGCAATCCGAACTAAAATAATAATAATAATAATAATAATTTTAAAAGGGTGGGAAAAGCATCGCACGCTATTCTCCGGGATATTAGATATCAAGAGTTCACTTACAGCCAACCAGCGTTGACTTGGAGCTAATGAGAACATTAAACCCAGAAAAAAAAGCGTGTCACACAAACATCGCTTTTCCCAAAAACTGGGGGTTTTCCCGTGGAAAATTGTGGGAAAAGTGTCTTATGACCGTCATTCGTCCTTGCTCAAATTTTGATCACGTGAGCACAATGAGGATGCAGCGACGGTCGTAAGGGCGAGTGACGGTCGTAAAGTCACTTTTCCCATCCCAGGAAAATATCAATCCATGCTGCACTTGGGATTCGCACCCGGCACATTGCCGTAGTAACCCAGAATAGCTCTGCACACAAAGCCAAGGATTTGGCATGCCTAAAATACAGGTAGTCCTCAACTTATGATCACAACTGAGCCCCAAATGTTTGTCAAGTGGATTTTGGCCTGTTTTATGACATTTCCTGCCACATTTCTTATTGTTTTACTTTATCTTCTGAAATTGTCTCCTGATCATAAGAGTTTTCCGTAATGGTTTTGAATCACTTTCTTTTTATCGTCATTTTGATGGTGAAGAGTTCCTTCATCATCCATTAATTGGAGTACCAATTTCCTTCCTTTCTCCTTTTTCAATTTATATGCCAGCCAGATTCCTGGTTTACTTGCATTTTTTTTTTCTTCCTGCCACATTTCTTAGGGGAATCACCAAAGTGCAGCGGTGAAATCCTCCGCGGATTGCCACCGGTTTGCTGCGTGCGCACACGCAGTGTGCGCCAAATACGTGCTTCGCGTGGAAAAAGAAGACTTCACTAGGTAAGTAGAATAGCGAGGGGGGGGAACAGCTGTGCCGCGTGATTTAGCTTTGCTAGACAGCTGTTGTGGCCCGTCAGCGGCCTGTGCAGTTAGTAGCTGATTCTGACAGCGAGGAAGCTGGTGTGGTGCTGTGCCAACAGCCTGTGCAGCTGGCGCTCGAGTCAGACAATGAGGAGGGCTGGAGAAGATGTGGTGCCAGAGGCGGGGATTCAGCCAGGGCCTTCAGAACCTCCAGAAGCTCTCATAAGTGAAGAAGAAAAAGAGGAGGAGCCTCTTCTCGATGCACGAGCGCGCAGAGCTGTTAAAAGGCAGGAGTGGCTCCTCAAGAGGAGGTCTCCTCGAGAGTAAGGCTGGGGCTAATTGGCCACTCCCCTAGCCTATTTAAGGAAGGACGCCGACTGATGCAATTTGCAGGAAACAACTTCGTTCATATTCCTTCGCGTCTTGATTCCAGAAACGTTTGATTCGGCTCTTGTTTCTCTCTTGTCAGTTTTCCTGCAAATTGCTTCTGGGCATTCTGCCAACTACAGTAAGATTACGGTTATCTGAAATACTGTGCCTCAGAACTGAGTTATTATTCTTTGGATTCCTGTCGGCTGTTAATGAAGTTAAATTAACAGCCCTTGTTCAGAAAAGACTGATTTAAACTGTACTTGTGTTCAAACAACTACTAAGAAAGCTCATTAGTAGTCCTTAATTAGTAAACTTAAGGTTTCTTTGGACTTTGTGTGTGCTGCGTTCTTTGGGGTCCATAGCTGGGGCAGAACAGCAGCAGCATTTCCTGCTGTCTACCGATAATAAACCGCGTGGCACAGCTGATTGTTGGAAATATGGGTTCGGACGAATCAGTAGATTTTTTTAGCTACTGATTTGACTGAACCGGTAGTTTTTATCACTACCGATTCCCATGAACTGGAGCGAACCGGTAGCATTTCACCCCTGCCGCATTGGTTAAATTAGTCAACATGGTTGTTAAGTGAATCTGGTTTCCCCCGTCGACTTTGCTCGTCCGGAGGTCACCAAAGGGAATCACATGACCCCCCCCCAGGGGGAGGCGGCGACCGTTGTCTGAATTCGGTCCTTGCAGGAGGACGTGTCAAACCGCCAGTGTGCTGGTTAAGAACGGAACAAGTTGCCCTTATTTAATCTCAGCCTCGTCTCCGGATCCTTCCAAGCTCGAGATTGTTTGCCCTGGATAAATATTGAATGTGCTTTGGGGCCAAAGCAAACAAATCCTATCAGAATTCAAAGATCAGCTCATGTGTGAACCAATATTGGCGTTTGGAGATGGCCGGTGTGTGTGTGTGTGTATGTCTATAATTAATTCAGACCAATCGGACGCCACGACTCCCAGTTTTGATAACTGAGAGATGCTTTAACAGCCCGACGTGTTCCCGATTGGAAAGGGCGCAGAGAAGAGCGACAAAGGTGATTAGGGGACTGGAGACTAAAACATATGAAGAACGTTTGCTGGAATTGGACATGGCCAGTTTGATGAAAAGAAGGACTAGGTGCAGTGGTGGGATTCAGCCGGTTCGGGAAAACCGGTAGCGGCAACTGAGGTAGGCCATGCCCACCCGCCTGGGCGTAATGCTGTCCTATTTTGCCACGTTTTGGAGGCTGTACGCATGCGCGGAAGGCACGCGCGAGAGCAAAGAGCATGTGAGGACGGCAGAGCACGCGTAGAAGATGCTCGCGCTCACATTTGCGAACTGGTAGGGAAGGTAAGTGACTCCTCTGACTAGCTGATACGATAGCAGTATTCCAGTATTTGAGGGGCTGCCACAAAGAACACGAGATCAATCTATTCTCTAAAGCAGTGGTCCCCAACCCCCGGTCCGCGGACCGGTGCCGGGCCGTGGAGTACCTGGCACTGGGCCACGCAGCGGCCGGGGGACATGAACGCTGCAGCGCAAAGGCTCCTGGGCCGTGCGCAAAAGCTCCTGGGCCGTGCGCAAAGGCTCCAGGGAAGAGAGCCCCGCGCAGGTACGCACGTGTGGCCCAAAGCCCCCACCACTGCGCGCGCTCAGCGGGCCACGGTAAAATTATCAAAGGCTGATTGGTCCGCGGCGATAAAAAGGTTGGGGACCACTGCTCTAAAGCATCAAGAAGGCAAGACAAGAAACAATGGATGGAAACTAACCAAGGAGAGAAGCAACCTGGAATTGAGGAGAAAATTCCTGACAGCGAGAACAATTAATCGGCGGAACAACTTGCCTCCAGAAGTTGTGGTTGCTCCATCACTGGAGGTGTTTTGAGAAGAGACTGGACAACCATTTTGTCTGAAATGGCTGTCCAGGGGGGTTGGACTAGAAGACCTCTAAGGTCCCTTCCAGTTCTATTTTGATGGCTTGAGTGAACAGCTGGCCTCCAGTAATTTCTGAATGGTCCCAACACTGTGGAGGCTTTCAAAAAGAACCTGGACGGCCACTTGTCTGAAATGGTTTAGGGCAGCGATGGCTAAATTTTTTGCCGTCACGTGCCAAAAAACAGGGGGGGGGGTGAGGGGTCGTTTGTGCGCGTGCCCATACCCATAATTCAATGCGCCCTTCCCCCCTTGCATGCACACACGACCCCCCCCCCCGGTGCTCCCTCAGCTTATGGCACAGTGGACCCGGTAGGCCTGTTTTTTCGCCCTCCCCAGGCTCTGCAGTTCCTAGAAAGCCCCTGGAGCCTGGGGAGGGCGAAAACGGCCTTCTCCCCCGCCCCGGAGACCAGAAATGGCCCGTTTCCCGACTTCCGTTGGGATCGGAAGGCCCGTTTTTTCGCCCTCCCCAGGCTCCAGGGGCTTTCTAGGAACTGCAGATCTCCGAATTATTTCCCCAAGGAGAAATTCCACCTCCCGTCCCTTTTGCAGAAATGTAAAGAGCAGCAGATAAATAAATAAAAGGAGGGGGGGGTGTTGGGGGGTGAATTGTGAGTCTTTAGTTCCTTGGGAGCCGCCATTGCAATTTTTTTTTGGGGGGGGGCCTCCGGCAATGTTGCAAGCTTGCATAAAAGCATCACACACTTCCCCTATACCCAAGGCCAGCTGACACACAACAGTTGTTGGCAACTGTTTAGTGCCTCACCACATCCCCGGTCGGGGGAGGGGGGGGTTGCCATGGTTTTGTACATAAACACACCCCACGAGGCAAAAGCTGAATTCTTTCATTTTTGCTGGCTGTCCCGCATGTTTGGGTGTCTGGAAAGGAAGACCGATAAAATATTCGCTCTCCCTCACCCCTCGCCACCCCGCCGAAATTATTTTTCCCGGGGCCTTCGACAGCCCCTGAACGAAAAAACACATTCCATCGGCCAGTTGGAAAGGAAAAGGCCTCCTACGGACAGCGGCGGCTTCGTAAGCCCCCCACCCACCCTGGAAGTTCATCCCTGCTCCATGAATCCCTCTCCCCCTTTTGATGGATACCACTCTTGCAAATATCGAAGGAGGAGGGGAAAGAAAAAAGAAAAAAGAACCTTAAGGAATTTTATTATTTTATTTTTTGAAAAAAAGCGGTTGCATAGAAACCGAGCAAAATATTTCTTCGCAAACCGGAGGGGGGATTTGCAAAGAACAAGAGCCCGGCGCCTCTCAAGTTTTCTTGCAAAAACTGTAAAATATATATATATATATTTCTTATCCAGCTCGCTCGCTTCCTCATTTGGGGAAGACGAAAACTGGGTTGGCCCGTTGCTTAACACAGATTGCAGAAGACGCCCGAGGTGAGGGAGTTCGCTTGGCTGCCAACCGTATTTTTTTTTGGGGGGGGGGGTTTGCAAGCCGCGATGAATACGCTCGGCCTGGTGGGAGAAACAGCCAGACAAGGCCCTAGTTTCCTTCGCTTGTCGGTCTTTTAACATCCTGACTTTGTCCCATGAAGTACAGGTAATCCTCGACTTACGACAGCGAGGAAGGCCGAAAATTTCAGTTCTTAAGCGAGACCTTTTGTTCAGGGAGTTTTTGCCCCATTTTGCAACCCTATTTTTTGGCCCAGTTGTTAAGGGAATCACTGCAGGCGTTATGCTACTAACCCGGTTGTTAAGTGAATCTGGCTTCCCCGTTGACTTTGCTTGTCAGGGGGTCGGAAAAAAGAGGATCGCAGGGTCGTTGCAAGCGTCATAACCAGAGGTAGCATTCAGCCGGTTCAGATCGGTTCGCCCGAACCGGTTGCGGAAATCACAGGTGGGCCTACCCAGCTGTCCCGGCTCTATGCCATACTATTTAGGTATATTTTGGAGGCCAGGCGAATGCGCGGAAGGCACGCGTGCCAGCAAAGCACATGCATAGAAGGCCGGGCGCCTATGCGTGGAGCGTGCACGCTCACATTTGCGAACCGGTAGGGAAGGTTAGTGACTACCACCCCTGGTCATAACTATGAATCAGGTGCCAAGCATCTGAATTTTGATCACCCTACCAAGGGGCTACTGCAATGGTCGTAAGTGTGAAAAACGGCCATAAATCGTAACTTGGAACGGTCGCTAAATGAAACTGTTGTAAGTCGAGAACCACCTGCAGAAACAATCCAACCTCGGCATGGGAGTGTCAGCTTTCAACAAACTTCCATCCCTTTCTTTTTTTCTTTCTTTCTCCAAATGTGCAAATCCATATTTTCATCCTTTAGTCATCGGAAACTGCCCCGTCCCTCCTCGTCTTCCAGCAATCCAGCACCAGAGAATATCATTATTTTTTTTTTTTGGAATGGAAAATGTGTCGCTCAAGATTCATAAACCGTTTGCGAGATTGACAGCCACAGACTTGTTCTATTAATACATTTTTATTTTCGTTCTCTTTCGCTTTCATCGGGGTCCTAATCATCTACAATCCACAAAGGGGGGGGGGAGGGAAACCAGTGAGAGGTTTTTTTTTTCTTTTAAAAATAAAAATTGTACAAGCCAGACACACCAACAATGTGCACCAAAGGAAGGAAGGGGAAATGAAATATTCAAGATAATAAAAACCAAAAAAAAAGAAAGAAACCACATATGTGCCTGAATTTCTGGTGTGTGTGGGAAACGGGGACCAAGGACAATTAAAAATGCTTGGCTCTGCACACATTAAAATCCTTTTATGTGCAATTTTTTTTAAAGTGTTCCACTTGAAAAAAGAAGTTTTGGTTTTATTTTTCAATTTAAAAAAATAATAATAATAATAATAACAAGAGACACGAAGAAAGATCGCCTCCCAAAAAAACTAACTTTGGCACCAAGTTGTGTGCTTAAAACAAAAAAAAAAAAATAAACCTCTTAACCTATTTGTCTCTTCTTCATTTAAAACAAACTTAACTCCAATTTTTCTACAGCAGCATGACTTAAAAACATCAACAAAAAAATAACAACAACAACAATCCAGCCTTTTAACATTCAAAACAATGCAAAATGTATACATACACACACATACACACTCGGTATCTATATATATTAACATTTCCCCCTCCGTATAGAGACGCCCCCTGTACCAACACACATCGAACAAAAAGAACACACCTGTTAGAGGTTATTGGGTGGGAGGGACAAGAAAAAAACACAAAAGGTTTTTCCCCACCTCCATTTAAGGTTAATAAAATATGTGCAAATCAAAATCCCTTGGAAGGCAGTATCGAAAATAAAGGGTTTTTTTTTTTGTTCCCCCTGCTGGTTGGATCATCAAGGATATTTGCCAGTCTCGATTATCACATTTGGGGGGGGGGGGGGAATCCTACGATGCCCAACCAGCCCAGGAAGTGGAGGGAGGGATTTAGGATTGAGCCCCCCCCCCCCGCCCGAGAACCGGATTCTGGGTCAGCCAGCTGAATTTGAGCCTGACTAAGTGGATCGCAAACAAGGAATCCATGATGGAACTTGGCTAGCCAGCTTAACTACCTTTCCCACAATTTCAAGACCCTCTTTTCCCTACTATTGGGAGTCTGAG
This sequence comes from Pituophis catenifer annectens, assembly GCF_029215685.1. Taxonomy (NCBI): domain Eukaryota; kingdom Metazoa; phylum Chordata; class Lepidosauria; order Squamata; family Colubridae; genus Pituophis; species Pituophis catenifer. Next base: position 5,825,684 of record NW_027256898.1, on the reverse strand, counting down.
GTTTCTGGCACCCCAAATTCCTAACTGGCTGCGTGGGGGGGGGGAATCCACATGGTGCCCATTCCTCCATCCCATGGCAAGGACGAATGAAGAAAAATGATTCTTTCTTGCTACGGGGCCGGATTAGGGCATCCCTCTCCCTTCCCTCCACCCCCCTCAAATGATCTTTACACCCCCAATTTTCATTTCAAGTATTTTCTCCAGCAAAAAGACGGGGAGGTGAGCTATGCAGCAGTGAGGCCCGGCCGATTTGGTGGGCACCAAGGCACGGTGGTGAAGGCAGGGGAAAAATATGTGGAGGCGGTAGCTCGCTTCATTCCTCAAGGCCACCAATCCAATCCATCCCTTTCCCGCATCCAAAAGTTGGGCCACGTCGTCCGATGCTTGCACCCGGTGCCATCTCCCAACACGGATGAGCCAGCCACGCGCAGAGGCGTCCCCCCGCTTGACAAAACTCCACAGGACCGGCCCACCTTTTCGTGGTTGACGGACGAGCGGGAAACTCAAACGTGGACGCAAGAAACTAGATTTTTTCCTGGAAAAATAATCCCACAGAAGGGGGGTTGATCTTGTAAAAGGAGCTTTTCCACTTGCGGCATGGCCCAGGGATGGGACGTGGAACAGATTTCTTTCAAAACACGCAAGAAAGGACGACACCTCCCCACCCCGTCCCCCAAGTTTTTGACTCAGTGAATCCAACACAATTCATTCCTAGCAAAAGTCTGTCCTTCCGGTGTTCCAAGAGGGGTCATTGGTAAAGAAGGTAATTTTTGAGAGATTTGGGTAAAGGCAGCGTCGAGATCTCACTCAGCCGGTTCTTGCCCAAAGCGAGGCGCACCGAACGCCGGCACAGGTCCATCAGCGGTAAAGGTTCGGCTAAAAGGGAAACAGATCGAAAATTAGCATCGTTTGCAGACCTGAAATGAAGAACAGTCCAAATTCAACCGGCAGTTTGACGTGCACAGACACGTCGAGCTCTTTCAGTGAGCCCAGCTGTATCCTGGATGTAATAAAAACGGACAGCCTTGGAGCAAAATGGCTTTGCTCGTTTTAAGACGACGATCGACCGCAGAGGCCGAATTCTTCATTTAAATTTGCTGGAATGAGACTTGGCTTCGATCTAAGGCCCGCGTTTCTCAATCTCGGCACCTTTTAAGATGTCTGGACTTCAACTCCCAGAATTCCCCAGCCAGCAATGCAGAATTCTGGGAGTTGAAGTCCTCACCCTCTTGGAAAGGGAATTCTGGGAATTGAAGTCCAGGCGTTTTTAAAAGGTGCTGCGATTGAGAAACGCTGACGTTAGTTAGTACAACATCAAATTTCCAATTAAGAATTCCTTTTGAGAAATGCATATTTGTTTTTTTCTTAAATTACCCCAAATCCCTCGTCTGCTAGACCCAGAAAACTTCTAGGTTGCCACAGGAGGAATCGGTCACCCCCCCCCACTCCCCCGGCTTGGGCGTCTCCTCACAAATCCCCGACTTTCAAAGCAAGCTAAGATGATATTTTTATATATATATATATATGAAGTAAGCTCTATCTGGCAAGTAAAGTTTTGTCTACAACACCGAGTTGGAAATTTAGCGGAGTCAAGAAGGGAAAAAAAAACACAGTTGCATGGTAGCAGAAGCCAATTTTGACCTTCCCATTCCTGAGAAAAATTTCATCCTGTTGACTAAATTTGCCTCACTCATCCCACTTAAAAGCAGCACCTGCAAGAACACGTCACAAATATCGGCAATTAAACCTCTTTTTTTTTTTGCAGTGACTTATTTCTCCCAGCTGCCGTTTCCTCCTCAGGCAGATTTTTCCAAAGTTGGCTGCCAACGCCGAAGGCCTCAATCACGCACGGAAGAGCACCAGGTGCACACATTTTCGTGGGTGTCAGAATCGGGGGCCCCTCCCCCCACATGGATGGCAAGCGGGGCCGAAAACTGTACCGCCAAACCTCCCGGATTCAGAAATTCTGGATTAAAGGAATTGGGGAAAACCCGTTGGAGAATATTTCTCTTAACTTTTCTTGCCTGAAATTCCGTCGTTGTTTGGAAATCATCACTTAGCGACCACAATGGAACCCAAAGTTTGCTGGATGTGCTAAGGCAAGGCTGGTCGTTGAGTTTTGCTGCGTTTTATAACTTTTTGGGCCACGCTTAACGGAATCACTGCACTGCAGTTGTTAAGCGAATTGAATCATGCGGCCATTAAGCGAATCTGGCTTTAATTCTGGTCAGTAGCCGGGTGGGAAGGTTGCAAATATTGATTATAATAACAGTCACAGAGTTGGAAGGGACCTTGGAGGTCATCTAGTCCAACCCCCTGCTCATGCAGGAGACCTATACTCCTGGGATTCTAACCGCCGACCTTTCTGATTGACAAGCTCAGCGTCTTAGCCACTGAGCCACCTAGCCAGCCAGGATTACGTCACCCCAGAGATGGCGCAACTGCCTTAAATACATGCCAGTGGCCAAAAATGCCTACATGTGGATCACGTGACTGTGGGGAAATGCTGCAACGGTCATTAAGTGCGAAAACCGGTCCTAAGTTACTTTTTTTCAGTGCCATTGTACCTTCGAACAGTCACTAAACGAATGTAAGTCGAGACGATTTGTTTGCGCAGGAGCCGATCTGAATATATAGAGTTGCCAGCGCTGAACAGGGGATTGCTATGTTATAAAACGAGGACGCGGACAACTGGTCCAAGCTTGAGACCGAACCTCCAAGAGGGGAAAACCAAGTTACTAGATCTCAAGGCGAGTTGGAAGAAAACCGATCCTGGCACTTGCTCCCTCCTTGGGCAAGTGTCTTATTCGCCCAAGGTGAGCAGATCAGCAGGCTGTTCTGAATTAACCAGGAAATGCAATGCTACCGGGGGCATTACCTTCGCTACCGGTTCGCGAATGTGATCGCGCAGGGCCTCCCGCGCATGCGCTGAACGTCAAAAACGGGACGTTATTACCAGTGGTGGGTTGCCCTCGGTTCAGACCGGTTCGCAAGAACTGGTAGTAAAACCGGCGGGAGGCTCCGCCCACTGACCCGGATGTCATCACAGGTGATCTGTGAATGCGCGGGCGCGATGCGAACCGGTAGTAAAGATAAGTAGAACCCACCCCTGGTTATTACATCCGGGCGTGTGGGTAGAGCTTCCTGCAGCCGCCGCTACAGATTCGTCCGAACCGGATAGAACTGTCCGTATACCACCACTAAATGCTACCCTACCAATAAATAAATAAATAAATAAACCAACCAACAGCATTTATTATGGCTTGGAAGGTCTGCAAAACCTCCTCCCATCCATCCATCCATCCATCAATTCCTTGATTGGCTTTTAAGAACCGGGCGATTTCTTGATTTGCCTTTAAAAGGCAAACCGATTAATCCGAAATTGAAGGACAGATTCCTTGATTTGCCTTTTAAGAAACCGGCCTTGCAAAAGCTCGCCCGTGTGGTGGATGCAAATCCCAAGGTACAACCTGGTGGTGAAATTCTATTTTTTTAAACGACTGGTTCTCTGGGCGTGGCGTGGCTTTGGTGGGCGTGGCAGGGGAAGGATACAGCAAAATCCCCATTCCCACCCCACTCCAAGGGAAGGATACTGAAAAATCCCAGTTCCCAACCCCACTCCAGGGGAAGGATACCGCAAAATCCCCATTCCCACCCCACTCCAGGGGAAGGATATTGCAAAATCCCCATTCCCATCCCACTCCAGGGGAAGGATACTGCAAAATCTCCATTCCCACCTCATTCCAGGGGAAGGATATTGCAAAATCTCCATTCCCGCCCCACTCTGGGGCCAGCCAGAGGTGGCACTCAAAATTTCTGCTACCGGTTCTCCAGAACCTGCCCCCCGACCAACCAAGATTGTGCCACCCCACCAGGAATCGGAGGAGAGACAGATGCCAAAAATAAAAAAAAAAACCCAACAAAAAATAGGCAGATTTTGGAGAATTATGACTCAGCAAGTGGTCTTAAAACTCGTTTGTCATTAATGGGAATTTTAACTGTCTGCTTCCAGATAAGCCAACACCGGCTGCTGCATTTTTTAAAAACTGTGTCTTCATTTTAAAAAAAAAACAAAAAAACAACACAGATGGCAGGATTTTAGAAAAAAGTGCATTTCTTTGTGTAACCGCTTCTCGGCAAAACCGGCTTCTCTTCTCTCCTGAAAATGGGGAAGCCCTGGTTTGCAAGGAACACCCCCCCCCACTCCGAAAGCAGCAAGAAAATCAAGCCAGCATCGATTTCCCACATAATCTGTGAGTTTCAGCGGGTAGAGAGATGAGCTTCAAAGAGCAAATTGTGTAGAAATCAGCACAGAAATCAGTTCGTTTCCCCAGAAGTCACACAAGGTGCCCATCGCACCCGGTGTGTGACAGGATGCGAGATTGGCGGCAAACCAATCAAATCAATAAATGATGGTTGAAAGGGAGCACATGTAGTCCTTGATTTACACCAGTTCATTTAGAGACCGCTTGAAGTGACTTATGACTGTTTTCCCCGCTTAACACTGCTGCAGCGTTCCCGCAGTCACGTGATCAAAACTCAAGAGGCGTGGCAATTTATGGCGGTTGCAAACGGATCAACCGCCGTCCCGCAATCCCCTTCTACCACAGCCAAGTCAATGGGGAAGCCGGATTCCCCCTTAACAACCACGTTCCTCACTTAACAACCAGGGCGAGAAGGGTCATTCAAATGGGGGGGGGGGCAAAGCTCACTCAACCACTGCCTCGCACAGCAACCGAAATTTTGGACTCAAATCGTGGTCGTTACCTGTAGCAAGGAACGAGAACTCATGCAGAGAAGCAACAGGCGGCCTCCTTTGGGGGGTGGGGGGGGAAAGGTTAAAAGGGGGGTAAAAAAATAACGAATGGATTTTTAATTATCCTCAACAACAGAGGCCAACTTTGAAGGACATTCCTAAGAAGGTTGACCACTGAAGACCAAGAAAAATAAGAGAGACTTACGGTCGAGGCCATTCAAGTATCGCATCTGGATTTCACAGTGGCCCCACACGGCGCTCACTACGGGGTAGAGTTTTTTCCCTTTCAGCCCCCGAAAGGCCACTCCCATGTACTGTCCGTCCACGATGAAGCTGAGGGTACCGTCGTCCATGTCCAGCACCACCAAGAATGAATCCGGCACGATGAAGGTCTCGTCCGTCTCCAGAAACGTCGGGTAAGTTTTGCTGGCCTGGTTTTTCCCATCGTGGTACAGCCGGTTGCGCCCCAGATCCCATCCCCAGGATTCGAGGTTGTTCCCGATGAGAGTGGTGTAACCCACCGAGTGCAAGGGGGCCTCGGCCGTGGCCACGCCCACCACGGCGTGCGTCCCCCGCTGCCTCATGGCCCAGGTGATCTGCCACACGTGGAGCCCGCGGGTGTACCCCACTTTGCCCCGGATGGCGTCGGTACTCTGGGCCACCGGATGCCGGTGAAATATCAACTTGTTGTCCTCTTTCACGAAGACGTTGAGCGAGCGGTCGTCGTTGTTCCACGAATGGAGCAGCTGGACGTCATAGGAGACAGCCGGCATGTCCAGCAGGAGGTCGAGCCGAGCCGGCTTGTTGTAATCCAGCCCTTGGAGCTCCTGCTTCAGCGGCCGGCAGACTGCATCTCGCATGTCCACCGTTTTGAACCCCCCTGTCACTTTTTGCCCCATGGTTCAAGGCCCACCGCTCGGCGATGGGCATCCGGTGCGTCAGCCCGCCGCTCCGAGACTTCGCGCAGACGTCGCTTACGGCCGTCAGCAGCACCTGATTGGGTGGAAAGGAAAACAAGGGGTGAGTTAAACATTGAAACAGGTGGCTTTGCGAGGGCAGCGGTTTGGGCGTGGCGGAACCTCTGGGGACAGCGAAGAAAGACAGATGTTTATCCCACCACCACCACCACCACCAGCGATCCTGGGATGAAAAGGAGAAGACAACAGGCCTTAACAGAACGGAACATCTGGCCCCGGCATCTATCGGAAGCCTCCAGATGTTCTGAGGTTGAATGCCTTTCATGCCACGTTCCGAAGTTCCAGGTTCTGCGTTCATCAACGCTGGGAAGAGGAAGGGGGAAAAAGAGAGGTTGCTCTGGACTACGAGCCCCATCATCCCTTTCCAGGAGGACGCAGAAGTAATGGCTTTCAACTGGGGGAAGTGGGGGGGACATCTGAACTAAAGTACCTCCCCTCCCACGATTTCGCCTGGAGGTGATGGTTTGATCTCCCCACGCCATCGTGAGAGGTTTTGATTTCATTTATGCAGACCTCTCCTGGCTCTAACCAAGATGCACTCTGCACATGCTTCAAGTACTTCAAGATATTTTAGACCTTTCTACTGACGAGAGGCAAGCATCTATTTGTACCACTTTATAAAGCCTTGGTAAGGCCACACTTAGAAAGCTGCATCCAGTTTTGGTCGCCATATTATAAAAAAGATGCGGAGACTCTAGAAAGAGTGCAGAGAAGAGCAACTAAGGTGATTAGGAGACTGGAGGCTAAAACATATGAAGAACGGTTGCAGGGTATGTCTAGTTTAATGAAAATAATAATAATAATAATAATAATAATAATAATAATAATAATAATAATAATAATAATAATAATAATAATTTTATTTCTATACCGCCCTTCTCCCAAAGGTCTCAGGGCGGTGTACAGCCTATTTAAAAACACAGAACAAAATTTAAAATCATTAAATAATTAGGCTCCAATTAAAATCCCAGAAATTTAAAATAAAATTTTAAAATAAAAAGAAGGACTAGGGGTGACATGATAGCAGTCTTCCAATATTTGAGGGACTGTCACAGAGAGGAGGGGATCCACCTATTCTCCAAAGCACTTGAAGGCAGGACAAGAAGCAACGGATGGAAACTAACCAAGGAGAGAAGCAACTTAGAACTAAGGAGAAATTTCCACAAAACGATCCCACCACCAATCCCAAACACGGGGATCATTGAGGAAAGATCCACCTTTCCAGCAGGGGAAAATCTGCCAGTCCCTTTTTTTAAAAAAATGGAAATGGTGGGAAGTCGCTTTCTAAGAAACATGTTTTAAAAGACGAACTGCCCCACTGAAGTCCTGCCAGCCGCAGACTGGTTAGTCATGGAAAGGAAAGGGGAAAAAAAAAAAAAAAGAGAAGAGAAAAAAAACAGGGTGTGAATCAGGTTTTGTGTAAAAGCTTACACAACACGCACAGATGTGTATATATAAGAACCTAAGGCTGGAAAAAGTGCGCCGTGGGAGCAAACGGACAATGGGTAATTTAATCTCATGCGACGGCATATCAAATATAAATATTTCGGGATCACGCATTTTCCCCTTCAGTTATAGTTTATAGCTTTTTAAAAGGGCAGGATTGGATTAATCTACCCAGCGTCGTGCCTTCCAGGCATGCGCCCGGCCTCGAAAACGTGGCTAAATAGGATGGCATTACAGTTGCCGCTACCAGTTTGACCGAATCGATACAAACCGGCTGAATACTAACTCCGAGATGCACCCTTAAAATAATAATATTAATCCTACCGGACATAGGATGGCTTGGATTATGATGATACAGCTAGTCCTCGACTTATAACGATCCATTTAGCAACCGTTCAGAGTTACAGCGGCCCTGAAAAAAGTGAGTTACGACCCTTTTTCACACTTAAGACCGTTGCGGCCTTCTCCATAGTCACGTGATCAAAATAAGAAAAATCTGGCAATTGACTCGTATTTATGACAGTTGCAATGTCCCGGGGTAACGTGATCTCCTTTTACGACCAGCATAGTCAATGGAGAAGCTGGATTCAACTTAACAACCAGGTTACTAACTTAACAACGGCGGCGCTTCGTTTAAACCACTGCGTCAAAAAAGGTCGTAAAACGGGGCAACGCTCGCTTCACCGCCGTTCTCGCTTAGCGAGGGAAATTTTGCCCTCGATGGCGGTCGTAAGTCGAGGATTACCTGTACTGCTTTTTTCTACGTTACAAACGGACTTGTACGGACCCGAACTCGGTCCTCCAACTCAGCATTACTTGTCCCAGCTTCTTCTAACCTAGCAGTTCGAAAGCACGTAAAAAATGCAAGTAGAAAAATAGGGACCCCCTTTGGTGGGAAGGGAACAGCGTTCCGTGGGCCTTTGGCATTGAGTCATGCCGGCCACATGACCACGGAGACGTCTTCGGACAGCGCTGGCTCTTTGGCTTTGAAATGGAGAGGAGCACCGCCCCCTAGAGTCGGGAACGACTAGCACGTATGTGCGAGGAGAACCTTTACCTTTACCTTATAAATATAATATCATATATAGTGCAAAATACATTAACAATCAAAACCCCTTGGGAGCAAGGAAACTTTTTGGGGTGAAAACGCACACGCAACCTGATGTTCAAAACCCCGAAAACTAAGTCACGCAAAAGCAAACTTTTGTTTTTCAAAGTCCCAAGAAAGAGGGAAAAAAATCTTTTCTACTCTAGTGATCGAAAGGCAAATTTTGGGGCAGCCAAATTCAAATTTCGAGGCTCCCCTTCCCGGCACTCCAAAAGATTACGCCAAGTTTTTTTTTTGCTGCCGTTTTTTTCCCCCCCAGGAGACACACTTTCTACATGCAGGGAAGACGGGCTGAGACACGCGAGAAACGCTGCAGGCTGAGACAAAATCTGGTTGAGGAAGGAAAAACGCCACTGACTCTTCCTCTATTCAGAACATGCTGTTCTTTGGAAAAATAGAAAAAAAAAAAAAAGAAGACCAAAACGGGTCAGGAAAATCTGCCCTGGGTTTATTACATAACTAACCGTTTTGCAAGCTGCGTTTCCGCTAACGAAGATGCCCGAGTTGTTGTTTCAGAGGGAACAGATATGCAATTTCTCCCTTGATGCTGGCTTCTCTCATAATCTGGTTTCCTCGCAGCTAGCTCGAACGAAAGGAAACGAGGACTGGCTTTTGGCTCCCTGAGATAGCCGAGCCTTGCGCTTAAAACACTCTCGGCCACCAAGAGGCTCTAAAACCACAGTTACTACAAATCCCATCATCACCAGCATTCACCAATAGCTGTGGCTTGGTGAATCCAGAGCTCTGCTCCTCATTCTTGTGGCGGGGAGTTCCACAGGCCCAACTAGGCAAGGTGGTTTTCGGTGGCTGGGAAAAAGCCAAAGCAGGAGAGGGTTAACGGCCGTTGAATCAGGGTGACTCACTGGCTGGCGATTTAATTCCCTGTGCAAAGCTTTGGGAAGAGGCTTCAGATCTCGTTCTCACACTCCGACGTGCCCAAGCCGCTTCCTCCCCAGCCGTAAAAACAGATCCAAATAATTATAACAGGCCAGCAAAACAAACAAACCCCAATAATCTTATGTTTTTAGGATGAATTGGCAATGCCTTCCTCGAAAGAGCGGGGGCCTTTGGAGGCAGCCCAGAGTGGGGGGGAAACAGGGGGCCATGCCCATCAGGTGGGCATGCCAAACTCACCTGCAAGACCAAACCCATTGGAAGACCCAGAATGCAAGGCAGCTTTGAAACAGGTAGTCCTCAACTTACGACCACAACAGAGCCCCAACATCTGTGTTGCTAAGCGAGACAGTGGTCCGGTGAATATTGTAAGATGTTACTACCGTGTTTCCCCGAAAATAAGACCCAACCGGAAAATAAGCCCTAGCATGATTTTTCAGGATGCCCGTAATATAAGCCCTACCCCCAAAATAAGACCCAGTTAAGATTGTCAGCCAGATGGATGCATTTAGTACCGTATTTCCCCCCAAAATAAGACCCAACCAGAAAATAAGCCCTAGCATGATTTTTCAGGATGCTCGTAATATAAGCCTTACCCCCCAAAATAAGCCTCAGTTAAGATTGTCAGCCAGATGGATGCATTTAGTACCGTATTTTCCCCAAAATAAGACCGAACCAGAAAATAAGCCCTAGCATGATTTTTCAGGATGCTCGTAATATAAGCCCTACCCCCAAAATAAGCCCCAGTTAAGATTGTCAGCCAGATGGGTGCATTTAGTACCGTATTTCCCCCCCAAAAAATAAGACCTAACCAGAATATAAGACCTAATGCATCTTTTGGAGCAAAAAAATTAATATAAGACCTGGTCTTATTTTTTGGGGAAACACAGTAATTGAAAAACTGAAGTGGATCACTTAACAAACATGGCAGGAAAAGTCGAAAGGAGGAGAAAAACTCACTTAACAAATTTCTCACGAGCAACATATACCTATTGGGCTCAATTGTGGTGGTAAGTCGAGAACTACCTATATTTTTAATCACAAGTTCAAACAGATATGTATGTCAGGTGGACGGCCCCTATATATGTCACCTCCCGCCTTTCCTTTTGCTAATTTATTTCCAAATATTGTCATTTTTCATTCTTTGCATCCATGTCTCCCTTCTCCTGCTTGACGTTCAGGCACCTCAGCTTCCTGGACTGCGCACCCAGGACATTGTCACTGGCCAGATGTTGCACTACAAGTCCCAGGAGCCCCTGCCAGGAGCAAAGAATGCTGGGAAACGTAGGCCAGACCCTTCTAAAGCCACCAACCCCTTCCCTTCTTTCTAAATTTCAGATAAATCTCTGCTAATGTTAACTTTCCCCCGAATGGATCAATTTGCAAAGGAAAAGAATTACACCCCCGTTTCTAATCCCAGGGTATAACCAGCACCCCAAAACCAGCTTTTAAACCTCGAGGGGAAATAATTGACTAAGAAATAGACCAAGAAGTTCCCTAGCCACAAAGCATAATCCTAGGCCAGCTAGGGAATTCTGGGAGTTGAAGTCCACGCTTCTTCAAGTTGCAAAATGGAGAAACATGGCTTAAATCGGCTGGCTAGGGAATTCTGGGAATTGAAGTCCACGCTTCTTCAAGTTGCAAAATGGAGAAACATGGCTTAAATCGGCTGGCTAGGGAATTCTGGGAGTTGAAGTCCAGGCCTCTTCAAGTTGCAAAATGGAGAAACATGGCTTAAAGCTGGTTATGAGTTGTGGACTTCAACTCCCAGAATTCCTGCTGGCTCAGGAATTCTGGGAGTTGAAGTCCGCAAGTCCTAAAGGCGCCAGCATTCTCCATCATCTTTGGCTTAAAGGCCTAAAGTTCTCTCCCCCACTTTTAAAACTAGAAACATGGGAGGTTGAGCAGGATAATGTCCTAATATTACCTCTCATTCCCCATTTTTTCATTATGCAGAAATGTAGTTGGCCTCCTTAGATAATTAATGGGATGCTAGTCCCATATTAAGGCTCAACTCCCAAACACATGATCAGGATTGCCATCAATAATGATTATTTCTAATATCTGCCTCTCATTTCTCAAGCCTGACCACAGGGTTTCCCGGCTCATTCCCACACACGGAATGCACCTTCTCGTGGCTGGGCTCGCTCGCCGACATCCTGGAAGCCGTGGGAAACTATGGCGCGCTACCCGTTTGCCGAGCCACACAAATAAGCATGCGAAGGCCACAATAACACCAGCCATTTGCCTATCAAATGCTCTGCAGCCCACTGCATCCCTTAAAACTATGTTCCAAGGATAGGCGTGGATGCGTGGTCAAACCTGATTTGGCAGGGGATGATGGGCAATGTGTTGTTTTCTTGCCTGGGCCCAAAGCGCATGGTTTTCCTGAATAAGGTTGTAAAAATTCTATGCATGTAACCAGTCCTGCCTTGTTTAGTGTGTGCCCCCCCACATGTTTTTCCCGAAAATAAGACCCGGTCTTATATTTTTGGGGGTGACAAAATAAGCACTAGGACTTATTTTTGGTGTAAGGCTTAATTTTGGGGGAAACACGATAGATAGGTAAAGGTTCCCCCTCGCACATCTGTGCTAGTTGTTCCTGACTCTAGGGGGCGATGCTCATCTCCGTTTCAAAGCCGAAGAGCCAGCGCTGTCCGAAGACGCCTCCGTGGTCATGTGGCCGGCATGACTCAACGCCAAAGGCGCACGGAACGCTGTTCCCTTCCCACCAAAGGGGGTCCCTATTTTTTCTACTTGCATTTTTTACCTGCTTTCGAACTTCTAGGTTGACAGAAGCCGGGACAAGTCACAGGAGCTCACTCGGTTATGCAGCACTCGGGACTCGAACTGCTGAATTGCGGACCTTTTGATCGACAAGATTACCCACTGAGCCACCGCGTCCCTTCTGGTAGGAAGATAAATAGATAGATAGATAGATAGATAGATAGATAGATAGATGGGTGGGCGGATGGATATAGACAGATAGACAGACAGACAGACAGACAGACAGATAAATAGATAGATAGGATGTATTCTTTCAATACAGTAATATATATATATGAGAAAAAGAAAGACGGTATAAAAAATAAACATATATTTATATGTTCTGCCTTCCTTTCTCGAGAATATTTTTCCTCCATCTTCTTTGGTCTTTTTAAATCTCCAAATCATCATTTCAATCTACTCTCTTCTTTCAACTTAAACCATTGTGTCCCCCGCCCCCACTTTAAACTCAAAGCTGAACCTTGTGGCACCTTAACCACAAGAGTTCAGTTACATAATTAAAAAAAAAAAAAAGTGTTTGCACATCAAAAGCTTAACCCGTTTAGTAGCATTTTTAAAAAGGCACCAGTTATATCACCTCCGCCAACATGAGTTGGCAAAAAAAGGAAGATAAAACTTCCTAGATTTGAGTTTTCCTACATATCAAGTTAATAATAATAATAATAATAATAGGATGCAGGAGAAAATTTGGACTTAAATCAAACGCATCTCAGTCTTCCAACCCTCCAAGCAATGATTTGGGGATGAAACGGATTATAGAAGCATCCTGGTTTAATTTCCACCTGCATCAAACCGAGTTCGGGCTTTTGATCCAAGCAAGCCAACTCTCTGAGCACAGTTGCGTCCTCCTAAACGTTGAAATGTTAACCACTGAAAGCAAATGCCTCTCCTGTCTGGCTATGTAGGTCAAAATGAAGTTTCTAGTCCTCAGTATATCTCTTATGGAATTCCCCAATTCACCCACCCCCGGAGTGTTTTAAGTTATAACTGCCTTCTAACAAACTGCCAAAAGACTTGGAAGTTGTGTGGATGAGAACAAGCATCTCCTAAGATATTTTACACTTTCTCGCAGAGGTAGTATTCGGCAAACTGGTAGTAATAAAATGCAAACCCACTGCTGCTTTCTCAGGCATTTCAAAAACAAATGGATGCAAATTTTTAAGTGAGATAGACTACTCCGGGAGAGGAGGGTTGTCATCCCAACAAGCAATTCAAAATTCTCTCTTTTATTTTATTTTTTTGGCTCGTTTCTGGAAACAACCAATGCCAGTACTTGCTTCCATTTGTCTCATGTGTCCAGCACCTGAAAGCAGAACAAGAAACAATGGATGGAAACTAAGCAAGGAGAGAACCAACCTAGAACTAAGGAGAAACTTCCTTGCAGTGAGAACAATTAACCAGTGGAACTACATGCCACCAGAAATTTGTGGGAGCTCCATCACCGGAAGCTTTTAAGAAGAGATTGGAGAACCGTTTATCCAGAATGGTATATGGCAATGATGAACCCTTTTCGCTGTCGTGTGCCAAAAGCAGGGGGTGTGCAGGGGGGGGTCGTGCATGTGTGTGCCCACACCCATGATTCAATGCCCCCCAAGCCCCACCCCCCTGTGCATGTGCACGCAACCCCTCCCCCCCTGCTTCCCCCACTTTTGGCACACGACGGCAAAAAGGTGACCGATGGGCCCAGTAGCTCATTTTTCGCCCTCCCCAGGCTCTGGAGGCTTTTTTGGAGCCTGGGGAGGACAAAAACAGCCTTCCCCACCGCCCTGGAGGCCGGAAACAGCCAATTTCCCAACTTCTGGTGGGCTCGGAAGGCCCAAAAATCAGTTGGCTGGTGCGCTGGAGCTGACCAAGGGCAACGCTTACATGCCCGGGTGGGTCGCCATCACGGATATATGGTTTCCTGCTTGAGCAGGGGGTTGGACTAGCTGACCTTCAAAGCCCCTTTAAATTCTATCATACTGTCAAAATTTCTACAATTTATTCCCTGCTTCCTACTGTTAAGCCCAGGATGGTCTTTGTGTGATGCTCAAAAGGTGGGGGAACCATCATATATCCCCAGGCAGGCTGGATTTTGTTTGCCAATGCAGGAAGATCGATCACCATTATCTCCATCGTTTGTTTTGTTTTTCAATTGAAGTGGCTAGTCCTTAAGTGACTGCAAAAGGGAAGAGATTTTGCAAAAAATTAAAAATCTGGAGGAACTTCCCGTGTAGGGTGGAGCTCAATTTCTCCGCCTCCGCAAAGCCCCATTCACAAAAAAAAAAGAGGAAGCGGAAAACTGTTTTAAGGAAAAACAGATTTTTAACCAGGGTTGTTTATTTTATTTTATTTATTTATTTTTTTGTTTTAAATCATGGCTCAAGTTTTAAAACTTTTAAAGCAGGACACCCTGCCAAGGTGCCTAGGAAATTCCTGCCTCCCATGAGATAACAATCTTATGTTAATCGAGCCTTGCTCAACCCAGTGATTTCCAAAGGCCGCCTTCCTACATTCATGTTTATATTCTGACTGATTCATAATCTAAACTAAAGGAATGGAATCCCCAATTGATTTTAAAGAGAAGAATCATTTTGCATGCAAAACGAATTCAAGAGACGGACTATAAATTCAATTATTGTTGGAAAATAACACACAACAGAGGAAGGCTCAGTATGGCTAAAAGCTTTCCACAAACCTAGGTTTTATCCTAGTTTAATGGTTATCCTTTCCTCCACCCCTTTTTGTGAATAGATTCACAATTTTTTACCTTCAACCACGTTTTACTAAAATCAGCTAGGATCGTCCCAGAAATGCCTCGCCACTTTTCTTACCTAACAAAAAACTCCCAGCATCCTTTATGCTTTTCAAGGCATGTTGGGAAGTGTAGTCCAGGAACATCTGGCTAAGGTTGGATTTATTTATTTATTTAATCAAATTTCTATACCGCCCTACTCCCGAAGGACTCAGGGCGGTGAACAGCCAAGATAAAATACAGATAATACAAATATTAAAAATCCCTTAAAATTATTAAATATTTTGGATTTTATACTTTTGGAGCCACAGCTTGCTTCTTATCTCTCCTCCCCACCCCCCAAACCACCATTCCTAGCTTTTGATCCTCAACATTTCAGGCTCGGTTACCATGTTCACATATTCTCATTTAAATCAGGTTGGTTATGAAAAGGGCTTGGCCTTCCCAGCTAAATGGAAATATTTGATTCTGAGTTTCCTTTGTGGCAGGTGACCAAAATCTGTTTGGGGGAAAAAGGCCTGGGGCAGGGTGCAAATTATTCAGCAAAACTTCCGGCTGGCTGCCAGACAAGAGTTTGAAACCTCAAACCGACTACGCCAAATTATGCCACCTTCCAAAGCAAAAAAAAAAAAAAAAAAAAACCCTAAAAGAAAACAGAACAAAATGCGCTCACGTGCTATCAAAAAGATAATAATTGCATAACGATGTTTTGCTGTCGTACCACAACTTAACAGCAAACAGTTGTGAAACTAAGGAGACAATAGAATTGGGAAAGGAGAGAACGACCTCTGAAATAGCCAAATTAAATCAAGATCAATATTGGGATGGAGTGAATTGGCTTGAAGGGAAGACTCTCTCTCACTCCCCCCCCCTCCTTTCCCTGCCTCCCAAATTTCAATTTTTAAAAAAGAACTTTCTGCTGAAATTCCACCGGGTTGAACCTCAAGGGGCCTGCATTATTAGTCCTCCAAATTTTTTTTTAAAAAAATATCCAATTCTTCCCAAGGAAAGCTGCAATCAAGGGCAAACACTGTAATAAAAACATCGTGCCGGTTTGCCAGATTGCAAGATATCCCTTTAAAAAAAAAAAAAAACAGCAGTTGACTAACTTTAACAAATGCCTGGCTTAAAAGTTGCACCAACTGGCAAATTACGGGCAGGTTTCCTAACCTTGGCAACTCAAGAGGCGTGTGGATTACAACTCCCAGAATAAAAATAACACAATAAAATATTCCAATATTTAGAATAGAATATTTTGCTGGCTGGATGCTAAGGTGAAATTTCTCTTAAGTCAGACAGAGCAGAGCAGAGCAGAGCAGAGCAGAGCAGAGCAGAGCAGAGCAGAGCAGAGCAGAGCAGAGAAGAGAAGAGAAGAGTAGAAGAGTAAAGTAGAGTAGAGTAGAGTAGAGTAGAGTAGAGTAGAGTAGAGTAGAGTAGAGGAGGAGAGGAGAATAGAATAGTAGAGTAGAGTAGAGTAGAGTAGAGTAGAGTAGAGTAGAGTAGAAGAGTAGAGTAGAGTAGAGTAGAGTAGAGTAGAATAGAGGAGGAGAATAGAATAGAATAGAATAGAATAGAATAGAATAGAATAGAATAGAATAGAATAGAATAGAACCTCTTAAAAACTTCCAGTGTTTTTAATCCCCAGAGGGATTCTGGGAGTTGTAGTTCACACGCCTTCGAGTTTGCCAAGGTTCGGAAACCTGGCATTACCCAATGCAATTTAGGCCAAAACAATGCATTTTCCCTCCGCTTTACTTTACAAACTGTTTAATGACACCGATATTATTTGTGATTTTCTAGACCTGTTTATTGCAACAAACAAACAAACAAACAAAAAAATCCATCCATTGCATTTACCCCCTTCGGTCCCCCCAAAATGCAGGCCCCAGAAGATAACCTAGGAAAGTCCACACAGGCTCTTTAAACTAGGATTTTGCCCACCCCAAACCAGAATGCGGTCCACACGGGGTTTGCCAATGTGGATTTGCAGGATATTTTCTCGGCCTATCCTCTCGCAACAAACTTCACATTTTAATCCATGTTTCGGTTCTGAAAGGAGAACATCGAGAACCTGACCGGCCACATTCCACCTGCCCTGGTGCTGCAGGACTCCAACCCCCATCATTCCCTGCCATCCAATGTCCTCAGTTTCCCTACCCTCAGTTCTTTCAGCCCAAGGATCAAATCCACCCTTCATTTCCCCACTTGCAAAACAGGGAACAGAACAGGGACTCCTACAGAGAGGCGACTCTCCCCACAACATTGCACTGGTTTGGCCCTCAGCGAATGGGACTGCAGGATATCATGGCTTGTTTAGCTGTCTTTGTAAACCATGGTTTAGCATGCAGCGGGGATTAACTTAATTCAGTTAACTTAAACTAAAATGTTTTTTTTTTCTTTGCTGTGTGCTATGAAGAGGGCAGTTTTTCCATCTGTAGGAAACGTGTCGTAGAGGAGGGTCCCACTGGCTGGGAATGATGGAAATTGTAGTAAACAAGAGGCTCAAGAAGCAAAAAAAGACAGGCTTGTAAGTTTCGTAACTCAAAAGGAAAAACCACTTGTGTCAATCCCACCCATCCTATAAAAATATATAAGAAATTAGAAATATTAGAAAATCAAATGCAAGCTTTAAAACAGAAGTCGGGTTCAGCCAGCACGGAAAACCATGGTTTATTCTGAACATGGCTTGTTGGGAGAAGCAGAACTGGCTAGATTTAAACCTACCCACCCCACACACAAGGTTGCTGAATAAGCCACAATCAGAGGGGCCCACCCATCACACAGCTCATTTTCAACCATCATTTGACCAAGAAGCCGAGACGCCTTCACCCAGCTTTCAATCATGGTTTGCTGAATAAACCATAATGAGTAGGCTCCCAAATGAGCAAGAAGTATCCCATTTCAGGCACAGAGTTGTTTGTTAACTTTGCATTATGAAAACAAAAAATACTTCGCGGCCTACCTTACAGGGTTATTGTACTGGACACAGCAAGCTGCTATAAACCAGCTGGTCGCGGCACGACAAATATGGGTGAGGCTGGTTTAAACTGCTGGCTTGCTACTTCCTATCTTAGTCACCGATGCAGCTCTGGAAAAGCTAATTATTAGCAGTCCTATTTTAAAGGGGTACCAGCTCTATATTAAATATTCTAACCATTAGGCTTTTCAAGATTTTTTTAAAAATGGTTTTAATAGCTTTGAAAAGGCAGCAGATCAGAGAAATTTCCAAATTTTAGGGGGGAAAAATATTCCTTTTTTTTTCCTTTTATTCACAGGGGCTGCTAAACCTAAAGTCCAGAAACACCCCCCCTCTCCAAAATAGGGTCCCGAACACAGGGATTAAGAAGAGTGATGCAAACAAAAAAGCAAGGTTACGCAAACAAGGAACAACTCCATTACTCCCTTAGTAGTCTCACCCAGGAACTCAATCAGAGGCACAACAGGCAGGTTTTAATCTCCCTCCTTCCCTAAATAATGCAAATGAGCTTTTTTCTTTTTGCTCAATGGAATATCAAGACTTTTGGCTGCTTTTAAAAACCTCTGCATGGCCCTAAAAATGCTGATTTAGCTCTTTATCCCCACTCTTTAAAAAAAAGCTTCCAAGCCCCACCCCAGTGCAGATTTATCATCATCATCATCATCATCATCATCATTATTATTTTGGCAGAACTTTTGCAAACGAACCAATCTCCAATGGTGGATTTACCAAGTTTGTTTCTCCTCCGGCTTGCAGTGTGTGTGTGTGTGCGCGTGTATCTCAACACAACAGTTGTGTGAACCCTGGATGGGGGGTTCATTTTGTAAGCCCATCAGACCTCCACCCACTGAGTTTGCAACCCAGCGCCGATGAAAGGTGGTGAAAACCCAGAAAGATGCAGGATTCAAAAGCTAGAGGAGGGGGGGGGGAAAGAATGGACTGCCCTCCGTCTGAAAAGGGTATAAGGGTCTTCCTGCTTAAGCAAGGGGTCAGACTAGATGTCCTCCAAGGTCCCCCTTCCACCTCTTGTTTTCTGATGGGTTTGATTGAACAAGCTCGCCTCCAGAAAGTTGTGAATGCTCCATCCCTGGAGGCTTTCAAAAAGAGCCTGGATAGAAATGGCACAGGGTTCTCCTTGCTTGAGCAAGTGGGGGGGTCAGACTGGATGACCTCCCAAGGTCCCTTCCACCTCTTTCTTTTCTGATGGGTTTGATTGAACAGCTCTCTGCCTCCAGAAAGTTGTGGGTGTGCTCCATCCCACCGGAGGCTTTTATAAGAGCCCGGATAGCTCTTTTGAGATGTTAGATTTTTAATTGCCTATGGGTTTTATAGTTATAGTTATATAGTTTATTATATTTATATACCACCCTCTCTCCCGAGCGACTGGGGCGGTGAACAGCCAGCAAATAAAATACACAGATACAAAATTTAAAACAATATTAAAATCCAATTAAATCAATTTGGCCCATAGTTAAAAGCTCTATATTAAAACCCCTAATTTTTTAAAACAATTCTTTTTAAAAAGAGTAGGTCAGGCCAGCCCGGCTTGATGAAACAAAAACGTCTTTAGGGCAGTTCGGAAAATTGGGATGTTTTAAATTTTGGGCCAAAGTTGTGTCATTCTTTTAACCAATTTTCAATTTTGTATTGGTTTTTTTTTTTTTTGGCTGCGCACCGCCCTGAGTCCGAAAGGAGAAGGGCGGCATACAAAATTTAATAAAATAAATAAATAAATAAATAATAATAATAATAATAGAAATGGCACAGGGCCTAATTTAATTGATAGTTTGAAATTATGGGCCAGATTCTATTTAATCAGTTTGAAATCATTATTTTAACTTTTGTGTACCAATGTTTTTATTTCGGCTGTTCAGCGCCCTGAATCCGAAAGGAGAAGGGCGGTATACAAATTAATTAATGAATTAATTAATGCTTGAGTGTGGGGGTCAGCCTGGATGACCTCCCAAGGTCCCTTCCACCTCTTTATTTTCTAATGGAGAAAAGCCCCCTTTCCCCACAGGCCTACCTTGCAGGGCTGGCAAAATAGCCTCCCTCCCCCACCAACCCCCCCCACCTACCCAAAAAAATCGGCAGGCACGCGCGTTTGCGCTCCCATAGGCAAAAGCCCCCAGCAGAAGCAAGCGCGCAAAGTTAGTCGCGATCCAAAGCCGGGCCAAGAGATCCAGAGGTCCATAGCGGTGGGGAGGGAAAGAAGAGAGATTGCTCATTGTGAATCAATCCTCTCCCCCCCCGCCACTCCTCCTCTTCCTCCTCCAGTCGGGAGCGCCCCTTCCCCAATTGCACCTCCAGCTCACCCACTCGCTTCATCCGGATCAGAGCTTGCAAAACGCGCACCTTCGCCGGGCTGCAACGCCGACCCCCAACCTACCCCTCTCCTTCTCTCCTGGCCAAGATCTGCCACTGGAGCCTCGGTTTTGCAAGAAGAGCCTCCCGACCCCGCAACTCTTTCCTTTAAACTCGCGTTCGGGTTGACCCGGGTCGTGAGAACGCGGCGGGAAAGCAGCAGAATCGATCCCCGCGGTTCGCCCGCAGGCCGGAGTCCGCCGCGGGGGCGCCGAGCGCTCTAATAGCAAGCGCGTCGCCCCATCACATGAGCCGCCGAACCCGCCCAAGCTCCGGCTCCGCTCCTCCTTCTTAAGGGCGACCGGCCGAATAGCTCTTCTGCCATCAAGAAGGAAGAGATGGAAATGGGGGACCTTGGGAGGTCATCCAGTCCAACCCCACCTCCCCTTGCTTAAGCAGGAGACTCTGTGCCATTTCTATCCAGGGTCTCCAGTGATGGAGCACACCCACAACTTCTGGAGGTGAGCTTGTTCAATCAAACCATCAGAAAATAAGAGATGGAAGGGACCTTGGGAGGTCATCCAGTCCAACCCCTTGCTTAAGCAGACCTGGCCTATACCCTTTCAGACAACTGGTTGTCCAGGCTCTTCTTGAAAGCCTCCGGTGGTGGAGCACTTGCAACTTCTGGAGACGAGCTGTTCAATCAAACCATAAGAGATGGAAGGGACCTTGGGAGGTCATCCAGTCCAACCCCCCCCCCTTTTACTCAAACAGTGCCATTTCTGTCCAGGCTCTTCTTATAAAAGCCTCCAGCAGGATGGAGCACACCCACAACTTTCTGGAGGCGAGCTGTTCAATCAAACCCATCGGAAAAGAAAGAGATGGAAGGGACCTTGGGAGGTCATCCAGTCCGACCCCCACTTGCTCAAGCAAGGAGACCCTGTGCCATTTCTATCCAGGCTCTTTTTGAAAGCCTCCAGTGATGGAGCATTCACAACTTTCTGGAGGCAAACTGTTCAATCAAACCCATCAGAAAAGAAAGAGATGGAAGGGGGACCTTGGAGGACATCTAGTCTGATCCCTTGCTGAAGCAGGAAGACCCCTTATACCTTTTTCAGATGGAGGGCAGTCCATTCTTTCCCCCTCCAGCTTTGAATCTGGCATCTTTCTCTTCTTATAAAAGCCTCCAGCAATGGAGCACACCCACAACTTCTGGAGACGAGCTTGTTCAATCAAACCATCAGAAAAGAAGAGATGGAAGGAACCTTCGAGGTCATCCAGTCCAACCCCTTGCTTAAGCAGACCTGGCCTATAACCTTTCAGACAAGTGGCTGTCCAGGCTCTTCTTGAAAGCCTCCGGTGGTGGAGCACTTGCAACTTCTGGCAGACAAGCTGTTCAATCAAACCATCAGAAAAGAAGAGACGGATGGGACCTTGGAGGTCATCCAATCGAACCCCGTGCTCAAGCAGGAGACCCTATCTATACCCTTTCACACAAGTGGATATCCAGGCTCTTCTTAGAAAAGCCTCCAGTGTGATGGGAGCCCTTGCAACTTCTGGCAGACGAGCTGTTCCATCAAACCATCGGAAAATAGAGCTGGAGGGGACCTCGGAGGTCATCCAGTCCAACCCCGCTGCTCAAGCAGGAGACCCTGTACCATTTTTATCCAGGCTTTTCTTAAAAGCCTCCAGTGATGAAATTCCTCCTTAATTCCAGGTTGGTTCTCTCCCTGGTTAGTTTCCACCCTTTTTGCTTCTTGTCTTGCCTTCTGGCTGTTTGGAAAAATAGCTTTGACTCCTCCTTCTTTCTGACAACCCCTCAAATATCAGAACCCGGCTATCGTGTCACCCCCTAATCCTTCTTTTCGTTAAAATAGACACACCCAATTCCTTTGAAATACTAGAAAATATTGTAGATTTTGCTCCCCAAGCTTGTTTCGATGTAGTTTCTGAACGTTTTGTTACCAGTCTAGGTAACGTCATCAGTAGAACTGTCTGATCCTATTCTCCTTAGCTTATAAATGTCTTGAGTGCCAATGCTGTCAATTGGTCAGTTGGTTGGTTGTGCATTGGCAGCTATATTTAAATTACACCCAATTCCTGCCAACTGTTCTTCATAGGTTTTAGCATATATGTGTTCTGCCCCGGCCAAGGACCCCAAAGAAAGAAACACACACGAAGTCTGTACAAACTTTAGTTTACTAAATTAAATCAGTCTTTTTCAAACAAAGGCTGTTAATTAGCTTTCTTAACAGCCTACAAGGATCCAAATAATAAAATAATCGTAATCTTACTAGGGTTGGCAGAATGCCCAGAAGCAATTTGCAGGAAACTGATAAAGAGAACTAAGATCAAGACGTGAAAGAATATGAACGAAGTTGTTCCCTGCAAATTGCTTCAGTTGGCGTTCTTCCTTAAATAGGCTAAGGGAGTGGCCAATTAGCCTCAAGTCTTACTCTCGAGGAGACCTCCTCCTGAGGAGCTACTCCTGCCTTTTGGCAGCTCTGCGCGCTCGTGCATCGAGAAGAGGCTCCTCCTCTTCGTCCTCTTCACCCATGGAAGCTTCTAGAGGTTCTGAAGGCCCTGGCTGAATCCCCGTCTCTGGCACCACATCTTCTCCAGCCTCCTCACTGTCCGACTCGAGCGCCAGCTGCACAGGCTGCTGGCGCAGCACCACACCAGCCTCCTCGCTGTCGGAATCAGCTACTAGCTGCACAGGCCGCTGACGGGCCACAACATTATGTCAACGGACTGTCGGTGAGATCGGGACGGTGTGAGGAGGGCGGGCGGGCCCCGTTTACTCAGGGACGCAGGTATGCCTCGACTTACAACAGTCCGTTTAGTGACCGTTCAAAGTTATAGCGGCATTGAAAAAAAAAGGGATGACCGTTTTTCACACTTTTATGACCATAATTCGGACCTTGGCCAATGATTCGTATTTACCACGGCCCCGGATCGTGTGATTCCCTTTTGTGGCCTTCTGATGAGCAAAGTCAGTTGGGGGGGCAACGGGGGGAGGGACCAGGTTCACTTAACACCCGTGTTAACTAATTTAACCGCTGTGGTGTTTCACTTAACAACGGTGGCAAGGAAGGTCGTAAAACGGGGCAAAATTCACTTAGCAAAACTTTCACTTAGCAGGAGGTCTTCTAGTCCAACCCCCTGCTTAGGCAGGGAAGTAAGAGATATATTATGCCCATTTTATGGATGGGGCGTTAACAGAGTGAGGCTGTCTTCTCACTGTAGCTGTGTGCACCACCGATTAGCCAATGTTTTCCCTGCGTCAGAGATCGTCTCTTGCCTTCCCTTCGGCACAAATGGGTTGTTCTTCCTTATCTCCCAGCAGCTGTGTGTTCAGGACTGTTGTGTTGTGTACCACTCAAGCTTGTTGTTTTCTTGCGTGGCCAGACCCCAAGCGCGCTAACAAAAAGCTCTTTTGTGACGGATGCCACCGACAGCTGCCAATCCGGTTTCAAGGAAAACAAGAGTTTTGCCTGACCTTCTTCGTCATTTTTTTTTTTTTTTTGAAAACAGACTTCACATTTTCGCCACTGTTGCACAAGCTAGAAGCGTGTGTGTGTGTGTGTTTGTGTGTCAAAACTACGCAACCGCCCACGCAACACCGCACCGGCTTTGCATACACTGGAGACACAACAGCTGGCTTGCTTTAACGTGAAACACAACTCACACCCCCGGCTTAGTTGGAACGGAAACGATCCCCCAATCATTGCAGGGGATCGTTTCCAATTGGAGGGAAATTCCCAACTCACACCCCAATTGGGGGGTAATCGCAAGAACCCCCCCCCCCCAAAAGAGCCTCCTTGGCTGCAGGCAGTCTATCGCAAAAGCCCAACCCCAAGAGCAAAAGCCAGCGAATGCAAGAGAACAAACGATTTATTACAATTTTCTTTTTACAAAAATTTCTTTTAAAAAATTATTATTTCAGGCGTATAAATACCGAACATCGATCCTTTTGGACAAAACAGGAAGATTTCAGTTTAAAAATATCAGTAGTATTGAAAATGGCAAGTGGAAAATATCGGTTTAAATCAAGAGGTTTTTTTTTTTTTCAAACACTGCCACTTTAAGGGGTGTGGACCTCAACTCCCAGAATTCCCCAGGCTGGCTTGGGAATTCTGGGAGTTGAAGTCCACACACCCCTTAAAGTAGCCAAGCTTGAAAACACTTTAGCAGGAAATAGGTCTTTAAGGCACTTTCTTATTATTGCAATAATTCCGTCAAACATCGATCATCTCTAGTTTAAATTCAGAAGAAACAAACATGATTTGTCCCATTTTTTTTTTAATGCTAGCATAGACTTCTGTAATTGGCTGCCCTCCTGGGTTTAAAAGAATTACAGTCCCTATCACCCCCACCCGGCCATCTTTTGCTGTTTTTCATTTTTTTTTTTTGCAAAACATTCTATCCTGAAAATTCTAAAAATTAGGAAAGGGCACCACCTGGTGGTAAAATTACATTTCTCTATTTTAGCCCGTTTTAGCAACTGTTTTGACCCCAAATCAAAACCAGATTGCAAGATCTAGATCTCCGATCTAGAGCAGGATTATGCCGATTTGAATCGGAGGGGCGCCACAGCAAAGTTAGCAAAACTTTGCTTGCTTAAGAGATGCAATTTTTTTTGTACCTCTAAGCCCAAATCTCCACAGGCCAAAAACAACCTGCCTTTTTTCCATACCCAAAAGGAGCAAAAAAAAATCTCAGAACCTATATTGGTCCACACCGGAACATCGATATACCTGCTTAATTTTATCCCAAAACTGAATTTCTGGAAGTAGAAAGTCTTGCAGACTGTATATATTTTGAACTCTGTGAGGTAGTTTGTTTTAAATAACTCCCGAAGGGGGGGAAACTGAGGCACACAGCACTAAGTTGTTCCTTGATCCGGAAGGTAGCAAAGAACTGAAAAAAAAAAAATATTTCCTACCTCTCCCACTTTTCCACTTGGAAGCTTCCAGAGGTTTTTTAAAATAACTCCCGAAGGGGGAAACTGAGGCACACAGCAAACTTTTGTCCCTTGACTGGGAAGGTAGCAAAGAACTGAAAAAAAATATCTCCTACCTCTCCCGATTTCCCCACTTGAAAAGTTCCAGAGTCCAATCTTAGCCGGTGGAACTCAGCGCCACAAGGTGTGGTAATGAATGCCCTCTCTGATGGCTCAATTAACAAGAATTTGATAAATTAATAAAGGGAGGAGGAAGCGCACTGCACGTTGTTTCAATGAAGCACGGCTACTGACAAACAGTAAGCCACTTCCTGGGTGGAGAAAATCTGGCTGGCTGTTATTAAGACAATTTAATGAGGAGAAAAACAGCCTAGCCTGCGGTGATCCATTAAATATATTTTTTTAAAATGGCGGGATTTTTCCCCCTCAATTCACCCTCCCCCGACAATTTTCACACCACACATTGAAGGATTTCTGCTGAGAAACGCCAGGTTGGGGGCAGAGGGTGTGTGAGCGACCCACAGCTTCAGAAACATCACCCCATTAAAGATTCATAGTCGATGTACCAAGAAACCTGCCCATTTTGGGGCTTTACGCCCGATATTGGCCATTTCTGGGGCTCGTTCCCTGCTCGACTAACAATAGAGACAGTCTCGTGTTTGCTTTTCCCCATCACTAAGACGGACACCTGTCTGGCTTTGTTGATAAGCGGCAGAGTGACCGTCATACGCTGGTGAGGTTTCGTGGGGCTCTCGGCGAAGATGACGTCCTTATCCCCCTCTAGGCCGGCCGAGGATGGGAAGAGAGAGGCGGTATGTCCGTCGGTGCCCATTCCCAGGATAACCAGGTCGAAGCTGGAGTTGGCCACCAAGGCCCCGATCTCGTTGGCGTACAACTCCGGCCCTCGGTCCTCTTCCACGCAAAGTCGACGGTTGAGATGTACCGGCATCGGATGGATGTTGAAATAAGGAATCCGGATATGTTGGAGTAAGTGCTGGTGCAAGTGGCCGAAATTCGATTCCGGATCGGCGAGCGGGACGCAGCGCTCGTCCACCATCCATAAGTGAGTCTGCTTCCACGGGAAGCCGTAACAATGCCTGCTGAGTTGCCTGAACAAGACCAAGGGGCTCGAGCCGCCGGAAAGCGCCAAGTGGAATTCTCCGCGCCTCCGGATGGTGTCGAGCGCCGCGGTTTCTATGTCGGATGCCAGACGGCCAATGAGGTCGTCTGCCCAGGCGGTAACCAACCGGCTCTCTCGAAAGGTGGAAAGCAGGGTCTGAAATCTGTCGGCGGTGTGTTTATCCTCGGGATCGATCACCTCCAGCGTCTCTCTTGCTATGAAAGCCACTTCCTTGCCGACCATCTCGAAATCTAACAGGTTCCCGTTTTCTGGGCCTCCAGGATACAGGCGGGGCGATTCGTGGCTCAGGTGATCCAGCAACGGGGACCAAAACGCCCACGAAGCCAGCAAGTTCTCCGTGGTGATGAAGGATTCCTTTTTCCCATGGTAGATCGCCGAGAGCAGGAAGGAATAAGCGTCCCGCTGGGCTGCAGGGACATAGACGTGATAATCGGAGAGACTTTGCCCCCAAAGGCGCAGCTGCGGGTGATCCCGGAACTCTTTCCAGGCGCCGCGGGGCATGGCTGGCTTAAAGAGATTGCGGCTGACTAGGATCGTGGGTGAGTTCAGCTTTCCGTGCACAATGGAGAAGACGATCTGTTTCGGCTTGCAGTGGCTGCGTTCGGCCTCCCAGGCGCTCTCGGTCTGGATGCAGTGCGCCTGGTTTTTGAACAGGATGCGGACGTAGCTGGCCCGTTCGTCGAGGACTTTGCCGGACGTCAGGACGAATGGTACCCCTTCCCAGCGTAGGTTGTCCAAATGAACCAGCACCCCTAAAATGATAGAAAACGGGTGGCTACTGACCCATAGATGCACATCTTCCCCGCCAAGGCAGGGAAGACCAGGTGCACGGGAGTTATAGATTAGCCTCAAAAATTAACCACAGCTGATGAACCGCACCATAATTTTTCCAGGCAGAAACCACCATTTTGCTCAACTGACCCCAAACTCTCCAAACTACAAACCCCATCATCCCCAACCAACAACTCCATTCGCTGCCTATCAAGGACTGTACCTATGTCTCTATAGGGCTGTGAATGGCGTTGCCATAAGATAAGGAGGGAAGAGTCAAATTCGAATTCCTACTTGTCTCCATCCATCCTTGAGCCAGAAAGCTCCATGAGCAATTGGCGGTCTGATCAGGAGCTCGGCGCCTACCTTATAAGGTTGTTGTGATGCTCGAGAAAATTCTGGCCCTTGCCAGAAACTTGGTTTTTCCCCTCTGCTGGCACTCTCAAAATAAGAGGAAGGTGACACCCGACCCCACCCCCTGCCTTGGGTGTCAAGATTTTACCTGCAAACGTTGGCGTCTTGGTGAAAAAGTCCTGCCCCTTCTGAAGCTCCTCCCTCACGTGGGCGCCGTACGCCTCGTACTGGCCAATCACGGCGCTGTTTTTTTCCAAGCTTCGCAAGCAGGAGAAAGCCCCAAGTTTGCTCCGGAGGACTTCTTCCGAGTTGGTGAGGTTGGCCGGCAGCTCCATGGCGAGAGACATCAGGATTTCGGTGAGATGGTTCTGGTGCATGTCGCGAAGGACCCCGTACTGTTCGTAAAACTCGGTGCGATCTGGGCGAAGAAGGAACAGCAGCCGTGAGAAGCCTCCCAGAGCCAAAATTATGTCGAGATGAATCGATTAATCTATCGATGAATCTGCAGAATTAAATGCTTGCCGCGCTTAGGCGACCGTCGGCAAAATTATTCGACCCGCTTAAGCAGGCAAGGAAACATTATTCACCCCACCCCCCCTAGCTGTCATCCCAGATGATTCTTTGGCCTCTCACCAGAGGTGGGATTCAGCCGGTTCGTGCATACCGGTAGCAGTGACTGCGAGTAGGCCCGCCCACCCGCCTGGATGTAATGCCGTCCTATTTAGCCACGTTTTCGAGACCGGCCACATGCGTGGAAGGCATGCGTGCGAGCAAAGCACATGCGCGGAAGGCCGGGTGCATGTGCGGATGGCGTGCACGCAAAGCGAGCGTGCGCACGGCGAATCGGTGGATAGAATATTGGAAACCCACCGCTGCTCTGCGCCCTAGTGAGGGATCACCTGGTGGCCTCCTGTTCAAAGGACTACAGTACCGGGGGCCCATTCCTACTTAGCCTTTGGGAACCCCAAAGGTCATCTAGCTCAGTAAAGACTGAGAAACGAGTCAGGGGAGTTAAGACTCTCCTGGTGCTGCAGTGTCCTACAGGCAAGGACGAGAAAATCATTTTTGCTTTGACTGCTTCGTACTACACCAGGAAGAAAAAAAGGTGCGATTTTTATGCTCAACTAGTTTTTCCAACTCAAAGAAAAAGGAAAAACATTTTAAGGGCCGGTACTGCATGCAAACGCCCGGCCCATTTTCTAGAAACGAGCCCTCGCACGAGCAAAACCGGTGTGCAACGCTCCAAGAATTTCCTCCTTGTTCCTCGGCCAGGGGAAAAAAAAAAAACCTGGAATTTGCCAAGCTTAAAATGATTATTTTAGGAAACAGACGATTGTCGCTTTTAATAACATAATGTGTTGCTGGCACCGTGCGCAGCCCAGGCGCATTTCTGAGGCTGCAGAAAAAAAGGAAGCTAACATCAGGTGAGTGCTGGGTGCCGGGTGTGGGAACACAGCAGCGTTGTGAGTTTTAGCCACAACAGTGACTTTCCGAGGTTTCTCAAGCTATTTCTCCATGGACGACTTTCTGTGTGCACAATGAAGGCGCATTATCATTCAGCCGCGGCTCTTCCTGTGTAATTAAGGTTAAGTCACTAGTCCTCATCATTTTTAATAAAGGACTGATTTCCACAATCACACAGGATATCCTCTCACGGACTCAGGCCACTGGAATTCCAATCGATCGTGGAAAGCAACCGGCATGCATAAAATAAAATAAAAAAGGCGATCAAATAAAAAAACACGGGACTTGTTTTCGCAGCTTTTGTCGTCGGGGAGTTCTTTTGGGCTGCTAAAAAAGATTATTCCTAGATTGAGAGAAAATAATAATAAAAAAAGTTTAATTGATGACCCGAAACTGCAGGTACTTAACTTAAATAAAAAAAAAAAAAATGAAATTAAGTTGAAAACTTAAGGGAATTTCAATGTGGAAAGCCCGAACTGTCCGGAAGAAAAAAATAAATAAATTGGAAATCAGGATTGCTTGTGGAGAATTTGTTTACATTAATAATAAAACCGTAAGTCTACCTCTCTCTGATTCTTCCTCCCAACCAGGGGTGAAATCCAGCAGGTTCTGGAGAACCGGTAGCGGAAATTTTGAGTAGTTCGGAGAACCGGCAAATACCACCTCTGGCTGGTCTCAGAGGGAGGTGGGAACGGAGATTTTGCAATATTCTTCCCCTGGAGTGGGGTGGGAATGGAGATTTTGCAGTCTCCTTCCCCTGCCACGCCCACCAAGCCACGCCCACAGAACCGGTAGTAAAAAAAAATTGGATTTCACCACCGCTCCCAACCCAAACTCACGCTGACGTACTTTTGACATCCACGGTCTCTTTCAGAACAATTTCCACCCGCTCCACGTGATGGCGGTTCCAGACTGGATCCAATTTTTCTCGGTTTTGATTCCGGAAAGGTAAAATGTGAGCCACTGCCTTCAAGAGGGGGAAAAGAAGGGGAAAAAATTATAGAAACCCCCATTTTTTGGGGGGGGAAATAAAAACATACCGGAGGCCCCTCTCTCTTGTAGAGCTGTGATGGTGAACCTATGGCACAGAGCCCTCTCTGTGGGCACGCGCATCGTGGCCAATAGGGCGCCGGAGCCCTGAAATCGGCCTGAAAATCGGCCTGAAAATGGCCCCCAAACAGCCTTAAAACGGCCCCCAAAACACCCAAAATCGACAAAAAAACAGACAAGTGCACGCTGGCCACCTGGTCTTCAGATTTCCAGTGGTCCGGTGCACCCGAAGACCAGCTGACCGGAATGCATGCACGTGCCGGAAACCCGAAGACCAGCTGACTGGCACGGACATGAGCGCCGACCAGCTGAACTTTGGGTTTCCGGCACACGCATGCGTTCCAGTTTGGGCACTTGGTGCCAAAAAGGTTCGCCATCCCTGTTCTAGGGGGTCTTGCCAACAAATTGTGCCAAAGTTCTAAGAGACCCAGCTCCGATCCATTTCGCGATTCAATTAAATTGGAGATCTCATCCAATCCTCAATTAAATTGGAGATCTCATCCAATCCTCAATTAAATCGGAGATCTCATCCAATCCTCAATTAAATCGGAGATCTCATCCAATCCTCAATTAAATCGATGATTTAATCATATCAGAGCCCCAAATTGTGGATTAGGTCTTTATCAATAAAAGTTGCATTTGGTTCAATCCAGGCAGTTGTGGATGAAATTTGGAGGACCAAAAGTTAGCCGAGTGGTTTCCTAACTCCCCCATCAGAAATATACCTAATTGGATCCCGATGAATTAGGAGCTTTATTCAAACATTCGGGGAAGCTAAGTTTCTCCATCAGAGGTAGTCCTCGATTTACGACCGCAATCGAGCCCAACATTTCTGTTGCTAAGCGAGGCGTTCGTTAAATGAGCTTTCTCAACCTTTCTTGCCACGGTTGTTAACTGAGTCACCGCCGTTGTTCAGTTAGCAACCCTGGTTGTTAAGTGAATCCGGCTTCCCGTCAGAAGGTTGCAAAAGGCTGAGAGTTTGGAAGAAGCACCGATTCAAATGGGATTACAAAATACCGTTATGGCTGGATCTTGGTCATATCATGTGGAATACAAATATGTCACTCGGGGGGGGGGGTTTATATAAAGAAGTTCTTTTTACAGATGCGGGCAGATGGCAACTGAAGACATTAGAAACGCTGTTGGAAGAGGGAATTAACTTATCTTGGTTACAGTATAATCAACTTCAATTGAGATGGAAAGAGGACCAAAAAAACTGGTATAATGATGCATGAAGAAGAACTGGTTAGACATATAAAAGAGAAAGGCCCAATGCATATTAAAAGGGTTTATAATGTTTTGCTAGAAAGGGATTCAGAAACTGAATTGGTTAAAGATTGTATGATAAAGTGGGCACAAAATTTTGCAGAACCAGTGATGTTGGAAACATGGGAAAATATATGGGTTCAGAATGTTAAATTTACACAGTCGCAGAATTTGAGGGAAAATTTTTATAAAATGTTTTATAGGTGGCATTTAGATCCTAAGAAATTATCGTGTATGTATCCTAATGTTCAACCAAAATGCTGGAGATGTGATTGCCTAGATGCCACATATTATCATATGTGGTGGACTTGTAAGAAAGTGAAGGCTTTTTGGATAAAAGTTTGGTGGGTTATGCAGAATGTTTTAAAGAAAAAAATTCAGTTTTCTCCACAACTGTTTTTATTGGGTATAGTTAAGGGTTTCACTTTGGGTGAAACAAAGCTGATATTGTATATGATTACAGCAGCGAGATTACTGATAGGTCAATATTGGAAAAATGATGCTATGCCCACTATTGAAGAATGGACTTTGAAGATGGCCAGTTTTGCAGAGATGGCGAATATTTCAGCATATTTAAAAGACCGAACTCAAGAGTCTTATGTATGGGAGTGGAAAAAGTGGATAGATTATGTGCAGAATAAATATCAAACTAGGAAATATCAGATAGCTTTTAACTGAAAGTATTATATAGGGATAGAATAATTGAATTTTGTGAAGCTGTGAAAAATATACAGGGGATGGAGGGGTTCAAGTTTTATAAAAAGGGGATTTTGATTTGGATTATATTTTGTGGAAGTCCGGGGGGGGAGGGGAGGGCTAGGGGGGGTCAGGGAGGGTTGGGGGGGGAAATTGGGGAGAAAATGTAATTGTAAAACTTTTTCAATTAAAAAAAAAAAAAAAGAAGGTTGCGAAAGGCGTGACCCCAGGATGCTGCGGACGTTGTAAATACGAGACAGTGTCCAAGCGTCCAAATTTTGATCGCATAACCATAGGGATGCTGCAATGGTTGTAAGTGTAAAACATGGTCATAGATATGAATTAGTTGCCAAGCATCTGAATTTTTGTCCCATGATCCTGGGGATGCTGGAAATGTAACTGAAAAATGGACATCGGTCGCTTTTCTCAGTGCTGTTGCAACTTTGAATGCTCATTAAGTGAACTGTTGTAAGTCGAGGACTACCTCTACAAACAAAAATCTATGTATGTGTTTGGAGAAAAGAGAAAACTCTTTTAAGTTATTCAGAAAATGTCAAGCTTTTGTAGCGTTTTTCCATTATCTATGCTCAACAAACCCCTCCCTTTCATCCTAAATGCACTCTGCACGTACTCAGAGGCCCAGCTTTCTTTAGGTTTCTACAGCAGTGGAAATCTCAATTTTTGGGCCCTCCAGAAAGCCAAATTATCCGGTAATATCCTTCCATCCCTGTCTGCAGGGGCGGGTTTCAAAATCCACCGTTACCGGTTCGCTCGTGGGCATGCACACACTCGCGCATGCGCAGAAGCGTCCGGGCAGGTGGGCGGAGCCTCCCATCGCCGCCGCTACCGATTCGCCCGATCCAGTACGAACCGGTAGCAACCCACCACTGGCCATCTGCTAAGATTCCCTGCCTTGCAGAACAACGGATCCTTCTCAAACCGGGGGGAGGAGAGGGGGGAAAAACTGGGGAGTGAAAATTGCATGTCTCGCTGCCGGCTTATCAAATTAAAAGCCTCGTGCGGGGAAATTTTGGCAGCCAAGCAGAGATGGGAGGCCGAGACGAGGAAAAAATAAAATAAAATAAAAAAAAAAACACCTTACTCAACAAAACTGAAGTGACAACCTTGGATTCCTGGCAGGGCGGTTTGGTTTCCCGTTCTGTCTTTTTGCGCACTCACTCCCTGACACACTCTCCCGCACACAACTGCAGCAGGTTAGCTCGCCAGCGTGGGGAGTTAACCCCAAATTAAATAAAACCACCCACATTTTTCCTACTCTAAGAAGGTCAAAAAAAGACATTGACCACTTGTCTGGCATGGTATAGGATTTCCTGCTCGAGCAGGGGGCTGGATTAGAAGACCTCTAAGGTCCCTTCCAACTCTGTTTATTCTGTTCTGTTCTTCTCCCATTTCCAACCCAATTCTCTTCCTTTCCTTGTGGCACGGCCTCTCTTCATTCCCAACCCAAAGGCAGCGGCCCGTTCGGTTTCGTGCAAACCTCGGTGTGCCCATTTGTCATTGTCACCACTCCTGCGGGTTGGTTCCCGATTTGCTTCCGGGTCCAATTCAAGGCGTTGATTGTCACCTTTAAGTCCTTCATGGCTTGGGACCTGGCTATCTGAGGGACCTTCTCTTGCCAGTTACATCCACCTGACCCACCAGAGTGGGGAGGCAAGGAATGTTGTGGGTCCCATCCCCTAAGGAGGTATATCTGGCGGGACCTAAAAGAAGGGCCTTCTCTGTGATGGCTCCCTCCCTCTGGAACAACATCCCTGCAGAAATTACACCAGGGGTGTGAAACCCGACTGCATCGAGGGCCGCATCAGGGTTGTGTTTGACTTCGGAGAGGGGCTGGGGGGGGGCATGGCCAGCTCAATGTCATTCGTGTCGGGGGCACCTGTGGTGGCCTGGGGGGGATCCTCCTGCAGCCCTCTGCTAGTGAAAATGGAGCCTGGGAGGGCTGTGCGTGGTCCACCTGAGCTCCGTTTTCACTGGCTAAGCCACTGCGGGCCGGTCCTTCGCTATTTCCAGAGGGACCCCGCAGGCCAGATCTAAGTACCCCCGCAGCCCGGATCCAGCCTTGAGTTTGACATCCCTAAATTAGACTGACACTTTTTGGAAGGCCCTGAAAATGTGAGCCCATTAAATGGCTAGTATGAGTGTGTGTTGTCGCCAGGGTGGGGAGATATTATTTTATTATTATTATTATTTCTTTTATATTGTGTTTGTATTTCCTGTAAGTTGCCTTGAGCAAGCAGTCGGCAATCTCAATTGCCCAAATAAATAAATACCCATTAAAACCTCTTAACCACCCTACGAGGACCTCTGGTTGGGGATGATGGGCGCTGAACTCGCAACGCCTTTAGATATCTCCGCCAGTCACCCCTCTTAAAAAGTGACAACACAGTGGCTGTGTTCCCTGCCAATCAAATCAGGATCCCTCCTCTCTTCCATCCAGATCAGTGGTGGGTTGCTCCCGGTTTGGTCCGGTTCTTGCGAACCGGTAGTAAAAGCAGCGGGAGGCTCCGCCCACCCGGCCGGACATCATCAAAAACAATCTGCGCATATGCAGAAGCTTCCTGCACAGTCCCGTTGCGAACCGGTTGTAAAGGTAAGTAAAACCCATCCCTGATCCAGATGTTGCGGTGGATAATTCAAACCCTGTTAAGATTCTCCTCACCTGCTTCCCCAGGTAATGATCCACCCGGTATATCTCCTCTTCACGGAAGACGGTGGCGAGCTCGTCTGCCAGTTGTTGAGCCGACAATAAATCATGACCAAAAGGTTTCTCCAGCACCACACGTAACCAGGCGCCGGAAGGCGGCCTGCAGCTGCTGTTAATATGCCGGGCAATTTCGGCGTAGGCGAACGGTGGCACGGACAGGTAAAAGATACGGCCGGTTTCCACAAGTTCCTCCTGAGCCAGGCTGGTTTTAATGCCCTGGTTGAGACTGGCGTAGTCTTCCTCTCCTTTAAGTTGGTGGTACTCCGTTAATTTCAAGAACTGGTCCTTTAGCATGGCGCATCTGTTGGGGGCCACCTCCGGCGAGCAGGCCAGGTTTTTCAAGGGATCATACATCAGCTTTCGCCCCACGTCGAGTTCCTTTTGAGAGGCCCCATAGAAAGTGAACGTGTGCCCGTTCGACACTTCGTCGACGTAAAGCTGGAACAAGCTTTGCCACAGGTATTTTTTGGCTAAATCTCCAGTGGCGCCCAGAAGGATGACAGAAACGTGGCCCTGCGATTCCCTGGTTTCGGTGGGGAAAATGCCCCAAAGCAAAATTATGGCGAGGGTCTCTTTAAAAAGCATCTTGGAAGCGGCGTCAGACTGGAAAGAAAGGGAAGGAATGGAACGTGAAGTCTTTTTCAAAAGTCAGGGGGAAAAACCAGAATTTGCGCCTTTGGCCCGTAAGGCTTCGGACTGTTTCAATATCAACTTTGTACCCCATGAGGCAACTCTACGATTTCACATCGCTGCTCACTGCACTCACAAACTCTTTTAGGAATGGACATAGCAGGATTATCACTGCTTCGCTGCTTATATTCTTTTTTTTTTTAATTAAAATTTGCTTCCTCGACTTATGACCACAATGGAGCCCAAAATTTCTGTCGTTAAACGCGGCAGTTAAGTGAGTTTTGCCCCATTTTAAAACCTTGCCACAATGGTTAAGTAAATCATTGCAGTTGTTAACTTAGTAACAACTGGTTGTTAAGTGAATCTGGCTTCCCCATTGACTTGGCTGGTCAGAAGGTCGCAAAAGGGATGTCAGCGCTTCAACGCTGGCATAGAGAGAGAGAGAGAGATAAGCTCTGAACTTTTGCCTGCTAAATCCCTTTGAAGTCGGGTTGTCGTGGAAATGAAGAGGGGGAGGAACATTCCTGGGAAATGACGAGACAAGAAGTCTGAAGAATGACTTGGAAGATAGCCAATGAGAAGCAGAGATTTGGGGATCGGAAAGGGAGGGATTGGGGGGCAAAAGGTCAGTCTTGTCCGCATTAAGTCATGATCCGGTTTCCTAAATAGGAAACATAGAGCTGGGGCGGGTGGGCAGATCCACCAACGATTTACAAAATCGGTTCTCCCGAACCGGTACGAACCGGCTCGTCCGAACTTGTATGAACCGGCTGAATACCATCTCTGGCATAGATGCGATGTAGGAAATAAAAGGCAGGATCATCCCTTACTAGCTAAGGTCCAAACTTTGTTTGTTACCTCTCCGGGAGCTTGTCAACACCTCTACTGAGGTTCAATCAAAATCTCTCCTTCCTGTAATTGTATATTATATGTATTTTGAATTTACGTAAAGGGCAGGTTTGTCAGCCTTACAGAGAAACTGGCAATTAGTACTTCCTTGTTTGACAAGTTGGTTTTCCACAGCGGGGATAAAATGCTTTCAACACTACAACCGTCCAACGGTTAGTCAAACAAAAACCCCGTAGATTAAAAAAATAAATAAATCGGCATTTCCTGGTGCGAGAAGTCACCCTCTCGGAAGGCCAAGAAAAGAAATAGATTAAACAGCAGTTAGAGCAGTGATGGCTAACCTTTTTGCCATCGCGTGCCAAAAGTGGGGGGAGTGCAGGGGGGGGGGTCGCGGTGCGTGCGCCCACACCCATAATTCAATGCGCCCTGGCCCCCCCACATATGCGCGCGTGACCCCCCTGCACTCCCCCTGCTTTTGGCATGCAATGGCATGGTGGGCCTGTAGGCCCGTTTTTTGCCCTCCCCAGACTCTAAAGGCTTTCTTGGAATCTGGGGAGGGCAAAAACAGCCTTCCCCACCTTCCCGGAGGCCAGAAACGGCCCATTTCCTGACTTCCGGTGAACCCAGAACCCCGAAAATCAGGTGGCCGGCTCACACATGCACGCCATAGCTAAGCTAGGGCAACGCTCAGGTGCCCACCGATATGGCTCAGCGTGCCACCTGTGGCACGCGTGCCATAGGTTCGCCATCCCTGAGTTAGAGAGTCCAATATAATCCCTACCCTTAAAATAAGCCCCAGTTAAGATCGTCAGCCAGATGGATGCATTTAGTACCGTATTTTCCCCCCAAAATAAGACCTAACTAGAAAAATAAGCCCTAATGCATCTTTTGGAGCAAAAATTAATATAAGACTCGGTTTTATTTTCGGGGAAACACGGTATAATGAGACTGAGCTAGCAAAAGGGTTGGGCACCAACTTTTGCCATTAGACACGGGATTGAAAAACTGCCTTTTTGCGCCGAAGGTTGAGAATGACAGTTGCGAAAGGGTTGCCGCAAAATAAATAAATAAATAAATACAGCCTGTTTTGGCACACAACCACAATTTCACCACAATTCACAACCCCACAATATCGGAGAAGGGGATTGGCTTAGCACACAGACTGCAACATACGCCTTCAACAAACTCTGTTTTGCAAGAGCCGAGCTGGCTGACCTGAAGCATCTTCTGCCTGGTACCGGAGGGTGATTTTTTGGAAGTCTGGGGAAAAAAAAAATTCGGTAGCTTTTTTTTTTTTTTTTTTTTTTTTGCTGAAACTGGAAATTTTCAAGCTCCCTCCCCGTTTTCAGCGGAGCAGAAAAACCAGTTTATTCGGTCTTGCCCAAGGTCCCAAACTTCATGCTGGAGCGAGCCACTTTTCTGCTGATGTTCAAATAAATCCACCAGGATATGCCAAGAGGATGGCTGGGTTAATTGCTGACATATTAAATGGAGCACACAAGGTGTGTTTACACATCAAAGTTTCTGATAGAAACCAGAATACACAATTCCCTCCCCCCCCCAATTTTTATGATTATTCTTTTATTCATTAAACATGAAACTCAAGTCAACTGAATATTTAAAAATGCATCACAAATACCATTGACTGGTGCTAATGGTTGATACGGGTTGCTGCCAGCATCCTAGGGATCAACCAAGTATCTTCTTAAATATTATTATTATTCCCTGTTTTATTCATTCAACATGAAACTCAGTCCGCTGAACGTTTAAAAATGCATCCCAAATACCATTGACTGATGCTAATGGTTGATACGGGTTGCTGCCAGCGTCCTAGGGATCAACCAAGTATCTTCTTAAATATTATTATTATTATTCCCCGTTTTATTCATTCAACATGAAACTCAAGTCAACTGAACATTTAAAAATGTGTCACAAATATAATTGACTGGTACTAATGGCTCATAGGGGTTGCTGCCACATTATTATTATTATTATTATTATTATTATTATTATTATTATTATTATTAGTTAATCTTTAGTGAGATTCACAGCCTTTGAGGCTGGTTAATAGCTCAGCAGCTCGAGTCCTAACCAAGGACCTAGGAACTGTTAAGGTATCGTCGGAGGATGTAAGCTGTTCTGAGTAAGGTGGTTTTTTGTAGAGTCAAAATGTTCAAGTCCGGCAAATTTAGAATTTCTAAATAGCGGGGTAGCCCTTTGGGTATTGCTCCAAGGGCTCCGACTACAATCGGGACAACACACAATTTCTTTTTCCACAGTCGCTCAACTTCAATTTGCAAGTCCCGGTACTTTGTGATTTTTTTCTTATCTTCAATCCGTGCATCACCAGGTATTGCAATGTCAATGAACCATATTTTTTTTCTTTTCAATTATTGTTATGTCAGGTGTGTTGTGGACCAAGTGCCTGTCAGTCAATAATAATAATAATAATAATAATAATAATAATAATAATAATAATAATAATAATAATAACTGGACTACTGTAATGCTCTCTACGTGGGGCTCCCATTGAAAAGCACCCGGAGGCTCCAACTGGTCCAGAATGCGGCCGCGCGGGTGGTTATGGGCACAACTTGTTGTGCCCACGTGATACCCCTCCTGCGCGAGCTGCACTGGCTCCCAGTGGTCTTCCGGGTGCGATTCAAGGAGTTGGTCACCACCTTTAAAGCGCTCCATGGCATAGGACCTGGATACCTTCGAGACCGTCTTCTGCCACCAGTAGCCTCCCACCGGCCAGTCCGCTCCCACAGAGAAGGGTCTCCTCAGGGTGCCATCGGCCAAATTATGTCGGCTGGCGACACCCAGGGGGAGGGCCTTCTCTGTGGGAGCCCCTGCCCTTTGGAATGAACTGCCCCCAGAAATTCGTAAGATCTCCGACCTTACAGTATTTCACTGTGCCCTCAAAACCTTGTTGTTCCGCCAGGCCGGGCTATCAATGTAAAGATTTTAATTGGTTTTAAATTGGTTTTAAAAATGGGATTTTAAATTCGGGGTTTTATAATTGAGCCTATTATTTAATAATTTTAATTATTTTAAAATTTTGTCTGTCTTAGTGCTTTTAATCCGGCTGTACACTGCCCTGAGTCCTTCAGGAGAAGGGCGGTATAGAAATAAAAAAACCCACTAAAACCCACTTTTTCCAGCAAGCCGGGCTGGCTCAAGAAGAAATTTTTAAAAGTTTTAAATTGGTTTGTGATTTTTAATTCTTGGGCCAAATTTATATATATATTCATTGTTTTTTAATATTTGTATTTCATGTTCTTAATTTTGGCTGTACACTGCCCTGAGTCCTCAGGGAGAAGGGCGGTATATAAATTGGAAATAAAATAAAATAAATAAAAAATAAAATAAATAAATAAGATAAACAAATAAATAAATAAATAAATAAATAAATAAATAAATAAATAAATAAATAAGTGCCTGTCAGTCTGAATCCTAAAGTCCCACAAGAACTTGAGTTTCTCATTCTCTACAACTTTCTCACACCTGATGTTCCCAGTGGGTTTTTGCTGTACTCAAATCCAAACTTCTGGCACAATTTCCAGTGAATGATCTTATTATCATCATCATCATCATCATCATCATCTGCTTTATTCATTAAACATGGAACTCAGTCAACTGAATTGACTCAAGTCAACTCAGTCAATGATGATGATGATGATGATGATGGCTGGAATTCCTAGCTTTGGGGAAGAAATTAAGAGCCTTGGTAGTACAGTGGTCTAAGGCACCCTGTTATTAAGCCGGTTATTAAGACCAGCTGCTTGCAATGACTGCAGGTTCGAATCTCGCCAAGGCTCAAGGTTGACTCAGCCTTCCATCCTTTCTAAGGTAGGTAAATTGAGGACCCAGTTTGTGGGGGCAATAAGCTGACTTTGTATAAATATACAAAAGTATGAAGGCTATTGCTTAACGCATTGTAAGCCGCCCTGAATCTCGGAGAAGGGCGGCATATAAATCAAATTTAAAAAAAAAAAGAAAAGAAAGAGAAAGAAGGAAGGAAGGAAGAAAGAGAAGCTGACTTTGTATTAAATATACAAAAGTATGAAGGCTATTGCTTAGCACATTGTAAGCCGCCCTGAGTCTCCGGAGAAGGGCGGCATATAAATCAAATTAAAAAAAAAAAAGAAAAGAAAGAGAAAGAAGGAAGGAAGGAAGGAAGGAAGGAAGGAAGGAAGGAAGGAAGGAAAGAAAGAAAGAAAGAAAGAAAGAAAGAAAGAAAGAAAGAAAGAAAGAGAAGCTGACTTTGTATAAATATACAAAAGGATGAAGGCTATTGCTTAGCACATTGTAAGCCGCCCTGAGTCTCCGGAGAAGGGCGGCATATAAATCAAATTAAAAAAAAAAAAGAAAAGAAAGAGAAAGGAAGGAAGGAAGGAAGGAAGGAAGGAAGGAAGGAAAGAAAGAAAGAAAGAAAGAAAGAAAGAAAGAAAGAAAGAAAGAAAGAAAGAAAGAAAGAAAGAAAGAAAGAAAGAAAGAAAGAGAAGCTGACTTTGTATAAATATACAAAAGGATGAAGGCTATTGCTTAGCACTTTGTAAGCCGCCCTGAGTCTCCGGAGAAGGGCGGCATATAAATCAAATTTAAAAAAAAAAGAAAAGAAAGAGAAGGAAGGAAGGAAGGAAGGAAGGAAGGAAGGAAAGAAAGAAAGAAAGAAAGAAAGAAAGAAAGAAAGAAAGAAAGGGAAGAGAAGCTGACTTTGTATTAAATATACAAAGGCTATTGCTTAGCACATTGTAAGCCGCCCTGAGTCTCCGGAGAAGGGCGGCATATAAATCAAATTAAAAAAAAAAAAACAAATGTTGAAAAAGACAAATTTAGGGTCAAAGTGCGGGAAGCTGGGGGTTGCATGTACAAAGCCAGGAAAAGGGGGTGGAGGTGGATTGTCCAGGCTTCCCCCAGTCCAGGAGGAAGGTGGGGGGCAGATCTGGGTGCAAACCTGGAAGAAAAAGGGGGGGCACCCAACCTCAATCTATACCACCCCATCCACCCCTCTCCTTTTACCCCCCCTCCCTCCCTCTAACAAGCTGATCTGCTGGCTGGCAAGGCGGAAGCAGGCTTGGCGAGTGGCTTTTTTGGACCGGATCCCCAATAAAGCACAGCCGTGCAAGCTGGTTGCGTCCCCCCCCCCCTTTATTTATTTTTTTTCCAGCGGGCGCCTTGTTGCAAAAGGGCGCAAGGGAAAAATGCACGCTCAGATTGGATTTTTGCAACAGGAAAAGGGTGTAGAAAGCCCCCCCCCTCCCCTCTTGGATAGCTCATCCCTCCTTCCACCCCCCCCTGCCTTTTTGCTGTCGGCCCACGCGGGAAAAGAAGACCCACTCACCTCCCTCCCGTTGGAGAAGCCCAAAGGCGGAATCCGAGAAAACGGGAGACGGGCGCCAACGTGGAGATTTCCTCCCTCGCCTCCTCTCGGCCGGCCAGCTCCGCCTCTTCTTCCTAATGGCAAGTAGGAGGGAGGGGGGGAAAAAAAGCTTGCGGTTCGCGTCGAGCCGGAGCGGCCGATTGTGAAGCGGGCGGGGGAGGAAGCAAAGTCTTCTTCCTAATTGTTTCTTATTTTATTCTGATTTTCACATCCGAATTTCCCCCCGGTGTATTTCTTCAGCGGCAACAAAGTATAAACTTGGGCCCGACATGGAAGTTATCCGCGCAGTTATACGTAAAAGCAATCCCCTCTTCTCGGCTTCCCAACCAGACGCCAGGTATGGAGTTCCAAGTCCCATCATCCACCAGCACATGGGGTAAGGGTTTATAATTAGGAATCCAATCCCGGGTGATCTGAATAGTTTATGGGATTTGGGGGAGCGCCTTCCAGTTGGTGGGAGAGATCACTTGCCAACAGACCAGGAGATAATTCAAAAAATTTAGGCATGTGCAGAAATGGATAAATTGACTTTAAAATTAAAAGATAAGGAAGACTCAAAATAGTTTAAAGTATGGAATAGATGGTGTAAGTGGATAAATCCAAAAGAAAAAAGGGTAAAGACCAAATTTAGGAAAAATCAAATGTAACAAATAAGCACCGTCAGGTAGATAGAATAGGAAATAAATCACTCTTATATACGTATGTACATACAATTACATATATTTAGTTTGTTTGTGGGGTTGTGTATTGTATATGTAATTTTATGATTGAGAAAAATTTGTATATTTTTTGTGTTTTAAATTTTTTAAACTCAATAAAGTTTGTTTTTAAAATAAAAAAAAGAATAGAATAGGATTCAGAATAGAATAGAAAATAAAATAGAATAGAATAGAATAGAATAGAATAGAATAGAATTTTTTATTGGCCAAGTGTGATTGGACACACAAGGAATTTGTCTTCGGTGCATACGCTCTCAGTATACATAAAAGATACGTTTGTCAAGAATCATAAGGTACAATACTTAATGATAGTCATAGGGTACAAATTAGCAATCAGGAAACAATATCAATATAAATCGTAAGGATACAAGCAACAAAATTACAGTCCTGCAGTCATAAGTGGAAGGAGATGGGTGGTGGGAACGATGGGAAGATTAATAGTAGTGCAGGCTTAGTATTTACTACTTACTATTTCTCCAAGAAGCATTTAGCAGCAGCTCTGAGGAACTGGCATGACTAGCTGCGTTCACATTTGCTACTTACGCAACTCTGCCTCATTGTGGTCTAGTGCATTGCTAAGTACAGCCCTGTGGGCGTCAAACCATCATTTGGGGCCAGACAGATACTAAAAAAACAAGCTAAGCCCCTGTAACTTAACCCTACAGGGAATAAGTGGACCGTGCTAGAGGTAGGATTCCCAGGTCTACCTTTAAGGAACGTTGTGTGAACAAACGCCAAATGGAGCATTCAGATTAATTTCTCCTTTATTTAGGGGGAAAAAGGGGACAAGCTGAGCTCAGTGCCAACCGGGATTGATTTAACCACCTTTAACAGAACAAGCCACAATGCATTGGCTTCCCGAAGAAGTTATTCCTTCTTAAACCGTGGCTTGCCGGCCGCAAAAGTCAGTTTTGTGCAGGGCATTATGCAAACTCTCAATAGATGATGGTTTGTGGCCAAAGGACAGCCTTGCATTCTTAGCCCTGCATTTCTCTGTCCTTCTTAGGAACCGCAAAAGCCGTTTGACCTCCAAAGCCTCTTCAGCAATGAGACGGTGGGCCTGCAAGCTTCCCCCCCCCACCAGCCTGCAGCAGACTGCAGTGAACTGCGCAGCCAGCTAACATGTCCAGAACTGCATTCTCTGCAGCTCAGAAATGCTGCAGTTCCAGCAGGATAGTTAATATACATATATATATATATATATATATATATATATATATATATATATATATATATATATATATATATATAATAGTAACAATGAATTAAATATGTCCTTCCCGCCTCCTTCAATTTCTAGATGGGGTTAAGGCATCACAAGCACACTCTGGTTGTGCGGGAGCTGGAAATCACAATCGTAGAGCTCTCGCACCCTCGGACAAGCACACCTGCCTGTCTCAGGTCCATGGAAAGGAGTCGGTCGGCGGGTAACAATGCCAGGTCCGGTTTAAAATATACGGTTGACTGTGAGATTAAGCGTCTAATCTAGTGAAAAGAAGGACTTGGGGTGACCCGATAGCAGCGTTCCGATATTTAAGGGGCTGCCCCAAAGAAGAGGGAGTCAAAACTATTCTCCAAAGCACCTGAGGGCAGGACAAGAAGCAATGGATGGAAACTAATCAAGGAGAGAAGCAACTTAGAACTAAGGAGAAATTTCCTGACTGTGAGAACAATTGACCAGTGGAACAACTTGCCACCAGAAGTTGTGAATGCTCCAACCCTGGAAGTTTTTAAAAACATGTTGGATAACCATTTGTCTGAAGTGGTGTAGGGTTTCCTGCCTAAGCAGGGGGTTGGACTAAAAGACCTCCGAGGGCCCTTCCAACTCTATTATTCTGCTATTTCTGTTATTTTCTCTCTGCGCTGGCAATCCTAGCAAGAACCAGGATCACCAGTTCATTGGGAGGTGGATTATTTGGGGTTCGTTTTTGCAGGCAGGCCGCTCGAGCCACCACAGGTGCCCCCGACACAAGTGACATCGAGCTGGCCACGCCCCTCCCGAGGTCAAACACAACCCCGATGCGGCCCTCAATGAAATCGAGTTTGACACCCCTGTTCCAGACCCGCTTAAGTTGCCTACAAGAGAAGAATACCAGAATATTCTGGAAGGGACCTTGGAGGTCTTCTAATCCAACTTCTTGCTCAGGCAGGAAAAGCCTATAGATACCATTTCATACCAAGCAACTAAGGTGATGGCGAACCTATGGCACGCGTGCCACAAGCGGCGCGCAGAGCCATGTCACCTGACACGCCAGTTCAGCTCCGGTGCGCATGCGTCGGAGTCTCTCGAGGCTGGGGACAGCAAAAAACGTAACTTCCTGTCCAACCAGAAGTTGGGAAACAGGCCGTTTCAGGTCTCCGAGAGGATGGGGAAGGCTGTTTTCGCCCTCCCCAGATGCATAGAAAGGATCTGGAGAAAGAAATTTTTTTTTTAATTTTTTTTTTTAAACATAAAACACATCTTTTTAGAGCAAAGGTTTGATCCGGTATAAAATAAGTATAAATTCCAAATTTCATCCATTAACATCTTAAAGAAGAAAAAGAAAGAAAAAAAGAGAACAAATCTAAACCCAATTCTTATCATTCAATCTAACATTTTGGTCTAGCATTTAACATTCTACTATATATCACCCTAAATCTTAAATTCTAAATCTAAACAACTTTTTATAATATCCATTTATCATTTATCAGTTTTCCGCTGTGCTCTTAAGAC
The DNA here is from genome assembly GCF_029215685.1 of Pituophis catenifer annectens. NCBI lineage: Eukaryota > Metazoa > Chordata > Lepidosauria > Squamata > Colubridae > Pituophis > Pituophis catenifer. The sequence goes on along the minus strand of NW_027256898.1, from coordinate 5,780,974 downwards.
CCTGCTCTTCTGACAGGCAGGGCTAGCTTCATAATTGAGTTTTAAATTCGGAGTTCTTAAATTTTTGGGTTTTTTAGCTAATTGGCCTTGAATGTAATACTTTTAATAATTTTTAAATTTAAATTTGTGATATTTGTATTGTGTTTTTACCTGGCTGTACACCGCCCCGAGTCCTTCGGGAGAGGGGTGGTATAGAAATAAAATTATCGTATCCTATCCTATCCTTTTAACAATCAGTATTTCATATATTTTCCTTACTTCAAAGACCCGGATCAAATCCGCGTTTCTTCAAAATCACATCTAAAGACCGACGTAAAATATTTTACTCCTCTCTTAAAAACATTTCAAAATCCATTCACTTTAAAATTTCTTCCACATTTCCACCTATACTTTATGATACCCAAAATATTTTATTTTGGCTAGTTGAAACTTCTTCTCCATTACAACTGATTTAAGTGGTTAGTAACTTATATGTAGCTATTCCCCAGTTCTCCTGCTTCAGCAAGGGGCTGGATTAGAAGACCTCCAAGGGGCCCTCCCAGCTCTATTCTGTTCTAAAGGGTTGTCCAATCTCTTCTGGAAAAAAAAGGAAGGAAGAAGCGCTACCCAGCGTAAGGGGAACATAAGGATTTAGGAGCAGAGTCTGTGATCCCACTTTTAACCTTGTTGGACAGGTGGATGGAAATCCTGCATGCGGCTTCAATTGCAGGATTCTTGGCATTCACCGGAAGCAATTATCCCCCCCTCCCTCTCCAAAAATAGAGTTTTTTTTCAATCTATTTAATACCTCCCTCCTCCTTTTTTTTTTCCCCCCTTTCCCATTCTCCTCCGATTTTCCTCAGTTGGCTATCAATCACCGTGAGGAATCCTTTTCAGCCTCCCAGGAACTTCTGAAGCATCCGGTTAGAGAGAAGATAACGGTGTCCCGACGAGGAAGCAGGTAATTGGGGTAGTGGGATGGGTACCGGTGCGTGAGTGGGTGGGTGGGAGCAGGCTGCGGGCATCCTTGTTTCATGCCCGAAAAACTTATCCAGGCCAGGCCAGTCGGTTAGACCTGGTGTCTCCCCCTCCCTGCCCCAAATTTCTTATCTCCTGTTTTAGATGATTCCTTCTCGTTTTCAGGAGTCTCTCATACACACCCACCAACTCATCCTTCGGATCTGAATTACTTTCCCCCCCCCCTTTTTTTTTTTTTGAATGCCAACTTTTGCTGACCTTGAGGGGCGGGCTTTGCGGGCAGAAGACCCTGTCCCCCCCTCCCCACTTTCTCTCGAGGGAGGGAGATGACGGCTTTGAAGGAATTTCCCCCCCCATCAGCACCCCCACTTCCCACAGCATCGGGGAGAAATTGTGGCTCCGTTTTGCTGATTCTCTCCAGCCCCCCCCCTCCCCGATTTTTGATGCAGTCTCGCTGCAGAGGGGAAAGGGAAGCTGCAGAGCACTCACACAAATACACAAACACACACTCACACACCCTACACACATACACTTCTCTCCCCACATACCATTGCTGCAGAAGCAGAAGGCATGACCAAGATTTGGCTTGCAGGAAAGAGAGGGAGGGAGGGAGGGAGGGAGAGAGAGAGAGAGACAGAAAGAGAGAGACAGAGAGAGAAAGAAAGAAAAAAAAGAAAGAGAAAGAAAGAAAGAAAGAAAGAAAGAAAGAAAGAAAGAAAGAAAGAAAGAAAGAAAGAAAAGGAAGGAAGAAAAGAAAAAAGCAGGGAGGAAGAGAAGGAGGGAAGGAAGGAGGGAGGAGAGAAGAGAAGAGATTATGTATAGTTATATACAAATATAAATATATTAGGAAAAAAGAATGAATTGTTAGAATTTAGGGATAAATGAAGAAGATGTTTATATATGCAAGTATAGGAGCCTCGGTTGTGCAGCGGACTAAGTGCTGTTAAGTGCTAGCACTTAGCTGCCAGCTGCCTGCAATTAGTGCGAGTTCGAATCTCACCAGGTTCAAGGTTGACTCAGCCTTCCATCCTTTCGAGGTAGGTAAATTGAGGACCCGGATTGTGGGGGCAATAAGCCAGCTTTGTAGAGAACAACACCGCTTAGTGGGGGGCCCGAAAGCCCTAATAAGCAGGTATATACAAAAAAAGTATGCAGGCTATTGCTATAATGCATTGTAAGCCGCCCTGAGTCTACGGAGAAGGGCGGCATATAAATTGGACTAATAAAATAAAATAAAATAAAAAATAAAGATGGGGAAAAAGTCAGGGTCCTCCAGCAGCCCATTTATTCTTACTTGTTTTTTTTTTTCCCCTTCTTCCTTTTTTCTTCTTTATTTTCTTCCTTTTTTCTTTCTGGATCTTTTGCAGTTTTTGAGAAAAATCAGTTGAAAAGTCAGGCGTGTGAAGATTGTTGGGGGGGGGTCTCAGGACTCGGGGGAGGGAAAAGTGGCATCTAGGGGTGTGTCTTTCTAGGACTCTTAATAGGGGAGGGGCTGGGGATTATGGGAGATGTAGCCCCAACAGGAGGAAGAGTGGTGCATCAGAAGTGTGTGTGTGTGGATAGGACGGGGCCTTCTGGAGCTTTTGGGTCTGGGCTGGTAGCCGAATGGCTTTAAAAGGGGATAGGATGCCTAAGTGTGCAAATAGAGTCTTATGTAGAGCCTCCTTATTCCGAGGCAGTCTACCAGGATGCTCCGATGTTCAAGATTCAAGTTAATTCCCCTGCTTGGGATTGGGTTTTTCTGTGGGATTGTGTGTGCGTCTCTGCAAATATTTCCCCCCCACACACACACTTTTTCTGCTGCCCCATTCCGTCACAACTTCAAATCAGTGAGTTTTTCATTCCCTCCATTTTTTTTTCTCTCTCCCTCCGCCCCCCTTCTCATCATCTTATACATTTTAGTGGGAAAAAAAATCTGGGCCTTTTTTTTTTTTTTCCTATTTCTCCGCTTTTCTCACGTTCTCAAAAATCCCGTTTTTTTGGGGGGGGGGCGCACCGGGGCGACAAAAAAGCGTTTTAAGAAACCCCTCTTAAAACTGAACCGCTTTTCTCTCCCTTCATCCATTCCTGGATTCCTGCACAAGGTCCTCCCCAAAACCGCTATTTATTTATTTATTTATTTATTTATTTATTTATTTATTTATTTATTTATTTATTTATTTATTGGTTCGATTTATATGCCGCCCTTCTCCGGAGACTCAGGGCGGCTTGCAATGCGTTAAGCAATAGCCTTCATACTTTTGTATATACCTGTTTAGTAGGGCTTTTGGCCCCCCCCAAGCGGTGTTCTTCTTTTTTATACAAAGTCAGCTTATTGCCCCCCACAATCCGGGTCCTCATTTTACCTACCTCGGAAGGATGGAAGGCTGAGTCAACCTTGAGCCTGGTGAGATTTGAACTCGCAGTAATTGCAGGCAGCTGGCAGCTAAGTGCTACTTTAACAGCACTTTAGTCTGCTGCGCCACCCAAGGCTCTTCAGCAAGCCACCATTTGGGGTTCGAGGCTAAGCCATGACCCCCTAAATTTCCCCCACAGGGATGGCGGGCCTCGTTCGTCCCTTTTGCCAGCCAGAAATCCGTCGGACCGATGCCAACGTTGCAATTTAAGCCGTGCCTCATTTTAACCATGTTTGGGGTTGAATTAAGCCCTGATTGTGGGAGGGAGGCTCTCGTGGGCTTAGCCAGGCCACTCTGCACAAACTGTGATACGTGGCACGGTGTCGCCCGCATACCCTACTCGGGTATCTTACCAGTTCCGTTCCCCCACCGAAGGTCAAATCATTCGGTTGGTAAGGAAGCATTGGTAAGGAAGCAAAAAGCAGCCATCACCACAACGAAATTAAATGTACCCAAAGCTCTCTGAGATTGGTAAGGTTGCGATCTCTGCTTGGCTGGACAGCCTAACAAGAAAAAAAAGCAGATATTACATTTAAAAAAAAAAAAAATGCATTAAAAGCACCAGAAGGGGAATGAAAAAACAAAAAACAAAATAAAAACAAAACTCCCAATTGATTTGTAGAAAAGGAGAGTAGGGCGAATTCTTACAGAGCCTCCCATCCTTCCCCACTCGGGCTTGCTGCCTTCGCCCAGGAGTGCTCGGACACAAAGTGGGGTTTTTTCGTCCCGCTGGACGTTAAGTGTGCCTTTTTCTTTCCCGTGGAGGGATTGGCTGCCCGTCTCAATTTTCAGCCAGCCCCCCCCCCCCCCGGGTTTCTCAGCCACCGCATTTATTCTAAGGGATCAATTTTTTTCTCTCCCCCCCCCTTCGTAACTCAGCGAACAAGCCTGCGCATCCAATGCTTGCAACAAACCAGGGTTTATTTTTTTAAAAAAAATAAAAATAAAGCATTTCTTCACCGTGCCCAGGGACAATAGGTGGGCGGGGGATTCGGGATAGGAAATTGAGTTTTTTAATTAAATCAACTGTGAGGGTTTTTTTTAACCTGGTCTTTGCAGATTCTTTCTTTCTCTCTCTCTCTCTCTCCCTCTCCCTCCCTTCTTCCCTCCCTCTCTCCCTCCCTCCTCCCTCTTCCCTCCATCTTTCCATCTCTTTCTCTCTCTCTCTCCCTCCATTTCTCTGTCTCTCTCTCCCTCGCCCCTCTCCTTCTCCCTCCCTCCTTCCCTCCCTCCCTCTCTCTCCCTCCCTCCCTTTTTCCCTCTCCCCTTCCCTCTCCCTCCCTCCATTCCTCTCTCTCTCTCTCTCCCTCTCTCTTCTTCCCTCCCTCCCTCTCTCCCTCCCTTTTCCTCCTCTCCCTCTCTCCCTCCATCTCTCTCTCTCTCTCCCCACTCTCCCTCTCCCTCCCTCCTTCCCTCCCTCCCTCCCCCTCCCTCCCTCCTCTCTCTCCCTCCCTCCATTCCTCTTTATCTCTCTCCCTCCTTCTCCCTTCCTCCTTCCCTCCCTCCCCCTCCATTCCTCCATCTCTCTTCTTCCCTCCCTCCCTCTCCCTTCTCTCTCTCTCCCTCCCTTTTTCCCTCTCTCTCCCTCCCTCTCTCTATCCCCTCTCCCTCTCCCTTCTTCCTTTCTTCCCTTCTTCCTCTCCCTCTCTCTTCCTCCGTCTCCCTCCCTCCCTCTCTCTCTTTGTCTCCCTCTCCCTCCCTCCCTCTCTCTCTCACTCTCTCTTTTTTACATGCATCTCCTCGGACTGAAAAGATCAATAGACAGTGATCTGGCTCTCGCAACGATGCACTTCACTAAATTGTGGTTTGCTGAATAAACCACAGCTCGCTAGCTTTGCTTGTAAACAGTCCTTGGATTTACACCGCCTTCCATATCCAGCTATGGTTGCTTGCCGTATTTCTCAAACTTGGCAACGTTAAGACGGGTGGACTTCAACTCCCAGAATTCCAGGCTGGCTGGGGACTTCTGGGAGTTGAAGTCCACCTGTCTTAAAATTGCCCCGTGTGAGAAAGATTGATTGATTTCCTGCTGGGCACGCAACTTTTAATTCTCGCATAGTGTTATAGTGTATGCAATCTATGGCGGCTTGCAACCGCTCCTTTCACTTATAACAGGGGGTAGCATCCTCACGATCACGTGATCAAAATTTAGGCCCTTGGCAACCCAATTTATGAGGGTTGCAAGATCCAGAGATCCCTTGATCCCTGCCTGCAACCTTCCCAGAGGGTTTCCGGCAAAGCAAAGTCAATGGTGGGGACAAGATTTGCACAATAACCATGGGATTCATTCAGGGGTGAAATCCAGCAGGTTCTGACAGGTTCTGGCGAACTGGTAGCAGAAATTTTGAGTAGTTCAGAGAACTGGCAAATACCACCTCTGGCTGGCCCCAGAGTGGGGTGGGAATGGAGATTTTGCAGTATCCTTCCCCTGGAGTGGGGAGGGAATGGGGATTTTGCAGTATCCTTCCCCTGCCATGCCCACCAAGCCACGCCCACCAAGCCAGACCAGACCCACAGAACCGGTAGTAAATTGGATTTCACCCCTGGATTCATTGTAGTTAAAACGAACCAAAGTGGTGAAAAAAGCTCAACTCACCAACTCGCCTCGCTTAGCGATGGACGTTTTGTTCCCAACTGTGGTCGTAAGTCGAGGACTACCTATCAAACGGATGGATTGGCCTAATAAAGAGACAAAGGCTGTCCTTTCTTGGCTCGCTGCAGCTCGTCCTCGAGTTACGACCAGAATGGAGCCCCAACATTTAATATTGCGGAGCGAAACCTTTCTTCAGTGAGTTTTGTGCTCCGTTTTACGACGTTTTGTGCCACCGTCGTTAAAAGGGAATCATTGGCGTTTGTTCGTGGGTGGTTCAGGGAATCCAGATTCCCCCGTGGAGTTTTTGCTGGTCAGAAGGTCATTAAAAAGGGGATCACAGGACCCCCGCCCCCGGAACGCTTGCAGCCGTCGTAAATATGAACCCCACTTGGCAAGCGTTCGAATTTTGATCACGGGTCTATGGAGATGTGGCAGCGGTCGTAAGTGTGACAAGCGGTCCTTTTTTTTTCAGTGCTGTCGTAACTTTCAAACTGTGGTAAGTCGAAGAAGCTGTTGCAATCGATTGTAGCTGTTCTCCGCGTATTTCGATTGCGCGTCTCAAAAGTTTCCAATCCAGAGTAATTTAATTTAACTTAATTTAATTAATTAAATTTATATGCCGCCCCTCTCCGAAGACTCAATACCCGATACCACTTCAGACAAGTGGCTGTCCAGTCTCCTCTTCAAAAAAAACCTCCCGCGTTGAAGCACCCACAATTTCTGGTGGCAAGCTGTTCCACTGATTAATTGTTCCGACTTGTCAAGTTGACTTTTTTTTTTTTAATTTGATTTATATGCCGCCCTTCTCCGGAGACTCAGGGCGGCTTACAATGCGCTAAGCAATAGCCTTCATACTTTTGTATATTTTATACAAAGTCAGCTTCTCTTTCTTTCTTTCTTTCTTTCTTTCTTTCTTTCTTTCTTTCTTTCTTTCTTTCTTTCTTTCTTTCTTTCTTTCTTTCTTTCTTTCTTCCTTCCTTCCTTCTTTCTCTTTCTTTTCTTTTTTTTAAAAATTTGATTTATATGCCGCCCTTCTCCGGAGACTCAGGGTGGCTTACAATGCGTTAAGCAATAGCCTTCATTCTTTTGTATATTTATACAAAGTCAGCTTCTCTTTCTTCCTTTCTTCCTTCCTTTCTTTCTTTCTTCCTTCCTTCCTTCCTTCCTTTCCTTCCTTCCTTCTTTCTCTTTCTTTTCTTTTTTTTTAAAATTTGATTTATATGCCGCCCTTCTCCGGAGACTCAGGGCGGCTTACAATGCGTTAAGCAATAGCCTTCATTCTTTTGTATATTTATACAAAGTCAGCTTATTGCCCCCACAAACCGGGTCCTCAATTTACCTACCTTAGAAAGGATGGAAGGCTGAGTCAACCTTGAGCCTTGGCGAGATTCGAACCTGCAGTATTTATTTTATTTATTTATTTATTTATTAGATTTCTATACCGCCCTACTCCCGAAGGACTCAGGGCGGTGCACAGCCAAACAATAAAAACACATGCAATACAAAATTTAAAAAATAGAATAAAATCAAATTAAATAATTTTGGCCCTGACAAATTTAAAACCCCAAACTTTTAAAACCAATTTAAAATTGAATATATAAATACTAAAAGATATTTAAAATTTTAAAAATCTTTTATAAAAGAGTAATTGCAGGCAGCTGGTCTTAATAACCAGCTTAATAACAGGGTGCCTTAGACCACTGTACTACCAAGACTTCCTTGCAGGGCTAACCTTTTTCAGAATAACAGAACATTCAGGATAACTTAGAATTGCTTAGCGGTCTCTCATCCATCCTCCTCATCTTCAGAGCGGGAAGGGACCTCGGAGGCTTTCTAGTCCAGCCCCCTTCTCAAGCAGGAAACCAGATACCATTTCAAACCAGTCTCTTCTTCAAAAAAACAACAACAACAAAAAAACAACCCTCCAGTGATGGAGCACCCCTCTGCGTTATCTTTTCATAAACCTTTTTTTTTTGGGGGGGGGAATGTTTAATTATAGACTTGTAGGATATGAGAAAATTCAAAAATAAAATAGTACGTAGGTAGGTATATAGGTTAGAAATGCATATAAGTAAAGATTCAGTTTGGCTCAGGCAGCGGGCTGGACTGGATGACCTTCAGGGCCCCTTCCGGCTCTGCTACTCTGTTAAATTTTCAGGGTGACGGGATTCAGCCCCGCCAGAGTTTTTAAGGGACAAAACCGCGCAGGGAGGGAGTCACGTCCTTTGCAGCCGAGGTGCTGCATTTGCAGCTGTGAAAACACCTGGATCTCTTCCCCTGCTCCTCTCCAGCCAGGAGAAGGTGGGGGGAGCATTTTGCTGAGTGCGGCTCTTCCCAAAATTTGCTGATTTCTTCCCGCAGTGATGGGATCGAGGCTGGGAACAAATGCATTCCCGTTCTTCTTTTGGATCTGGTTAGGGGCCTGGATTTGTGTCTCCCAGTAAGCCATGGCTTGAAATTTTAAATTTCGAGAGACGAGCAATAACTCCAAAAGCTGGCTTGCTGTTCTTTTTTTTTTTACCTTTTTTTTTAATTTTATTTTTTTAATTTATTTTAAATACAAGTAATGCAAACAATACGAACATATACATACACATCTAAATACAAAAAAGAAAAAAAAGAAAAGAAAAATAATACAAAGCACCCCCATCCCCGGAGACCATTTTTCCCCTCCTTATATTTCTTTTTCTATAACAGCTTAAAAATATACAATATATACTATTATTTAATTATTCTATATTTATATAGAATAATTCTATATAATTCTATATTTAATTATTTTAAATCTATTTTAACTTTTGTGTACAAATGTTTTACTTTGGCTGTTCACCGCCCTGAGTCCGAAAGGAGAAGGGCGGTATAGAAATCTGAAAAATAAATAAATAATAAATAAATAAAAATTCTAAATGTGCCCTTATCCCCTCCGAAACAGCATATATTCTTGAGGAGGTTTATTCCCTTTGCCTTCCACCAACACTGATTTTATAAAATCCCTCCCTATTTCATTATAATTGTTTGTTTTAATCATCCCTTTTTTAAAATTTAATTTCTGGTGTTAATTTATCGTTTGTTGCCATGCTCCAAATTTCATTACACCATTCATTTCTTTGACTATCCCAATTTCATCCCCAGTATTTAGCCATCGCTAATCTAGCTGCCATTATCAAATTTACAATCATTTCTTTTTGTTTGTTTGTTTCATTTATATCCCGTTGTTCCACCAGCAACAATAATAATGCAATTCTCGGTGGCATGTCTAAATTTACATCCAAAAGTGCTCTAATTTCTCTAAACACCATGTCCCATATTTTTGGTGCACTGTCACAGTCCCACCACATGTGTTTGTATGTTCCGACCTCTTTCTTGCACCTCCAACAAATATTTGTATATTTACTATCTACATGGCTTGCTGTTCTTGAAACAAGGGGAATTTGAGACAAACTTGTTCATGGATTTGGGGGCAGTTCTCCATCTGCAAAAGGCTACTCCCCCCCCCTTTCCCTTCTTCGGAAGTTTTGGGATGCAATTCCCATGTTCCCCAGTCCCTGGGAGGATGAGCAACTGGCATCTGGCAGAATTATTTCTGAATTCTCCTTTTAATGCCAGCCTAAAACCCAGATCCTGCAGGATCCAGAAACCAGGCCGTAATTTTGCACGAACCAAGGGATATGAATGCAAGAAAAGCGAAGCCAGAATAACAGAAGAGTTGGGAGGGACCTCGGAGGTCTTCTAGTCCAACCCCCTGCTTCTAGCAGGAAACCCTGTACCGTTTCAGACAAATGGTTCTCCAATCTCTTTTTTTTTTGAAAATCCTCTAGCGTTGGAGCAGCCACGACTACTGGAGACTAGCCATTCCACTAATTAATTGTTCTAACTGTCAGGAAATTTCGTAAGCCAGGATTTCAGCCAGAGCTGAAGACGTTCAGCTCAATTGGTCTCCGGCAGCCAACCTCGGATGCCAGAAGCGTCCGATGGGTCTCCTGGCCCCAATTTTGCCAAGCTTGCCAGGCCCCCCCCATGTCAAAGGGGGCCTGTTTGTCCTCTCCGGGCAGTGTTTTTGCTGCATCGGTGCCCTTCTTCTAAGGGCTGGCAGGACAGCCTGCTGGCAAACCCATCATCCAGGACACGGTTGCCTGAGTGGCAAAGCACAGCAAAATCCCGCATAAATACAAAGATTTCAGATCTATCCAAGCCAGTGTGGGAGAAAGTCGATGTGTAGATTAGGAAGTATCCCCCCTCTCCAGCTGCAGAGATGTTGTTGCAACGTGGCTTGTGCAGAGTAGAGACGCAACAACACGTTTGCGTCTCTCCTTAAGGCACAATAGCAATAGCATTTAGACTTATATACCGCTTCACAGTGCCTTACAAGTACAGATGGGATTCGCCCAGCAACAAAAATGTGAGCCACCCGCAGATCACTCTTACCGGTTCACTTGAACCGGTTCGAACCACCTGGCCAAGTGGCTCAGGGGCTAAGACACTGAGCTTGTCGATCAGAAAGGTCAGCAGTTCGGTGGTTCGAATCCCTAGTGCCGGTCTCCTACGTGAGCAGGAGGTTGAGCTAGATGACCTCCAAAGTCCCTTCCAACTCTTGTTACTCTGTTACCGTTACCAGCTGAATAACCCCTCTGCTTACAGCCCTCTGTAAGAGACAGCATATTACCCCCAACAATCTGGGTCCTCATTTTACTCACCTCGGAAGGACGGAAGGCTGAGTCAACCTTGAGCTGGTCAGGATCGAACTCCTGGCAGTCAGCAGAGTCAGCCTGCAATACTGTATTCTCACCACTGGAAGGGAGAGAGGGAGGGAGGGAGGAAGGCGGAATAACAATAGCACTTAGACTTATATACCACTTCACAGTGCTTTACAGACCTCTCTAAGCAGTTTACAGAGTCAGCCTCTTGCCCCCAACAATCTGGGTCCTCGTTTTACCGACCTTGGAAGGATGGAAGGCGGAGTCAACCTTGAGCTGGTCAGGATCGAACTCCTGGCAGTGGGCAGAGTCAGCCTGCAATACTGCATTCTCACCACTGGGAAGGCAGGCAGACAGGCAGGCAGGCAGGCAAGCAGGAAGGAAAGGAAGGAAGGAAGGAAGGAAGGAAGGAAGGAAGGAAGGAAGGAAGGAAGGAAGGAAAAATAATAGGACTTAGACTTATATACCGCTTCACAGCGGTTTACAGAATCAGCATATTACCCCAAACAATCTGGGTCCTCATTTTACCGACCTTGGAAGGATGGAAGGTGGAGTCAACCTTTAGCTGGTCAGGATCGAACTCCTGGCAGTCAGCAGAGTCAGTCTGCAATACTGCATTCTCACCACTGGGAAGGCAGGCAAGCAGGCAGGCAGGCAGGCAGGAAGGAAGGAAGGAAGGAAGGAAGGAAAAATAATAGGATTTAGACTTATATACCGCTTCACAGTGGTTTACAGAGACAGATATTTCTCTCTCTGGGCGCTCTGAGAATATATCTGCTGAACAAAACTCCGCAATGGTGACAGGAAGGGCATCTGGCCATTAAAACACTCTGCTAGCTCCATTAAGTTGCCCGGATTCTACCCTGCCAAGGGATTTTGAGGTCGTTAGATGAAGATGATGATGATTTATTTGATTCTTGATTGTGATTTACTGCTGTCATAATTTGGGGGGTGGATCTTCGCTACTTATCAAAGGAATTCTGGAGCTCTAAAAAGATTTTTCTGTTCGGGATCATTGAGGGTCAAGATCTGAGATCAAACAACCAACCTCACTCGATATTACTCAATCGACCACCTCCACTGCGCTGACATTTAATAAACGTCTCACTTAGCGACAGAAGATTTGGGCTCAATTGTGGTCAAGGGCTACCTGTATAGAGAGTGAGATTAAACGTCAATCAATTGATATATTAAAAAAAAAAAACAATATCTGTCAATGAAATCTTATCCTCAACTTTTTTTGTGATGGCATTTCTTTTTTCATTTTTTTTCATTTTTTAAAATTTTCTTTTGAGGAAAAGTTTCCCCAAGCTTGCCTTCTAGCAACTACAAAGACAATCATCCCCACAAACTTAAAAAGTTTAGGAATTGCAGGATAGCAAAGCCAGAGGACGCCAAAATGAAAAAATTGAAAACTTCTTATGAATTTGTGACCTGCTGAAGGAAGGCATTACGGTTGTCATCCATTTTACACGGCCAGAGAGATGGGAGTTGTAGTCCGGCAGCATTCAGAACCTTGTTAGTTGTTTTAAGTATTTTCTTCGATGCTTAGCTTAATTCAAAGCTGCAAAATCAATTCTTCTTTTTCTTCTGATCAGATTTCTGCTGCTATTTCTAGAATCTCAATTTTGTCAATTTTATACTTTCCCCGATCACATTTTTCTGATTTTCGTGCCTTCAACTGATTGGGGGAAAAAAATAAGAATTTCAGATTTCGTTCTGGTATGTCTTGTGATGATTGCACCAGCCCATAAAATAGGAGGTTTTTCTTCCTCTTTTTAAACAGACTTTTATTCATTTTTCCTCTGGCGCCTTTCTTCACCACCTTTGCAAATACACCCGTTTAATTCTATATTTCAACCACGAAGACCTAAATGTGAAATTGCTATTAATCTTATCAAGCATTTTACAAGCCAGAAGCATTAATTGTGTGCACCCAAATATTAATCCATTTATCCAGCTTTATTCTCTTCTTCCCAATTTGCAAAACCCCTTTCTTTCTCTTTTCCTCTATCTATTCCTCTCATCTAATCCCGATATTTCACTGATATTGACTAAGCGCACGAAGATCTAATTTAAAGCGGCAAGATTTGGCTAATTAAGGAGTTAGTTGTTTCCCTACCTGTCTTTCTAAAGAGGTTTGCAAATTTCAGCTCCAATTATTCCTGGATATGAGAGCAGCGTCTGGAGGCGAGCAGTACCCCAGTGGCTTGAAAAATTCTAATTTTGAGGGGCGAGATTACGTCCATTTATTCATTGTGCAGTTTTAACAGAGTAACAGAGTTGGAAGGGATCTTAGAGGTCTTCTAGTCCAATCCCCTGCTCAGGCAGGAAACCCTATCTAGTGTTGGCAAACTTTTTCGGCACCGAATGCCGAAACGGGAGCGCGCACATGTGCGCGGGGCAGCTCCCCGGCTGGCACGCGTGGGAGTGCTGGAAACCGGAAGAGCAGCAGAGCTTCCGGTTTCTGGACTGCACATTTGCGCCGGTCACATGGTCTTCCGGTTTCTGGCATGCACACGCATGCGAAGACCAGCTGGCCGGCACACATGCACGCACTGGAAACCGGAAGCTCAGCTTCCCGGCATGCGCAAGACAGAATAGAATAGAATGCAAAATAGGATAGGATAGGATAGGATAGGATAGGATAGGATAGGATAGGATAGGACAGGACAGAATGCAAAATAAAATAGAATAGGATGGAATGGAATGGAATGGAGTGGAGTGGAGTGGAGTGGAGTGGAGTAGAATAGAATAGAGTAGAATGCAAAATAAAATAGAATAGGATAGAATGGAATGGAATGGAATAGAATAGAATAGAATGCAAAATAAAATAGGATAGGATGGAATGGAATGGAATGGAATGGAATGGAATGGAATGGAATGGAATAGAATAGAATAGAATAGAATAGAATAGAATAGAATAGAATAGAATAGAATAGAATAGAATAGAGTAGAATGCAAAATAAAATAGAATAGGATAGAATGGAATGGAATGGAATAGAATAGAATAGAATGCAAAATAAAATAGGATAGGATGGAATGGAATGGAATGGAATGGAATGGAATGGAATGGAATGGAATAGAATAGAATAGAATAGAATAGAATAGAATAGAATAGAATAGAATAGAATAGAATAGAATAGAATAGAATAGAATGCAAAATAAAATAGAATAGGATGGAATGGAATGGAATGGAGTGGAGTGCCGTGGAGTAGAGTAGAGTAGAATAGAATAGAGTAGAATGCAAAATAAAATAGAATAGGATAGAATGGAATGGAATGGAATAGAATAGAATAGAATGCAAAATAAAATAGGATAGGATGGAATGGAATGGAATGGAATGGAATGGAATGGAATGGAATGGAATAGAATAGAATAGAATAGAATAGAATAGAATAGAATAGAATAGAATGCAAAATAAAATAGAATAGGATAGAATGGAATGGAATGGAATAGAATAGAATAGAATGCAAAATAAAATAGGATAGGATGGAATGGAATGGAATGGAATGGAATGGAATGGAATGGAATGGAATAGAATAGAATAGAATAGAATAGAATAGAATAGAATAGAACAGAATAGAATAGAATAGAATAGAATGCAAAATAAAATAGAATAGGATGGAATGGAATGGAGTGGAGTGGAGTGGAGTGGAGTGGAGTGGAGTGGAGTGGAGTGGAGTAGAGTAGAGTAGAGTAGAGTAGAATGCAAAATAAAATAGAATAGGATAGAATGGAATAGAATAGAATAGAATAGAATGCAAAATAAAATAGAATAGGATAGAATGGAATGGAGTGGAGTGAAGTAGAGTAGAGTAGAGTAGAGTAGAGTAGAATAGAGTAGAATAGAGTAGAATAGAGTAGAATAGAGTAGAATGCAAAATAAAATAGAATAGGATAGAATGGAATGGAATGGAATGGAATGGAATGGAATAGAATAGAATGCAAAATAAAATAGGATAGAATGGAATAGGATAGGATAGGATAGGATAGGATAGGATAGGATAGGACAGGACAGGACAGGACAGGACAGGACAGGACAGAATGCAAAATAAAATAGAATAGAATGGAATAGAATAGAGTAGAGTAGAATAGAGTAGAGTAGAGTAGAATGCAAAATAAAATAGAATAGGATAAAATGGAATGGAGTAGAGTAGAGTAGAGTAGAATGCAAAATAAAATAGGATAAGATAGGATAGAATAGAATAGAATAGAATAGAATAGAATAGAATAGAATAGAATAGAATAGAATAGAATAGAATATTGCAAAGGGACCTTGGAGGTCTTCTAGTCCAACCTCCTGTTTAGGCAGGAAACTATACCACCGATACCAATCTTTTTGCTGTCACGGGGGGAGCATGCGGGGGTGGTGGTGTCGCATGTACCCACACCCATAAGTCAATGCGCCCTGCCCCCCGCGCATGTGCGCACAACCCCTCCCCGCTTTTGGTACACGGGCACGGTAGGCTTGTTTTTCGCCCTCCCCAGGCTCCAGAGGCTTCATTGGAGCCTGGGGAGGGCGAAAACTCACTCCCCCCCCCCACCAGAGGCCCTCCGGAGGCCGAAAACAGCCCATTTCCCGACTTCCGGTAGGCCCGGAAGGCCTGAAAATCAGCTGGTGGAGCTGAGCTGGGGCAACGCTTGTGTCCCCACAGATTTGGCTCCACGTGCCACCTGCGGCACGCGTGCCGTAGATTCGCCATCACGGCCCTATACCATTTCAGACAAATGATGGTCCAATCTCTTCTTAAAAATCTCCAGCGCTGGAGCTTCCACAACTTCTGGAAGCAGGTTACAAAAGTTAACTTCCTTACAAAGCTACCACGGCACTGAAAAAAATGTGACTTGTGGCCGTTTTTCACGTGATCCAAAATTCGGACGCTTGACAACTGGTTCAGACTTAACGACGGTTGCAGTGGTCCAAGGCCACGCGAGATCCCTCTTTTTTGCGGCCTTCCTGACATTGGGGCAAAGTCATTGGGGAAGCCAAGTTCACTTAACAGGGTGACTAACTTATCCCCCGCAGTGATTCCCTTAACAGCTCACTTAACCAATGTCTCACTTAGCAACACTAAACGTTGGGCTCAGTTGTGGTCCTAAGTCGAGGACTTCCTGTCCCAGAAAGATTAATTAAAAACGAAGCCGTGTTCCTTTTCTTGGCTTGGCTAGATCAGGAGTCTGCAACCTTAAACACTCAAGAGAGCCATTTGGACCCGTTTCCCACAGAAAAGAAAACACCGGGAGCCACAAAAACCCTTCCTGTGCCTGACTATTTCTTGAGCGGCCACAAAACTAGCATATGTAGTTGAATTAAACGTTCTGTTTTCTTTTCTTGGATTTATTCATGGTTGGCCTACCGGAGGTTGAAAAGCTCAATAAATAGCGTGCTGGCTGGTGTCACACACTGGCGGTTGTGATGCATATTTTGAATGACAGGGAGCCGCAGCAGAGGGGTGAAAGAGCCACATGCGGCTCCAGAGCCACAGATTGCCGACCCCTGAGCTAGATTATTTATACGCGATGGCTTGATGAGATGAAAATTTGTGCTGATGTGAATGTGTAAAAAGGTGGCTTGCTTGAATTCCACTGAAAACTGTGACTCTACCTTGCACACGGATTGCGTGAGCTCCAATAAACCAATTTTGTGACGACATAAATGGCTTTTATCTGTGATCGGTCTTGTTAGGGTGTGTGTAAAAATTATTTGTTGCTTGTGCAACGAGCAGAGCAGAAACACACAGGGAAGGAGATAAACGTGCAGCTCGTGTGAGAAAAATACTTTATATACAAGATAATAAGCAGTCTCGGTGTAGGTAAAACAGTCTGACCAGTCGCCTTACCAACAAGTTAGGAGTAAGCTACAAGCTGAACCTAACAGGTCTTATGGGAGACTAATGGGTAGAATTCTGTATTATACAAGTCTTGAGACAATCCCTATATTTGGATTTTTTTTTTTCCCCTTTTGTGTGGCCTTAAGGAATCTAGGTTAGTTGGTGAGAATGTGGGTTTGATTCTTTTTGGAGCCTGTTCCTCGACCCTTGTCAATCCGGGTCCTCGACTTACGACCACAATTGAGCCCGAAATTTAATGTTGTTAAGTGAAACGTTTGTTAAGTGAGGTTTGCCTCATTTTACGACCTTTCTTGCCACGGTCGTTAAACGTTATCACTGCAGTGGATAAGTTAGTCACCCGGTTGTTAAGTGAATCTGGCTTCCCCCCCCTCCCATTGTAAATCGAGGACTTTCTGTAATTTGATTGCACTTTTGAATATTGTTCAGATTAAAACACGGGTGTTTAATTAACAGTCGGAAGAAATTGAGTCAAATCACTAAAAATTCCGACGGGGAAAAAAAAGGTGCAAAAATAGTGAATTCTGCCAGAATCCTTTCAAGATGAAACTAAAGGTACGGCCATCTGTTTAACGACTGTTCGGAGTTACGACCATGCTGGAAAAAAAGGAATTTACACTTACGACCGCCAGAGTATCCCCATGATCAAAATTCAGTTGCTTGGATTTCCTACTTTCTAACAAAGCTAAACCGTGCTGCACAGCTGATCGTCAGAAATACCAGTTCGGACGAACTGGTAGCGTTTTTTAACTAAAGGTTCGCTCGAACCGGTAGTTTTTATCACTTATGTGTGGGTCATAAGTCAAGGACTACCAGTGAATTCTTTGGTTTCTGTAGTATGTGAACCTTAGTGATAATCATAGCTTGTTTGACACCTTGTGTCTAATTCAACCATGGTTTAGCACAATCTGTAAACCCACAGAGGGAAGAGAAAAATCTATGGGGCTTTCTTTACCTCATAACTGATATATGAGGGGGGGGGGGACTCATTTTACAACTGCTGTAATTCACCTAACGAATCTGGCCCCCACCAAAAAAACATTGTAAAGTGAGCCAAAACTCACCGAACAACATAAATTTGGGGCTTAACGATGGTCCTAAGTGGAAAACTACCTGTACTCTATAATATTCTCATTTATTCTGGGCAGACAGGCATGTAACAGTAACAGAGATGGAAGGGTCCTTGGAGGTCATCTAGTCCAACCCCCTGCTCCCACAGGAGAACTGTACTAGGGATTCGAACCGCTGAAACGCCGATCTATCTGATCGACGAGCTCAGTGTCTTAGCCCCTGAGCCACCTTAGTCAGGCATACTGTGTGTGTTTCTGAAGCAGTCGTGCGAACAAGCCAACATCTAAATCAGGATCGATGGTGGTTTGTTGGTTTAAAGTCTTTCCGCGAAGTATCTTGCCCAGCTTGGACAGTGGCATTTTCTTCAATCCGACAGCAAATAGAAGGAAAATCATTTTAAAAAAATAAAATAAGCCATTGGAGATGTTAAAATGACGTTAATGACGATAGCATCCTTATCACTCAGAGCTTTATAGTTTTTATTTTGTTTCTGTTTTTTAAGCTAACCCCTCAAAAAGGATGTTCAGCAGCCAGGAGGATGCGGGATCTCCCAAGGCTGCTGCAGTGATCCGGTGGTGAGGGATCACCCTTCCTCACCCATGCGCAGGTAAAAGTCCTCGCTTTACGCCGCTGGAACCCAAGGCTCTCTCTTTTGTCTCCCCTCCCAAAGAAAGATGCCGAACCGAACCGTGTACAGGGACACGGGAGTTTTCTTCGCCGGCGACCTTGAGGGTGCCTGCGCCGTGCCCCCCCTCCCTCCTGATTGCTCCTCTCTCTCTCTCTCTCTCTCTCTCTCTCTCTCTCTCTCTCTCTCTCTCTCCCCCCCCTTCTTCTTTCTTCCTCCTTTCCAGGCTGACCTTCCTGGAGTAAGCTGCCTGCCCCTTTAAGATCCTCCTGCACATCTTGATGTGCAAAAAAAATCCTGCAGCACCGGTTTTACACGGCTGCGGCACTATTGGAAGTGTGCTGAGCGGAGCAGTTTGCTTGGACAATGTCATTTTCTCCGGCAAGCCGAATATTGCAGCAAGTTTCGGTGCTTGGCTTGAGACGGCCAGCTTTTTCGTCCTTCTCTCTGCCCTAAAGAGGTACGCGACTTTTGCTTTTTCTCCTTTTCCTTTTCCTTTTCTTTCTTTTCTTTTTTTTGGGGGGGGGGGAAGGGGTTGTAATGAATTCTGCTTTCATCCTCTCTTCAACCAGAGGAAAAGAGAGGGAGAGAGAGAGAGAGAGAGAGAGAGAGAGAGAGAGAGAGAGAGACAGAGACAGAAAAAAAAAGACATCCAATTCAACCTCTTTTTGGGGGTCACTCTTAATGCCACCCCCCATGTCTTTCTATCACTCGCTAGACCCGATTCTAATTTCATCCTCCACCTTATAACAACCCCCCCATCCTGCCCCCTATTCCCCCCCCTCATTTTTTTGCAGCTTCTTTTCTCCCCCCCCCACGTTGTCTTCTTTTTCTCTCTCTCTCTTCCCAGAGACCCAAGGGAGAAGCGGGGTGGGGGGGGTGGGGAGCCCTTTCGGCAGGGTGCCGAGTTCGAAAGCGGAAATATTTGCGGAGAACCCAAGGAGAGATTCGAAGCCGCGGCCGGCAGCAGCACCTGGAGAAGTTGCATCGGGACTCAAATTTCTCGTGAGTAAATTTGGTTTGGGAAGAGAAGCATTGTGGGATGGATAGCAAGGCTGGGGAATTGGAAAAATAGATAGATAGATAGATAGATAGATAGATAGATAGATAGATAGATAGATAGATAGATAGATAGATAGATAGATTTGATTGCTAGATAGATAGATAGATAGATAGATAGATAGATAGATAGATAGATAGATAGATAGATAGATAGATAGATAGATAGATAGACAGACAGATAGATTTCCAGATGAGAAAGACGCAGGAAGGAAGTGGTGGAAGGTACTTCTTTCTGTCTTGGCACAGGGCAGTGTGGTGTTTGACTCCAGCTCCAAAGTCAAAAGAGACTTTTAAATAATACTGCAGGGAAAAATTAGCGCCAAGTTACATCCGGACCACCGAAAAAGGATTTCCATTTGCCTTTTCAAAATCTGGCTGGTTGTGAAACATTCGCTTCCTTGATGTCGCTTTTTTCCTTTTTTTCCCCCCCATTCCTTCTTTTCTTTTCTTTTCTTTTCTTTTCTTTTCTTTTCTTTTCTTTTCTTTTCTTTTCTTTTCTTTTCTTTCCTACCTGCCTATTTTTTTCAGCCCTTCCATCCCTGCAAACTGGGGAACTTCCATTAGCTGACTTTATGGCTTGAAAACCCAGGAAATGGGTCACGACGGAAATGGATTTCAGGTGCTAAGCAAAAGTTGCCCGTATCGGATGCTCTGAATTTCGATTCCGGCTGCTTTAGAGGGGATGAGTCGGCAAGGCTGTGCTCCCTGGCCCCCCTGGTGATCTCGGCGGGCCTCGATGAGGCCTAGCCCCTTGACTTCACTGTTTTAAATTCCCCTTTGACTTGAGAAGAGAAAGGCAATTTAAAGGGTTGGATTTTTTTCGGAGGTAAACCCTCTCCGAGAAAAATGGCCTGCCGAAGAAACGGGTTCGAAGCAGTTTTCTTAAAAACTGCATCGCTCGTGCACTTTTAAGCGGTTTTCGCAACCTGGCTGGCACATTTGGCAATTCCAGCCTCTTATTCGGAAATCTTTGGATGATTAAAAATGGGAGGGAAAATTGTAGGGATTGGGGAGTGTGGGGAGGGGGGGGCTCTTGATGCTGGTCAATGGAGGGAAATGACAAATTTTTCTGTTCGGAATTTGCGAGGATTTATAAAGCGCCCAGCCACGGATGGATGAACTGAAGGGTCTCAAAAATAAGGAATAATGGCTGCCTGATTTGGGGGACATATGATGTCACCGCTGCAGCCTGTCCCCCATTGCAAACAAAGGATGCATTTCCAAATTATTCCAAAACCAACATAGTTTGTCCCTTTATATCAATCTAGGCCAGACCAATTTCTGTCTTTAAATCCACCAAGGATTCAGTCTGCACCCTCTTCCTCTTTTCGGTGGTGTCGCTGGATTTTTTTTTTTCTTCTAGGGTAGACTGCCACTAAACCCGGTGCTTGTATTGTTCCTTTGATGGCCTTTATCAAGGCATTTGGCTTTTTCCCTCTGGGATCTTTTTGAACAGATTAGCATTCAAACTCCTTCCAATTGTGCCTCCTATCTAAAAATCCCTCCTATCTATCTATCTATCTATCTATCTATCTATCTATCTATCTATCTATCTATCTATCTATCTATCTTTCATCATCTTTTAACCACACCATAATCTCTTGCAGGGTGGAGTCTGGGCAACTGAATGGAGCTGACGGAGTGTTTAATGGCCAGATGCCTTTCCTGTCGCCAATGCGGAGTTTTGTTCAGCATATATATATTCTCATTGTGCCCAGAGACGGAAATATCTGCCTCTACTCACTCACTCATTCACTCTATCTATCTATCTATCTATCTATCTATCTATCTATCTATCTATCATCTATCTATCTATCTATCTATCTATCTATCTATCTATCTATCATCTAGCTATCTAGCTATCATCTATCTATCTATCTATCTATCTATCTATCTATCTATCTATCTATCTATCTATCTAGCTATCTAGCTATCATCTAGCTATCTACCTATCATCTAGCTGTAGCTCCCTGCAACTGCTAGTAATCTCTATCACAGGAGACTCATCTGAAAGAGCTGCGTTCTTTCTAAAAAGAACAAAACAAACCCTTTTATTGTGTTTTCCCCCATAGTTGGTTCTTTTCCAGCCTAGGTATATTCATTGCATTATTATCAGCATCCAGGCGGACTTTCCAAATTCACTTTCCCTCCCATTCCTGGCAACGTCCAGCGTCCAAGGTTGGTTCTCCAGAGATCAGAAATCCAAAAAAAAAAAAAAAACCTGGTGCAGATACATCCTTTGGGGTGTCTCTGCGCTCCTTCCGATCCGCATTGCTCCATTTCACAGGCTGAGAAGCGAACCCGGTCACGGGTTCAAATTTCCACCAGCGCAGACGAATTTCTGATTTTTGGAGAGAGAGAGAGAGAGAGAGAGAGAGAGAGAGAGAGAGAGAGAGAGAGACATGCAGGCTGCGTGCCTTTCCTTGTTCCCAACCTTGTTGAAATCCGACACAACGACCCCGCGGGGTAGATCAAGTTGCCTTTTCCTTTCTTGTCCGATCTTAAGCTTTTCTCCCCAAAGAAGCGACTCGAAAACCGGCGCAGAAAGAAGTTCTTCTGCAATCCACTACAAAAGGACTTGTCTCTTCTTTTTTTTCCTCTCCCCACCTATTTTCGTAGGGGTAGCCGACCTAGCTGGGTTGTTGTTCCTGTGAAGCCACAGCTGAATGGCTTAGCTCGTTCTGTGGGGCTTGTTTTGCTCATCTGCAGCCTAGAGGAGGGAAGTTTAAAAAAAAAGAAAAGGAAAGGAAAAAAAAAAGCTGATTTTGCTTGGACTAGTCTAGACTTGTTAAAGATCAGGCAGGCAGCCGCCCACAACCTCATCACAACTCCTGTGTGACTCCAGTCCCTGGATGCATTTTTCAGGACCCACCTTTTCCTTGAAAGTAAGTTTACACTTCACAACTGTCAGTGTGCGTTTGTGTGGGTTTGTGTGTGTGTGTGGAGAGGGGGGGTGGTTGCAAGAAAGCGAAAAGAGCAAACGGCAAACAGAAGCGTTCTTCCTTCGCAGAGGTGACCCAGGGACAATGCAGCCATCTGTTAAATTTCGGGAAGGATTCTCCGACACCCATCCCTCCTGGTTCAGGGTGCAAAGCCCTCCCTAAGCCAGCTGCATTCCTCCAAGCCCCATAATCCACCGACAGGATTCTGGCAACAAGCCCAGTTCCAGGGCAAACGAGTCACTTTTGCAAACAACTGATGCATTTGATTTAGAAGAAAGAGAAGAAGAAGAAGAAAGAGGAAAAAAAAAAGGATTGATCTAATTAAGCGAGGCTTAATGAAGTTGCTCATAGGGACGTGGTGGCTCAGTGGCTAAGACGCTGAGTTTATCGATCGAAAGGTCGGCAGTTCAGCAGTTCGAATCCCGGGCGCCGCGTAATGGGGTGAGCTCCCATGACTTGTCTCAGCTTCTGCCAACCTAGCAGTTCGAAAGCACTTAAAAAATGCAAGTAGAAAAAATAGGGGCCACCATTGGTGGGAAGGTAACGGCGTTCCGTGCGCCTTTGGCGTTGAGTCATGCTGGCCACATGACCACGGAGACGTCTTCGGACAGCGCTGGCTCTTCGGCTTTGAAAGGGAGAGGAGCACCGCCCCCTAGAGTCAGGAACGACTAGCACATAGGTGCAAGGGGAACCTTTCCCTTTAATGAAGTTGCTGGATGGGAGTTTGATGAGGTGCCTTCCAACGCATCGCTTGTCTTTTTCCTCCACGTCTTGTTTCAATGAGTCAAAGCTGGGAAAAAGTCTCTTGATTAAGTTAAGGCTTCTGCATCATCGTATCCCACCCAGAGAATATATAATGGCTTTGGAATTAGGGAGAACGGTAGTTGATAATTTAATCCCATCTTGATGTCTCTATTTCTTCTCGTTTCATGACTCCCTCCTTTTAGACACTCATTTTTACACAGCTTTACATATATATATATATATATATATATGTTTTTCTTCTAGCCAGGTTTTCCCTACGTAACCAAGGTTTTTTGTAGTTTTTTGTATATATATATATCAAAATAACATCCTGTACGTGCGGCCAGCATCTGAAAATAACATTTAACATAGCCCAGGACTTAAAAACAAAATGGTTCAGCTGAGAGCTGCATTAGGTGGGACCGATTGGGGTAGATTGTAGGGGTGGTGACACCGAAATATATAATTGTATTTTCTCTCAATCTTAAATGATTGTATTTTATCCCAATTTCATTTTAAGGTAAAGGTTTCCCTTGCACATATGTGTTAGTCGTTCCTGACTCTAGGGGGCGGTGCTCATCCCCGTTTCAAAGCCGAAGAGCCAGCGCTGTCCGAAGACGTTTCTGTGGTCATGTGGCCGGCATGACTCAACGCCAAAGGCGCACGGAACGCTGTTCCCTTCCCACCAAAGGGGGTCCCTATTTTTTCTACTTGCATTTTTTTTTACGTGCTTTCAAACTGTTAGGTTGGCAGAAGCTGGGACAAGTCACCCCATTATGCGGCGCTCGGGATTCGAACCGCTGAACTGCCGACCTTTCGATCGACAAGCTCAGCGTCTCAGCCGCTGAGCCACCGCGTCAAAATTTCATTTTAGACTGTATTTTATCCCAATTTCATTTTAGACTGCATTTTCTCCCAATTTCATTTTAGACTGCATTTTCTCCCAATTTCATTTGAAATGGTATTTTATATCCAATTCTATTTGAAATGGCTTCTATCGAATTTTAGGAATAATTTGTTTCTGGAGTGCCGCACTTCAGTATGGCCCAAGGGCTAATCAATACAATGAATGAATGAACCTAAAAAAAAAAATCCCAAGCTATGCCGGTCATACATTGTCGCGAATCCCTCCTCTAACACCTGCCCCCCAGCTTTCTTGTGATCTTGTGGATCCCTTTGGAACCTCGTCCCTTCCAAACTCTTCTAAGCCTTCGTAACAGGAAGCTGGCAACAATGGACTCAGGGAGGCGACAGTTGGACTCCTTTGCAAATGTGGCAAAGGAAGAGAAAGTGAGCCCAGAATAGGTTATCATGCAGAGATGCAGCAGGAACACTCCTCAGATTGCATCTGAAGCCAGAGATGCAGCAAAAAACACTCCTCAGATTGCATCTGAAGCTGGCTAGAAGGGTGCAAAGCTTAGGAACGACTCCATTAGTCAGCAATCTCTTGTCAACGTTGCGTAACGCTTCTGTGTTTTTTTTGTGGGTCCCTCACAGCATTATTTGCTGTTGGTTTCTGGCTACCAGTGACTCATTCACTCCTGAGTGTGTGTGTATGTTTAGGGTGTGAGCTGCCCTTTGCTCGCTCCCGTTTATTTCTCTCCCTCTTAACCCGTCCTCTTGGGGAAATAATTTTGCTGAGAATGGACGCTCGTTCGGAGAAGTGGGTTTGGCTGGGAATTGAAACCCCCTTCCTCCCCAAAGTTTGCAACTTCTAAAATTAAGTAATAATTTTAATGAGCAATTTTATGATGTTTGTGTGTCTGTGTTTTTCTTGACTGTACACCGCCTTGAGTCCTACGGGAGAAAGGCGGTATAGAAATATAATAAATAGATAAATAAAAGCGGCCGGGGGGGATTTTTTTTCCCCCTAACTCTTTTTTCCCCCGTTACCATATAAAAAAGAATTTCCAGGATAAAATCCACCGGGAGGGGAGGAATTAAGCCGTGTCCAACTCATTTATGTTTAAAGGCAGGAAAAAAAGCAAAAACAATATCAAGCAAACTCGATTCAAAGGGACTAGCCGCTTGAAGATCTGTTTGGGTTTTAAGCTCCGGCTCTTCCTCCCCCCCAAACACACACACACTGCCTGTCCCCACACACACACAAAAAAGCCAAGTTTTGCATTCCTGCCCTCTCTGTGTGCGGCCTGGACCAGGATGTAGCCGCAAGAGGCGACGTTCAGATCAAGTGACTTGTGTGACATATACATACACAACTGCCTTGTCGCTTTTTCCAGCTCTGGAGGATCTGGGCAGGTGTGGCTGGAGTCAGCTCGCCCCAGTCAAAGGTTGGTCTTTGCTGTGTAGTGTATGTGTGTGCACGAGAGAGAGAGGGAGAGACACACATACACACCTGGGGTGACCACACTGGGTTAAAAGGCTACCTGGGGAGAGGCCCCACCCAGAGAGAGGAAGGTGCTCCTGTGCCAGATCTGTGCCCGTGGCGGTGGGGCAAAACTGGCGTTTGTCCTGTCTCGGAAGCAGTTGGAGAAAGATGCCATTGGAACAGGTAGGCTCAACTCTCCGCTTTTCCTCCCTGCGTCCTTTTTTTTAAATTTTATTTCTCCAGTTCTTCCCTATTTTTTTTTTTTTGTCTCTTTCTGTTTTTCCCTTCCTTCCCCTTTTCTTTCTTTCTGAGTTACTCTAATCCTTCCTTTTTTCTTTCTTTCCCTCCCTCCTTCCTTCATTGCTCCTCCCCTTCCTCCCTTCCTCTCCATTTTATCCCCTCCCTCTCTCCATTTTATCCTTCCTTCCCTCCCTCCCTTTCTTCCTTCTCTCTCTCCTTGCTTGCTTTTTTCTTTCCTTTCTTTCTTTCCCTCCCTTCCCCTCTTTCCTTTCTTCCTTGCTCCTCCCCTTCCTTTCTTCCTCCCTCCCTCTCTATTTTATCCCCTCCCTCTCTCCATTTTATCCTTCCCTCCCTTTCTTCCTTCTCTCCCTCCCTGCTTCTTTCCTTCCTTCCTTCCTTCCTTTCTTTTCCTCCTCCCCTCCCTCTTTCCTTCCTTCTTTGCTCCTCCCCTTCCTTCCTTTCTTCCCTCCATTTTATCCTTCCTTCCTTCTCCCTCCCTCCCTGCTTGCTTCTTTCCTTTCTTCCTTCCTTCTTTCTCCTCCCTCCCCCCAACTTATCTTCTTCCCTCCCTCCCCATTTTCATCTCTCCTTCCTTCATTCCTTCCTCCCTCCCTCCTCTTCTCTCCTCCCTCCCTCCTTCCTTCCTTCTCTCCCTCCCTGCTTCTTTCTTTCTTTCTTTCTTTCTTTCTTTTTCTTTCTTCTGGGATAACAAAAATTACATTCTTGATCTCTTTCAATGTCGAGCTATTCACTTTTTTGTAAATATTGTTGGTTTAATAATGGAACTCGGATACTTTTTGCAGTTGGGTTAAAGATGGCATTCATACAAAGGATTTTGTGGGTTGGTTGTGCTACACTTAGGTACCCAACGTTAAAAAAAATTAGCTTTTTGCCACTTGAGTTTGTTTATTGAGTTTATTTGGATAGCTTTGCCCGGCTGGAAAAGTCATTGCCGTTTCTTTGCATTGCAACTGAAGGTGTCAAGAGGCCTATATTTTTTCTTCTTATCTTTCTTTTATTTATTTTTTGGCCTTGTTCTGACAGCTGAGACATCGGTCTGACATTCGTCCCCTTTTTACAATCACAACAAATAAAGCTTGAGTATTAGTTCATACTTTTTTGCCAGATTGAGGACTAGAAACCTGATGGCTAGATGTGGGAGGTATTTTTTGGAGTTTTCTGGAGGGTTGTTTTTTTTTTTAGCAAGGTTGAGGACTAGAAACCTGGCGCAATGTACCACTGTGCGTTTGGGTGCAATTTCCTTAAAGAAGAGTAAAATTTTCTTCTGTGCTCTCTTGAATGCAATAACACATAACATTCGTGTGATTTCTCCTATTTCAGAGAACTGTTTTCATCACCGGCCTGCCTGCCTTAATTTCCTTCCTTCCTTCCTTCCTTCCTTCCTTCCTTCCTTCCTTCCTTCCTTCCTTCCTTCCCTCCCTCCCTCCCTCCCTCCTTTTTTCCTTCCTTCCTTCCACTTTCTTTCTTCCATAGTCTTTCTTCCTTCTACTGTCTTTCTTTTTTCTCTTTCTTTCCTCCTTCCTTCCTTCCCTCCCTTCCTTTTTTCCTCCCTCTCTCCCTTCCACTTTCTTTCATTCTTCCACTGCCTTTTTTTCTCTTTCTTTCTTTCCTCCTTCCTTCCCTCCCTTCCTTTTTCCCTCCCTCCCTTCCTTCCACTTTCTTCACAGTCTTCCTTCCTTCCTTCCTTCCACTGTCTTTCTTTTTTCTCTTTCTTTCTTCCTTCCTTCCTTCCCTCCCTCCCCTCCCTTCCTTTTTTCCTCCCTCCCTCCCTCCCTTCCACTTTCTTTCTTCCACAGTCTTTCTTTCTTCCACTCTTTCTTTCTTTTTCTTTCCTCCTTCCTTCCTTCCCTTCCCTCCTAATGCATTTTTGTCATGTTTCTAATTCTTGCATGACTCAGGACAATTTGTGATTATTCAGCTCTGACTTTTAGGAATCCTTTGATTTGAGCTTTCTATTTTTGGAAAGGATTCCTGGGCAGATCCCTTCCGGGATCCAGCAAAAGGATCTGCCAGATGATACCATGGGCTAGTGGACAGATGTGGCATTGCTGGAAGCCCCTTCCCCCCAAAAAAGGATGGCAGATTGAGAACAATTTTCCAAAATGTCTTTACCCCTGACGCATTTAAATCCAGTCAATCAGAACCAAGTTTCTAGTCCTGTTTGACTTACCGATTTGTTGTGGTTGTTTTTTTTCCTTGCCACCTTTCTTGTTTTGAGCCAAGTCTCTTGCCATCTCTCCGCACAGGGGCCTGCGTCGACGGAGGAAAGGATGGGGAAGGTGAGAAACGACACCCCAGTGCGTATTTCTTTGGCAGTGTCTTAGCTGGTTGTTGGATGTGATGACTGAAGAAGCAATCAGCAAGCATACTGCTTGAGAAGTGCTGCACATTTGCAAGCCTCCCCGGAAAACAGCGTTTTCTCCTAGACCAGGGATTCTGCAACCTTAAAACACTCAAAGAGCCATTTGGACCCGTTTCCCACCGAAAAGAAAACACCGGGAGCCACAAAAACTCTTCCCGTGCCTGACTATTTCTTGAGCGGCCACAAAACTAGCATATGTCGTCAAATTAAACCTTCTGTTTTCTTCTGAAACTTTTCTTTTCTTGCATTTATCCATGGTTGGCCTACCGGGGGTTGAGAAACTCAATAAATCACGTGCCGGCAAGTGTCACACATTGGCAGCTGTGAGTGATATTTTGAGTGACAGGGAGCCGCAGCAGAGGGGTGAAAGAGCCACATGCGGCTCCAGAGCCGCAGATTGCTGACCCCTGTCCTAGACGTATAAGGAAGATGGATAATTTGTGGGGAAACAGGAAGGGGACAGCTGCGAAGGCCACAAGCTCTCGAAAAGTTCCTGATTTAAAAACAAAGGAATGGTTCTTGGTACAGTTTTCCTTTCCGTTCCCCGGTTTGTTTGTTTTTTGGTTTTTTTAAAAGCGATAAACGGGTGTTGAACCCAGAAAACTGGTGTGAGGAAAACAACTATGTGAAACCTAGAAAGAAGGGAAATATTGCAACCATGCGGCCCAGCATTTGGGGGTGCTGGTGTATTTATATTTTATTTTCCTCTAGGTTTTTTAAGAACAGTGAAGTGTTGAGACCACTTTATAAGGCCTTGGTAAGGCCACACTTGGAATCCTGCATCCAGTTTTCGTCGCCACGATGTAAAAAAAATGTGGAGATTCTAGAAATAGCGCAGAGGAGAGCTTTCTTGGAGCCTGGGGAGGGCGAAAACAGCCTTCCCAACCCCGCCAGAGGCCCTCCAGAGGCCGGAAACAGCCTGTTTCCCGACTTCCAGGAGGCACGGAAGGCCCGAAAATCAGCTGACCGGTGCGTGCATGCATGTTGGAGCTGAGCTAGGGCAACGCTTGTGTGCCCACCGATATGGCTCCGTGTGCCACCTGCAACACGCATGCCATTGGTTCGCCTTCATGGCCCTACACCATTCTGGACAAATGGCTGTCCAGTCTCTTCTTAAAAGCCTCCAATGATGAAGCGCCCACTTACTTCTGGTGGCAAGCTGTTCCACCGGTTAATTGTTCTCACGGTCAGGAAATTTCTCCTTAGTTCTAAGTTGCTTCTCTCCTCGTTTAGTTTCCATCCGTTGCTTCTTGTCCTGCCTTCAGGTGCATATTTGGAAAAATAGGTTGACCCTTCCTCTTTTTTGTGGCGGCCCCTCGGATATTGGAACGCTGCTATTCATATCACACCCCCACCCCCACCCCAATGATACTGTTGGATTACCATTCGGTTGTTGGGTGAATGCAGTCTTTCTATAAACCTCTGCTTATGCAAAAAAAAAAAACAACTTTTTTTAAAAAAAATAAAATAAAACATCTTTAAATAAACCCCTGTTTAGCACCATGGGCAAATCAGATTAGAAACAAGGAAAAATCTGCAGGCTGGAGTTTTGCCCGAGAAATCCGTAAGGCACAAATTTGTGTTTCTGTGACATTCATGCTCGGTTGAATAAAAATCAAAACGAATCCCACTTCATGCCTGTATTTTTCTCCACTGTCCTATTCACATTCTGATGAGCGAATCAAACATATCCTTGTCTTCTCATCAGGCTTAACGCTGAAGAAACCGAGTTTTAAAGCAGAATATTTCAAGGTTTATTATGTGGCGAGGGCTGCTTTTCTGCATTCCAGCAGGACAGGATAAAGATAATAATAATAATAATAATAATAATAATAATAATAATAATAATAATAATAATAATAATAATAGTAATAAATTTTGACTACAAAAAACCACCTTACTCGGAACAGCTTACATCCTCCGACGATACCTTAACAGTTCCTAGGTCCTTGGTTAGGAACTCGAGCTGCTGAGCTATTAACCAGCCTCAAAGGCTGTGAATCTCACTGAAGATTAACCAATAATAATAATAATAAAAACACCTTTATTGCTTTAAGGGTGTTTATTTTTAAAAGGGCCCGATCCACCCAGACTTTGGAGGCCCGTTTCCTCAGCCGCGCCCTGAAAGTCTGACCATCTCTTTCCAACTCCAGAAAAAAGCCCACGACGAATCAATCCCAGGGCGTGCATTTTGGAGGTATACTGCCCTTTAATATGGAGGTTCTATTTAACTAAGCTTGTGATCTTCTTGAGCAAGCAGCCCGGGTACCTCCTAAGCCGGGATGGGTAACTATGGCAATTTTACGACCTCTGGACTTCAGTTCCCAGAATTCCTGAGCAAGCTTGAACCAGGCTGGCTCAGGAATTCTGGAAATTGAAGTCCACAAGAGAGTAGAGTAGAGTAGAGTAGAGTAGAGTAGAGTAGAGTAGAAGAGAAGAGAAGAGAAGAGAAGAGAAGAGAAGAGAAGAGAAGAGAAGAGAAGAGAAGAGTTGGATGGGACCTTGGAGGTCTTCTAGTCCAACCCCCTTCTTAGGCAGGAAACCCTGTATCATTTCAGACAAATGGTTGTCCGATCTCTTCTTAAAAACTTCCCGTGATGGAGCATTTACAACTTCTGGAGGCAAGCAGTTCCATTGGTTAATTGTTCTGTCAGGAACTTTTTCCTTAGTTCTAGGGTTATAATAAAATGTATGATTAGGGTAGGGGGTTGATTTTACTGCAAAGAGGCCAAAGTTCTTTATTTTATTTTATTTTATTTTATTATTTATTATTATTATTTATTTTATTTTATTATTTATTATTTTTATTTATTTTATTTATTTTATTTATTTATTTATTTATTTAATTTTATGGTTTTATTTTATTTTATTGTTTTATTTCATTTTATTATTATTTATTTTATGGTTTTCTTTTCTTTCTTTCTTTTTTTCTTTTATTTTATTAATCAAATTTATTTGGCCACCCATCTCACAAAAAGTGACTCCGGGCAGTGAACGACAGCCAAATATAAAGACAAATGTATAAAAACATTTATTATAAATTCCTGTTCACTTGGAGGGATTTCCCCCCCAGCCCCCCAGCCCCCTGTCGGTCGTGATATTTCAGCTTACTCCACCTCATCAGGTGCGTTCTTAATCTGACTGCCTGATAGCTTTTCCTATTGATTGATTGATTGATTGACTGACTGACTGATTGATTGATTGATTGGTTCGATTGATATGCCGCCCTTCTCCGGAGACTCAGGGCGGCTTACAATGCCTTAAGCAATAGCCTTCATACTTTTGTATAGACCTGCTTAGTAGGGCTTTTGCGATGTTCTTTTTTATACAAAATCAGCTTATTTCCCCCGCAATCCGGGTCCTCATTTTACCTACCTCGGAAGGATGGAAGGCTGAGCCAACCTTGAGCCTGCTGAGATTTGAACTCGCAGTAATTGCAGGCAGCTGGCAGCTAAGCGCTACTTTAACAGCACTTTAGTCCGCTGCGCCACCAAGGCTCTTTAATAGGACTCATGCAGAGACAGCACGGGGACACTCCCCTGACCATGTCCAGTCTGGATGCACGATTGGATTGACACCTGCCACTCTATTCCAGCCACGCAGACCCGCAGCTTTAGAAAACCCAAGTTACAGCCCAGAGCAGGGACTCCTGCAGAGACGCAGCACGGCCCTTTTTAAAAAAGGTGCTCCTGAGCATGCACAGAGTGCGGCCCTTCCTGGAGGCCGGCCGGGGCTCTGCTAGGGAGGGGCTTTAAAAGCCTCTTTGGCAAGTCCCGGGAGTCCCTTTGGCGCCCCTCCCTAGCAGAGCCCCGGCCGGCCTGCAGGAAGGGCCGCCCTCTGTGCATGCTCAGGAGCCGCCCTTTTTCCCGAGGCAGGCTTTGGTCCGGCGCCAGAGCGCAGGAGGAGCCACGCCAGTCAGCTGGGATGGGGGTGGAGGGGGTGGCGCGCCACGGGGGCGCCGCTGGGCTCTTCCCGGTCGGGTCTCCGACGATGCCTCCGCCCTGCTGAACCCGGCGCCGCCCGCCCGCCGGAGGGTAAGGGAGCCGCGCCCCGGAGCTGTCTGGAGAGCGAGGAGGGAGGTCGGCAGCGCCGCTTTTGCGCTCCGGAGACCCCCCCCCAGACCCCCCCCCCACTCCTTTCGTTCTTCGCTCGCTCCTTTCCCTTTCTTCTTTCCCTTTCTCTCTCCTTTCTTTCCCCTTTCTCTTTCTTCTTTCTCTTTCTTTCTCCTTTCCCTTCCTTTCTCCTTTCTTTCCTCGTTCTTTCTCCTTCCCCTTTCTTTCTCCTTTCTTTCCCCTTTCTCTTTCTTTCCCCTTTCTTTCCCGTTCTCTTTCTCCTTTCTTTCTTTCTCCTTCCCCTTTCCCTTTCTTTCTTCTTTCTTTCCTCGTTCTCTTTCTTCTTTCTTTCTCCTCCCCCTCCCCCCTCTTTCTCCTTTCTTTCTCCTTCTCCTTCCCCTTCCCCTTTCTTTCTCCTTTCTTTCCCCTTTCTCCTTCTTTCCCCTTTCTTTCCCGTTCTCTTTCTCCTTTCTCTTTCTTTCTCTTCTCCTTCCCCTTCCCCTTTCTTTCTCCTTTCTTTCCCTGTTCTTTTTCCCCTTCCCCTTTCTTTCTCCTTTCTTTCCCCTTTCTCCTTCTTTCCCCTTTCTTTCCCGTTCTCTTTCTCCTTTCTCTTTCTTTCTCTTCTCCTTCCCCTTCTCCTTCCTTTCTCCTTTCTTTCCCCGTTCTCTTTCCCCTTCCCCTTTCTTTCTCCTTTCTTTCCCTGTTCTTTTTCCCCTTCCCCTTTCTTTCTCCTTTCTTTCCCCTTTCTCTTTCTTCTTTCCCTTTCTTTCTCCTTCTCCTTCCCCTTTCTTTCTCCTTTCCCTTTCTTTCTCCTTTCCCTTTCTTTCTTCTTCCCCTTCCCCCCTCCTTTCTTTCCCCGTTCTCTTTCTTCTTTCTCTTTCTTTCTCCTTCCCCTTCCCCTTCTCCTTCCTTTCTCCTTTCTTTCCCTGTTCTTTTTCCCCTTCCCCTTTCTTTCTCCTTTCTTTCCCCTTTCTCCTTCTTTCCCCTTTCTTCCCCGTTCTCTTTCTCCTTCCCCTTTCTTTCTCCTTCCTTTCTCCTTCCCCTTCCCCTTCCTTGTCCCTTTCGCCCCCCGAGATGCTCCTGCGGGACCCGCCGGCCACGCCGGTCTCCCCCTGGGAGCGCGGGCTGGTGCTCTCCTCCTGCGCCCTCTCCGTGCTGGGCTGCTGCCTCCTGCTGGGCACCCAGGCCTGGTGGCCGGAGCTCCGGACGCGGCCGCGGCAGCTGCTCTCTTGCCTCTCGGGGGCCGACCTGCTCTCGGCCGCCGCTTACGCCTACGGGGTGCTGCAGGACTTCGAGGGCTCGTCCTGGGACTGCGTGGCTCAGGGCGCCCTCTCCACCTTCGCCAACACCAGCGCCTTCTTCTGGACCGTGGCCGTCGCCCTGGACCTCTACTGCGCCATCGTCCGCGGCTCCAGCGGCGCCGGCTTGCTTTGCCTCTTCCACCTGGTGAGGTGCGTGGGGGGCCTCCCCGGGCTCCCCTTTCCCCCACGCCTCTCTTCCAGCCGCCTGCCTCCTGTCCACCCCCCCCCCCAAAAAGCAGGATCGCAGAGGACTAGCGCCTTGCAACGCCCCTGGCCAACTGGCCCAAAGAAAGAGCTGGGCATTTAACCATCCCCTCCAAAAAAAAAAACAAAAAAAAAAAAACCGCAACAATTCATAATCATCTTTATTGGTGCGGGGTTTTTTGGGGGGTGTGTGTGTGTGTTATTTTTAAACATTTTTTTTTTTACTTTTTTTTTTACATTTTATTTTATTTTATTTTTTTTTTTTTAATTTGATTTATATGCCGCCCTTCTCCGAAGACTCAGGGCGGCTTACAATGTGCTCAGCAATAGCCTTCATCCTTTTGTACATTTTATACAAAGTCAGCTTCTCTTTCTTTCTTTCTTTCTTTCTTTCTTTCTTTCTTTCTTTCTTTCTTTCTTTCTTTCTTACAGTGCGTTAAGCAATAGCCTTCATACTTTTATATATTTATACAAAGTCAGCTTCTTTCTTTCTTTCTTTCTTTCTTTCTTTCTTTCTTTCTTTCTTTCTTTCTTTCTTTCTTTCTTTCTTTCTTTCTTTCTTTCTTTCTTTCTTTCTTTCTTTCCTTCCTTCCTTCCTTCCTTCTTTCTCTTTCTTTTCTTTTTTTTTTTTTTAATTTGATTTATATGCCGCCCTTCTCCGGAGACTCAGGGCGGTTTACAATGCGTTAAGCAATAGCCTTCATCCTTTTGTATATTTATACAAAGTCTGCTTATTGCCCCCACAATCCGGGTCCTCAATTTACCTACCTTAGAAAGGATGGAAGGCTGAGTCAACCTTGAGCCTGGGGAGATTCGAACCTGCAGTAATTGCAGGCAGCTGGTCTTAATAACAGGGTGCTTTAGACCACTGTACTACCAAGGCTCTTGATTTATATACCCCCCCCCTACTCCCGAAGGACTCAGGGCGGTGAACAGGCACAAGATAAAAACACCTAGAATACAAAAATGAGCCTTGGTAGTACAGTGGTCTAAAGCACCCTGTTATTAAGACCAGCTGCCTGCAATGACTGCAGGTTCGAATCTCGCCAAGGCTCAAGGTTGACTCAGCCTTCCATCCTTTCTAAGGTAGGTTAAATGAGGACCCAGTTTGTGGGGGCAATAAGCTGACTTTGTATAAATATATACAAAAGGATGAAGGCTATTGCTTAACGCATTGTAAGCCGCCCTGAGTCTCCGGAGAAGGGCGGCATATAAATCATTTTTTTAAAAAAAAGAAAAGAAAGAGAAAGAAGGAAGGAAGGAAGGAAGGAAAAGGAAAGGAAAGGAAAGGAAAGGAAAGGAAAGGAAAGGAAGGAAGGAAAGAAGGAAGGAAAGAAAGAAAGAAAGAAAGAAAGAAAGAAAGAAAGAAAGAAAGAAAGAAAGAAAGAAAGAGAAAAAAGAGAAGCTGACTTTGTATAAATATACAAAAGAATGAAGGCTATTGCTTAACGCATTGTAAGCCACCCTGAGTCTCCGGAGAAGGGCGGCATATAAATCAAATTTAAAAAATAAATAAATTTAAGAGCAGAAGTAAAATCGAATTAAATCAATTGAGCCCAAGACAAATTTAAAACCCCAGGTTAAGAACAAATTTAAAATTTACATTGAAATTTACATTAAAAAGAGAATGGGAGAGATTAGGCCAGACCAGCCTGGTGAAATAAAAAATTCTTGAGAGGTCCTTTTCCAATTCCCCAGTGGTTTTGACCTGCCTTGTAAAATGCAAAACAAAAAAACAACACCCCAAAATTATAGATATGTTTGAACTGTATGGTTAAGAGTGAGGATTTAAGGGTAAGAATGGTGAAATGTATTACAAGGGAAGTTAGGCCAGCCCAGCCTGTTGAAATAAAAAGGTCTTGAGGGGCACGGCGGAAAGCGCGTAAATCCAGGATCCTCCGTATCTCCGGGGGGAGCTCGTTCCAGATCGTAGGTGCCCCCACAGAGAAGGCTCTCCCCCTGGGGGCTGCCAGTCGACACTGTTTGGCCGACGGCACCCTGAGGAGCCCCTCTCTATGGGAGCGTACTGGCCGGTGAGAGGCTACTGGTGGCAGAAGGCGGTCCCGTAAGTACCCTGGTCCTAAGCCTTGTGTGTGGCTTTCCGCCGAATGAGTCTGCCCGTTGCATCTCTGCACGATTACCTGTTCTTCTTCGGAACAGCTTAACCAACAGCTTACCAATGGAACAGAAGTCCGCCTTCAGAAGTTTTGGGAGCTTCATCACTGGAAGCTTTCAAGAAGAGACCGGAGTGCCATCGGTCAAAAATGGTGTAGGGGTCTCCTGCTTGGCCAAGGGTGGGGGGTTGGACTAGATGACCCACGAGGTCCCTTCCGACTCTGTTAATCTGTAAAGACTTCCTGCCTGCCTGAACTCGTGGCCAGACCCAGAAACACCCCCCCCCCCGCAAAAAAGGAAACATTTCCCCAAAGAACCAGGGGTCTTGGACTACAACTCCCATCAATATGAGTCTGGCTTTGCGTGATGGGCGGTGGAATCCCACCTCTGCAGTCTTAATTTGAGTTGGGTCCTTTTTTTTTTTGCAGTTGTGCAGAGCAAGGGGTTCGATGTTTCAGAAGTGCAAATTAATTCAGGGAAGTTAGCTTCGTCGGCTATTCAGGGACTGCCTGGAAGAGGGATTATATTGCAAATAACCTACAAAATTGCATTAGTGAAATGTCAGGCTCTTTGCTTATGACTAGAGTGTATTTATAGCTCAGGGGGAATATTTTACAACTCGAGCTAATTTTAGAGAGCCACTTCAGTTGAGTAAGAACTGAGACGTTCGGAGACACTGGTGGGTTAGTCGATCTGCCTCTCAATTCATTCACATCTGGATTAAACTGGACAAGAGTCGGTCCGGATTGCAATTATAATCCACTTCCGCAATCCGTTTTCACTGTTTTGAGTCCAGCCAGAGCATGTTAGAAGTGGGGGGGGGGGAAATGGCCTGGGACTGTGTGTTGTGGCCCGCCAGCGGTCAGCAGAGCTGGCAGCAGAGTCGGACAGTGAGGAGGTTGGGGAGGAACGTGGGCCAGTCCTGGAGTCTGGGGAAGGCTCGGACGAGGGCTCTGCGTCGGAGGCAGAGAGGGGGCCAAGGCCATCTGGTAATTCTTCGCTGCCTCCGGAGTCTCCAGAGTCTAACGTGAGCGAGGCAGAAGAACAGCGGGAGCCTGTTCCCAGTGTGCGCATGCGCAGAGCTGCCAGGAGACAGGAACAATTAAGGCAACAGGGTCGACTTGGGAGTAAGGCTTGGAGATGATTGGCCCCTCCCATAAGACATAAAAGAGGAGCGAACGGGACGTGAGCTTTTTGCAGGAAGCAATTCGTTCATCTGGTTGGTAAAAACTCTGGAAAAGCTTTGTTTGACTCTGTGCTAAGTTTGGCCTTGCCCTGCGTGTGGCAATTAGCTCTCTGGCAGCTTTCCAAGGGAGATAAGGTGGGTGTTCGTAAACACTCCCCTGCAAGGCTGTTTGAAAAGCCTTTCGGACTGGGAATGACAATAATTCACAGCCGTATGAATAAAAGAGGCTTGCCGGGACTAAGATTGTGCTGTATGCTTTCTAAGGAAGCCTAAATTGGAACACTGGTTTTCTAAAACAATTCTCAACCGCTTGCCTGAAAATTATTATTATTGTTTTCTGATGCACTATTAAAATGGCTTCTTTGTAATAAAAGCCATTTAGAGCGTTAAAAAAAAATGGAAAAAGTTGCCCGTTTAAGAAGTTGGGCATGTCAAGAAAACTTTTTTTAAAAAAACAGAACCAAAAAGGTGAATAATAACTGCCCGAATCAGTCCGAACCGGCTGATACCACCTCTGCAAAGCTTCCAAAAAACACTCATTTTTTTTTTAGCTTTGCTATTCTATATATATAGAATAACAGAGTTGGAAGGGACCTCGGAGGTCTTCTAGTCCAACCCCCAGCTTAGGCAGGAGGAAACCCTACACCACTTCAGACAAATGGTTATCCAACATCTTCTTAAAAACCTCCAGTGTTGGAGCATTCACAACTTCCGGAGGCAAGTCGTTCCACTGATTCGAGCAAGCTCTGCCATTTTTGCAATCTAATCTTGGCTTCCGGCGTCCTACCTTCAAAGGGTGTCGTTCCAGGGGTGAAATGCTCCCGGATTGGACCGGATCACTCGGTCCGGTAGCGATCTTGGCCGGTGATTCAGCGACCCGGTAGCGATGGTGGAGTGAAGCTCCGCCCACCCGCCAGGGTGTCATTACTTCCTGGTTTTAACCAGGAAGTAATGTGTTTTTTACCTTCTGTGCGGCGCATGCGTTTCCGAACCGGTAAAGAAGGTAAGTAGATTTCACCCCTCTCTCATTCCCCAGAGATCTTTAGCTCATTTAGCCCATCCATTCTGCCCAGTTTGATGGCTCCAAATTTTTCTTTCTTTCTTTTTTTCCCCTCTCTCTCTCTCCCTCTCTCCCTCTCTCTCTCTCTCTCTCTCTCTCTCTCTCTCTCTCCCACTCCCCTGTTTGCAGCTGGGGGATTCCTCTTGGCATCACCGCGGCCGCCGTGGCCTTGAAAAAAATCGGTTACGACGCGTCGGATGTCTCGGTTGGCTGGTGCTGGATTGACATCAATGCCGAAGATCGGCTTCTTTGGATGTTACTGGCCGGGAAATTGTGGGAAATCCTTGCTTATGTGACCTTGCCGTTTTTGTACATCCTGATCAAGAAACACATCAACCGAGCGGTGGGTACTCAGAATGTCATCAGCTTGGGTGAGCTTATACAGGTGTTCCTCGACTTACGACAGTTCATTTAGTGACCGTGTTGAAGTTACAGCGGCACTGCCAAAAGGGACTTGTGGCTGTTTTCCCCCACTTAACGACGGGTTGGAGCATCCTTACGGTCAGGCCGTCAAAATTCCAGACGCTTGGCCACGGACTCCTATTTATGACAATTGTGTCATGTGAGTCCCTTTGGCAACCTTCTGCCGAGCAAAGCCCGATTCACTTAACAACGCCCCCCCCGTGTTGCTAACTCTGCGGTAATTAATTTCACAACAACTGGCTGTTAAATGAGGCAAAATTAGAAATTAAGCTAGGTTTCGCTTTGCAACGGAAATGGGCTCCAGTTGGGGTCGTAAGTTGAGGACTACATATAATGGGGCAGGTAAATGACGATAGATAACTTAACAACTTAACGACCGTAGTTACTAGCCGAACCGCGGCACTGAACAGTTGTGGCAAGCTAGGTCGTAAAGTGAGGCAAAACGCACTTAGCAAGGGAATTGTTGGGCTCAACTGTGGTCGTAAGTTGAGGACTACCTGTGTGGTGCGAGATGGGTCGAGTTCCCAGTTCCGTCTTCCACAACAGCCCCATTGGCAACCCAAAGCAGCTGCAAGTGGCCTATTTGCATTCATCCCACTCCGTAGAGGGAATTCTACCCCGTTTTACAGTTTTCTATTTTGCGGTCTTAAATTGGCTGTAAACAGAGCTGGGGCTGAATCTTATGGGGTGGGGTAGGGTGGGAGAGACACTTGGTGGAATGTGGGCATAACACAAGGTCACTTCGGCAAGTTTGGGGTGTTAGGGACACACCCCTTGGTCGCAGAACTTTTATGCTCTAATTTTTTTTTTTTTTTTTTGAGTAATATAATAAACATTTCTGGAAAATGGCCTTGCTTACTCCATGCTGTCTCTTCTACCTATTTACCGTACCCCACCTCTCTCTCTCTCTCTTATGCATCTCTCTTTCTTTCGGGTGCCCTCTCTCTCCTTCTCTCTCTCTCTCTCTCTTTCCATCTGTCTGTCTACTGATCAATAGTTGTCTATTTATCTCTCTATCCCACCATCTATCTGTCTTTGTCTCTCTCACACACACACCTCTCCCTTTGTCTCTATTTGTCTGTCAATATCTATCTATCTATCTATCTATCTATCTATCTATCTATCTATCTATCTACCTACCTACCTATCTATCTATCTATCTATCTATCTATCTATCTATCTATCTATCATCTATTTATCATCTCTATCATCCCTCCCTCCTTTCCTCCCTCCCATCCATCCATCCTCCCTCCCTATGTCCGTCCATCTGTCCATCCATCCATTATCTATCTATCTATCTATCTATCTATCTATCTATCTATCTATCTATCATCTATCTATATCTATCTATCTACTTACCTATCTACCTATCTATCTATCTATCTATCTATCTATCTATCATCTATTTATCATCTCTATCAACCCTCCCTCCTTTCCTCCCTCCCATCCATCCATCCACCCTCCCTATGTCCGTCCATCTGTCCATCCATCATCTATCTATCTATCTATCTATCTATCTATCTATCTATCTATCTATCATCTATTTATCATCTCTATCATCCCTCCCTCCTTTCCTCCCTCCCATCCATCCATCCTCCCTCCCTATGTCCGTCCATCTGTCCATCCATCATCTATCTATCTATCTATCTATCTATCTATCTATCTATCTATCTATCATCTATCTATATCTATCTACTTACCTTTCTACCTTTCTATCTATCTATCTATCTATCTATCATCTATTTATCATCTCTATCAACCCTCCCTCCTTTCCTCCCTCCCATCCATCCATCCACCCTCCCTCCCTATGTCCGTCTGTCTGTCTGTCTGTCCGTCTGTCCATCCATCTATCCATCCATCCATCCATCCATCCATCCATCCATCCATCCATCTATCTATCTATCTATCTATCTAACTAACTAACTATCTATCTATCTATCATCTATCTATATCTACCTATCTATACCTACCTACCTACCTGTCTACCTACCTGTCTGTCTGTCTGTCTGTCTACCTTTCTATCTATCATTTATCATTATCACCTTTTATTTATTTATTCAATTTATATAGCCCCCTTCCCATCCAGTCAATGGGAGCCTATCACATTTTAAAACGAAAAGCCATAGAAACCTCCAAAATAATTATACATATTTTTTCTTTCCCAGCACGCAGCCCTCTCTGAATATCGACCCATTTTGTCCAGGAACCCGTCTTCCCAACCGAGAGAAGCCTCCGTAGCGGACAAGAAGCTGACCTTAATCCCAATTATTTTCATCTTCCTGCGTATCTGGAGCACTGTACGGTTTGTGCTGACCCTTTCCGGTTCCCCTGCAGACCGAAACTGGCTACTGGTAATACTTCACGTGAGTTTTGAAAAATAACCGAGTTTCAAAAAAAAAAAAATAACAGGTTTCCTGGATGGAGCCTTGCGCATCCAGCTGCCTCCAGATCAGGGTTGAAATTCAGCAGGTTCTGACAAGTTCTGGAGAACCGGTAGCAGAAATTTTGAGCAGTTCAGAGAACCGGCAAATGCCACTTCCGGCTGGCTCCAGAGTAGGATGGGAATGGAGATTGTGCAGTATCCTTCCCCCCAGGAGTGGGGAGGGAATGGGGATTTTGCAGTATCCTTCCCCCAGGAGTGGAGTGGGAATGGAGATTTTGCAGTATCCTTCCCCTGCCATGCCCACCAAGCCATGCCCATAGAACTGGTAGTAAAAAAAAAAATTGAATTTCACCACTGCTCCAGATGTTTTACGATAAGAGAGTTAGAAGGGACCTTGGAGGTCTTCTAGTCCAACCCCCTCCTTAGTCAGGAAACCTTACACCACTTCAGACAAATGGTTATCCAATCTCTTCTTAAAAACTTCCAATGTTGGAGCATTCACAACTTCTGGAGGCCAGTTGTTCCACTGGTTAATTCTAATTGTTTCTCCTTATTTCTAAGTTGCTTCTCTCCTTGATTAGTTTCCATCCGTTGCTTCTTGTCCTGCCCTCAGGTGCTTTGGAGAATAGCTTGACTCCCTCTTCTTTGGGGCAGCCCCTGAGATACTGGAAGACTGCTATCGTGTCTCCCCTGGTCCTTCTTTTCATTAAACTAGACATACCCAGTTCCTGCATCCATTCATCATACGTTTGAGCCTCCAGTCCCCTAATCATCTTTGTATGGCAAAGGATTCTGGGAATTGAAGTGTACTCTGTTTAAAAGCTCAGGAGAGCTTCTTCTTTTTTTTTTTTTTTAATTCCAGAAGCAAAATGAAAAAAAAAAAAAAATAAACATCTCTCTCCTTTTCCCACCAGGGAGTTGGGAACACGTTTCAAGGAGCTGCAAATTGCATCCTCTTTGTCTTCTGCACCCGAGTCGTCCGGAATAAGCTGTTTTCTTCCTTGTGCTGCTGGCGACACTCGAACCCGGAGCCTCCCCCGCCGAGTTTGGAGACCAGCTTCCAGGCAGAGGCTCCCCTTTGCAAAGACTGGGAGCTGCAAGGCAGCAATAGCACAGGGGAGGACTTATCCAGCCCCTGAACGTTGGCCTGCATCGTGATGGAAATCACCTAATGTTGCCTGGCAGGATTTTCACCGTGAGTGTTTTTAGCTTGCTCTAATTTTGCAAGGTGATAGAATAGAATAGAATAGAATAGAATAGAATAGAATAGAATAGAATAGAATAGAATAGAATAGAATAGAATATAGAATAGAATTAGAATAGAATAGAATTTAGGATAGGATAGGATAGGATAGGATGGGATGGGATGGGATGGGATGGGATGGGAGGGGAGGGAAGGGAAGGGAAGGGAAGGGAAGGGAGGGGAGGGGCGGGAAGGGAAGGGAAGGGAAGGGAAGGGATAATATCCATTTCTCTGTTACAATATTTACAATATTTATAATATTTATAATATTTCTCCTTATTTAATGATCACAATCTTTATCTATATCTCTTTTTTAACCAATCATAAAATTTTCCCCATATCTTATAATAATCCGTATCCTCTCTCTCTTTAATCATCAAAGTTAATCTATTCATTTCTGCACAGTCTAAGATTTTTTTTAAATTACTTCCCCTTCCAAAGGGATTTTTCCCTGCTTTCCATCTTTGCAAAAATGCTACCCTTGCTGTCAAATGTACCCTTTCATTGGTCCTTTTTTTCTGTTTTGTTCGGACAGGTAACAAAGATGCCGAGTGCCTATCACGGATGATATTCATTCACCTGAGGAGGAAGAGAAAAAAAAAATAATAATCATAGACTGTTGGACTTTTTAAAAGATGCTATGAACACGTTTTTTAAAAAATGTTTAATTCAAGTTTTAAGAATAAAAGAGGAGAACATGTTGAGTGAAATGTTAAGGAATAAGACTTTCTAGGTTTAACGGAGGAGAGGCAGGGGTTCGCAGAGGTTCGGGAGATCCCCTAGCTAAGATTCTGTGCAGTTTGGAGAAACCCCCCAAATACCACTCCTGGCTGGCCCCTCCCACCCCACCCCTCCCCTCCCAGGATTCCCCACACGGCCTATTTTGGATGCAGGTAAGTGCAGGGCGCACGGGGAGGCTGAGGGAGGGCAAAAAACGGGTCTACTGGAAGTTCGGGAAGGCTGGAAACGAGCCCGTTTCCAGCCTCCGGAGGGCCTCCGGAGCCTGGGGAGGCTGTTTTTGCCCTCCTGGAGGCTTGAGGAAAGCCTCTGGAGCACGGGGAGGGCAAAAACGCTCCCCCCACCATGGTGCAGGAGGCCGACTAGGCCACGCCCCCTGGCCACACCCACTCGGCAACTCCTTATTAAAATTTTGGAAAAGAAAGCCGTGTCTGTTAACGCCCTATTTGGAAATCATAGAAGAAAAAGAGAGACAGACAGACAGACAGACTACAACTCCCATCATCCTCAACTAGCCTGATTAGGGCTGGATGCTGGAGTCGAGCAATTAGGGTTGCCAGGTCTGCGTCTAAAAAATAGCGGACAAGTGGGGGGGGGGTTTAAGTAGTAAAAAAATTTTAAAAAGTTCCAATTAAATTATATATTTTCTTCCAAACATTTTAACACGTATTAAAATAATCACTTCAAAACTTGACTTAAAATTCAAAACATGAAATATATTATAATAATATGTAAAATATTAAATAACATTTTAATTTCACCATAAAGCTTTTGAATAAAAAAA
This sequence comes from Pituophis catenifer annectens, assembly GCF_029215685.1. Classification (NCBI taxonomy): domain Eukaryota; kingdom Metazoa; phylum Chordata; class Lepidosauria; order Squamata; family Colubridae; genus Pituophis; species Pituophis catenifer. The sequence continues at coordinate 5,737,597 of NW_027256898.1, read as the reverse complement.
ATGTCCACTATTTTGTGACAAAAAAATAGTGAACATAATGTGAAAAAAGCGGATTCTCCGCTCAAATGATGGGCAACTGGCAACGCTAAATCTTGTCCTGGTGTCCTTTTTTGCCTTTGGTTTCAAAAATAAAAATTTGACTTCAAAAAACATTTTGGTTCCTGGGCAGCATTTTTCCTGACCATTAAGTCACGCGTTTTCTTCCCCAGGCACCAAAAAGGCTCGATTTTTAAAAAGTGGAAGCAACACCATTTTTAGACATGGAATTTCATCCCGAAACTCATCCTGGTGTCCGTTTTTGCATTTGGTTTCAAAAAAAAAAATTGGCTTCAAAAAACATTTTGGTTCCTGGGCAGCATTTTTCCTGACCATTAAGTCACGCGTTTTCTTCCCCAGGCACCAAAACGGCTCGATTTTTAAAAAGTGGAAGCAACACCATTTTTAGACATGGAATTTCATCCCGAAACTCATCCTGGTGTCCGTTTTTGCATTTGGTTACAAAAAAAAAATTTGGCTTCAAAAAACATTTTGGTTCCTGGGCAGCATTTTTCCTGACCATTAAGTCACGCGTTTTCTTCCCCAGGCACCAAAACGGCTCGATTTTTAAAAAGTGGAAGCAACACCATTTTTAGACATGGAATTTCATCCCGAAACTCATCCTGGTGTCCGTTTTTGCATTTGGTTACAAAAAAAAAATTTGGCTTCAAAAAACATTTTGGTTCCTGGGCAGCATTTTTCCTGACCATTAAGTCACGCGTTTTCTTCCCCAGGCACCAAAACGGCTCGATTTTTAAAAAGTGGAAGCAACACCATTTTTAGACATGGAATTTCATCCCGAAACTCATCCTGGTGTCCGTTTTTGCATTTGGTTACAAAAAAAAAATTTGGCTTCAAAAAACATTTTGGTTCCTGGGCAGCATTTTTCCTGACCATTAAGTCACGCGTTTTCTTCCCCAGGCACCAAAAAGGCTCGATTTTTAAAAAGTGGAAGCAACACCATTTTTAGACATGGAATTTCATCCCGAAACTCATCCTGGTGTCCGTTTTTGCATTTGGTTTAAAAAAAAAAATTGGCTTCAAAAAACATTTTGGTTCCTGGGCAGCATTTTTCCTGACCATTAAGTCACGCCTTTTCTTCCCCAGGCACCAAAAAGTCTCGATTTTTAAAAAGTGGAAGCAACACCATTTTTAGACATGGAATTTCATCCCGAAACTCATCCTGGTGTCCGTTTTTGCATTTGGTTTCAAAAAAAAAAAATTGGCTTCAAAAAACATTTTGGTTCCTGGGCAGCATTTTTCCTGACCATTAAGTCACGCGTTTTCTTCCCCAGGCACCAAAAAGGCTCGATTTTTAAAAAGTGGAAGCAACACCATTTTTAGACATGGAATTTCATCCCGAAACTCATCCTGGTGTCCGTTTTTACATTTGGTTTCAAAAAAAAAAAATTGGCTTCAAAAAACATTTTGGTTCCTGGGCAGCATTTTTCCTGACCATTAAGTCACGCGTTTTCTTCCCCAGGCACCAAAAAGGCTCGATTTTTAAAAAGTGGAAGCAACACCATTTTTAGACATGGAATTTCATCCCGAAACTCATCCTGGTGTCCGTTTTTGCATTTGGTTTCAAAAAAAAAAATTGGCTTCAAAAAACATTTTGGTTCCTGGGCAGCATTTTTCCTGACCATTAAGTCACGCGTTTTCTTCCCCAGGCACCAAAAAGGCTCGATTTTTAAAAAGTGGAAGCAACACCATTTTTAGACATGGAATTTCATCCCGAAACTCATCCTGGTGTCCGTTTTTGCATTTGGTTTCAAAAAAAAAAATTGGCTTCAAAAAACATTTTGGTTCCTGGGCAGCATTTTTCCTGACCATTAAGTCACGCGTTTTCTTCCCCAGGCACCAAAAAGGCTCGATTTTTAAAACGTGGAAGCAACACCATTTTTAGACATGGAATTTCATCCCGAAACTCATCCTGGTGTCCGTTTTTGCATTTGGTTTCAAAAAAAAAAATTGGCTTCAAAAAACATTTTGGTTCCTGGGCAGCATTTTTCCTGACCATTAAGTCACGCGTTTTCTTCCCCAGGCACCAAAAAGGCTCGATTTTTAAAAAGTGGAAGCAACACCATTTTTAGACATGGAATTTCATCCCGAAACTCATCCTGGTGTCCGTTTTTGCATTTGGTTTCAAAAAAAAAATTGGCTTCAAAAAACATTTTGGTTCCTGGGCAGCATTTTTCCTGACCATTAAGTCACGCGTTTTCTTCCCCAGGCACCAAAAAGGCTCGATTTTTAAAAAGTGGAAGCAACACCACTTTTAGACATGGAATTTCATCCCGAAACTCATCCTGGTGTCCGTTTTTGCATTTGGTTTCAAAAAAAAAAAAATTGGCTTCAAAAAACATTTTGGTTCCTGGGCAGCATTTTTCCTGACCATTAAGTCACGCGTTTTCTTCCCCAGGCACCAAAAAGGCTCGATTTTTAAAAAGTGGAAGCAACACCATTTTTAGACATGGAATTTCATCCCGAAACTCATCCTGGTGTCCGTTTTTGCATTTGGTTTCAAAAAAAAAAAATTGGCTTCAAAAAACATTTTGGTTCCTGGGCAGCATTTTTCCTGACCATTAAGTCACGCGTTTTCTTCCCCAGGCACCAAAAAGGCTCGATTTTTAAAAAGTGGAAGCAACACCATTTTTAGACATGGAATTTCATCCCGAAACTCATCCTGGTGTCCGTTTTTGCATTTGGTTTCAAAAAAAAAAATTAGCTTCAAAAAACATTTTGCTTCCGGGGCAGCATTTTTCCTGACCATTAAGTCACGCGTTTTCTTCCCCAGGCACCAAAAAGGCTCGATTTTTAAAAAGTGGAAGCAACACCATTTTTAGACATGGAATTTCATCCCGAAACTCATCCTGGTGTCCGTTTTTACATTTGGTTTCAAAAAAAAAAAAATTGGCTTCAAAAAACATTTTGGTTCCTGGGCAGCATTTTTCCTGACCATTAAGTCACGCGTTTTCTTCCCCAGGCACCAAAAAGGCTCGATTTTTAAAAAGTGGAAGCAACACCATTTTTAGACATGGAATTTCATCCCGAAACTCATCCTGGTGTCCGTTTTTGCATTTGGTTTCAAAAAAAAAAATTGGCTTCAAAAAACATTTTGGTTCCTGGGCAGCATTTTTCCTGACCATTAAGTCACGCGTTTTCTTCCCCAGGCACCAAAAAGGCTCGATTTTTAAAAAGTGGAAGCAACACCATTTTTAGACATGGAATTTCATCCCGAAACTCATCCTGGTGTCCGTTTTTGCATTTGGTTTCAAAAAAAAAAATTGGCTTCAAAAAACATTTTGGTTCCTGGGCAGCATTTTTCCTGACCATTAAGTCACGCGTTTTCTTCCCCAGGCACCAAAAAGGCTCGATTTTTAAAACGTGGAAGCAACACCATTTTTAGACATGGAATTTCATCCCGAAACTCATCCTGGTGTCCGTTTTTGCATTTGGTTTCAAAAAAAAAATTGGCTTCAAAAAACATTTTGGTTCCTGGGCAGCATTTTTCCTGACCATTAAGTCACGCGTTTTCTTCCCCAGGCACCAAAAAGGCTCGATTTTTAAAAAGTGGAAGCAACACCATTTTTAGACATGGAATTTCATCCCGAAACTCATCCTGGTGTCCGTTTTTGCATTTGGTTTCAAAAAAAAAATTGGCTTCAAAAAACATTTTGGTTCCTGGGCAGCATTTTTCCTGACCATTAAGTCACGCGTTTTCTTCCCCAGGCACCAAAAAGGCTCGATTTTTAAAAAGTGGAAGCAACACCACTTTTAGACATGGAATTTCATCCCGAAACTCATCCTGGTGTCCGTTTTTGCATTTGGTTTCAAAAAAAAAAAAATTGGCTTCAAAAAACATTTTGGTTCCTGGGCAGCATTTTTCCTGACCATTAAGTCACGCGTTTTCTTCCCCAGGCACCAAAAAGGCTCGATTTTTAAAAAGTGGAAGCAACACCATTTTTAGACATGGAATTTCATCCCGAAACTCATCCTGGTGTCCGTTTTTGCATTTGGTTTCAAAAAAAAAATTGGCTTCAAAAAACATTTTGGTTCCTGGGCAGCATTTTTCCTGACCATTAAGTCACGCGTTTTCTTCCCCAGGCACCAAAAAGGCTCGATTTTTAAAAAGTGGAAGCAACACCACTTTTAGACATGGAATTTCATCCCGAAACTCATCCTGGTGTCCGTTTTTGCATTTGGTTTCAAAAAAAAAAAATTGGCTTCAAAAAACATTTTGGTTCCTGGGCAGCATTTTTCCTGACCATTAAGTCACGCGTTTTCTTCCCCAGGCACCAAAAAGGCTCGATTTTTAAAAAGTGGAAGCAACACCATTTTTAGACATGGAATTTCATCCCGAAACTCATCCTGGTGTCCGTTTTTGCATTTGGTTTCAAAAAAAAAAAATTGGCTTCAAAAAACATTTTGGTTCCTGGGCAGCATTTTTCCTGACCATTAAGTCACGCGTTTTCTTCCCCAGGCACCAAAAAGGCTCAATTTTTAAAAAGTGGAAGCAACACCATTTTTAGACATGGAATTTCATCCCGAAACTCATCCTGGTGTCCGTTTTTGCATTTGGTTTCAAAAAAAAAAATTGGCTTCAAAAAACATTTTGGTTCCTGGGCAGCATTTTTCCTGACCATTAAGTCACGCGTTTTCTTCCCCAGGCTCCAAAAAGGCTCGATTTTTAAAAAGTGGAAGCAACACCATTTTTAGACATGGAATTTCATCCCGAAACTCATCCTGGTGTCCGTTTTTGCATTTGGTTTAAAAAAAAAAAAATTGGCTTCAAAAAACATTTTGGTTCCTGGGCAGCATTTTTCCTGACCATTAAGTCACGCGTTTTCTTCCCCAGGCACCAAAAAGGCTCGATTTTTAAAAAGTGGAAGCAACACCATTTTTAGACATGGAATTTCATCCCGAAACTCATCCTGGTGTCCGTTTTTGCATTTGGTTTCAAAAAAAAAAAATTGGCTTCAAAAAACATTTTGGTTCCTGGGCAGCATTTTTCCTGACCATTAAGTCACGCGTTTTCTTCCCCAGGCACCAAAACGGCTCGATTTTTAAAAAGTGGAAGCAACACCATTTTTAGACATGGAATTTCATCCCGAAACTCATCCTGGTGTCCGTTTTTGCATTTGGTTACAAAAAAAAAATTTGGCTTCAAAAAACATTTTGGTTCCTGGGCAGCATTTTTCCTGACCATTAAGTCACGCGTTTTCTTCCCCAGGCACCAAAAAGGCTCGATTTTTAAAAAGTGGAAGCAACACCATTTTTAGACATGGAATTTCATCCCGAAACTCATCCTGGTGTCCGTTTTTGCATTTGGTTTAAAAAAAAAAATTTGGCTTCAAAAAACATTTTGGTTCCTGGGCAGCATTTTTCCTGACCATTAAGTCACGCGTTTTCTTCCCCCGGCACCAAAAAGGCTCGATTTTTAAAAAGTGGAAGCAACACCATTTTTAGACATGGAATTTCATCCCGAAACTCATCCTGGTGTCCGTTTTTGCATTTGGTTTCAAAAAAAAAAAATTGGCTTCAAAAAACATTTTGGTTCCTGGGCAGCATTTTTCCTGACCATTAAGTCACGCCTTTTCTTCCCCAGGCACCAAAAAGTCTCGATTTTTAAAAAGTGGAAGCAACACCATTTTTAGACATGGAATTTCATCCCGAAATTCATCCTGGTGTCCGTTTTTGCATTTGGTTTCAAAAAAAAAAAAATTGGCTTCAAAAAACATTTTGGTTCCTGGGCAGCATTTTTCCTGACCATTAAGTCACGCGTTTTCTTCCCCAGGCACCAAAAAGGCTCAATTTTTAAAAAGTGGAAGCAACACCATTTTTAGACATGGAATTTCATCCCGAAACTCATCCTGGTGTCCGTTTTTGCATTTGGTTTCAAAAAAAAAAAATTGGCTTCAAAAAACATTTTGCTTCCTGGGCAGCATTTTTCCTGACCATTAAGTCACGCGTTTTCTTCCCCAGGCACCAAAAAGGCTCGATTTTTAAAAAGTGGAAGCAACACCATTTTTAGACATGGAATTTCATCCCGAAACTCATCCTGGTGTCCGTTTTTACATTTGGTTTCAAAAAAAAAAAAATTGGCTTCAAAAAACATTTTGGTTCCTGGGCAGCATTTTTCCTGACCATTAAGTCACGCGTTTTCTTCCCCAAGCACCAAAAAGGCTCGATTTTTAAAAAGTGGAAGCAACACCATTTTTAGACATGGAATTTCATCCCGAAACTCATCCTGGTGTCCGTTTTTGCATTTGGTTTCAAAAAAAAAATTGGCTTCAAAAAACATTTTGGTTCCTGGGCAGCATTTTTCCTGACCATTAAGGCACGCGTTTTCTTCCCCCGGCACCAAAAAGGCTCGATTTTTAAAAAGTGGAAGCAACACCACTTTTAGACATGGAATTTCATCCCGAAACTCATCCTGGTGTCCGTTTTTGCATTTGGTTTCAAAAAAAAAAAATTGGCTTCAAAAAACATTTTGGTTCCTGGGCAGCATTTTTCCTGACCATTAAGTCACGCGTTTTCTTCCCCAGGCACCAAAAAGGCTCGATTTTTAAAAAGTGGAAGCAACACCATTTTTAGACATGGAATTTCATCCCGAAACTCATCCTGGTGTTCGTTTTTGCATTTGGTTTCAAAAAAAAAAAATTGGCTTCAAAAAACATTTTGGTTCCTGGGCAGCATTTTTCCTGACCATTAAGTCACGCGTTTTCTTCCCCAGGCACCAAAAAGGCTCGATTTTTAAAAAGTGGAAGCAACACCATTTTTAGACATGGAATTTCATCCCGAAACTCATCCTGGTGTCCGTTTTTGCATTTGGTTTCAAAAAAAAAAATTAGCTTCAAAAAACATTTTGCTTCCTGGGCAGCATTTTTCCTGACCATTAAGTCACGCGTTTTCTTCCCCAGGCACCAAAAAGGCTCGATTTTTAAAAAGTGGAAGCAACACCATTTTTAGACATGGAATTTCATCCCGAAACTCATCCTGGTGTCCGTTTTTACATTTGGTTTCAAAAAAAAAAAATTGGCTTCAAAAAACATTTTGGTTCCTGGGCAGCATTTTTCCTGACCATTAAGTCACGCGTTTTCTTCCCCAGGCACCAAAAAGGCTCGATTTTTAAAAAGTGGAAGCAACACCATTTTTAGACATGGAATTTCATCCCGAAACTCATCCTGGTGTCCGTTTTTGCATTTGGTTTCAAAAAAAAAAATTGGCTTCAAAAAACATTTTGGTTCCTGGGCAGCATTTTTCCTGACCATTAAGTCACACGTTTTCTTCCCCAGGCACCAAAAAGGCTCGATTTTTAAAAAGTGGAAGCAACACCATTTTTAGACATGGAATTTCATCCCGAAACTCATCCTGGTGTCCGTTTTTGCATTTGGTTTCAAAAAAAAAAATTGGCTTCAAAAAACATTTTGGTTCCTGGGCAGCATTTTTCCTGACCATTAAGTCACGCGTTTTCTTCCCCAGGCACCAAAAAGGCTCGATTTTTAAAAAGTGGAAGCAACACCATTTTTAGACATGGAATTTCATCCCGAAACTCATCCTGGTGTCCGTTTTTGCATTTGGTTTCAAAAAAAAAATTGGCTTCAAAAAACATTTTGGTTCCTGGGCAGCATTTTTCCTGACCATTAAGTCACGCGTTTTCTTCCCCAGGCACCAAAAAGGCTCGATTTTTAAAAAGTGGAAGCAACACCATTTTTAGACATGGAATTTCATCCCGAAACTCATCCTGGTGTCCGTTTTTGCATTTGGTTTCAAAAAAAAAATTGGCTTCAAAAAACATTTTGGTTCCTGGGCAGCATTTTTCCTGACCATTAAGTCACGCGTTTTCTTCCCCAGGCACCAAAAAGGCTCGATTTTTAAAAAGTGGAAGCAACACCACTTTTAGACATGGAATTTCATCCCGAAACTCATCCTGGTGTCCGTTTTTGCATTTGGTTTCAAAAAAAAAAAAATTGGCTTCAAAAAACATTTTGGTTCCTGGGCAGCATTTTTCCTGACCATTAAGTCACGCGTTTTCTTCCCCAGGCACCAAAAAGGCTCGATTTTTAAAAAGTGGAAGCAACACCATTTTTAGACATGGAATTTCATCCCGAAACTCATCCTGGTGTCCGTTTTTGCATTTGGTTTCAAAAAAAAAATTGGCTTCAAAAAACATTTTGGTTCCTGGGCAGCATTTTTCCTGACCATTAAGTCACGCGTTTTCTTCCCCAGGCACCAAAAAGGCTCGATTTTTAAAAAGTGGAAGCAACACCACTTTTAGACATGGAATTTCATCCCGAAACTCATCCTGGTGTCCGTTTTTGCATTTGGTTTCAAAAAAAAAAAATTGGCTTCAAAAAACATTTTGGTTCCTGGGCAGCATTTTTCCTGACCATTAAGTCACGCGTTTTCTTCCCCAGGCACCAAAAAGGCTCGATTTTTAAAAAGTGGAAGCAACACCATTTTTAGACATGGAATTTCATCCCGAAACTCATCCTGGTGTCCGTTTTTGCATTTGGTTTCAAAAAAAAAAAAATTGGCTTCAAAAAACATTTTGGTTCCTGGGCAGCATTTTTCCTGACCATTAAGTCACGCGTTTTCTTCCCCAGGCACCAAAAAGGCTCAATTTTTAAAAAGTGGAAGCAACACCATTTTTAGACATGGAATTTCATCCCGAAACTCATCCTGGTGTCCGTTTTTGCATTTGGTTTCAAAAAAAAAAATTGGCTTCAAAAAACATTTTGGTTCCTGGGCAGCATTTTTCCTGACCATTAAGTCACGCGTTTTCTTCCCCAGGCACCAAAAAGGCTCGATTTTTAAAAAGTGGAAGCAACACCATTTTTAGACATGGAATTTCATCCCGAAACTCATCCTGGTGTCCGTTTTTGCATTTGGTTTAAAAAAAAAAAAATTGGCTTCAAAAAACATTTTGGTTCCTGGGCAGCATTTTTCCTGACCATTAAGTCACGCGTTTTCTTCCCCAGGCACCAAAAAGGCTCGATTTTTAAAAAGTGGAAGCAACACCATTTTTAGACATGGAATTTCATCCCGAAACTCATCCTGGTGTCCGTTTTTGCATTTGGTTTCAAAAAAAAAAAATTGGCTTCAAAAAACATTTTGGTTCCTGGGCAGCATTTTTCCTGACCATTAAGTCACGCGTTTTCTTCCCCAGGCACCAAAACGGCTCGATTTTTAAAAAGTGGAAGCAACACCATTTTTAGACATGGAATTTCATCCCGAAACTCATCCTGGTGTCCGTTTTTGCATTTGGTTACAAAAAAAAAATTTGGCTTCAAAAAACATTTTGGTTCCTGGGCAGCATTTTTCCTGACCATTAAGTCACGCGTTTTCTTCCCCAGGCACCAAAAAGGCTCGATTTTTAAAAAGTGGAAGCAACACCATTTTTAGACATGGAATTTCATCCCGAAACTCATCCTGGTGTCCGTTTTTGCATTTGGTTTCAAAAAAAAAAAATTGGCTTCAAAAAACATTTTGCTTCCTGGGCAGCATTTTTCCTGACCATTAAGTCACGCGTTTTCTTCCCCAGGCACCAAAAAGGCTCGATTTTTAAAAAGTGGAAGCAACACCATTTTTAGACATGGAATTTCATCCCGAAACTCATCCTGGTGTCCGTTTTTACATTTGGTTTCAAAAAAAAAAAAATTGGCTTCAAAAAACATTTTGGTTCCTGGGCAGCATTTTTCCTGACCATTAAGTCACGCGTTTTCTTCCCCAGGCACCAAAAAGGCTCGATTTTTAAAAAGTGGAAGCAACACCATTTTTAGACATGGAATTTCATCCCGAAACTCATCCTGGTGTCCGTTTTTGCATTTGGTTTCAAAAAAAAAATTGGTTTCAAAAAACATTTTGGTTCCTGGGCAGCATTTTTCCTGACCATTAAGTCACGCGTTTTCTTCCCCCGGCACCAAAAAGGCTCGATTTTTAAAAAGTGGAAGCAACACCACTTTTAGACATGGAATTTCATCCCGAAACTCATCCTGGTGTCCGTTTTTGCATTTGGTTTCAAAAAAAAAAAAATTGGCTTCAAAAAACATTTTGGTTCCTGGGCAGCATTTTTCCTGACCATTAAGTCACGCGTTTTCTTCCCCAGGCACCAAAAAGGCTCGATTTTTAAAAAGTGGAAGCAACACCATTTTTAGACATGGAATTTCATCCCGAAACTCATCCTGGTGTTCGTTTTTGCATTTGGTTTCAAAAAAAAAAAATTGGCTTCAAAAAACATTTTGGTTCCTGGGCAGCATTTTTCCTGACCATTAAGTCACGCGTTTTCTTCCCCAGGCACCAAAAAGGCTCGATTTTTAAAAAGTGGAAGCAACACCATTTTTAGACATGGAATTTCATCCCGAAACTCATCCTGGTGTCCGTTTTTGCATTTGGTTTCAAAAAAAAAAATTAGCTTCAAAAAACATTTTGCTTCCTGGGCAGCATTTTTCCTGACCATTAAGTCACGCGTTTTCTTCCCCAGGCACCAAAAAGGCTCGATTTTTAAAAAGTGGAAGCAACACCATTTTTAGACATGGAATTTCATCCCGAAACTCATCCTGGTGTCCGTTTTTACATTTGGTTTCAAAAAAAAAAAAATTGGCTTCAAAAAACATTTTGGTTCCTGGGCAGCATTTTTCCTGACCATTAAGTCACGCGTTTTCTTCCCCAGGCACCAAAAAGGCTCGATTTTTAAAAAGTGGAAGCAACACCATTTTTAGACATGGAATTTCATCCCGAAACTCATCCTGGTGTCCGTTTTTGCATTTGGTTTCAAAAAAAAAAATTGGCTTCAAAAAACATTTTGGTTCCTGGGCAGCATTTTTCCTGACCATTAAGTCACACGTTTTCTTCCCCAGGCACCAAAAAGGCTCGATTTTTAAAAAGTGGAAGCAACACCATTTTTAGACATGGAATTTCATCCCGAAACTCATCCTGGTGTCCGTTTTTGCATTTGGTTTCAAAAAAAAAAATTGGCTTCAAAAAACATTTTGGTTCCTGGGCAGCATTTTTCCTGACCATTAAGTCACGCGTTTTCTTCCCCAGGCACCAAAAAGGCTCGATTTTTAAAAAGTGGAAGCAACACCATTTTTAGACATGGAATTTCATCCCGAAACTCATCCTGGTGTCCGTTTTTGCATTTGGTTTCAAAAAAAAAATTGGCTTCAAAAAACATTTTGGTTCCTGGGCAGCATTTTTCCTGACCATTAAGTCACGCGTTTTCTTCCCCAGGCACCAAAAAGGCTCGATTTTTAAAAAGTGGAAGCAACACCATTTTTAGACATGGAATTTCATCCCGAAACTCATCCTGGTGTCCGTTTTTGCATTTGGTTTCAAAAAAAAAATTGGCTTCAAAAAACATTTTGGTTCCTGGGCAGCATTTTTCCTGACCATTAAGTCACGCGTTTTCTTCCCCAGGCACCAAAAAGGCTCGATTTTTAAAAAGTGGAAGCAACACCATTTTTAGACATGGAATTTCATCCCGAAACTCATCCTGGTGTCCGTTTTTGCATTTGGTTTCAAAAAAAAAATTGGCTTCAAAAAACATTTTGGTTCCTGGGCAGCATTTTTCCTGACCATTAAGTCACGCGTTTTCTTCCCCAGGCACCAAAAAGGCTCGATTTTTAAAAAGTGGAAGCAACACCATTTTTAGACATGGAATTTCATCCCGAAACTCATCCTGGTGTCCGTTTTTGCATTTGGTTTCAAAAAAAAAATTGGCTTCAAAAAACATTTTGGTTCCTGGGCAGCATTTTTCCTGACCATTAAGTCACGCGTTTTCTTCCCCAGGCACCAAAAAGGCTCGATTTTTAAAAAGTGGAAGCAACACCACTTTTAGACATGGAATTTCATCCCGAAACTCATCCTGGTGTCCGTTTTTGCATTTGGTTTCAAAAAAAAAAAAATTGGCTTCAAAAAACATTTTGGTTCCTGGGCAGCATTTTTCCTGACCATTAAGTCACGCGTTTTCTTCCCCAGGCACCAAAAAGGCTCGATTTTTAAAAAGTGGAAGCAACACCATTTTTAGACATGGAATTTCATCCCGAAACTCATCCTGGTGTCCGTTTTTGCATTTGGTTTCAAAAAAAAAATTGGCTTCAAAAAACATTTTGGTTCCTGGGCAGCATTTTTCCTGACCATTAAGTCACGCGTTTTCTTCCCCAGGCACCAAAAAGGCTCGATTTTTAAAAAGTGGAAGCAACACCATTTTTAGACATGGAATTTCATCCCGAAACTCATCCTGGTGTCCGTTTTTGCATTTGGTTTCAAAAAAAAAAAAATTGGCTTCAAAAAACATTTTGGTTCCTGGGCAGCATTTTTCCTGACCATTAAGTCACGCGTTTTCTTCCCCAGGCACCAAAAAGGCTCAATTTTTAAAAAGTGGAAGCAACACCATTTTTAGACATGGAATTTCATCCCGAAACTCATCCTGGTGTCCGTTTTTGCATTTGGTTTCAAAAAAAAAAATTGGCTTCAAAAAACATTTTGGTTCCTGGGCAGCATTTTTCCTGACCATTAAGTCACGCGTTTTCTTCCCCAGGCACCAAAAAGGCTCGATTTTTAAAAAGTGGAAGCAACACCATTTTTAGACATGGAATTTCATCCCGAAACTCATCCTGGTGTCCGTTTTTGCATTTGGTTTAAAAAAAAAAAAATTGGCTTCAAAAAACATTTTGGTTCCTGGGCAGCATTTTTCCTGACCATTAAGTCACGCGTTTTCTTCCCCAGGCACCAAAAAGGCTCGATTTTTAAAAAGTGGAAGCAACACCATTTTTAGACATGGAATTTCATCCCGAAACTCATCCTGGTGTCCGTTTTTGCATTTGGTTTCAAAAAAAAAAATTGGCTTCAAAAAACATTTTGGTTCCTGGGCAGCATTTTTCCTGACCATTAAGTCACGCGTTTTCTTCCCCAGGCACCAAAACGGCTCGATTTTTAAAAAGTGGAAGCAACACCATTTTTAGACATGGAATTTCATCCCGAAACTCATCCTGGTGTCCGTTTTTGCATTTGGTTACAAAAAAAAAATTTGGCTTCAAAAAACATTTTGGTTCCTGGGCAGCATTTTTCCTGACCATTAAGTCACGCGTTTTCTTCCCCAGGCACCAAAAAGGCTCGATTTTTAAAAAGTGGAAGCAACACCATTTTTAGACATGGAATTTCATCCCGAAACTCATCCTGGTGTCCGTTTTTGCATTTGGTTTAAAAAAAAAAAATTGGCTTCAAAAAACATTTTGGTTCCTGGGCAGCATTTTTCCTGACCATTAAGTCACGCCTTTTCTTCCCCAGGCACCAAAAAGTCTCGATTTTTAAAAAGTGGAAGCAACACCATTTTTAGACATGGAATTTCATCCCGAAACTCATCCTGGTGTCTGTTTTTGCATTTGGTTTCAAAAAAAAAAAAATTGGCTTCAAAAAACATTTTGGTTCCTGGGCAGCATTTTTCCTGACCATTAAGTCACGCGTTTTCTTCCCCAGGCACCAAAAAGGCTCAATTTTTAAAAAGTGGAAGCAACACCATTTTTAGACATGGAATTTCATCCCGAAACTCATCCTGGTGTCCGTTTTTGCATTTGGTTTCAAAAAAAAAAATTGGCTTCAAAAAACATTTTGGTTCCTGGGCAGCATTTTTCCTGACCATTAAGTCACGCGTTTTCTTCCCCAGGCACCAAAAAGGCTCGATTTTTAAAAAGTGGAAGCAACACCATTTTTAGACATGGAATTTCATCCCGAAACTCATCCTGGTGTCCGTTTTTGCATTTGGTTTCAAAAAAAAAAAATTGGCTTCAAAAAACATTTTGCTTCCTGGGCAGCATTTTTCCTGACCATTAAGTCACGCGTTTTCTTCCCCAGGCACCAAAAAGGCTCGATTTTTAAAAAGTGGAAGCAACACCATTTTTAGACATGGAATTTCATCCCGAAACTCATCCTGGTGTCCGTTTTTACATTTGGTTTCAAAAAAAAAAAAATTGGCTTCAAAAAACATTTTGGTTCCTGGGCAGCATTTTTCCTGACCATTAAGTCACGCGTTTTCTTCCCCAGGCACCAAAAAGGCTCGATTTTTAAAAAGTGGAAGCAACACCATTTTTAGACATGGAATTTCATCCCGAAACTCATCCTGGTGTCCGTTTTTGCATTTGGTTTCAAAAAAAAAAATTGGCTTCAAAAAACATTTTGGTTCCTGGGCAGCATTTTTCCTGACCATTAAGTCACGCGTTTTCTTCCCCAGGCACCAAAAAGGCTCGATTTTTAAAAAGTGGAAGCAACACCATTTTTAGACATGGAATTTCATCCCGAAACTCATCCTGGTGTCCGTTTTTGCATTTGGTTTCAAAAAAAAAAATTGGCTTCAAAAAACATTTTGGTTCCTGGGCAGCATTTTTCCTGACCATTAAGTCACGCGTTTTCTTCCCCAGGCACCAAAAAGGCTCGATTTTTAAAACGTGGAAGCAACACCATTTTTAGACATGGAATTTCATCCCGAAACTCATCCTGGTGTCCGTTTTTGCATTTGGTTTCAAAAAAAAAATTGGCTTCAAAAAACATTTTGGTTCCTGGGCAGCATTTTTCCTGACCATTAAGTCACGCGTTTTCTTCCCCAGGCACCAAAAAGGCTCGATTTTTAAAAAGTGGAAGCAACACCATTTTTAGACATGGAATTTCATCCCGAAACTCATCCTGGTGTCCGTTTTTGCATTTGGTTTCAAAAAAAAAATTGGCTTCAAAAACATTTTGGTTCCTGGGCAGCATTTTTCCTGACCATTAAGTCACGCGTTTTCTTCCCCAGGCACCAAAAAGGCTCGATTTTTAAAAAGTGGAAGCAACACCATTTTTAGACATGGAATTTCATCCCGAAACTCATCCTGGTGTCCGTTTTTGCATTTGGTTTCAAAAAAAAAATTGGCTTCAAAAAACATTTTGGTTCCTGGGCAGCATTTTTCCTGACCATTAAGTCACGCGTTTTCTTCCCCAGGCACCAAAAAGGCTCCATTTTTAAAAAGTGGAAGCAACACCATTTTTAGACATGGAATTTCATCCTGAAACTCATCCTGGTGTCCGTTTTTGCATTTGGTTTCAAAAAAAAAAATTGGCTTCAAAAAACATTTTGGTTCCTGGGCAGCATTTTTCCTGACCATTAAGTCACGCGTTTTCTTCCCCAGGCACCAAAAAGGCTCGATTTTTGAGAAGTGGAAGCAACACCATTTTTAGACATGGAATTTCATCCCGAAACTCATCCTGGTGTCCGTTTTTGCATTTGGTTTCAAAAAAAAAAATTTGGCTTCACAAAACATTTTGGTTCCTGGGCAGCATTTTTCCTGACCATTAAGTCACGCGTTTTCTTCCCCCGGCACCAAAAAGGCTCGATTTTTAAAAAGTGGAAGCAACACCACTTTAGACATGGAATTTCATCCCGAAACTCATCCTGGTGTCCGTTTTTGTATTTGGTTTCAAAAAAAAAAAATTGGCTTCAAAAAACATTTTGGTTCCTGGGCAGCATTTTTCCTGACCATTAAGTCACGCGTTTTCTTCCCCAGGCACCAAAAAGGCTTGATTTTTAAAAAGTGGAAGCAACACCATTTTTAGACATGGAATTTCATCCCGAAACTCATCCTGGTGTCCGTTTTTGCATTTGGTTTCAAAAAAAAAAAATTGGCTTCAAAAAACATTTTGGTTCCTGGGCAGCATTTTTCCTGACCATTAAGTCACGCGTTTTCTTCCCCAGGCACCAAAAAGGCTCGATTTTTAAAAAGTGGAAGCAACACCACTTTAGACATGGAATTTCATCCCGAAACTCATCCTGGTGTCCGTTTTTGCATTTGGTTTCAAAAAAAAAAATTGGCTTCAAAAAACATTTTGGTTCCTGGGCAGCATTTTTCCTGACCATTAAGTCACGCGTTTTCTTCCCCAGGCACCAAAAAGGCTTGATTTTTAAAAAGTGGAAGCAACACCATTTTTAGACATGGAATTTCATCCCGAAACTCATCCTGGTGTCCGTTTTTGCATTTGGTTTCAAAAAAAAAAAATTGGCTTCAAAAAACATTTTGGTTCCTGGGCAGCATTTTTCCTGACCATTAAGTCACGCGTTTTCTTCCCCAGGCACCAAAAAGGCTCGATTTTTAAAAAGTGGAAGCAACACCATTTTTAGACATGGAATTTCATCCCGAAACTCATCCTGGTGTCCGTTTTTGCATTTGGTTTCAAAAAAAAAAAATTGGCTTCAAAAAACATTTTGGTCCCTGGGCAGCATTTTTCCTGACCATTAAGTCACGCGTTTTCTTCCCCAGGCACCAAAAAGGCTCGATTTTTAAAAAGTGGAAGCAACACCATTTTTAGACATGGAATTTCATCCCGAAACTCATCCTGGTGTCCGTTTTTGCATTTGGTTTCAAAAAAAAAAATTGGCTTCAAAAAACATTTTGGTTCCTGGGCAGCATTTTTCCTGACCATTAAGTCACGCGTTTTCTTCCCCAGGCACCAAAAAGGCTCGATTTTTAAAAAGTGGAAGCAACACCATTTTTAGACATGGAATTTCATCCCGAAACTCATCCTGGTGTCCGTTTTTGCATTTGGTTTCAAAAAAAA
Source organism: Pituophis catenifer annectens (assembly GCF_029215685.1). NCBI lineage: Eukaryota > Metazoa > Chordata > Lepidosauria > Squamata > Colubridae > Pituophis > Pituophis catenifer. The sequence continues at coordinate 5,720,977 of NW_027256898.1, read as the reverse complement.
AAAATTGGCTTCAAAAAACATTTTGGTTCCTGGGCAGCATTTTTCCTGACCATTAAGTCACGCGTTTTCTTCCCCAGGCACCAAAAAGGCTCAATTTTTAAAAAGTGGAAGCAACACCATTTTTAGACATGGAATTTCATCCCGAAACTCATCCTGGTGTCCGTTTTTGCATTTGGTTTCAAAAAAAAAAATTGGCTTCAAAAAACATTTTGGTTCCTGGGCAGCATTTTTCCTGACCATTAAGTCACGCGTTTTCTTCCCCAGGCACCAAAAAGGCTCGATTTTTAAAAAGTGGAAGCAACACCATTTTTAGACATGGAATTTCATCCCGAAACTCATCCTGGTGTCCGTTTTTGCATTTGGTTTCAAAAAAAAAAATTGGCTTCAAAAAACATTTTGGTTCCTGGGCAGCATTTTTCCTGACCATTAAGTCACGCGTTTTCTTCCCCCGGCACCAAAAAGGCTCGATTTTTAAAAAGTGGAAGCAACACCATTTTTAGACATGGAATTTCATCCCGAAACTCATCCTGCTGTCCGTTTTTGCATTTGGTTTCAAAAAAAAAAAATTGGCTTCAAAAAACATTTTGGTTCCTGGGCAGCATTTTTCCTGACCATTAAGTCACGCGTTTTCTTCCCCAGGGACCAAAAAGGCTCGATTTTTAAAAAGTGGAAGCAACACCATTTTTAGACATGGAATTTCATCCCGAAACTCATCCTGGTGTCCGTTTTTGCATTTGGTTTCAAAAAAAAAAATTGGCTTCAAAAAACATTTTGGTTCCTGGGCAGCATTTTTCCTGACCATTAAGTCACGCGTTTTCTTCCCCAGGCACCAAAAAGGCTCAATTTTTAAAAAGTGGAAGCAACACCATTTTTAGACATGGAATTTCATCCCGAAACTCATCCTGGTGTCCGTTTTTGCATTTGGTTTCAAAAAAAAAATTGGCTTCAAAAAACATTTTGGTTCCTGGGCAGCATTTTTCCTGACCATTAAGTCACGCGTTTTCTTCCCCAGGCACCAAAAAGGCTCGATTTTTGAAAAGTGGAAGCAAAACCATTTTTAGATATGGAATTTCATCCCGAAACTCATCCTGGTGTCCGTTTTTGCATTTGGTTTCAAAAAAAAAATTTGGCTTCAAAAAACATTTTGGTTCCTGGGCAGCATTTTTCCTGACCATTAAGTCACGCGTTTTCTTCCCCCGGCACCAAAAAGGCTCGATTTTTAAAAAGTGGAAGCAACACCATTTTTAGACATGGAATTTCATCCCGAAACTCATCCTGGTGTCCGTTTTTGCATTTGGTTTCAAAAAAAAAAAATTGGCTTCAAAAAACATTTTGGTTCCTGGGCAGCATTTTTCCTGACCATTAAGTCACGCGTTTTCTTCCCCAGGCACCAAAAGGCTCGATTTTTAAAAAGTGGAAGCAACACCATTTTTAGACATGGAATTTCATCCCGAAACTCATCCTGGTGTCCGTTTTTGCATTTGGTTTCAAAAAAAAAAATTGGCTTCAAAAAACATTTTGGTTCCTGGGCAGCATTTTTCCTGACCATTAAGTCACGCGTTTTCTTCCCCAGGCACCAAAAAGGCTCGATTTTTAAAAAGTGGAAGCAACACCATTTTTAGACATGGAATTTCATCCCGAAACTCATCCTGGTGTCCGTTTTTGCATTTGGTTTCAAAAAAAAAAATTGGCTTCAAAAAACATTTTGGTTCCTGGGCAGCATTTTTCCTGACCATTAAGTCACGCGTTTTCTTCCCCAGGCACCAAAAAGGCTCGATTTTTAAAAAGTGGAAGCAACACCATTTTTAGACATGGAATTTCATCCCGAAACTCATCCTGGTGTCCGTTTTTGCATTTGGTTTCAAAAAAAAAAATTGGCTTCAAAAAACATTTTGGTTCCTGGGCAGCATTTTTCCTGACCATTAAGTCACGCGTTTTCTTCCCCAGGCACCAAAAAGGCTCGATTTTTAAAAAGTGGAAGCAACACCATTTTTAGACATGGAATTTCATCCCGAAACTCATCCTGGTGTCCGTTTTTGCATTTGGTTTCAAAAAAAAAAATTGGCTTCAAAAAACATTTTGGTTCCTGGGCAGCATTTTTCCTGACCATTAAGTCACGCGTTTTCTTCCCCAGGCACCAAAAAGGCTCAATTTTTAAAAAGTGGAAGCAACACCATTTTTAGACATGGAATTTCATCCCGAAACTCATCCTGGTGTCCGTTTTTGCATTTGGTTTAAAAAAAAAAAATTGGCTTCAAAAAACATTTTGGTTCCTGGGCAGCATTTTTCCTGACCATTAAGTACCGCGTTTTCTTCCCCAGGCACCAAAAAGGCTCGATTTTTAAAAAGTGGAAGCAACACCATTTTTAGACATGGAATTTCATCCCGAAACTCATCCTGGTGTCCGTTTTTGCATTTGGTTTCAAAAAAAAAAATTTGGCTTCAAAAAACATTTTGGTTCCTGGGCAGCATTTTTCCTGACCATTAAGTCACGCGTTTTCTTCCCCCGGCACCAAAAAGGCTCGATTTTTAAAAAGTGGAAGCAACACCATTTTTAGACATGGAATTTCATCCCGAAACTCATCCTGGTGTCCGTTTTTGCATTTGGTTTCAAAAAAAAAAATTTGGCTTCAAAAAACATTTTGGTTCCTGGGCAGCATTTTTCCTGACCATTAAGTCACGCGTTTTCTTCCCCCGGCACCAAAAAGGCTCGATTTTTAAAAAGTGGAAGCAACACCATTTTTAGACATGGAATTTCATCCCGAAACTCATCCTGGTGTCCGTTTTTGCATTTGGTTTCAAAAAAAAAAAAAAATTGGCTTCAAAAAACATTTTGGTTCCTGGGCAGCATTTTTCCTGACCATTAAGTCACGCGTTTTCTTCCCCAGGCACCAAAAAGGCTCGATTTTTAAAAAGTGGAAGCAACACCATTTTTAGACATGGAATTTCATCCCGAAACTCATCCTGGTGTCCGTTTTTGCATTTGGTTTCAAAAAAAAAAATTGGCTTCAAAAAACATTTTGGTTCCTGGGCAGCATTTTTCCTGACCATTAAGTCACGCGTTTTCTTCCCCCGGCACCAAAAAGGCTCGATTTTTAAAAAGTGGAAGCAACACCATTTTTAGACATGGAATTTCATCCCGAAACTCATCCTGGTGTCCGTTTTTGCATTTGGTTTCAAAAAAAAAAAATTGGCTTCAAAAAACATTTTGGTTCCTGGGCAGCATTTTTCCTGACCATTAAGTCACGCGTTTTCTTCCCCAGGCACCAAAAAGGCTCGATTTTTAAAAAGTGGAAGCAACACCATTTTTAGACATGGAATTTCATCCCGAAACTCATCCTGGTGTCCGTTTTTGCATTTGGTTTCAAAAAAAAAAATTGGCTTCAAAAAACATTTTGGTTCCTGGGCAGCATTTTTCCTGACCATTAAGTCACGCGTTTTCTTCCCCAGGCACCAAAAAGGCTCGATTTTTAAAAAGTGGAAGCAACACCATTTTTAGACATGGAATTTCATCCCGAAACTCATCCTGGTGTCCGTTTTTGCATTTGGTTTCAAAAAAAAAAATTGGCTTCAAAAAACATTTTTGTTCCTGGGCAGCATTTTTCCTGACCATTAAGTCACGCGTTTTCTTCCCCAGGCACCAAAAAGGCTCGATTTTTAAAAAGTGGAAGCAACACCATTTTTAGACATGGAATTTCATCCCGAAACTCATCCTGGTGTCCGTTTTTGCATTTGGTTTCAAAAAAAAAATTGGCTTCAAAAAACATTTTGGTTCCTGGGCAGCATTTTTCCTGACCATTAAGTCACGCGTTTTCTTCCCCAGGCACCAAAAAGGCTCAATTTTTAAAAAGTGGAAGCAACACCATTTTTAGACATGGAATTTCATCCCGAAACTCATCCTGGTGTCCGTTTTTGCATTTGGTTTCAAAAAAAAAAATTGGCTTCAAAAAACATTTTGGTTCCTGGGCAGCATTTTTCCTGACCATTAAGTCACGCGTTTTCTTCCCCAGGCACCAAAAAGGCTCGATTTTTAAAAAGTGGAAGCAACACCATTTTTAGACATGGAATTTCATCCCGAAACTCATCCTGGTGTCCGTTTTTGCATTTGGTTTCAAAAAAAAAAATTGGCTTCAAAAAACATTTTGGTTCCTGGGCAGCATTTTTCCTGACCATTAAGTCACGCGTTTTCTTCCCCCGGCACCAAAAAGGCTCGATTTTTAAAAAGTGGAAGCAACACCATTTTTAGACATGGAATTTCATCCCGAAACTCATCCTGGTGTCCGTTTTTGCATTTGGTTTAAAAAAAAAAAAATTGGCTTCAAAAAACATTTTGGTTCCTGGGCAGCATTTTTCCTGACCATTAAGTCACGCGTTTTCTTCCCCAGGGACCAAAAAGGCTCGATTTTTAAAAAGTGGAAGCAACACCATTTTTAGACATGGAATTTCATCCCGAAACTCATCCTGGTGTCCGTTTTTGCATTTGGTTTCAAAAAAAAAAAAAATTGGCTTCAAAAAACATTTTGGTTCCTGGGCAGCATTTTTCCTGACCATTAAGTCACGCGTTTTCTTCCCCAGGGACCAAAAAGGCTCGATTTTTAAAAAGTGGAAGCAACACCATTTTTAGACATGGAATTTCATCCCGAAACTCATCCTGGTGTCCGTTTTTGCATTTGGTTTCAAAAAAAAAAATTGGCTTCAAAAAACATTTTGGTTCCTGGGCAGCATTTTTCCTGACCATTAAGTCACGCGTTTTCTTCCCCAGGCACCAAAAAGGCTCAATTTTTAAAAAGTGGAAGCAACACCATTTTTAGACATGGAATTTCATCCCGAAACTCATCCTGGTGTCCGTTTTTGCATTTGGTTTCAAAAAAAAAATTGGCTTCAAAAAACATTTTGGTTCCTGGGCAGCATTTTTCCTGACCATTAAGTCACGCGTTTTCTTCCCCAGGCACCAAAAAGGCTCGATTTTTGAAAAGTGGAAGCAAAACCATTTTTAGATATGGAATTTCATCCCGAAACTCATCCTGGTGTCCGTTTTTGCATTTGGTTTCAAAAAAAAAAATTTGGCTTCAAAAAACATTTTGGTTCCTGGGCAGCATTTTTCCTGACCATTAAGTCACGCGTTTTCTTCCCCCGGCACCAAAAAGGCTCGATTTTTAAAAAGTGGAAGCAACACCATTTTTAGACATGGAATTTCATCCCGAAACTCATCCTGGTGTCCGTTTTTGCATTTGGTTTCAAAAAAAAAAAATTGGCTTCAAAAAACATTTTGGTTCCTGGGCAGCATTTTTCCTGACCATTAAGTCACGCGTTTTCTTCCCCAGGCACCAAAAGGCTCGATTTTTAAAAAGTGGAAGCAACACCATTTTTAGACATGGAATTTCATCCCGAAACTCATCCTGGTGTCCGTTTTTGCATTTGGTTTCAAAAAAAAAAATTGGCTTCAAAAAACATTTTGGTTCCTGGGCAGCATTTTTCCTGACCATTAAGTCACGCGTTTTCTTCCCCAGGCACCAAAAAGGCTCGATTTTTAAAAAGTGGAAGCAACACCATTTTTAGACATGGAATTTCATCCCGAAACTCATCCTGGTGTCCGTTTTTGCATTTGGTTTCAAAAAAAAAAATTGGCTTCAAAAAACATTTTGGTTCCTGGGCAGCATTTTTCCTGACCATTAAGTCACGCGTTTTCTTCCCCAGGCACCAAAAAGGCTCGATTTTTAAAAAGTGGAAGCAACACCATTTTTAGACATGGAATTTCATCCCGAAACTCATCCTGGTGTCCGTTTTTGCATTTGGTTTCAAAAAAAAAAATTGGCTTCAAAAAACATTTTGGTTCCTGGGCAGCATTTTTCCTGACCATTAAGTCACGCGTTTTCTTCCCCAGGCACCAAAAAGGCTCGATTTTTAAAAAGTGGAAGCAACACCATTTTTAGACATGGAATTTCATCCCGAAATACATCCTGGTGTCCGTTTTTGCATTTGGTTTCAAAAAAAAAAATTGGCTTCAAAAAACATTTTGGTTCCTGGGCAGCATTTTTCCTGACCATTAAGTCACGCGTTTTCTTCCCCAGGCACCAAAAAGGCTCAATTTTTAAAAAGTGGAAGCAACACCATTTTTAGACATGGAATTTCATCCCGAAACTCATCCTGGTGTCCGTTTTTGCATTTGGTTTCAAAAAAAAAAATTGGCTTCAAAAAACATTTTGGTTCCTGGGCAGCATTTTTCCTGACCATTAAGTACCGCGTTTTCTTCCCCAGGCACCAAAAAGGCTCGATTTTTAAAAAGTGGAAGCAACACCATTTTTAGACATGGAATTTCATCCCGAAACTCATCCTGGTGTCCGTTTTTGCATTTGGTTTCAAAAAAAAAAATTTGGCTTCAAAAAACATTTTGGTTCCTGGGCAGCATTTTTCCTGACCATTAAGTCACGCGTTTTCTTCCCCCGGCACCAAAAAGGCTCGATTTTTAAAAAGTGGAAGCAACACCATTTTTAGACATGGAATTTCATCCCGAAACTCATCCTGGTGTCCGTTTTTGCATTTGGTTTCAAAAAAAAAAATTTGGCTTCAAAAAACATTTTGGTTCCTGGGCAGCATTTTTCCTGACCATTAAGTCACGCGTTTTCTTCCCCCGGCACCAAAAAGGCTCGATTTTTAAAAAGTGGAAGCAACACCATTTTTAGACATGGAATTTCATCCCGAAACTCATCCTGGTGTCCGTTTTTGCATTTGGTTTCAAAAAAAAAAAAAAATTGGCTTCAAAAAACATTTTGGTTCCTGGGCAGCATTTTTCCTGACCATTAAGTCACGCGTTTTCTTCCCCAGGCACCAAAAAGGCTCGATTTTTAAAAAGTGGAAGCAACACCATTTTTAGACATGGAATTTCATCCCGAAACTCATCCTGGTGTCCGTTTTTGCATTTGGTTTCAAAAAAAAAAATTGGCTTCAAAAAACATTTTGGTTCCTGGGCAGCATTTTTCCTGACCATTAAGTCACGCGTTTTCTTCCCCCGGCACCAAAAAGGCTCGATTTTTAAAAAGTGGAAGCAACACCATTTTTAGACATGGAATTTCATCCCGAAACTCATCCTGGTGTCCGTTTTTGCATTTGGTTTCAAAAAAAAAAAATTGGCTTCAAAAAACATTTTGGTTCCTGGGCAGCATTTTTCCTGACCATTAAGTCACGCGTTTTCTTCCCCAGGCACCAAAAAGGCTCGATTTTTAAAAAGTGGAAGCAACACCATTTTTAGACATGGAATTTCATCCCGAAACTCATCCTGGTGTCCGTTTTTGCATTTGGTTTCAAAAAAAAAAATTGGCTTCAAAAAACATTTTGGTTCCTGGGCAGCATTTTTCCTGACCATTAAGTCACGCGTTTTCTTCCCCAGGCACCAAAAAGGCTCGATTTTTAAAAAGTGGAAGCAACACCATTTTTAGACATGGAATTTCATCCCGAAACTCATCCTGGTGTCCGTTTTTGCATTTGGTTTCAAAAAAAAAAATTGGCTTCAAAAAACATTTTTGTTCCTGGGCAGCATTTTTCCTGACCATTAAGTCACGCGTTTTCTTCCCCAGGCACCAAAAAGGCTCGATTTTTAAAAAGTGGAAGCAACACCATTTTTAGACATGGAATTTCATCCCGAAACTCATCCTGGTGTCCGTTTTTGCATTTGGTTTCAAAAAAAAAATTGGCTTCAAAAAACATTTTGGTTCCTGGGCAGCATTTTTCCTGACCATTAAGTCACGCGTTTTCTTCCCCAGGCACCAAAAAGGCTCAATTTTTAAAAAGTGGAAGCAACACCATTTTTAGACATGGAATTTCATCCCGAAACTCATCCTGGTGTCCGTTTTTGCATTTGGTTTCAAAAAAAAAAATTGGCTTCAAAAAACATTTTGGTTCCTGGGCAGCATTTTTCCTGACCATTAAGTCACGCGTTTTCTTCCCCAGGCACCAAAAAGGCTCGATTTTTAAAAAGTGGAAGCAACACCATTTTTAGACATGGAATTTCATCCCGAAACTCATCCTGGTGTCCGTTTTTGCATTTGGTTTCAAAAAAAAAAATTGGCTTCAAAAAACATTTTGGTTCCTGGGCAGCATTTTTCCTGACCATTAAGTCACGCGTTTTCTTCCCCCGGCACCAAAAAGGCTCGATTTTTAAAAAGTGGAAGCAACACCATTTTTAGACATGGAATTTCATCCCGAAACTCATCCTGGTGTCCGTTTTTGCATTTGGTTTAAAAAAAAAAAAATTGGCTTCAAAAAACATTTTGGTTCCTGGGCAGCATTTTTCCTGACCATTAAGTCACGCGTTTTCTTCCCCAGGGACCAAAAAGGCTCGATTTTTAAAAAGTGGAAGCAACACCATTTTTAGACATGGAATTTCATCCCGAAACTCATCCTGGTGTCCGTTTTTGCATTTGGTTTCAAAAAAAAAAATTGGCTTCAAAAAACATTTTGGTTCCTGGGCAGCATTTTTCCTGACCATTAAGTCACGCGTTTTCTTCCCCAGGCACCAAAAAGGCTCAATTTTTAAAAAGTGGAAGCAACACCATTTTTAGACATGGAATTTCATCCCGAAACTCATCCTGGTGTCCGTTTTTGCATTTGGTTTCAAAAAAAAAATTGGCTTCAAAAAACATTTTGGTTCCTGGGCAGCATTTTTCCTGACCATTAAGTCACGCGTTTTCTTCCCCAGGCACCAAAAAGGCTCGATTTTTGAAAAGTGGAAGCAAAACCATTTTTAGATATGGAATTTCATCCCGAAACTCATCCTGGTGTCCGTTTTTGCATTTGGTTTCAAAAAAAAAAAATTTGGCTTCAAAAAACATTTTGGTTCCTGGGCAGCATTTTTCCTGACCATTAAGTCACGCGTTTTCTTCCCCCGGCACCAAAAAGGCTCGATTTTTAAAAAGTGGAAGCAACACCATTTTTAGACATGGAATTTCATCCCGAAACTCATCCTGGTGTCCGTTTTTGCATTTGGTTTCAAAAAAAAAAAATTGGCTTCAAAAAACATTTTGGTTCCTGGGCAGCATTTTTCCTGACCATTAAGTCACGCGTTTTCTTCCCCAGGCACCAAAAAGGCTCGATTTTTAAAAAGTGGAAGCAACACCATTTTTAGACATGGAATTTCATCCCGAAACTCATCCTGGTGTCCGTTTTTGCATTTGGTTTCAAAAAAAAAAATTGGCTTCAAAAAACATTTTGGTTCCTGGGCAGCATTTTTCCTGACCATTAAGTCACGCGTTTTCTTCCCCAGGCACCAAAAAGGCTCGATTTTTAAAAAGTGGAAGCAACACCATTTTTAGACATGGAATTTCATCCCGAAACTCATCCTGGTGTCCGTTTTTGCATTTGGTTTCAAAAAAAAAAATTGGCTTCAAAAAACATTTTGGTTCCTGGGCAGCATTTTTCCTGACCATTAAGTCACGCGTTTTCTTCCCCCGGCACCAAAAAGGCTCGATTTTTAAAAAGTGGAAGCAACACCATTTTTAGACATGGAATTTCATCCCGAAACTCATCCTGGTGTCCGTTTTTGCATTTGGTTTCAAAAAAAAAAATTGGCTTCAAAAAACATTTTGGTTCCTGGGCAGCATTTTTCCTGACCATTAAGTCACGCGTTTTCTTCCCCAGGCACCAAAAAGGCTCGATTTTTAAAAAGTGGAAGCAACACCATTTTTAGACATGGAATTTCATCCCGAAACTCATCCTGGTGTCCGTTTTTGCATTTGGTTTCAAAAAAAAAAATTGGCTTCAAAAAACATTTTGGTTCCTGGGCAGCATTTTTCCTGACCATTAAGTCACGCGTTTTCTTCCCCAGGCACCAAAAAGGCTCAATTTTTAAAAAGTGGAAGCAACACCATTTTTAGACATGGAATTTCATCCCGAAACTCATCCTGGTGTCCGTTTTTGCATTTGGTTTCAAAAAAAAAAATTGGCTTCAAAAAACATTTTGGTTCCTGGGCAGCATTTTTCCTGACCATTAAGTACCGCGTTTTCTTCCCCAGGCACCAAAAAGGCTCGATTTTTAAAAAGTGGAAGCAACACCATTTTTAGACATGGAATTTCATCCCGAAACTCATCCTGGTGTCCGTTTTTGCATTTGGTTTCAAAAAAAAAAATTTGGCTTCAAAAAACATTTTGGTTCCTGGGCAGCATTTTTCCTGACCATTAAGTCACGCGTTTTCTTCCCCCGGCACCAAAAAGGCTCGATTTTTAAAAAGTGGAAGCAACACCATTTTTAGACATGGAATTTCATCCCGAAACTCATCCTGGTGTCCGTTTTTGCATTTGGTTTCAAAAAAAAAAATTTGGCTTCAAAAAACATTTTGGTTCCTGGGCAGCATTTTTCCTGACCATTAAGTCACGCGTTTTCTTCCCCCGGCACCAAAAAGGCTCGATTTTTAAAAAGTGGAAGCAACACCATTTTTAGACATGGAATTTCATCCCGAAACTCATCCTGGTGTCCGTTTTTGCATTTGGTTTCAAAAAAAAAAAAATTGGCTTCAAAAAACATTTTGGTTCCTGGGCAGCATTTTTCCTGACCATTAAGTCACGCGTTTTCTTCCCCAGGCACCAAAAAGGCTCGATTTTTAAAAAGTGGAAGCAACACCATTTTTAGACATGGAATTTCATCCCGAAACTCATCCTGGTGTCCGTTTTTGCATTTGGTTTCAAAAAAAAAAAATTGGCTTCAAAAAACATTTTGGTTCCTGGGCAGCATTTTTCCTGACCATTAAGTCACGCGTTTTCTTCCCCCGGCACCAAAAAGGCTCGATTTTTAAAAAGTGGAAGCAACACCATTTTTAGACATGGAAGTTCATCCCGAAACTCATCCTGGTGTCCGTTTTTGCATTTGGTTTCAAAAAAAAAAAATTGGCTTCAAAAAACATTTTGGTTCCTGGGCAGCATTTTTCCTGACCATTAAGTCACGCGTTTTCTTCCCCAGGCACCAAAAAGGCTCGATTTTTAAAAAGTGGAAGCAACACCATTTTTAGACATGGAATTTCATCCCGAAACTCATCCTGGTGTCCGTTTTTGCATTTGGTTTCAAAAAAAAAAATTGGCTTCAAAAAACATTTTGGTTCCTGGGCAGCATTTTTCCTGACCATTAAGTCACGCGTTTTCTTCCCCAGGCACCAAAAAGGCTCGATTTTTAAAACGTGGAAGCAACACCATTTTTAGACATGGAATTTCATCCCGAAACTCATCCTGGTGTCCGTTTTTGCATTTGGTTTCAAAAAAAAAAATTGGCTTCAAAAAACATTTTTGTTCCTGGGCAGCATTTTTCCTGACCATTAAGTCACGCGTTTTCTTCCCCAGGCACCAAAAAGGCTCGATTTTTAAAAAGTGGAAGCAACACCATTTTTAGACATGGAATTTCATCCCGAAACTCATCCTGGTGTCCGTTTTTGCATTTGGTTTCAAAAAAAAAATTGGCTTCAAAAAACATTTTGGTTCCTGGGCAGCATTTTTCCTGACCATTAAGTCACGCGTTTTCTTCCCCAGGCACCAAAAAGGCTCGATTTTTAAAAAGTGGAAGCAACACCACTTTTAGACATGGAATTTCATCCCGAAACTCATCCTGGTGTCCGTTTTTGCATTTGGTTTCAAAAAAAAAAAATTGGCTTCAAAAAACATTTTGGTTCCTGGGCAGCATTTTTCCTGACCATTAAGTCACGCGTTTTCTTCCCCAGGCACCAAAAAGGCTCGATTTTTAAAAAGTGGAAGCAACACCATTTTTAGACATGGAATTTCATCCCGAAACTCATCCTGGTGTCCGTTTTTGCATTTGGTTTCAAAAAAAAAAATTGGCTTCAAAAAACATTTTGGTTCCTGGGCAGCATTTTTCCTGACCATTAAGTCACGCGTTTTCTTCCCCAGGCACCAAAAAGGCTCGATTTTTAAAAAGTGGAAGCAACACCATTTTTAGACATGGAATTTCATCCCGAAACTCATCCTGGTGTCCGTTTTTGCATTTGGTTTCAAAAAAAAAAATTGGCTTCAAAAAACATTTTGGTTCCTGGGCAGCATTTTTCCTGACCATTAAGTCACGCGTTTTCTTCCCCAGGCACCAAAAAGGCTCGATTTTTAAAAAGTGGAAGCAACACCATTTTTAGACATGGAATTTCATCCCGAAACTCATCCTGGTGTCCGTTTTTGCATTTGGTTTCAAAAAAAAAAAATTGGCTTCAAAAAACATTTTGGTTCCTGGGCAGCATTTTTCCTAACCATTAAGTCACGCGTTTTCTTCCCCCGGCACCAAAAAGGCTCGATTTTTAAAAAGTGGAAGCAACACCATTTTTAGACATGGAATTTCATCCCGAAACTCATCCTGGTGTCCGTTTTTGCATTTGGTTTCAAAAAAAAAAAATTGGCTTCAAAAAACATTTTGGTTCCTGGGCAGCATTTTTCCTGACCATTAAGTCAAGCGTTTTCTTCCCCAGGCACCAAAAAGGCTCGATTTTTAAAAAGTGGAAGCAACACCGTTTTTAGACATGGAATTTCATTCCGAAACTCATCTTGGTGTCCGTTTTTGCATTTGGTTTCAAAAAAAAAAATTGGCTTCAAAAAACATTTTGGTTCCTGGGCAGCATTTTTCCTGACCATTAAGTCACGCGTTTTCTTCCCCAGGCACCAAAAAGGCTCCATTTTTAAAAAGTGGAAGCAACACCATTTTTAGGCATGGAATTTCATCCTGAAACTCATCCTGGTGTCCGTTTTTGCATTTGGTTTCAAAAAAAAAAATTGGCTTCAAAAAACATTTTGGTTCCTGGGCAGCATTTTTCCTGACCATTAAGTCACGCGTTTTCTTCCCCAGGCACCAAAAAGGCTCGAATTTTGAGAAGTGGAAGCAACACCATTTTTAGACATGGAATTTCATCCCGAAACTCATCCTGGTGTCCGTTTTTGCATTTGGTTTCAAAAAAAAAAATTTGGCTTCACAAAACATTTTGGTTCCTGGGCAGCATTTTTCCTGACCATTAAGTCACGCGTTTTCTTCCCCCGGCACCAAAAAGGCTCGATTTTTAAAAAGTGGAAGCAACACCATTTTTAGACATGGAATTTCATCCCGAAACTCATCCTGGTGTCCGTTTTTGCATTTGGTTTCAAAAAAAAAAAATTGGCTTCAAAAAACATTTTGGTTCCTGGGCAGCATTTTTCCTGACCATTAAGTCACGCGTTTTCTTCCCCAGGCACCAAAAAGGCTTGATTTTTAAAAAGTGGAAGCAACACCATTTTTAGACATGGAATTTCATCCCGAAACTCATCCTGGTGTCCGTTTTTGCATTTGGTTTCAAAAAAAAAAAATTGGCTTCAAAAAACATTTTGGTTCCTGGGCAGCATTTTTCCTGACCATTAAGTCACGCGTTTTCTTCCCCAGGCACCAAAAAGGCTCGATTTTTAAAAAGTGGAAGCAACACCATTTTTAGACATGGAATTTCATCCCGAAACTCATCCTGGTGTCCGTTTTTGCATTTGGTTTCAAAAAAAAAAATTGGCTTCAAAAAACATTTTGGTTCCTGGGCAGCATTTTTCCTGACCATTAAGTCACGCGTTTCCCAGGCACCAAAAAGGCTCGATTTTTAAAAAGTGGAAGCAACACCATTTTTAGACATGGAATTTCATCCCGAAACTCATCCTGGTGTCCGTTTTTGCATTTGGTTTCAAAAAAAAAAATTGGCTTCAAAAAACATTTTGGTTCCTGGGCAGCATTTTTCCTGACCATTAAGTCACGCGTTTTCTTCCCCAGGCACCAAAAAGGCTCGATTTTTAAAAAGTGGAAGCAACACCATTTTTAGACATGGAATTTCATCCCGAAACTCATCCTGGTGTCCGTTTTTGCATTTGGTTTCAAAAAAAAAAAATTGGCTTCAAAAAACATTTTGGTTCCTGGGCAGCATTTTTCCTAACCATTAAGTCACGCGTTTTCTTCCCCCGGCACCAAAAAGGCTCGATTTTTAAAAAGTGGAAGCAACACCATTTTTAGACATGGAATTTCATCCCGAAACTCATCCTGGTGTCCGTTTTTGCATTTGGTTTCAAAAAAAAAAAATTGGCTTCAAAAAACATTTTGGTTCCTGGGCAGCATTTTTCCTGACCATTAAGTCACGCGTTTTCTTCCCCAGGCACCAAAAAGGCTCGATTTTTCAAAAGTGGAAGCAACACCGTTTTTAGACATGGAATTTCATTCCGAAACTCATCTTGGTGTCCGTTTTTGCATTTGGTTTCAAAAAAAAAAATTGGCTTCAAAAAACATTTTGGTTCCTGGGCAGCATTTTTCCTGACCATTAAGTAACGCGTTTTCTTCCCCAGGCACCAAAAAGGCTCCATTTTTAAAAAGTGGAAGCAACACCATTTTTAGGCATGGAATTTCATCCTGAAACTCATCCTGGTGTCCGTTTTTGCATTTGGTTTCAAAAAAAAAATTGGCTTCAAAAAACATTTTGGTTCCTGGGCAGCATTTTTCCTGACCATTAAGTCACGCGTTTTCTTCCCCAGGCACCAAAAAGGCTCGATTTTTGAAAAGTGGAAGCAACACCATTTTTAGACATGGAATTTCATCCCGAAACTCATCCTGGTGTCCGTTTTTGCATTTGGTTTCAAAAAAAAAAATTTGGCTTCAAAAAACATTTTGGTTCCTGGGCAGCATTTTTCCTGACCATTAAGTCACGCGTTTACTTCCCCCGGCACCAAAAAGGCTCGATTTTTAAAAAGTGGAAGCAACACCATTTTTAGACATGGAATTTCATCCCGAAACTCATCCTGGTGTCCGTTTTTGCATTTGGTTTCAAAAAAAAAAAAAATTGGCTTCAAAATACATTTTGGTTCCTGGGCAGCATTTTTCCTGACCATTAAGTCACGCGTTTTCTTCCCCAGGCACCAAAAAGGCTCGATTTTAAAAAAGTGGAAGCAACACCATTTTTAGACATGGAATTTCATCCCGAAACTCATCCTGGTGTCCGTTTTTGCATTTGGTTTCAAAAAAAAAAATTGGCTTCAAAAAACATTTTGGTTCCTGGGCAGCATTTTTCCTGACCATTAAGTCACGCGTTTTCTTCCCCAGGCACCAAAAAGGCTCAATTTTTAAAAAGTGGAAGCAACACCATTTTTAGACATGGAATTTCATCCCGAAACTCATCCTGGTGTCCGTTTTTGCATTTGGTTTAAAAAAAAAAATTGGCTTCAAAAATCATTTTGGTTCCTGGGCAGCATTTTTCCTGACCATTAAGTCACGCGTTTTCTTCCCCAGGCACCAAAAAGGCTCGATTTTTAAAAAGTGGAAGCAACACCATTTTTAGACATGGAATTTCATCCCGAAACTCATCCTGGTGTCCGTTTTTGCATTTGGTTTAAAAAAAAAAAATTGGCTTCAAAAAACATTTTGGTTCCTGGGCAGCATTTTTCCTGACCATTAAGTCACGCGTTTTCTTCCCCAGGCACCAAAAAGGCTCGATTTTTGAAAAGTGGAAGCAACACCATTTTTAGACATGGAATTTCATCCCGAAACTCATCCTGGTGTCCGTTTTTGCATTTGGTTTCAAAAAAAAAAATTTGGCTTCAAAAAACATTTTGGTTCCTGGGCAGCATTTTTCCTGACCATTAAGTCACGCGTTTTCTTCCCCCGGCACCAAAAAGGCTCGATTTTTAAAAAGTGGAAGCAACACCATTTTTAGACATGGAATTTCATCCCGAAACTCATCCTGGTGTCCGTTTTTGCATTTGGTTTCAAAAAAAAAAAATTGGCTTCAAAAAACATTTTGGTTCCTGGGCAGCATTTTTCCTGACCATTAAGTCACGCGTTTTCTTCCCCAGGCACCAAAAAGGCTTGATTTTTAAAAAGTGGAAGCAACACCATTTTTAGACATGGAATTTCATCCCGAAACTCATCCTGGTGTCCGTTTTTGCATTTGGTTTCAAAAAAAAAAAATTGGCTTCAAAAAACATTTTGGTTCCTGGGCAGCATTTTTCCTGACCATTAAGTCACGCGTTTTCTTCCCCAGGCACCAAAAAGGCTCGATTTTTAAAAAGTGGAAGCAACACCATTTTTAGACATGGAATTTCATCCCGAAACTCATCCTGGTGTCCGTTTTTGCATTTGGTTTCAAAAAAAAAAAATTGGCTTCAAAAAACATTTTGGTTCCTGGGCAGCATTTTTCCTGACCATTAAGTCACGCGTTTTCTTCCCCAGGCACCAAAAAGGCTCAATTTTTAAAAAGTGGAAGCAACACCATTTTTAGACATGGAATTTCATCCCGAAACTCATCCTGGTGTCCGTTTTTGCATTTGGTTTCAAAAAAAAAAATTGGCTTCAAAAAACATTTTGGTTCCTGGGCAGCATTTTTCCTGACCATTAAGTCACGCGTTTTCTTCCCCAGGCACCAAAAAGGCTCGATTTTTAAAAAGTGGAAGCAACACCATTTTTAGACATGGAATTTCATCCCGAAACTCATCCTGGTGTCCGTTTTTGCATTTGGTTTCAAAAAAAAAAATTGGCTTCAAAAAACATTTTGGTTCCTGGGCAGCATTTTTCCTGACCATTAAGTCACGCGTTTTCTTCCCCCGGCACCAAAAAGGCTCGATTTTTAAAAAGTGGAAGCAACACCATTTTTAGACATGGAATTTCATCCCGAAACTCATCCTGGTGTCCGTTTTTGCATTTGGTTTCAAAAAAAAAATTGGCTTCAAAAAACATTTTGGTTCCTGGGCAGCATTTTTCCTGACCATTAAGTCACGCGTTTTCTTCCCCAGGCACCAAAAAGGTTCGATTTTTAAAAAGTGGAAGCAACACCATTTTTAGACATGGAATTTCATCCCGAAACTCATCCTGGTGTCCGTTTTTGCATTTGGTTTCAAAAAAAAAAAAATTGGCTTCAAAAAACATTTTGGTTCCTGGGCAGCATTTTTCCTGACCATTAAGTCACGCGTTTTCTTCCCCAGGCACCAAAAAGGCTCGATTTTTAAAAAGTGGAAGCAAC
Organism: Pituophis catenifer annectens; assembly: GCF_029215685.1. Taxonomy (NCBI): domain Eukaryota; kingdom Metazoa; phylum Chordata; class Lepidosauria; order Squamata; family Colubridae; genus Pituophis; species Pituophis catenifer. Next base: position 5,703,998 of record NW_027256898.1, on the reverse strand, counting down.
ACCATTTTTAGACATGGAATTTCATCCCGAAACTCATCCTGGTGTCCGTTTTTGCATTTGGTTTCAAAAAAAAAATTGGCTTCAAAAAACATTTTGGTTCCTGGGCAGCATTTTTCCTGACCATTAAGTCACGCGTTTTCTTCCCCAGGCACCAAAAAGGCTCAATTTTTAAAAAGTGGAAGCAACACCATTTTTAGACATGGAATTTCATCCCGAAACTCATCCTGGTGTCCGTTTTTGCATTTGGTTTCAAAAAAAAAATTGGCTTCAAAAAACATTTTGGTTCCTGGGCAGCATTTTTCCTGACCATTAAGTCACGCGTTTTCTTCCCCAGGCACCAAAAAGGCTCGATTTTTGAAAAGTGGAAGCAACACCATTTTTAGACATGGAATTTCATCCCGAAACTCATCCTGGTGTCCGTTTTTGCATTTGGTTTCAAAAAAAAAAATTTGGCTTCAAAAAACATTTTGGTTCCTGGGCAGCATTTTTCCTGACCATTAAGTCACGCGTTTTCTTCCCCCGGCACCAAAAAGGCTCGATTTTTAAAAAGTGGAAGCAACACCATTTTTAGACATGGAATTTCATCCCGAAACTCATCCTGGTGTCCGTTTTTGCATTTGGTTTCAAAAAAAAAAATTGGCTTCAAAAAACATTTTGGTTCCTGGGCAGCATTTTTCCTGACCATTAAGTCACGCGTTTTCTTCCCCCGGCACCAAAAAGGCTCGATTTTTAAAAAGTGGAAGCAACACCATTTTTAGACATGGAATTTCATCCCGAAACTCATCCTGGTGTCCGTTTTTGCATTTGGTTTCAAAAAAAAAATTGGCTTCAAAAAACATTTTGGTTCCTGGGCAGCATTTTTCCTGACCATTAAGTCACGCGTTTTCTTCCCCAGGCACCAAAAAGGTTCGATTTTTAAAAAGTGGAAGCAACACCATTTTTAGACATGGAATTTCATCCCGAAACTCATCCTGGTGTCCGTTTTTGCATTTGGTTTCAAAAAAAAAAAAATTGGCTTCAAAAAACATTTTGGTTCCTGGGCAGCATTTTTCCTGACCATTAAGTCACGCGTTTTCTTCCCCAGGCACCAAAAAGGCTCGATTTTTAAAAAGTGGAAGCAACACCATTTTTAGACATGGAATTTCATCCCGAAACTCATCCTGGTGTCCGTTTTTGCATTTGGTTTCAAAAAAAAAAATTGGCTTCAAAAAACATTTTGGTTCCTGGGCAGCATTTTTCCTGACCATTAAGTCACGCGTTTTCTTCCCCAGGCACCAAAAAGGCTCAATTTTTAAAAAGTGGAAGCAACACCATTTTTAGACATGGAATTTCATCCCGAAACTCATCCTGGTGTCCGTTTTTGCATTTGGTTTCAAAAAAAAAATTGGCTTCAAAAAACATTTTGGTTCCTGGGCAGCATTTTTCCTGACCATTAAGTCACGCGTTTTCTTCCCCAGGCACCAAAAAGGCTCGATTTTTGAAAAGTGGAAGCAACACCATTTTTAGACATGGAATTTCATCCCGAAACTCATCCTGGTGTCCGTTTTTGCATTTGGTTTCAAAAAAAAAAATTTGGCTTCAAAAAACATTTTGGTTCCTGGGCAGCATTTTTCCTGACCATTAAGTCACGCGTTTTCTTCCCCCGGCACCAAAAAGGCTCGATTTTTAAAAAGTGGAAGCAACACCATTTTTAGACATGGAATTTCATCCCGAAACTCATCCTGGTGTCCGTTTTTGCATTTGGTTTCAAAAAAAAAAAAAATTGGCTTCAAAATACATTTTGGTTCCTGGGCAGCATTTTTCCTGACCATTAAGTCACGCGTTTTCTTCCCCAGGCACCAAAAAGGCTCGATTTTAAAAAAGTGGAAGCAACACCATTTTTAGACATGGAATTTCATCCCGAAACTCATCCTGGTGTCCGTTTTTGCATTTGGTTTCAAAAAAAAAAATTGGCTTCAAAAAACATTTTGGTTCCTGGGCAGCATTTTTCCTGACCATTAAGTCACGCGTTTTCTTCCCCAGGCACCAAAAAGGCTCAATTTTTAAAAAGTGGAAGCAACACCATTTTTAGACATGGAATTTCATCCCGAAACTCATCCTGGTGTCCGTTTTTGCATTTGGTTTAAAAAAAAAAAATTGGCTTCAAAAATCATTTTGGTTCCTGGGCAGCATTTTTCCTGACCATTAAGTCACGCGTTTTCTTCCCCAGGCACCAAAAAGGCTCGATTTTTAAAAAGTGGAAGCAACACCATTTTTAGACATGGAATTTCATCCCGAAACTCATCCTGGTGTCCGTTTTTGCATTTGGTTTAAAAAAAAAAAATTGGCTTCAAAAAACATTTTGGTTCCTGGGCAGCATTTTTCCTGACCATTAAGTCACGCGTTTTCTTCCCCAGGCACCAAAAAGGCTCGATTTTTGAAAAGTGGAAGCAACACCATTTTTAGACATGGAATTTCATCCCGAAACTCATTCTGGTGTCCGTTTTTGCATTTGGTTTCAAAAAAAAAAATTTGGCTTCAAAAAACATTTTGGTTCCTGGGCAGCATTTTTCCTGACCATTAAGTCACGCGTTTTCTTCCCCCGGCACCAAAAAGGCTCGATTTTTAAAAAGTGGAAGCAACACCATTTTTAGACATGGAATTTCATCCCGAAACTCATCCTGGTGTCCGTTTTTGCATTTGGTTTCAAAAAAAAAAATTGGCTTCAAAAAACATTTTGGTTCCTGGGCAGCATTTTTCCTGACCATTAAGTCACGCGTTTTCTTCCCCAGGCACCAAAAAGGCTTGATTTTTAAAAAGTGGAAGCAACACCATTTTTAGACATGGAATTTCATCCCGAAACTCATCCTGGTGTCCGTTTTTGCATTTGGTTTCAAAAAAAAAAATTGGCTTCAAAAAACATTTTGGTTCCTGGGCAGCATTTTTCCTGACCATTAAGTCACGCGTTTTCTTCCCCAGGCACCAAAAAGGCTCGATTTTTAAAAAGTGGAAGCAACACCATTTTTAGACATGGAATTTCATCCCGAAACTCATCCTGGTGTCCGTTTTTGCATTTGGTTTCAAAAAAAAAAATTGGCTTCAAAAAACATTTTGGTTCCTGGGCAGCATTTTTCCTGACCATTAAGTCACGCGTTTTCTTCCCCAGGCACCAAAAAGGCTCGATTTTTAAAAAGTGGAAGCAACACCATTTTTAGACATGGAATTTCATCCCGAAACTCATCCTGGTGTCCGTTTTTGCATTTGGTTTCAAAAAAAAAAAATTGGCTTCAAAAAACATTTTGGTTCCTGGGCAGCATTTTTCCTGACCATTAAGTCACGCGTTTTCTTCCCCAGGCACCAAAAAGGCTCAATTTTTAAAAAGTGGAAGCAACACCATTTTTAGACATGGAATTTCATCCCGAAACTCATCCTGGTGTCCGTTTTTGCATTTGGTTTCAAAAAAAAAAAATTGGCTTCAAAAAACATTTTGGTTCCTGGGCAGCATTTTTCCTGACCATTAAGTCACGCGTTTTCTTCCCCAGGCACCAAAAAGGCTCGATTTTTAAAAAGTGGAAGCAACACCATTTTTAGACATGGAATTTCATCCCGAAACTCATCCTGGTGTCCGTTTTTGCATTTGGTTTCAAAAAAAAAAAATTGGCTTCAAAAAACATTTTGGTTCCTGGGCAGCATTTTTCCTGACCATTAAGTCACGCGTTTTCTTCCCCAGGCACCAAAAAGGCTCAATTTTTAAAATGTGGAAGCAACACCATTTTTAGACATGGAATTTCATCCCGAAACTCATCCTGGTGTCCGTTTTTGCATTTGGTTTCAAAAAAAAAAATTGGCTTCAAAAAACATTTTGGTTCCTGGGCAGCATTTTTCCTGACCATTAAGTCACGCGTTTTCTTCCCCAGGCACCAAAAAGGCTCGATTTTTAAAAAGTGGAAGCAACACCATTTTTAGACATGGAATTTCATCCCGAAACTCATCCTGGTGTCCGTTTTTGCATTTGGTTTCAAAAAAAAAAATTGGCTTCAAAAAACATTTTGGTTCCTGGGCAGCATTTTTCCTGACCATTAAGTCACGCGTTTTCTTCCCCAGGCACCAAAAAGGCTCGATTTTTAAAAAGTGGAAGCAACACCATTTTTAGACATGGAATTTCATCCCGAAACTCATCCTGGTGTCCGTTTTTGCATTTGGTTTCAAAAAAAAAATTGGCTTCAAAAAACATTTTGGTTCCTGGGCAGCATTTTTCCTGACCATTAAGTCACGCGTTTTCTTCCCCAGGCACCAAAAAGGTTCGATTTTTAAAAAGTGGAAGCAACACCATTTTTAGACATGGAATTTCATCCCGAAACTCATCCTGGTGTCCGTTTTTGCATTTGGTTTCAAAAAAAAAAAAATTGGCTTCAAAAAACATTTTGGTTCCTGGGCAGCATTTTTCCTGACCATTAAGTCACGCGTTTTCTTCCCCAGGCACCAAAAAGGCTCGATTTTTAAAAAGTGGAAGCAACACCATTTTTAGACATGGAATTTCATCCCGAAACTCATCCTGGTGTCCGTTTTTGCATTTGGTTTCAAAAAAAAAAATTGGCTTCAAAAAACATTTTGGTTCCTGGGCAGCATTTTTCCTGACCATTAAGTCACGCGTTTTCTTCCCCAGGCACCAAAAAGGCTCAATTTTTAAAAAGTGGAAGCAACACCATTTTTAGACATGGAATTTCATCCCGAAACTCATCCTGGTGTCCGTTTTTGCATTTGGTTTCAAAAAAAAAATTGGCTTCAAAAAACATTTTGGTTCCTGGGCAGCATTTTTCCTGACCATTAAGTCACGCGTTTTCTTCCCCCGGCACCAAAAAGGCTCGATTTTTAAAAAGTGGAAGCAACACCATTTTTAGACATGGAATTTCATCCCGAAACTCATCCTGGTGTCCGTTTTTGCATTTGGTTTCAAAAAAAAAAAAATTGGCTTCAAAAAACATTTTGGTTCCTGGGCAGCATTTTTCCTGACCATTAAGTCACGCGTTTTCTTCCCCAGGCACCAAAAAGGCTCGATTTTTAAAAAGTGGAAGCAACACCATTTTTAGACATGGAATTTCATCCCGAAACTCATCCTGGTGTCCGTTTTTGCATTTGGTTTCAAAAAAAAAAATTGGCTTCAAAAAACATTTTGGTTCCTGGGCAGCATTTTTCCTGACCATTAAGTCACGCGTTTTCTTCCCCAGGCACCAAAAAGGCTCAATTTTTAAAAAGTGGAAGCAACACCATTTTTAGACATGGAATTTCATCCCGAAACTCATCCTGGTGTCCGTTTTTGCATTTGGTTTCAAAAAAAAAATTGGCTTCAAAAAACATTTTGGTTCCTGGGCAGCATTTTTCCTGACCATTAAGTCACGCGTTTTCTTCCCCCGGCACCAAAAAGGCTCGATTTTTAAAAAGTGGAAGCAACACCATTTTTAGACATGGAATTTCATCCCGAAACTCATCCTGGTGTCCGTTTTTGCATTTGGTTTCAAAAAAAAAAAAATTGGCTTCAAAAAACATTTTGGTTCCTGGGCAGCATTTTTCCTGACCATTAAGTCACGCGTTTTCTTCCCCAGGCACCAAAAAGGCTCGATTTTTAAAAAGTGGAAGCAACACCATTTTTAGACATGGAATTTCATCCCGAAACTCATCCTGGTGTCCGTTTTTGCATTTGGTTTCAAAAAAAAAAATTGGCTTCAAAAAACATTTTGGTTCCTGGGCAGCATTTTTCCTGACCATTAAGTCACGCGTTTTCTTCCCCAGGCACCAAAAAGGCTCAATTTTTAAAAAGTGGAAGCAACACCATTTTTAGACATGGAATTTCATCCCGAAACTCATCCTGGTGTCCGTTTTTGCATTTGGTTTCAAAAAAAAAAATTGGCTTCAAAAAACATTTTGGTTCCTGGGCAGCATTTTTCCTGACCATTAAGTCACGCGTTTTCTTCCCCAGGCACCAAAAAGGCTCAATTTTTAAAAAGTGGAAGCAACACCATTTTTAGACATGGAATTTCATCCCGAAACTCATCCTGGTGTCCGTTTTTGCATTTGGTTTCAAAAAAAAAATTGGCTTCAAAAAACATTTTGGTTCCTGGGCAGCATTTTTCCTGACCATTAAGTCACGCGTTTTCTTCCCCCGGCACCAAAAAGGCTCGATTTTTAAAAAGTGGAAGCAACACCATTTTTAGACATGGAATTTCATCCCGAAACTCATCCTGGTGTCCGTTTTTGCATTTGGTTTCAAAAAAAAAAAAATTGGCTTCAAAAAACATTTTGGTTCCTGGGCAGCATTTTTCCTGACCATTAAGTCACGCGTTTTCTTCCCCAGGCACCAAAAAGGCTCGATTTTTAAAAAGTGGAAGCAACACCATTTTTAGACATGGAATTTCATCCCGAAACTCATCCTGGTGTCCGTTTTTGCATTTGGTTTCAAAAAAAAAAATTGGCTTCAAAAAACATTTTGGTTCCTGGGCAGCATTTTTCCTGACCATTAAGTCACGCGTTTTCTTCCCCAGGCACCAAAAAGGCTCAATTTTTAAAAAGTGGAAGCAACACCATTTTTAGACATGGAATTTCATCCCGAAACTCATCCTGGTGTCCGTTTTTGCATTTGGTTTCAAAAAAAAAATTGGCTTCAAAAAACATTTTGGTTCCTGGGCAGCATTTTTCCTGACCATTAAGTCACGCGTTTTCTTCCCCAGGCACCAAAAAGGCTCGATTTTTGAAAAGTGGAAGCAACACCATTTTTAGACATGGAATTTCATCCCGAAACTCATCCTGGTGTCCATTTTTGCATTTGGTTTCAAAAAAAAAAATTTGGCTTCAAAAAACATTTTGGTTCCTGGGCAGCATTTTTCCTGACCATTAAGTCACGCGTTTTCTTCCCCCGGCACCAAAAAGGCTCGATTTTTAAAAAGTGGAAGCAACACCATTTTTAGACATGGAATTTCATCCCGAAACTCATCCTGGTGTCCGTTTTTGCATTTGGTTTCAAAAAAAAAAAAAATTGGCTTCAAAATACATTTTGGTTCCTGGGCAGCATTTTTCCTGACCATTAAGTCACGCGTTTTCTTCCCCAGGCACCAAAAAGGCTCGATTTTAAAAAAGTGGAAGCAACACCATTTTTAGACATGGAATTTCATCCCGAAACTCATCCTGGTGTCCGTTTTTGCATTTGGTTTCAAAAAAAAAAATTGGCTTCAAAAAACATTTTGGTTCCTGGGCAGCATTTTTCCTGACCATTAAGTCACGCGTTTTCTTCCCCAGGCACCAAAAAGGCTCAATTTTTAAAAAGTGGAAGCAACACCATTTTTAGACATGGAATTTCATCCCGAAACTCATCCTGGTGTCCGTTTTTGCATTTGGTTTAAAAAAAAAAAATTGGCTTCAAAAATCATTTTGGTTCCTGGGCAGCATTTTTCCTGACCATTAAGTCACGCGTTTTCTTCCCCAGGCACCAAAAAGGCTCGATTTTTAAAAAGTGGAAGCAACACCATTTTTAGACATGGAATTTCATCCCGAAACTCATCCTGGTGTCCGTTTTTGCATTTGGTTTAAAAAAAAAAAATTGGCTTCAAAAAACATTTTGGTTCCTGGGCAGCATTTTTCCTGACCATTAAGTCACGCGTTTTCTTCCCCAGGCACCAAAAAGGCTCGATTTTTGAAAAGTGGAAGCAACACCATTTTTAGACATGGAATTTCATCCCGAAACTCATCCTGGTGTCCGTTTTTGCATTTGGTTTCAAAAAAAAAAATTTGGCTTCAAAAAACATTTTGGTTCCTGGGCAGCATTTTTCCTGACCATTAAGTCACGCGTTTTCTTCCCCCGGCACCAAAAAGGCTCGATTTTTAAAAAGTGGAAGCAACACCATTTTTAGACATGGAATTTCATCCCGAAACTCATCCTGGTGTCCGTTTTTGCATTTGGTTTCAAAAAAAAAAATTGGCTTCAAAAAACATTTTGGTTCCTGGGCAGCATTTTTCCTGACCATTAAGTCACGCGTTTTCTTCCCCAGGCACCAAAAAGGCTTGATTTTTAAAAAGTGGAAGCAACACCATTTTTAGACATGGAATTTCATCCCGAAACTCATCCTGGTGTCCGTTTTTGCATTTGGTTTCAAAAAAAAAAATTGGCTTCAAAAAACATTTTGGTTCCTGGGCAGCATTTTTCCTGACCATTAAGTCACGCGTTTTCTTCCCCCGGCACCAAAAAGGCTCGATTTTTAAAAAGTGGAAGCAACACCATTTTTAGACATGGAATTTCATCCCGAAACTCATCCTGGTGTCCGTTTTTGCATTTGGTTTCAAAAAAAAAAATTGGCTTCAAAAAACATTTTGGTTCCTGGGCAGCATTTTTCCTGACCATTAAGTCACGCGTTTTCTTCCCCAGGCACCAAAAAGGCTCGATTTTTAAAAAGTGGAAGCAACACCATTTTTAGACATGGAATTTCATCCCGAAACTCATCCTGGTGTCCGTTTTTGCATTTGGTTTCAAAAAAAAAAAATTGGCTTCAAAAAACATTTTGGTTCCTGGGCAGCATTTTTCCTGACCATTAAGTCACGCGTTTTCTTCCCCAGGCACCAAAAAGGCTCGATTTTTAAAAAGTGGAAGCAACACCATTTTTAGACATGGAATTTCATCCCGAAACTCATCCTGGTGTCCGTTTTTGCATTTGGTTTCAAAAAAAAAAATTGGCTTCAAAAAACATTTTGGTTCCTGGGCAGCATTTTTCCTGACCATTAAGTCACGCGTTTTCTTCCCCAGGCACCAAAAAGGCTCAATTTTTAAAAAGTGGAAGCAACACCATTTTTAGACATGGAATTTCATCCCGAAACTCATCCTGGTGTCCGTTTTTGCATTTGGTTTCAAAAAAAAAATTGGCTTCAAAAAACATTTTGGTTCCTGGGCAGCATTTTTCCTGACCATTAAGTCACGCGTTTTCTTCCCCAGGCACCAAAAAGGCTCGATTTTTGAAAAGTGGAAGCAACACCATTTTTAGACATGGAATTTCATCCCGAAACTCATCCTGGTGTCCGTTTTTGCATTTGGTTTCAAAAAAAAAATTTGGCTTCAAAAAACATTTTGGTTCCTGGGCAGCATTTTTCCTGACCATTAAGTCACGCGTTTTCTTCCCCAGGCACCAAAAAGGCTCGATTTTTAAAAAGTGGAAGCAACACCATTTTTAGACATGGAATTTCATCCCGAAACTCATCCTGGTGTCCGTTTTTGCATTTGGTTTCAAAAAAAAAAAAAATTGGCTTCAAAATACATTTTGGTTCCTGGGCAGCATTTTTCCTGACCATTAAGTCACGCGTTTTCTTCCCCAGGCACCAAAAAGGCTCGATTTTAAAAAAGTGGAAGCAACACCATTTTTAGACATGGAATTTCATCCCGAAACTCATCCTGGTGTCCGTTTTTGCATTTGGTTTCAAAAAAAAAAATTGGCTTCAAAAAACATTTTGGTTCCTGGGCAGCATTTTTCCTGACCATTAAGTCACGCGTTTTCTTCCCCAGGCACCAAAAAGGCTCAATTTTTAAAAAGTGGAAGCAACACCATTTTTAGACATGGAATTTCATCCCGAAACTCATCCTGGTGTCCGTTTTTGCATTTGGTTTAAAAAAAAAAAATTGGCTTCAAAAATCATTTTGGTTCCTGGGCAGCATTTTTCCTGACCATTAAGTCACGCGTTTTCTTCCCCAGGCACCAAAAAGGCTCGATTTTTAAAAAGTGGAAGCAACACCATTTTTAGACATGGAATTTCATCCCGAAACTCATCCTGGTGTCCGTTTTTGCATTTGGTTTCAAAAAAAAAAAATTGGCTTCAAAAAACATTTTGGTTCCTGGGCAGCATTTTTCCTGACCATTAAGTCACGCGTTTTCTTCCCCAGGCACCAAAAAGGCTCGATTTTTAAAAAGTGGAAGCAACACCATTTTTAGACATGGAATTTCATCCCGAAACTCATCCTGGTGTCCGTTTTTGCATTTGGTTTCAAAAAAAAAAATTGGCTTCAAAAAACATTTTGGTTCCTGGGCAGCATTTTTCCTGACCATTAAGTCACGCGTTTTCTTCCCCAGGCACCAAAAAGGCTCAATTTTTAAAAAGTGGAAGCAACACCATTTTTAGACATGGAATTTCATCCCGAAACTCATCCTGGTGTCCGTTTTTGCATTTGGTTTCAAAAAAAAAATTGGCTTCAAAAAACATTTTGGTTCCTGGGCAGCATTTTTCCTGACCATTAAGTCACGCGTTTTCTTCCCCAGGCACCAAAAAGGCTCGATTTTTGAAAAGTGGAAGCAACACCATTTTTAGACATGGAATTTCATCCCGAAACTCATCCTGGTGTCCGTTTTTGCATTTGGTTTCAAAAAAAAAAAATTGGCTTCAAAAAACATTTTGGTTCCTGGGCAGCATTTTTCCTGACCATTAAGTCACGCGTTTTCTTCCCCAGGCACCAAAAAGGCTCGATTTTTAAAAAGTGGAAGCAACACCATTTTTAGACATGGAATTTCATCCCGAAACTCATCCTGGTGTCCGTTTTTGCATTTGGTTTCAAAAAAAAAAAAAATTGGCTTCAAAATACATTTTGGTTCCTGGGCAGCATTTTTCCTGACCATTAAGTCACGCGTTTTCTTCCCCAGGCACCAAAAAGGCTCGATTTTAAAAAAGTGGAAGCAACACCATTTTTAGACATGGAATTTCATCCCGAAACTCATCCTGGTGTCCGTTTTTGCATTTGGTTTCAAAAAAAAAAATTGGCTTCAAAAAACATTTTGGTTCCTGGGCAGCATTTTTCCTGACCATTAAGTCACGCGTTTTCTTCCCCAGGCACCAAAAAGGCTCAATTTTTAAAAAGTGGAAGCAACACCATTTTTAGACATGGAATTTCATCCCGAAACTCATCCTGGTGTCCGTTTTTGCATTTGGTTTAAAAAAAAAAAATTGGCTTCAAAAATCATTTTGGTTCCTGGGCAGCATTTTTCCTGACCATTAAGTCACGCGTTTTCTTCCCCAGGCACCAAAAAGGCTCGATTTTTAAAAAGTGGAAGCAACACCATTTTTAGACATGGAATTTCATCCCGAAACTCATCCTGGTGTCCGTTTTTGCATTTGGTTTAAAAAAAAAAATTGGCTTCAAAAAACATTTTGGTTCCTGGGCAGCATTTTTCCTGACCATTAAGTCACGCGTTTTCTTCCCCAGGCACCAAAAAGGCTCGATTTTTAAAAAGTGGAAGCAACACCATTTTTAGACATGGAATTTCATCCCGAAACTCATCCTGGTGTCCGTTTTTGCATTTGGTTTCAAAAAAAAAATTGGCTTCAAAAAACATTTTGGTTCCTGGGCAGCATTTTTCCTGACCATTAAGTCACGCGTTTTCTTCCCCAGGCACCAAAAAGGCTCGATTTTTGAAAAGTGGAAGCAACACCATTTTTAGACATGGAATTTCATCCCGAAACTCATCCTGGTGTCCGTTTTTGCATTTGGTTTCAAAAAAAAAAATTTGGCTTCAAAAAACATTTTGGTTCCTGGGCAGCATTTTTCCTGACCATTAAGTCACGCGTTTTCTTCCCCAGGCACCAAAAAGGCTCGATTTTTAAAAAGTGGAAGCAACACCATTTTTAGACATGGAATTTCATCCCGAAACTCATCCTGGTGTCCGTTTTTGCATTTGGTTTCAAAAAAAAAAAAAATTGGCTTCAAAATACATTTTGGTTCCTGGGCAGCATTTTTCCTGACCATTAAGTCACGCGTTTTCTTCCCCAGGCACCAAAAAGGCTCGATTTTAAAAAAGTGGAAGCAACACCATTTTTAGACATGGAATTTCATCCCGAAACTCATCCTGGTGTCCGTTTTTGCATTTGGTTTCAAAAAAAAAAATTGGCTTCAAAAAACATTTTGGTTCCTGGGCAGCATTTTTCCTGACCATTAAGTCACGCGTTTTCTTCCCCAGGCACCAAAAAGGCTCAATTTTTAAAAAGTGGAAGCAACACCACTTTTAGACATGGAATTTCATCCCGAAACTCATCCTGGTGTCCGTTTTTGCATTTGGTTTAAAAAAAAAAAATTGGCTTCAAAAATCATTTTGGTTCCTGGGCAGCATTTTTCCTGACCATTAAGTCACGCGTTTTCTTCCCCAGGCACCAAAAAGGCTCGATTTTTAAAAAGTGGAAGCAACACCATTTTTAGACATGGAATTTCATCCCGAAACTCATCCTGGTGTCCGTTTTTGCATTTGGTTTAAAAAAAAAAATTGGCTTCAAAAAACATTTTGGTTCCTGGGCAGCATTTTTCCTGACCATTAAGTCACGCGTTTTCTTCCCCAGGCACCAAAAAGGCTCGATTTTTGAAAAGTGGAAGCAACACCATTTTTAGACATGGAATTTCATCCCGAAACTCATCCTGGTGTCCGTTTTTGCATTTGGTTTCAAAAAAAAAAATTTGGCTTCAAAAAACATTTTGGTTCCTGGGCAGCATTTTTCCTGACCATTAAGTCACGCGTTTTCTTCCCCCGGCACCAAAAAGGCTCGATTTTTAAAAAGTGGAAGCAACACCATTTTTAGACATGGAATTTCATCCCGAAACTCATCCTGGTGTCCGTTTTTGCATTTGGTTTCAAAAAAAAAAATTGGCTTCAAAAAACATTTTGGTTCCTGGGCAGCATTTTTCCTGACCATTAAGTCACGCGTTTTCTTCCCCAGGCACCAAAAAGGCTTGATTTTTAAAAAGTGGAAGCAACACCATTTTTAGACATGGAATTTCATCCCGAAACTCATCCTGGTGTCCGTTTTTGCATTTGGTTTCAAAAAAAAAAATTGGCTTCAAAAAACATTTTGGTTCCTGGGCAGCATTTTTCCTGACCATTAAGTCACGCGTTTTCTTCCCCCGGCACCAAAAAGGCTCGATTTTTAAAAAGTGGAAGCAACACCATTTTTAGACATGGAATTTCATCCCGAAACTCATCCTGGTGTCCGTTTTTGCATTTGGTTTCAAAAAAAAAAATTGGCTTCAAAAAACATTTTGGTTCCTGGGCAGCATTTTTCCTGACCATTAAGTCACGCGTTTTCTTCCCCAGGCACCAAAAAGGCTCGATTTTTAAAAAGTGGAAGCAACACCATTTTTAGACATGGAATTTCATCCCGAAACTCATCCTGGTGTCCGTTTTTGCATTTGGTTTCAAAAAAAAAAAATTGGCTTCAAAAAACATTTTGGTTCCTGGGCAGCATTTTTCCTGACCATTAAGTCACGCGTTTTCTTCCCCAGGCACCAAAAAGGCTCAATTTTTAAAAAGTGGAAGCAACACCATTTTTAGACATGGAATTTCATCCCGAAACTCATCCTGGTGTCCGTTTTTGCATTTGGTTTCAAAAAAAAAAATTGGCTTCAAAAAACATTTTGGTTCCTGGGCAGCATTTTTCCTGACCATTAAGTCACGCGTTTTCTTCCCCAGGCACCAAAAAGGCTCGATTTTTAAAAAGTGGAAGCAACACCATTTTTAGACATGGAATTTCATCCCGAAACTCATCCTGGTGTCCGTTTTTGCATTTGGTTTCAAAAAAAAAAATTGGCTTCAAAAAACATTTTGGTTCCTGGGCAGCATTTTTCCTGACCATTAAGTCACGCGTTTTCTTCCCCCGGCACCAAAAAGGCTCGATTTTTAAAAAGTGGAAGCAACACCATTTTTAGACATGGAATTTCATCCCGAAACTCATCCTGGTGTCCGTTTTTGCATTTGGTTTCAAAAAAAAAAATTGGCTTCAAAAAACATTTTGGTTCCTGGGCAGCATTTTTCCTGACCATTAAGTCACGCGTTTTCTTCCCCAGGCACCAAAAAGGCTCGATTTTTAAAAAGTGGAAGCAACACCATTTTTAGACATGGAATTTCATCCCGAAACTCATCCTGGTGTCCGTTTTTGCATTTGGTTTCAAAAAAAAAAAATTGGCTTCAAAAAACATTTTGGTTCCTGGGCAGCATTTTTCCTGACCATTAAGTCACGCGTTTTCTTCCCCAGGGACCAAAAAGGCTCGATTTTTAAAAAGTGGAAGCAACACCATTTTTAGACATGGAATTTCATCCCGAAACTCATCCTGGTGTCCGTTTTTGCATTTGGTTTCAAAAAAAAAAATTGGCTTCAAAAAACATTTTGGTTCCTGGGCAGCATTTTTCCTGACCATTAAGTCACGCGTTTTCTTCCCCAGGCACCAAAAAGGCTCAATTTTTAAAAAGTGGAAGCAACACCATTTTTAGACATGGAATTTCATCCCGAAACTCATCCTGGTGTCCGTTTTTGCATTTGGTTTCAAAAAAAAAATTGGCTTCAAAAAACATTTTGGTTCCTGGGCAGCATTTTTCCTGACCATTAAGTCACGCGTTTTCTTCCCCAGGCACCAAAAAGGCTCGATTTTTGAAAAGTGGAAGCAAAACCATTTTTAGATATGGAATTTCATCCCGAAACTCATCCTGGTGTCCGTTTTTGCATTTGGTTTCAAAAAAAAAAATTTGGCTTCAAAAAACATTTTGGTTCCTGGGCAGCATTTTTCCTGACCATTAAGTCACGCGTTTTCTTCCCCCGGCACCAAAAAGGCTCGATTTTTAAAAAGTGGAAGCAACACCATTTTTAGACATGGAATTTCATCCTGAAACTCATCCTGGTGTCCGTTTTTGCATTTGGTTTCAAAAAAAAAAAAATTGGCTTCAAAAAACATTTTGGTTCCTGGGCAGCATTTTTCCTGACCATTAAGTCACGCGTTTTCTTCCCCAGGCACCAAAAAGGCTCGATTTTTAAAAAGTGGAAGCAGCACCATTTTTAGACATGGAATTTCATCCCGAAACTCATCCTGGTGTCCGTTTTTGCATTTGGTTTCAAAAAAAAAAATTGGCTTCAAAAAACATTTTGGTTCCTGGGCAGCATTTTTCCTGACCATTAAGTCACGCGTTTTCTTCCCCAGGCACCAAAAAGGCTCGATTTTTAAAAAGTGGAAGCAACACCATTTTTAGACATGGAATTTCATCCCGAAACTCATCCTGGTGTCCGTTTTTGCATTTGGTTTCAAAAAAAAAAATTGGCTTCAAAAAACATTTTGGTTCCTGGGCAGCATTTTTCCTGACCATTAAGTCACGCGTTTTCTTCCCCAGGCACCAAAAAGGCTCGATTTTTAAAAAGTGGAAGCAACACCATTTTTAGACATGGAATTTCATCCCGAAACTCATCCTGGTGTCCGTTTTTGCATTTGGTTTCAAAAAAAAAAATTGGCTTCAAAAAACATTTTGGTTCCTGGGCAGCATTTTTCCTGACCATTAAGTCACGCGTTTTCTTCCCCAGGCACCAAAAAGGCTCGATTTTTAAAAAGTGGAAGCAACACCATTTTTAGACATGGAATTTCATCCCGAAACTCATCCTGGTGTCCGTTTTTGCATTTGGTTTAAAAAAAAAAAATTGGCTTCAAAAAACATTTTGGTTCCTGGGCAGCATTTTTCCTGACCATTAAGTACCGCGTTTTCTTCCCCAGGCACCAAAAAGGCTCGATTTTTAAAAAGTGGAAGCAACACCATTTTTAGACATGGAATTTCATCCCGAAACTCATCCTGGTGTCCGTTTTTGCATTTGGTTTCAAAAAAAAAAATTTGGCTTCAAAAAACATTTTGGTTCCTGGGCAGCATTTTTCCTGACCATTAAGTCACGCGTTTTCTTCCCCCGGCACCAAAAAGGCTCGATTTTTAAAAAGTGGAAGCAACACCATTTTTAGACATGGAATTTCATCCCGAAACTCATCCTGGTGTCCGTTTTTGCATTTGGTTTCAAAAAAAAAAATTTGGCTTCAAAAAACATTTTGGTTCCTGGGCAGCATTTTTCCTGACCATTAAGTCACGCGTTTTCTTCCCCCGGCACCAAAAAGGCTCGATTTTTAAAAAGTGGAAGCAACACCATTTTTAGACATGGAATTTCATCCCGAAACTCATCCTGGTGTCCGTTTTTGCATTTGGTTTCAAAAAAAAAAAAAATTGGCTTCAAAAAACATTTTGGTTCCTGGGCAGCATTTTTCCTGACCATTAAGTCACGCGTTTTCTTCCCCAGGCACCAAAAAGGCTCGATTTTTAAAAAGTGGAAGCAACACCATTTTTAGACATGGAATTTCATCCCGAAACTCATCCTGGTGTCCGTTTTTGCATTTGGTTTCAAAAAAAAAAATTGGCTTCAAAAAACATTTTGGTTCCTGGGCAGCATTTTTCCTGACCATTAAGTCACGCGTTTTCTTCCCCCGGCACCAAAAAGGCTCGATTTTTAAAAAGTGGAAGCAACACCATTTTTAGACATGGAATTTCATCCCGAAACTCATCCTGGTGTCCGTTTTTGCATTTGGTTTCAAAAAAAAAAATTGGCTTCAAAAAACATTTTGGTTCCTGGGCAGCATTTTTCCTGACCATTAAGTCACGCGTTTTCTTCCCCAGGCACCAAAAAGGCTCGATTTTTAAAAAGTGGAAGCAACACCATTTTTAGACATGGAATTTCATCCCCAAACTCATCCTGGTGTCCGTTTTTGCATTTGGTTTCAAAAAAAAAAATTGGCTTCAAAAAACATTTTGGTTCCTGGGCAGCATTTTTCCTGACCATTAAGTCACGCGTTTTCTTCCCCAGGGACCAAAAAGGCTCGATTTTTAAAAAGTGGAAGCAACACCATTTTTAGACATGGAATTTCATCCCGAAACTCATCCTGGTGTCCGTTTTTGCATTTGGTTTCAAAAAAAAAAATTGGCTTCAAAAAACATTTTGGTTCCTGGGCAGCATTTTTCCTGACCATTAAGTCACGCGTTTTCTTCCCCAGGCACCAAAAAGGCTCAATTTTTAAAAAGTGGAAGCAACACCATTTTTAGACATGGAATTTCATCCCGAAACTCATCCTGGTGTCCGTTTTTGCATTTGGTTTCAAAAAAAAAATTGGCTTCAAAAAACATTTTGGTTCCTGGGCAGCATTTTTCCTGACCATTAAGTCACGCGTTTTCTTCCCCAGGCACCAAAAAGGCTCGATTTTTGAAAAGTGGAAGCAAAACCATTTTTAGATATGGAATTTCATCCCGAAACTCATCCTGGTGTCCGTTTTTGCATTTGGTTTCAAAAAAAAAAATTTGGCTTCAAAAAACATTTTGGTTCCTGGGCAGCATTTTTCCTGACCATTAAGTCACGCGTTTTCTTCCCCCGGCACCAAAAAGGCTCGATTTTTAAAAAGTGGAAGCAACACCATTTTTAGACATGGAATTTCATCCCGAAACTCATCCTGGTGTCCGTTTTTGCATTTGGTTTCAAAAAAAAAAAAATTGGCTTCAAAAAACATTTTGGTTCCTGGGCAGCATTTTTCCTGACCATTAAGTCACGCGTTTTCTTCCCCAGGCACCAAAAAGGCTCGATTTTTAAAAAGTGGAAGCAACACCATTTTTAGACATGGAATTTCATCCCGAAACTCATCCTGGTGTCCGTTTTTGCATTTGGTTTCAAAAAAAAAAATTGGCTTCAAAAAACATTTTGGTTCCTGGGCAGCATTTTTCCTGACCATTAAGTCACGCGTTTTCTTCCCCAGGCACCAAAAAGGCTCGATTTTTAAAAAGTGGAAGCAACACCATTTTTAGACATGGAATTTCATCCCGAAACTCATCCTGGTGTCCGTTTTTGCATTTGGTTTCAAAAAAAAAAATTGGCTTCAAAAAACATTTTGGTTCCTGGGCAGCATTTTTCCTGACCATTAAGTCACGCGTTTTCTTCCCCAGGCACCAAAAAGGCTCAATTTTTAAAAAGTGGAAGCAACACCATTTTTAGACATGGAATTTCATCCCGAAACTCATCCTGGTGTCCGTTTTTGCATTTGGTTTCAAAAAAAAAAATTGGCTTCAAAAAACATTTTGGTTCCTGGGCAGCATTTTTCCTGACCATTAAGTACCCGCGTTTTCTTCCCCAGGCACCAAAAAGGCTCGATTTTTAAAAAGTGGAAGCAACACCATTTTTAGACATGGAATTTCATCCCGAAACTCATCCTGGTGTCCGTTTTTGCATTTGGTTTCAAAAAAAAAAAATTTGGCTTCAAAAAACATTTTGGTTCCTGGGCAGCATTTTTCCTGACCATTAAGTCACGCGTTTTCTTCCCCCGGCACCAAAAAGGCTCGATTTTTAAAAAGTGGAAGCAACACCATTTTTAGACATGGAATTTCATCCCGAAACTCATCCTGGTGTCCGTTTTTGCATTTGGTTTCAAAAAAAAAAATTTGGCTTCAAAAAACATTTTGGTTCCTGGGCAGCATTTTTCCTGACCATTAAGTCACGCGTTTTCTTCCCCCGGCACCAAAAAGGCTCGATTTTTAAAAAGTGGAAGCAACACCATTTTTAGACATGGAATTTCATCCCGAAACTCATCCTGGTGTCCGTTTTTGCATTTGGTTTCAAAAAAAAAAATTGGCTTCAAAAAACATTTTGGTTCCTGGGCAGCATTTTTCCTGACCATTAAGTCACGCGTTTTCTTCCCCAGGCACCAAAAAGGCTCGATTTTTAAAAAGTGGAAGCAACACCATTTTTAGACATGGAATTTCATCCCGAAACTCATCCTGGTGTCCGTTTTTGCATTTGGTTTCAAAAAAAAAAATTGGCTTCAAAAAACATTTTGGTTCCTGGGCAGCATTTTTCCTGACCATTAAGTCACGCGTTTTCTTCCCCAGGCACCAAAAAGGCTCAATTTTTAAAAAGTGGAAGCAACACCATTTTTAGACATGGAATTTCATCCCGAAACTCATCCTGGTGTCCGTTTTTGCATTTGGTTTCAAAAAAAAAAATTGGCTTCAAAAAACATTTTGGTTCCTGGGCAGCATTTTTCCTGACCATTAAGTACCGCGTTTTCTTCCCCAGGCACCAAAAAGGCTCGATTTTTAAAAAGTGGAAGCAACACCATTTTTAGACATGGAATTTCATCCCGAAACTCATCCTGGTGTCCGTTTTTGCATTTGGTTTCAAAAAAAAAAATTTGGCTTCAAAAAACATTTTGGTTCCTGGGCAGCATTTTTCCTGACCATTAAGTCACGCGTTTTCTTCCCCCGGCACCAAAAAGGCTCGATTTTTAAAAAGTGGAAGCAACACCATTTTTAGACATGGAATTTCATCCCGAAACTCATCCTGGTGTCCGTTTTTGCATTTAGTTTCAAAAAAAAAAAAAATTGGCTTCAAAAAACATTTTGGTTCCTGGGCAGCATTTTTCCTGACCATTAAGTCACGCGTTTTCTTCCCCAGGCACCAAAAAGGCTCGATTTTAAAAAAGTGGAAGCAACACCATTTTTAGACATGGAATTTCATCCCGAAACTCATCCTGGTGTCCGTTTTTGCATTTGGTTTCAAAAAAAAAAAAAATTGGCTTCAAAAAACATTTTGGTTCCTGGGCAGCATTTTTCCTGACCATTAAGTCACGCGTTTTCTTCCCCAGGCACCAAAAAGGCTCGATTTTTAAAAAGTGGAAGCAACACCATTTTTAGACATGGAATTTCATCCCGAAACTCATCCTGGTGTCCGTTTTTGCATTTGGTTTCAAAAAAAAAAATTGGCTTCAAAAAACATTTTGGTTCCTGGGCAGCATTTTTCCTGACCATTAAGTCACGCGTTTTCTTCCCCAGGCACCAAAAAGGCTCAATTTTTAAAAAGTGGAAGCAACACCATTTTTAGACATGGAATTTCATCCCGAAACTCATCCTGGTGTCCGTTTTTGCATTTGGTTTCAAAAAAAAAATTGGCTTCAAAAAACATTTTGGTTCCTGGGCAGCATTTTTCCTGACCATTAAGTCACGCGTTTTCTTCCCCAGGCACCAAAAAGGCTCGATTTTTGAAAAGTGGAAGCAAAACCATTTTTAGATATGGAATTTCATCCCGAAACTCATCCTGGTGTCCGTTTTTGCATTTGGTTTCAAAAAAAAAAATTTGGCTTCAAAAAACATTTTGGTTCCTGGGCAGCATTTTTCCTGACCATTAAGTCACGCGTTTTCTTCCCCCGGCACCAAAAAGGCTCAATTTTTAAAAAGTGGAAGCAACACCATTTTTAGACATGGAATTTCATCCCGAAACTCATCCTGGTGTCCGTTTTTGCATTTGGTTTCAAAAAAAAAAAAAATTGGCTTCAAAAAACATTTTGGTTCCTGGGCAGCATTTTTCCTGACCATTAAGTCACGCGTTTTCTTCCCCAGGCACCAAAAAGGCTCGATTTTTAAAAAGTGGAAGCAACACCATTTTTAGACATGGAATTTCATCCCGAAACTCATCCTGGTGTCCGTTTTTGCATTTGGTTTCAAAAAAAAAAATTGGCTTCAAAAAACATTTTGGTTCCTGGGCAGCATTTTTCCTGACCATTAAGTCACGCGTTTTCTTCCCCAGGCACCAAAAAGGCTCGATTTTTAAAAAGTGGAAGCAACACCATTTTTAGACATGGAATTTCATCCCGAAACTCATCCTGGTGTCCGTTTTTGCATTTGGTTTCAAAAAAAAAAATTGGCTTCAAAAAACATTTTGGTTCCTGGGCAGCATTTTTCCTGACCATTAAGTACCGCGTTTTCTTCCCCAGGCACCAAAAAGTCTCAATTTTTAAAAAGTGGAAGCAACACCATTTTTAGACATGGAATTTCATCCCGAAACTCATCCTGGTGTCCGTTTTTGCATTTGGTTTCAAAAAAAAAAAATTTGGCTTCAAAAAACATTTTGGTTCCTGGGCAGCATTTTTCCTGACCATTAAGTCACGCGTTTTCTTCCCCCGGCACCAAAAAGGCTCGATTTTTAAAAAGTGGAAGCAACACCATTTTTAGACATGGAATTTCATCCCGAAACTCATCCTGGTGTCCGTTTTTGCATTTGGTTTCAAAAAAAAAAATTTGGCTTCAAAAAACATTTTGGTTCCTGGGCAGCATTTTTCCTGACCATTAAGTCACGCGTTTTCTTCCCCCGGCACCAAAAAGGCTCGATTTTTAAAAAGTGGAAGCAACACCATTTTTAGACATGGAATTTCATCCCGAAACTCATCCTGGTGTCCGTTTTTGCATTTGGTTTCAAAAAAAAAAATTGGCTTCAAAAAACATTTTGGTTCCTGGGCAGCATTTTTCCTGACCATTAAGTCACGCGTTTTCTTCCCCAGGCACCAAAAAGGCTCGATTTTTAAAAAGTGGAAGCAACACCATTTTTAGACATGGAATTTCATCCCGAAACTCATCCTGGTGTCCGTTTTTGCATTTGGTTTCAAAAAAAAAAATTGGCTTCAAAAAACATTTTGGTTCCTGGGCAGCATTTTTCCTGACCATTAAGTCACGCGTTTTCTTCCCCAGGCACCAAAAAGGCTCAATTTTTAAAAAGTGGAAGCAACACCATTTTTAGACATGGAATTTCATCCCGAAACTCATCCTGGTGTCCGTTTTTGCATTTGGTTTCAAAAAAAAAAATTGGCTTCAAAAAACATTTTGGTTCCTGGGCAGCATTTTTCCTGACCATTAAGTACCGCGTTTTCTTCCCCAGGCACCAAAAAGGCTCGATTTTTAAAAAGTGGAAGCAACACCATTTTTAGACATGGAATTTCATCCCGAAACTCATCCTGGTGTCCGTTTTTGCATTTGGTTTCAAAAAAAAAAATTTGGCTTCAAAAAACATTTTGGTTCCTGGGCAGCATTTTTCCTGACCATTAAGTCACGCGTTTTCTTCCCCCGGCACCAAAAAGGCTCGATTTTTAAAAAGTGGAAGCAACACCATTTTTAGACATGGAATTTCATCCCGAAACTCATCCTGGTGTCCGTTTTTGCATTTAGTTTCAAAAAAAAAAAAAATTGGCTTCAAAAAACATTTTGGTTCCTGGGCAGCATTTTTCCTGACCATTAAGTCACGCGTTTTCTTCCCCCGGCACCAAAAAGGCTCGATTTTTAAAAAGTGGAAGCAACACCATTTTTAGACATGGAATTTCATCCCGAAACTCATCCTGGTGTCCGTTTTTGCATTTGGTTTCAAAAAAAAAAAAAATTGGCTTCAAAAAACATTTTGGTTCCTGGGCAGCATTTTTCCTGACCATTAAGTCACGCGTTTTCTTCCCCAGGCACCAAAAAGGCTCGATTTTTAAAAAGTGGAAGCAACACCATTTTTAGACATGGAATTTCATCCCGAAACTCATCCTGGTGTCCGTTTTTGCATTTGGTTTCAAAAAAAAAAATTGGCTTCAAAAAACATTTTGGTTCCTGGGCAGCATTTTTCCTGACCATTAAGTCACGCGTTTTCTTCCCCAGGCACCAAAAAGGCTCGATTTTTAAAAAGTGGAAGCAACACCATTTTTAGACATGGAATTTCATCCCGAAACTCATCCTGGTGTCCGTTTTTGCATTTGGTTTCAAAAAAAAAAATTGGCTTCAAAAAACATTTTGGTTCCTGGGCAGCATTTTTCCTGACCATTAAGTCACGCGTTTTCTTCCCCAGGCACCAAAAAGGCTCAATTTTTAAAAAGTGGAAGCAACACCATTTTTAGACATGGAATTTCATCCCGAAACTCATCCTGGTGTCCGTTTTTGCATTTGGTTTCAAAAAAAAAAATTGGCTTCAAAAAACATTTTGGTTCCTGGGCAGCATTTTTCCTGACCATTAAGTCACGCGTTTTCTTCCCCAGGCACCAAAAAGGCTCGATTTTTAAAAAGTGGAAGCAACACCATTTTTAGACATGGAATTTCATCCCGAAACTCATCCTGGTGTCCGTTTTTGCATTTGGTTTCAAAAAAAAAAATTTGGCTTCAAAAAACATTTTGGTTCCTGGGCAGCATTTTTCCTGACCATTAAGTCACGCGTTTTCTTCCCCCGGCACCAAAAAGGCTCGATTTTTAAAAAGTGGAAGCAACACCATTTTTAGACATGGAATTTCATCCCGAAACTCATCCTGGTGTCCGTTTTTGCATTTGGTTTCAAAAAAAAAAATTTGGCTTCAAAAAACATTTTGGTTCCTGGGCAGCATTTTTCCTGACCATTAAGTCACGCGTTTTCTTCCCCCGGCACCAAAAAGGCTCGATTTTTAAAAAGTGGAAGCAACACCATTTTTAGACATGGAATTTCATCCCGAAACTCATCCTGGTGTCCGTTTTTGCATTTGGTTTCAAAAAAAAAAATTGGCTTCAAAAAACATTTTGGTTCCTGGGCAGCATTTTTCCTGACCATTAAGTCACGCGTTTTCTTCCCCAGGCACCAAAAAGGCTCGATTTTTAAAAAGTGGAAGCAACACCATTTTTAGACATGGAATTTCATCCCGAAACTCATCCTGGTGTCCGTTTTTGCATTTGGTTTCAAAAAAAAAAATTGGCTTCAAAAAACATTTTGGTTCCTGGGCAGCATTTTTCCTGACCATTAAGTCACGCGTTTTCTTCCCCAGGCACCAAAAAGGCTCAATTTTTAAAAAGTGGAAGCAACACCATTTTTAGACATGGAATTTCATCCCGAAACTCATCCTGGTGTCCGTTTTTGCATTTGGTTTCAAAAAAAAAAATTGGCTTCAAAAAACATTTTGGTTCCTGGGCAGCATTTTTCCTGACCATTAAGTACCGCGTTTTCTTCCCCAGGCACCAAAAAGGCTCGATTTTTAAAAAGTGGAAGCAACACCATTTTTAGACATGGAATTTCATCCCGAAACTCATCCTGGTGTCCGTTTTTGCATTTGGTTTCAAAAAAAAAAATTTGGCTTCAAAAAACATTTTGGTTCCTGGGCAGCATTTTTCCTGACCATTAAGTCACGCGTTTTCTTCCCCCGGCACCAAAAAGGCTCGATTTTTAAAAAGTGGAAGCAACACCATTTTTAGACATGGAATTTCATCCCGAAACTCATCCTGGTGTCCGTTTTTGCATTTAGTTTCAAAAAAAAAAAAAATTGGCTTCAAAAAACATTTTGGTTCCTGGGCAGCATTTTTCCTGACCATTAAGTCACGCGTTTTCTTCCCCAGGCACCAAAAAGGCTCAATTTTTAAAAAGTGGAAGCAACACCATTTTTAGACATGGAATTTCATCCCGAAACTCATCCTGGTGTCCGTTTTTGCATTTGGTTTCAAAAAAAAAAATTGGCTTCAAAAATCATTTTGGTTCCTGGGCAGCATTTTTCCTGACCATTAAGTCACGCGTTTTCTTCCCCAGGCACCAAAAAGGCTCGATTTTTGAAAAGTGGAAGCAAAACCATTTTTAGATATGGAATTTCATCCCGAAACTCATCCTGGTGTCCGTTTTTGCATTTGGTTTCAAAAAAAAAAATTGGCTTCAAAAAACATTTTGGTTCCTGGGCAGCATTTTTCCTGACCATTAAGTCACGCGTTTTCTTCCCCCGGCACCAAAAAGGCTCGATTTTTAAAAAGTGGAAGCAACACCATTTTTAGACATGGAATTTCATCCCGAAACTCATCCTGGTGTCCGTTTTTGCATTTGGTTTCAAAAAAAAAAAAAAATTGGCTTCAAAAAACATTTTGGTTCCTGGGCAGCATTTTTCCTGACCATTAAGTCACGCGTTTTCTTCCCCAGGCACCAAAAAGGCTCGATTTTTAAAAAGTGGAAGCAACACCATTTTTAGACATGGAATTTCATCCCGAAACTCATCCTGGTGTCCGTTTTTGCATTTGGTTTCAAAAAAAAAAATTGGCTTCAAAAAACATTTTGGTTCCTGGGCAGCATTTTTCCTGACCATTAAGTCACGCGTTTTCTTCCCCAGGCACCAAAAAGGCTCGATTTTTAAAAAGTGGAAGCAACACCATTTTTAGACATGGAATTTCATCCCGAAACTCATCCTGGTGTCCGTTTTTGCATTTGGTTTCAAAAAAAAAAATTGGCTTCAAAAAACATTTTGGTTCCTGGGCAGCATTTTTCCTGACCATTAAGTCACGCGTTTTCTTCCCCAGGCACCAAAAAGGCTCGATTTTTAAAAAGTGGAAGCAACACCATTTTTAGACATGGAATTTCATCCCGAAACTCATCCTGGTGTCCGTTTTTGCATTTGGTTTCAAAAAAAAAAATTTGGCTTCAAAAAACATTTTGGTTCCTGGGCAGCATTTTTCCTGACCATTAAGTCACGCGTTTTCTTCCCCCGGCACCAAAAAGGCTCGATTTTTAAAAAGTGGAAGCAACACCATTTTTAGACATGGAATTTCATCCCGAAACTCATCCTGGTGTCCGTTTTTGCATTTGGTTTCAAAAAAAAAAATTTGGCTTCAAAAAACATTTTGGTTCCTGGGCAGCATTTTTCCTGACCATTAAGTCACGCGTTTTCTTCCCCCGGCACCAAAAAGGCTCGATTTTTAAAAAGTGGAAGCAACACCATTTTTAGACATGGAATTTCATCCCGAAACTCATCCTGGTGTCCGTTTTTGCATTTGGTTTCAAAAAAAAAAATTGGCTTCAAAAAACATTTTGGTTCCTGGGCAGCATTTTTCCTGACCATTAAGTCACGCGTTTTCTTCCCCAGGCACCAAAAAGGCTCGATTTTTAAAAAGTGGAAGCAACACCATTTTTAGACATGGAATTTCATCCCGAAACTCATCCTGGTGTCCGTTTTTGCATTTGGTTTCAAAAAAAAAAATTGGCTTCAAAAAACATTTTGGTTCCTGGGCAGCATTTTTCCTGACCATTAAGTCACGCGTTTTCTTCCCCAGGCACCAAAAAGGCTCAATTTTTAAAAAGTGGAAGCAACACCATTTTTAGACATGGAATTTCATCCCGAAACTCATCCTGGTGTCCGTTTTTGCATTTGGTTTCAAAAAAAAAAATTGGCTTCAAAAAACATTTTGGTTCCTGGGCAGCATTTTTCCTGACCATTAAGTACCGCGTTTTCTTCCCCAGGCACCAAAAAGGCTCGATTTTTAAAAAGTGGAAGCAACACCATTTTTAGACATGGAATTTCATCCCGAAACTCATCCTGGTGTCCGTTTTTGCATTTGGTTTCAAAAAAAAAAATTTGGCTTCAAAAAACATTTTGGTTCCTGGGCAGCATTTTTCCTGACCATTAAGTCACGCGTTTTCTTCCCCCGGCACCAAAAAGGCTCGATTTTTAAAAAGTGGAAGCAACACCATTTTTAGACATGGAATTTCATCCCGAAACTCATCCTGGTGTCCGTTTTTGCATTTAGTTTCAAAAAAAAAAAAAATTGGCTTCAAAAAACATTTTGGTTCCTGGGCAGCATTTTTCCTGACCATTAAGTCACGCGTTTTCTTCCCCAGGCACCAAAAAGGCTCAATTTTTAAAAAGTGGAAGCAACACCATTTTTAGACATGGAATTTCATCCCGAAACTCATCCTGGTGTCCGTTTTTGCATTTGGTTTCAAAAAAAAAAATTGGCTTCAAAAATCATTTTGGTTCCTGGGCAGCATTTTTCCTGACCATTAAGTCACGCGTTTTCTTCCCCAGGCACCAAAAAGGCTCGATTTTTGAAAAGTGGAAGCAAAACCATTTTTAGATATGGAATTTCATCCCGAAACTCATCCTGGTGTCCGTTTTTGCATTTGGTTTCAAAAAAAAAAATTGGCTTCAAAAAACATTTTGGTTCCTGGGCAGCATTTTTCCTGACCATTAAGTCACGCGTTTTCTTCCCCCGGCACCAAAAAGGCTCGATTTTTAAAAAGTGGAAGCAACACCATTTTTAGACATGGAATTTCATCCCGAAACTCATCCTGGTGTCCGTTTTTGCATTTGGTTTCAAAAAAAAAAAAAAATTGGCTTCAAAAAACATTTTGGTTCCTGGGCAGCATTTTTCCTGACCATTAAGTCACGCGTTTTCTTCCCCAGGCACCAAAAAGGCTCGATTTTTAAAAAGTGGAAGCAACACCATTTTTAGACATGGAATTTCATCCCGAAACTCATCCTGGTGTCCGTTTTTGCATTTGGTTTCAAAAAAAAAAATTGGCTTCAAAAAACATTTTGGTTCCTGGGCAGCATTTTTCCTGACCATTAAGTCACGCGTTTTCTTCCCCAGGCACCAAAAAGGCTCGATTTTTAAAAAGTGGAAGCAACACCATTTTTAGACATGGAATTTCATCCCGAAACTCATCCTGGTGTCCGTTTTTGCATTTGGTTTCAAAAAAAAAAATTGGCTTCAAAAAACATTTTGGTTCCTGGGCAGCATTTTTCCTGACCATTAAGTCACGCGTTTTCTTCCCCAGGCACCAAAAAGGCTCAATTTTTAAAAAGTGGAAGCAACACCATTTTTAGACATGGAATTTCATCCCGAAACTAATCCTGGTGTCCGTTTTTGCATTTGGTTTCAAAAAAAAAAATTGGCTTCAAAAAACATTTTGGTTCCTGGGCAGCATTTTTCCTGACCATTAAGTACCGCGTTTTCTTCCCCAGGCACCAAAAAGGCTCGATTTTTAAAAAGTGGAAGCAACACCATTTTTAGACATGGAATTTCATCCCGAAACTCATCCTGGTGTCCGTTTTTGCATTTGGTTTCAAAAAAAAAAAAATTGGCTTCAAAAAACATTTTGGTTCCTGGGCAGCATTTTTCCTGACCATTAAGTCACGCGTTTTCTTCCCCAGGCACCAAAAAGGCTCGATTTTTGAAAAGTGGAAGCAACACCATTTTTAGACATGGAATTTCATCCCGAAACTCATCCTGGTGTCCGTTTTTGCATTTGGTTTCAAAAAAAAAAAATTTGGCTTCAAAAAACATTTTGGTTCCTGGGCAGCATTTTTCCTGACCATTAAGTCACGCGTTTTCTTCCCCCGGCACCAAAAAGGCTCGATTTTTAAAAAGTGGAAGCAACACCATTTTTAGACATGGAATTTCATCCCGAAACTCATCCTGGTGTCCGTTTTTGCATTTAGTTTCAAAAAAAAAAAAAATTGGCTTCAAAAAACATTTTGGTTCCTCGGCAGCATTTTTCCTGACCATTAAGTCACGCGTTTTCTTCCCCAGGCACCAAAAAGGCTCGATTTTAAAAAAGTGGAAGCAACACCATTTTTAGACATGGAATTTCATCCCGAAACTCATCCTGGTGTCCGTTTTTGCATTTGGTTTCAAAAAAAAAAAATTGGCTTCAAAAAACATTTTGGTTCCTGGGCAGCATTTTTCCTGACCATTAAGTCACGCGTTTTCTTCCCCAGGCACCAAAAAGGCTCAATTTTTAAAAAGTGGAAGCAACACCATTTTTAGACATGGAATTTCATCCCGAAACTCATCCTGGTGTCCGTTTTTGCATTTGGTTTCAAAAAAAAAAATTGGCTTCAAAAATCATTTTGGTTCCTGGGCAGCATTTTTCCTGACCATTAAGTCACGCGTTTTCTTCCCCAGGCACCAAAAAGGCTCGATTTTTAAAAAGTTGAAGCAACACCATTTTTAGACATGGAATTTCATCCCGAAACTCATCCTGGTGTCCGTTTTTGCATTTGGTTTCAAAAAAAAAAAAATTGGCTTCAAAAAACATTTTGGTTCCTGGGCAGCATTTTTCCTGACCATTAAGTCACGCGTTTTCTTCCCCAGGCACCAAAAAGGCTCAATTTTTAAAAAGTGGAAGCAACACCATTTTTAGACATGGAATTTCATCCCGAAACTCATCCTGGTGTCCGTTTTTGCATTTGGTTTCAAAAAAAAAAATTGGCTTCAAAAAACATTTTGGTTCCTGGGCAGCATTTTTCCTGACCATTAAGTCACGCGTTTTCTTCCCCAGGCACCAAAAAGGCTCGATTTTAAAAAAGTGGAAGCAACACCATTTTTAGACATGGAATTTCATCCCGAAACTCATCCTGGTGTCCGTTTTTGCATTTGGTTTCAAAAAAAAAAAATTGGCTTCAAAAAACATTTTGGTTCCTGGGCAGCATTTTTCCTGACCATTAAGTCACGCGTTTTCTTCCCCAGGCACCAAAAAGGCTCAATTTTTAAAAAGTGGAAGCAACACCATTTTTAGACATGGAATTTCATCCCGAAACTCATCCTGGTGTCCGTTTTTGCATTTGGTTTCAAAAAAAAAAATTGGCTTCAAAAAACATTTTGGTTCCTGGGCAGCATTTTTCCTGACCATTAAGTCACGCGTTTTCTTCCCCCGGCACCAAAAAGGCTCGATTTTTAAAAAGTGGAAGCAACACCATTTTTAGACATGGAATTTCATCCCGAAACTCATCCTGGTGTCCGTTTTTGCACTTGGTTTCAAAAAAAAAAAATTGGCTTCAAAAAACATTTTGGTTCCTGGGCAGCATTTTTCCTGACCATTAAGTCACGCGTTTTCTTCCCCAGGCACCAAAAAGGCTCGATTTTTAAAAAGTGGAAGCAACACCATTTTTAGACATGGAATTTCATCCCGAAACTCATCCTGGTGTCCGTTTTTGTATTTGGTTTCAAAAAAAAAAAAATTGGCTTCAAAAAACATTTTGGTTCCTGGGCAGCATTTTTCCTGACCATTAAGTCACGCGTTTTCTTCCCGAGGCACCAAAAAGGCTCGATTTTTAAAAAGTGGAAGCAACACCATTTTTAGACATGGAATTTCATCCCGAAACTCATCCTGGTGTCCGTTTTTGCATTTGGTTTCAAAAAAAAAAATTGGCTTCAAAAAACATTTTGGTTCCTGGGCAGCATTTTTCCTGACCATTAAGTCACGCGTTTTCTTCCCCAGGCACCAAAAAGGCTCAATTTTTAAAAAGTGGAAGCAACACCATTTTTAGACATGGAATTTCATCCCGAAACTCATCCTGGTGTCCGTTTTTGCATTTGGTTTCAAAAAAAAAAATTGGCTTCAAAAAACATTTTGGTTCCTGGGCAGCATTTTTCCTGACCATTAAGTCACACGTTTTCTTCCCCAGGCACCAAAAAGGCTCGATTTTTAAAAAGTGGAAGCAACACCATTTTTAGACATGGAATTTCATCCCGAAACTCATCCTGGTGTCCGTTTTTGCATTTGGTTTCAAAAAAAAAAATTGGCTTCAAAAAACATTTTGGTTCCTGGGCAGCATTTTTCCTGACCATTAAGTCACGCGTTTTCTTCCCCCGGCACCAAAAAGGCTCGATTTTTAAAAAGTGGAAGCAACACCATTTTTAGACATGGAATTTCATCCCGAAACTCATCCTGGTGTCCGTTTTTGCATTTGGTTTCAAAAAAAAAAAATTGGCTTCAAAAAACATTTTGGTTCCTGGGCAGCATTTTTCCTGACCATTAAGTCACGCGTTTTCTTCCCCAGGCACCAAAAAGGCTCGATTTTTAAAAAGTGGAAGCAACACCATTTTTAGACATGGAATTTCATCCCGAAACTCATCCTGGTGTCCGTTTTTGCATTTGGTTTCAAAAAAAAAAAATTGGCTTCAAAAAACATTTTGGTTCCTGGGCAGCATTTTTCCTGACCATTAAGTCACGCGTTTTCTTCCCCAGGCACCAAAAAGGCTCGATTTTTAAAAAGTGGAAGCAACACCATTTTTAGACATGGAATTTCATCCCGAATCTCATCCTGGTGTCCGTTTCTGCATTTGGTTTCAAAAAAAAAAATTGGCTTCAAAAAACATTTTGGTTCCTGGGCAGCATTTTTCCTGACCATTAAGTCACGCGTTTTCTTCCCCAGGCACCAAAAAGGCTCAATTTTTAAAAAGTGGAAGCAACACCATTTTTAGACATGGAATTTCATCCCGAAACTCATCCTGGTGTCCGTTTTTGCATTTGGTTTCAAAAAAAAAATTGGCTTCAAAAAACATTTTGGTTCCTGGGCAGCATTTTTCCTGACCATTAAGTCACGCGTTTTCTTCCCCAGGCACCAAAAAGGCTCGATTTTTGAAAAGTGGAAGCAACACCATTTTTAGATATGGAATTTCATCCCGAAACTCATCCTGGTGTCCGTTTTTGCATTTGGTTTCAAAAAAAAAAATTTGGCTTCAAAAAACATTTTGGTTCCTGGGCAGCATTTTTCCTGACCATTAAGTCACGCGTTTTCTTCCCCCGGCACCAAAAAGGCTCGATTTTTAAAAAGTGGAAGCAACACCATTTTTAGACATGGAATTTCATCCCGAAACTCATCCTGGTGTCCGTTTTTGCATTTGGTTTCAAAAAAAAAAATTGGCTTCAAAAAACATTTTGGTTCCTGGGCAGCATTTTTCCTGACCATTAAGTCACGCGTTTTCTTCCCCAGGCACCAAAAAGGCTCGATTTTTAAAAAGTGGAAGCAACACCATTTTTAGACATGGAATTTCATCCCGAAACTCATCCTGGTGTCCGTTTTTGCATTTGGTTTCAAAAAAAAAAATTGGCTTCAAAAAACATTTTGGTTCCTGGGCAGCATTTTTCCTGACCATTAAGTCCCGCGTTTTCTTCCCCAGGCACCAAAAAGGCTCAATTTTTAAAAAGTGGAAGCAACACCATTTTTAGACATGGAATTTCATCCCGAAACTCATCCTGGTGTCCGTTTTTGCATTTGGTTTCAAAAAAAAAAATTGGCTTCAAAAAACATTTTGGTTCCTGGGCAGCATTTTTCCTGACCATTAAGTCACGCGTTTTCTTCCCCAGGCACCAAAAAGGCTCGATTTTTAAAAAGTGGAAGCAACACCATTTTTAGACATGGAATTTCATCCCGAAACTCATCCTGGTGTCCGTTTTTGCATTTGGTTTCAAAAAAAAAAAAAAATTGGCTTCAAAAAACATTTTGGTTCCTGGGCAGCATTTTTCCTGACCATTAAGTCACGCGTTTTCTTCCCCAGGCACCAAAAAGGCTCAATTTTTAAAAAGTGGAAGCAACACCATTTTTAGACATGGAATTTCATCCCGAAACTCATCCTGGTGTCCGTTTTTGCATTTGGTTTCAAAAAAAAAAATTGGCTTCAAAAAACATTTTGGTTCCTGGGCAGCATTTTTCCTGACCATTAAGTCACGCGTTTTCTTCCCCAGGCACCAAAAAGGCTCAATTTTTAAAAAGTGGAAGCAACACCATTTTTAGACATGGAATTTCATCCCGAAACTCATCCTGGTGTCCGTTTTTGCATTTGGTTTTCAAAAAAAAAAAATTGGCTTCAAAAAACATTTTGGTTCCTGGGCAGCATTTTTCCTGACCATTAAGTCACGCGTTTTCTTCCCCAGGCACCAAAAAGTCTTGATTTTTAAAAAGTGGAAGCAATACCATTTTTAGACATGGAATTTCATCCCGAAACTCATCCTGGTGTCCGTTTTTGCATTTGGTTTCAAAAAAAAAAATTGGCTTCAAAAAACATTTTGGTTCCTGGGCAGCATTTTTCCTGACCATTAAGTCACGCGTTTTCTTCCCCAGGCACCAAAAAGGCTCGATTTTTAAAAAGTGGAAGCAACACCATTTTTAGACATGGAATTTCATCCCGAAACTCATCCTGGTGTCCGTTTTTGCATTTGGTTTCAAAAAAAAAAATTGGCTTCAAAAAACATTTTGGTTCCTGGGCAGCATTTTTCCTGACCATTAAGTCACGCGTTTTCTTCCCCAGGCACCAAAAAGGCTCAATTTTTAAAAAGTGGAAGCAACACCATTTTTAGACATGGAATATCATCCCGAAACTCATCCTGGTGTCCGTTTTTGCATTTGGTTTCAAAAAAAAAAAAATTGGCTTCAAAAAACATTTTGGTTCCTGGGCAGCATTTTTCCTGACCATTAAGTCACGCGTTTTCTTCCCCAGCCACCAAAAAGGCTCAATTTTTTAAAAGTGGAAGCAACACCATTTTTAGACATGGAATTTCATCCCGAAACTCATCCTGGTGTCCGTTTTTGCATTTGGTTTCAAAAAAAAAAATTGGCTTCAAAAAACATTTTGGTTCCTGGGCAGCATTTTTCCTGACCATTAAGTCACGCGTTTTCTTCCCCAGGCACCAAAAAGGCTCGATTTTTAAAAAGTGGAAGCAACACCATTTTTAGACATGGAATTTCATCCCGAAACTCATCCTGGTGTCCGTTTTTGCATTTGGTTTCAAAAAAAAAAATTGGCTTCAAAAAACATTTTGGTTCCTGGGCAGCATTTTTCCTGACCATTAAGTCACGCGTTTTCTTCCCCAGGCACCAAAAAGGCTCGATTTTTGAAAAGTGGAAGCAACACCATTTTTAGACATGGAATTTCATCCCGAAACTCATCCTGGTGTCCGTTTTTGCATTTGGTTTCAAAAAAAAAAAATTGGCTTCAAAAAACATTTTGGTTCCTGGGCAGCATTTTTCCTGACCATTAAGTCACGCGTTTTCTTCCCCAGGCACCAAAAAGGCTCGATTTTTAAAAAGTGGAAGCAACACCATTTTTAGACATGGAATTTCATCCCGAAACTCATCCTGGTGTCCGTTTTTGCATTTGGTTTCAAAAAAAAAAATTGGCTTCAAAAAACATTTTGGTTCCTGGACAGCATTTTTCCTGACCATTAAGTCACGCGTTTTCTTCCCCCGGCACCAAAAAGGCTCGATTTTTAAAAAGTGGAAGCAACACCATTTTTAGACATGGAATTTCATACCGAAACTCATCCTGGTGTCCGTTTTTACATTTGGTTTCAAAAAAAAAAAAATTGGCTTCAAAAAACATTTTGGTTCCTGGGCAGCATTTTTCCTGACCATTAAGTCACGCGTTTTCTTCCCCAGGCACCAAAAAGGCTCGATTTTTAAAAAGTGGAAGCAACACCATTTTTAGACATGGAATTTCATCCCGAAACTCATCCTGGTGTCCGTTTTTGCATTTGGTTTCAAAAAAAAAAAATTGGCTTCAAAAAACATTTTGGTTCCTGGACAGCATTTTTCCTGACCATTAAGTCACACGTTTTCTTCCCCAGGCACCAAAAAGGCTCGATTTTTAAAAAGTGGAAGCAACACCATTTTTAGACATGGAATTTCATCCCGAAACTCATCCTGGTGTCCGTTTTTGCATTTGGTTTCAAAAAAAAAAAAATTGGCTTCAAAAAACATTTTGGTTCCTGGGCAGCATTTTTCCTGACCATTAAGTCACGCGTTTTCTTCCCTAGGCACCAAAAAGGCTCGATTTTTGAAAAGTGGAAGCAACACCATTTTTAGACATGGAATTTCATCCCGAAACTCATCCTGGTGTCCGTTTTTGCATTTGGTTTCAAAAAAAAAAATTTGGCTTCAAAAAACATTTTGGTTCCTGGGCAGCATTTTTCCTGACCATTAAGTCACGCGTTTTCTTCCCCAGGCACCAAAAAGGCTTGATTTTTAAAAAGTGGAAGCAATACCATTTTTAGACATGGAATTTCATCCCGAAACTCATCCTGGTGTCCGTTTTTGCATTTGGTTTCAAAAAAAAAAATTGGCTTCAAAAAACATTTTGGTTCCTGGGCAGCATTTTTCCTGACCATTAAGTCACGCGTTTTCTTCCCCAGGCACCAAAAAGGCTCAATTTTTAAAAAGTGGAAGCAACACCATTTTTAGACATGGAATTTCATCCCGAAACTCATCCTGGTGTCCGTTTTTTCATTTGGTTTCAAAAAAAAAAAAATTGGCTTCAAAAAACATTTTGGTTCCTGGACAGCATTTTTCCTGACCATTAAGTCACGCGTTTTCTTCCCCAGCCACCAAAAAGGCTCAATTTTTAAAAAGTGGAAGCAACACCATTTTTAGACATGGAATTTCATCCCGAAACTCATCCTGGTGTCCGCTTTTGCATTTGGTTTCAAAAAAAAAAAAATTGGCTTCAAAAAACATTTTGGTTCCGGGACAGCATTTTTCCTGACCATTAAGTCAAACGTTTTCTTCCCCAGGCACCAAAAAGGCTCGATTTTTAAAAAGTGGAAGCAACACCATTTTTAGACATGGAATTTCATCCCGAAACTCATCCTGGTGTCCGTTTTTGCATTTGGTTTCAAAAAAAAAAAAATTGGCTTCAAAAAACATTTTGGTTCCTGGGCAGCATTTTTCCTGACCATTAAGTCACGCGTTTTCTTCCCCAGGCACCAAAAAGGCTCAATTTTTAAAAAGTGGAAGCAACACCATTTTTAGACATGGAATTTCATCCCGAAACTCATCCTGGTGTCCGTTTTTGCATTTGGTTTCAAAAAAAAAATTGGCTTCAAAAAACATTTTGGTTCCTGGGCAGCATTTTTCCTGACCATTAAGTCACGCGTTTTCTTCCCCAGGCACCAAAAAGGCTCGATTTTTAAAAAGTGGAAGCAACACCATTTTTAGACATGGAATTTCATCCCGAAACTCATCCTGGTGTCCGTTTTTGCATTTGGTTTCAAAAAAAAAAATTGGCTTCAAAAAACATTTTGGTTCCTGGGCAGCATTTTTCCTGACCATTAAGTCACGCGTTTTCTTCCCCCGGCACCAAAAAGTCTCGATTTTTAAAAAGTGGAAGCAACACCATTTTTAGACATGGAATTTCATCCCGAAACTCATCCTGGTGTCCGTTTTTGCATTTGGTTTCAAAAAAAAAAAATTGGCTTCAAAAAACATTTTGGTTCCTGGGCAGCATTTTTCCTGACCATTAAGTCACGCGTTTTCTTCCCCAGGCACCAAAAAGGCTCGATTTTTAAAAAGTGGAAGCAACACCATTTTTAGACATGGAATTTCATCCCGAAACTCATCCTGGTGTCCGTTTTTGCATTTGGTTTCAAAAAAAAAAAATTGGCTTCAAAAAACATTTTGGTTCCTGGGCAGCATTTTTCCTGACCATTAAGTCACGCGTTTTCTTCCCCAGGCACCAAAAAGGCTCGATTTTTAAAAAGTGGAAGCAACACCATTTTTAGACATGGAATTTCATCCCGAATCTCATCCTGGTGTCCGTTTCTGCATTTGGTTTCAAAAAAAAAAATTGGCTTCAAAAAACATTTTGGTTCCTGGGCAGCATTTTTCCTGACCATTAAGTCACGCGTTTTCTTCCCCAGGCACCAAAAAGGCTCAATTTTTAAAAAGTGGAAGCAACACCATTTTTAGACATGGAATTTCATCCCGAAACTCATCCTGGTGTCCGTTTTTGCATTTGGTTTCAAAAAAAAAATTGGCTTCAAAAAACATTTTGGTTCCTGGGCAGCATTTTTCCTGACCATTAAGTCACGCGTTTTCTTCCCCAGGCACCAAAAAGGCTCGATTTTTGAAAAGTGGAAGCAACACCATTTTTAGATATGGAATTTCATCCCGAAACTCATCCTGGTGTCCGTTTTTGCATTTGGTTTCAAAAAAAAAAATTGGCTTCAAAAAACCTTTTGGTTCCTGGGCAGCATTTTTCCTGACCATTAAGTCACGCGTTTTCTTCCCCAGGCACCAAAAAGGCTCAATTTTTAAAAAGTGGAAGCAACACCATTTTTAGACATGGAATTTCATCCCGAAACTCATCCTGGTGTCCGTTTTTGCATTTGGTTTCAAAAAAAAAAATTGGCTTCAAAAAACATTTTGGTTCCTGGGCAGCATTTTTCCTGACCATTAAGTCACGCGTTTTCTTCCCCAGGCACCAAAAAGGCTCGATTTTTAAAAAGTGGAAGCAACACCATTTTTAGACATGGAATTTCATCCCGAAACTCATCCTGGTGTCCGTTTTTGCATTTGGTTTCAAAAAAAAAAAAATTGGCTTCAAAAAACATTTTGGTTCCTGGGCAGCATTTTTCCTGACCATTAAGTCACGCGTTTTCTTCCCCAGGCACCAAAAAGGCTCAATTTTTAAAAAGTGGAAGCAACACCATTTTTAGACATGGAATTTCATCCCGAAACTCATCCTGGTGTCCGTTTTTGCATTTGGTTTCAAAAAAAAAAATTGGCTTCAAAAAACATTTTGGTTCCTGGGCAGCATTTTTCCTGACCATTAAGTCACGCGTTTTCTTCCCCAGGCACCAAAAAGGCTCAATTTTTAAAAAGTGGAAGCAACACCATTTTTAGACATGGAATTTCATCCCGAAACTCATCCTGGTGTCCGTTTTTGCATTTGGTTTTCAAAAAAAAAAAATTGGCTTCAAAAAACATTTTGGTTCCTGGGCAGCATTTTTCCTGACCATTAAGTCACGCGTTTTCTTCCCCAGGCACCAAAAAGTCTTGATTTTTAAAAAGTGGAAGCAATACCATTTTTAGACATGGAATTTCATCCCGAAACTCATCCTGGTGTCCGTTTTTGCATTTGGTTTCAAAAAAAAAAATTGGCTTCAAAAAACATTTTGGTTCCTGGGCAGCATTTTTCCTGACCATTAAGTCACGCGTTTTCTTCCCCAGGCACCAAAAAGGCTCGATTTTTAAAAAGTGGAAGCAACACCATTTTTAGACATGGAATTTCATCCCGAAACTCATCCTGGTGTCCGTTTTTGCATTTGGTTTCAAAAAAAAAAATTGGCTTCAAAAAACATTTTGGTTCCTGGGCAGCATTTTTCCTGACCATTAAGTCACGCGTTTTCTTCCCCAGGCACCAAAAAGGCTCAATTTTTAAAAAGTGGAAGCAACACCATTTTTAGACATGGAATTTCATCCCGAAACTCATCCTGGTGTCCGTTTTTGCATTTGGTTTCAAAAAAAAAAAAATTGGCTTCAAAAAACATTTTGGTTCCTGGGCAGCATTTTTCCTGACCATTAAGTCACGCGTTTTCTTCCCCAGCCACCAAAAAGGCTCAATTTTTTAAAAGTGGAAGCAACACCATTTTTAGACATGGAATTTCATCCCGAAACTCATCCTGGTGTCCGTTTTTGCATTTGGTTTCAAAAAAAAAAATTGGCTTCAAAAAACATTTTGCTTCCTGGGCAGCATTTTTCCTGACCATTAAGTCACGCGTTTTCTTCCCCAGGCACCAAAAAGGCTCAATTTTTAAAAAGTGGAAGCAACACCATTTTTAGACATGGAATTTCATCCCGAAACTCATCCTGGTGTCCGTTTTTGCATTTGGTTTCAAAAAAAAAAATTGGCTTCAAAAAACATTTTGGTTCCTGGGCAGCATTTTTCCTGACCATTAAGTCACGCGTTTTCTTCCCCAGGCACCAAAAAGGCTCGATTTTTGAAAAGTGGAAGCAACACCATTTTTAGACATGGAATTTCATCCCGAAACTCATCCTGGTGTCCGTTTTTGCATTTGGTTTCAAAAAAAAAAATTTGGCTTCAAAAAACATTTTGGTTCCTGGGCAGCATTTTTCCTGACCATTAAGTCACGCGTTTTCTTCCCCAGGCACCAAAAAGGCTTGATTTTTAAAAAGTGGAAGCAATACCATTTTTAGACATGGAATTTCATCCCGAAACTCATCCTGGTGTCCGTTTTTGCATTTGGTTTCAAAAAAAAAAATTGGCTTCAAAAAACATTTTGGTTCCTGGGCAGCATTTTTCCTGACCATTAAGTCACGCGTTTTCTTCCCCAGGCACCAAAAAGGCTCAATTTTTAAAAAGTGGAAGCAACACCATTTTTAGACATGGAATTTCATCCCGAAACTCATCCTGGTGTCCGTTTTTTCATTTGGTTTCAAAAAAAAAAAATTGGCTTCAAAAAACATTTTGGTTCCTGGACAGCATTTTTCCTGACCATTAAGTCACGCGTTTTCTTCCCCAGCCACCAAAAAGGCTCAATTTTTAAAAAGTGGAAGCAACACCATTTTTAGACATGGAATTTCATCCCGAAACTCACCCTGGTGTCCGCTTTTGCATTTGGTTTCAAAAAAAAAAAAAATTGGCTTCAAAAAACATTTTGGTTCCTGGACAGCATTTTTCCTGACCATTAAGTCAAACGTTTTCTTCCCCAGGCACCAAAAAGGCTCGATTTTTAAAAAGTGGAAGCAACACCATTTTTAGACATGGAATTTCATCCCGAAACTCATCCTGGTGTCCGTTTTTGCATTTGGTTTCAAAAAAAAAAAAATTGGCTTCAAAAAACATTTTGGTTCCTGGGCAGCATTTTTCCTGACCATTAAGTCACGCGTTTTCTTCCCCAGGCACCAAAAAGGCTCAATTTTTAAAAAGTGGAAGCAACACCATTTTTAGACATGGAATTTCATCCCGAAACTCATCCTGGTGTCCGTTTTTGCATTTGGTTTCAAAAAAAAAATTGGCTTCAAAAAACATTTTGGTTCCTGGGCAGCATTTTTCCTGACCATTAAGT
Source organism: Pituophis catenifer annectens (assembly GCF_029215685.1). Classification (NCBI taxonomy): domain Eukaryota; kingdom Metazoa; phylum Chordata; class Lepidosauria; order Squamata; family Colubridae; genus Pituophis; species Pituophis catenifer. The sequence continues at coordinate 5,665,031 of NW_027256898.1, read as the reverse complement.
CACGCGTTTTCTTCCCCAGGCACCAAAAAGGCTCGATTTTTAAAAAGTGGAAGCAACACCATTTTTAGACATGGAATTTCATCCCGAAACTCATCCTGGTGTCCGTTTTTGCATTTGGTTTCAAAAAAAAAAATTGGCTTCAAAAAACATTTTGGTTCCTGGGCAGCATTTTTCCTGACCATTAAGTCACGCGTTTTCTTCCCCCGGCACCAAAAAGGCTCGATTTTTAAAAAGTGGAAGCAACACCATTTTTAGACATGGAATTTCATCCCGAAACTCATCCTGGTGTCCGTTTTTGCATTTGGTTTCAAAAAAAAAAAATTGGCTTCAAAAAACATTTTGGTTCCTGGGCAGCATTTTTCCTGACCATTAAGTCACGCGTTTTCTTTCCCAGGCACCAAAAAGGCTCGATTTTTAAAAAGTGGAAGCAACACCATTTTTAGACATGGAATTTCATCCCGAAACTCATCCTGGTGTCCGTTTTTGCATTTGGTTTCAAAAAAAAAAAATTGGCTTCAAAAAACATTTTGGTTCCTGGGCAGCATTTTTCCTGACCATTAAGTCACGCGTTTTCTTCCCCAGGCACCAAAAAGGCTCGATTTTTAAAAAGTGGAAGCAACACCATTTTTAGACATGGAATTTCATCCCGAATCTCATCCTGGTGTCCGTTTCTGCATTTGGTTTCAAAAAAAAAAATTGGCTTCAAAAAACATTTTGGTTCCTGGGCAGCATTTTTCCTGACCATTAAGTCACGCGTTTTCTTCCCCAGGCACCAAAAAGGCTCAATTTTTAAAAAGTGGAAGCAACACCATTTTTAGACATGGAATTTCATCCCGAAACTCATCCTGGTGTCCGTTTTTGCATTTGGTTTCAAAAAAAAAATTGGCTTCAAAAAACATTTTGGTTCCTGGGCAGCATTTTTCCTGACCATTAAGTCACGCGTTTTCTTCCCCAGGCACCAAAAAGGCTCGATTTTTGAAAAGTGGAAGCAACACCATTTTTAGATATGGAATTTCATCCCGAAACTCATCCTGGTGTCCGTTTTTGCATTTGGTTTCAAAAAAAAAAATTTGGCTTCAAAAAACATTTTGGTTCCTGGGCAGCATTTTTCCTGACCATTAAGTCACGCGTTTTCTTCCCCCGGCACCAAAAAGTCTCGATTTTTAAAAAGTGGAAGCAACACCATTTTTAGACATGGAATTTCATCCCGAAACTCATCCTGGTGTCCGTTTTTGCATTTGGTTTCAAAAAAAAAAATTGGCTTCAAAAAACATTTTGGTTCCTGGGCAGCATTTTTCCTGACCATTAAGTCACGCGTTTTCTTCCCCAGGCACCAAAAAGGCTCGATTTTTAAAAAGTGGAAGCAACACCATTTTTAGACATGGAATTTCATCCCGAAACTCATCCTGGTGTCCGTTTTTGCATTTGGTTTCAAAAAAAAAAATTGGCTTCAAAAAACATTTTGGTTCCAGGGCAGCATTTTTCCTGACCATTAAGTCCCGCGTTTTCTTCCCCAGGCACCAAAAAGGCTCAATTTTTAAAAAGTGGAAGCAACACCATTTTTAGACATGGAATTTCATCCCGAAACTCATCCTGGTGTCCGTTTTTGCATTTGGTTTCAAAAAAAAAAATTGGCTTCAAAAAACATTTTGGTTCCTGGGCAGCATTTTTCCTGACCATTAAGTCACGCGTTTTCTTCCCCAGGCACCAAAAAGGCTCGATTTTTAAAAAGTGGAAGCAACACCATTTTTAGACATGGAATTTCATCCCGAAACTCATCCTGGTGTCCGTTTTTGCATTTGGTTTCAAAAAAAAAAAAAATTGGCTTCAAAAAACATTTTGGTTCCTGGGCAGCATTTTTCCTGACCATTAAGTCACGCGTTTTCTTCCCCAGGCACCAAAAAGGCTCAATTTTTAAAAAGTGGAAGCAACACCATTTTTAGACATGGAATTTCATCCCGAAACTCATCCTGGTGTCCGTTTTTGCATTTGGTTTCAAAAAAAAAAATTGGCTTCAAAAAACATTTTGGTTCCTGGGCAGCATTTTTCCTGACCATTAAGTCACGCGTTTTCTTCCCCAGGCACCAAAAAGGCTCAATTTTTAAAAAGTGGAAGCAACACCATTTTTAGACATGGAATTTCATCCCGAAACTCATCCTGGTGTCCGTTTTTGCATTTGGTTTTCAAAAAAAAAAAATTGGCTTCAAAAAACATTTTGGTTCCTGGGCAGCATTTTTCCTGACCATTAAGTCACGCGTTTTCTTCCCCAGGCACCAAAAAGTCTTGATTTTTAAAAAGTGGAAGCAATACCATTTTTAGACATGGAATTTCATCCCGAAACTCATCCTGGTGTCCGTTTTTGCATTTGGTTTCAAAAAAAAAAATTGGCTTCAAAAAACATTTTGGTTCCTGGGCAGCATTTTTCCTGACCATTAAGTCACGCGTTTTCTTCCCCAGGCACCAAAAAGGCTCGATTTTTAAAAAGTGGAAGCAACACCATTTTTAGACATGGAATTTCATCCCGAAACTCATCCTGGTGTCCGTTTTTGCATTTGGTTTCAAAAAAAAAAAATTGGCTTCAAAAAACATTTTGGTTCCTGGGCAGCATTTTTCCTGACCATTAAGTCACGCGTTTTCTTCCCCAGGCACCAAAAAGGCTCAATTTTTAAAAAGTGGAAGCAACACCATTTTTAGACATGGAATTTCATCCCGAAACTCATCCTGGTGTCCGTTTTTGCATTTGGTTTCAAAAAAAAAAAAATTGGCTTCAAAAAACATTTTGGTTCCTGGGCAGCATTTTTCCTGACCATTAAGTCACGCGTTTTCTTCCCCAGGCACCAAAAAGGCTCAATTTTTTAAAAGTGGAAGCAACACCATTTTTAGACATGGAATTTCATCCCGAAACTCATCCTGGTGTCCGTTTTTGCATTTGGTTTCAAAAAAAAAAATTGGCTTCAAAAAACATTTTGGTTCCTGGGCAGCATTTTTCCTGACCATTAAGTCACGCGTTTTCTTCCCCAGGCACCAAAAAGGCTCAATTTTTAAAAAGTGGAAGCAACACCATTTTTAGACATGGAATTTCATCCCGAAACTCATCCTGGTGTCCGTTTTTGCATTTGGTTTCAAAAAAAAAAATTGGCTTCAAAAAACATTTTGGTTCCTGGGCAGCATTTTTCCTGACCATTAAGTCACGCGTTTTCTTCCCCAGGCACCAAAAAGGCTCGATTTTTGAAAAGTGGAAGCAACACCATTTTTAGACATGGAATTTCATCCCGAAACTCATCCTGGTGTCCGTTTTTGCATTTGGTTTCAAAAAAAAAAAATTGGCTTCAAAAAACATTTTGGTTCCTGGGCAGCATTTTTCCTGACCATTAAGTCACGCGTTTTCTTCCCCAGGCACCAAAAAGGCTCGATTTTTAAAAAGTGGAAGCAACACCATTTTTAGACATGGAATTTCATCCCGAAACTCATCCTGGTGTCCGTTTTTGCATTTGGTTTCAAAAAAAAAAATTGGCTTCAAAAAACATTTTGGTTCCTGGACAGCATTTTTCCTGACCATTAAGTCACGCGTTTTCTTCCCCCGGCACCAAAAAGGCTCGATTTTTAAAAAGTGGAAGCAACACCATTTTTAGACATGGAATTTCATCCCGAAACTCATCCTGGTGTCCGTTTTTACATTTGGTTTCAAAAAAAAAAAAATTGGCTTCAAAAAACATTTTGGTTCCTGGGCAGCATTTTTCCTGACCATTAAGTCACGCGTTTTCTTCCCCAGGCACCAAAAAGGCTCGATTTTTAAAAAGTGGAAGCAACACCATTTTTAGACATGGAATTTCATCCCGAAACTCATCCTGGTGTCCGTTTTTGCATTTGGTTTCAAAAAAAAAAAATTGGCTTCAAAAAACATTTTGGTTCCTGGACAGCATTTTTCCTGACCATTAAGTCACGCGTTTTCTTCCCCAGGCACCAAAAAGGCTCGATTTTTAAAAAGTGGAAGCAACACCATTTTTAGACATGGAATTTCATCCCGAAACTCATCCTGGTGTCCGTTTTTGCATTTGGTTTCAAAAAAAAAAATTTGGCTTCAAAAAACATTTTGGTTCCTGGGCAGCATTTTTCCTGACCATTAAGTCACGCGTTTTCTTCCCCAGGCACCAAAAAGGCTTGATTTTTAAAAAGTGGAAGCAATACCATTTTTAGACATGGAATTTCATCCCGAAACTCATCCTGGTGTCCGTTTTTGCATTTGGTTTCAAAAAAAAAAATTGGCTTCAAAAAACATTTTGGTTCCTGGGCAGCATTTTTCCTGACCATTAAGTCACGCGTTTTCTTCCCCAGGCACCAAAAAGGCTCAATTTTTAAAAAGTGGAAGCAACACCATTTTTAGACATGGAATTTCATCCCGAAACTCATCCTGGTGTCCGTTTTTTCATTTGGTTTCAAAAAAAAAAAATTGGCTTCAAAAAACATTTTGGTTCCTGGGCAGCATTTTTCCTGACCATTAAGTCACGCGTTTTCTTCCCCAGGCACCAAAAAGGCTCGATTTTTGAAAAGTGGAAGCAACACCATTTTTAGACATGGAATTTCATCCCGAAACTCATCCTGGTGTCCATTTTTGCATTTGGTTTCAAAAAAAAAAATTTGGCTTCAAAAAACATTTTGGTTCCTGGGCAGCATTATTCCTGACCATTAAGTCACGCGTTTTCTTCCCCAGGCACCAAAAAGGCTTGATTTTTAAAAAGTGGAAGCAATACCATTTTTAGACATGGAATTTCATCCCGAAACTCATCCTGGTGTCCGTTTTTGCATTTGGTTTCAAAAAAAAAAAATTGGCTTCAAAAAACATTTTGGTTCCTGGGCAGCATTTTTCCTGACCATTAAGTCACGCGTTTTCTTCCCCAGGCACCAAAAAGGCTCGATTTTTAAAAAGTGGAAGCAACACCATTTTTAGACATGGAATTTCATCCCGAAACTCATCCTGGTGTCCGTTTTTGCATTTGGTTTCAAAAAAAAAATTGGCTTCAAAAAACATTTTGGTTCCTGGGCAGCATTTTTCCTGACCATTAAGTCACGCGTTTTCTTCCCCAGGCACCAAAAAGGCTCGATTTTTAAAAAGTGGAAGCAACACCATTTTTAGACATGGAATTTCATCCCGAAACTCATCCTGGTGTCCGTTTTTGCATTTGGTTTCAAAAAAAAAAATTGGCTTCAAAAAACATTTTGGTTCCTGGACAGCATTTTTCCTGACCATTAAGTCACGTGTTTTCTTCCCCCGGCACCAAAAAGGCTCGATTTTTAAAAAGTGGAAGCAACACCATTTTTAGACATGGAATTTCATCCCGAAACTCATCCTGGTGTCCGTTTTTACATTTGGTTTCAAAAAAAAAAAAAATTGGCTTCAAAAAACATTTTGGTTCCTGGGCAGCATTTTTCCTCACCATTAAGTCACGCGTTTTCTTCCCCAGGCACCAAAAAGGCTCGATTTTTAAAAAGTGGAAGCAACACCATTTTTAGACATGGAATTTCATCCCGAAACTCATCCTGGTTTCCGTTTTTGCATTTGGTTTCAAAAAAAAAAAAATTGGCTTCAAAAAACATTTTGGTTCCTGGGCAGCATTTTTCCTGACCATTAAGTCACGCGTTTTCTTCCCCAGGCACCAAAAAGGCTCAATTTTTAAAAAGTGGAAGCAACACCATTTTTAGACATGGAATTTCATCCCGAAACTCATCCTGGTGTCCGTTTTTGCATTTGGTTTCAAAAAAAAAATTTGGCTTCAAAAAACATTTTGGTTCCTGGGCAGCATTTTTCCTGACCATTAAGTCACGCGTTTTCTTCCCCAGGCACCAAAAAGGCTCGATTTTTGAAAAGTGGAAGCAACACCATTTTTAGACATGGAATTTCATCCCGAAACTCATCCTGGTGTCCATTTTTGCATTTGGTTTCAAAAAAAAAAATTGGCTTCAAAAAACATTTTGGTTCCTGGGCAGCATTTTTCCTGACCATTAAGTCACGCGTTTTCTTCCCCAGGCACCAAAAAGGCTCGATTTTTAAAAAGTGGAAGCAACACCATTTTTAGACATGGAATTTCATCCCGAAACTCATCCTGGTGTCCGTTTTTGCATTTGGTTTCAAAAAAAAAAAATTGGCTTCAAAAAACATTTTGGTTCCTGGGCAGCATTTTTCCTGACCATTAAGTCACGCGTTTTCTTCCCCAGCCACCAAAAAGGCTCGATTTTTAAAAAGTGGAAGCAACACCATTTTTAGACATGGAATTTCATCCCGAAACTCATCCTGGTGTCCGTTTTTGCATTTGGTTTCAAAAAAAAAATTGGCTTCAAAAAACATTTTGGTTCCTGGGCAGCATTTTTCCTGACCATTAAGTCACGCGTTTTCTTCCCCCGGCACCAAAAAGGCTCGATTTTTAAAAAGTGGAAGCAACACCATTTTTAGACATGGAATTTCATCCCGAAACTCATCCTGGTGTCCGTTTTTGCATTTGGTTTCAAAAAAAAAATTGGCTTCAAAAAACATTTTGGTTCCTGGGCAGCATTTTTCCTGACCATTAAGTCACGCGTTTTCTTCCCCTGGCACCAAAAAGGCTCGATTTTTAAAAAGTGGAAGCAACACCATTTTTAGACATGGAATTTCATCCCGAAACTCATCCTGGTGTCCGTTTTTGCATTTGGTTTCAAAAAAAAAAATTGGCTTCAAAAAACATTTTGGTTCCTGGGCAGCATTTTTCCTGACCATTAAGTCCCGCGTTTTCTTCCCCAGGCACCAAAAAGGCTCGATTTTTAAAAAGTGGAAGCAACACCATTTTTAGACATGGAATTTCATCCCGAAACTCATCCTGGTGTCCATTTTTGCATTTGGTTTCAAAAAAAAAAATTTGGCTTCAAAAAACATTTTGGTTCCTGGGCAGCATTTTTCCTGACCATTAAGTCACGCGTTTTCTTCCCCAGGCACCAAAAAGGCTCGATTTTTGAAAAGTGGAAGCAATACCATTTTTAGACATGGAATTTCATCCCGAAACTCATCCTGGTGTCCGTTTTTGCATTTGGTTTCAAAAAAAAAAATTGGCTTCAAAAAACATTTTGGTTCCTGGGCAGCATTTTTCCTGACCATTAAGTCACGCGTTTTCTTCCCCAGGCACCAAAAAGGCTCGATTTTTAAAAAGTGGAAGCAACACCATTTTTAGACATGGAATTTCATCCCGAAACTCATCCTGGTGTCCGTTTTTGCATTTGGTTTCAAAAAAAAAAATTGGCTTCAAAAAACATTTTGGTTCCTGGGCAGCATTTTTCCTGACCATTAAGTCACGCGTTTTCTTCCCCAGGCACCAAAAAGGCTCGATTTTTAAAAAGTGGAAGCAACACCATTTTTAGACATGGAATTTCATCCCGAAACTCATCCTGGTGTCCGTTTTTGCATTTGGTTTCAAAAAAAAAAATTGGCTTCAAAAAACATTTTGGTTCCTGGGCAGCATTTTTCCTGACCATTAAGTCACGCGTTTTCTTCCCCAGGCACCAAAAAGGCTCGATTTTTAAAAAGTGGAAGCAACACCATTTTTAGACATGGAATTTCATCCCGAAACTCATCCTGGTGTCCGTTTTTGCATTTGGTTTCAAAAAAAAAAATTGGCTTCAAAAAACATTTTGGTTCCTGGGCAGCATTTTTCCTGACCATTAAGTCACGCGTTTTCTTCCCCAGGCACCAAAAAGGCTCGATTTTTAAAAAGTGGAAGCAACACCATTTTTAGACATGGAATTTCATCCCGAAACTCATCCTGGTGTCCGTTTTTGCATTTGGTTTCAAAAAAAAAAAATTGGCTTCAAAAAACATTTTGGTTCCTGGGCAGCATTTTTCCTGACCATTAAGTCACGCGTTTTCTTCCCCAGCCACCAAAAAGGCTCGATTTTTAAAAAGTGGAAGCAACACCATTTTTAGACATGGAATTTCATCCCGAAACTCATCCTGGTGTCCGTTTTTGCATTTGGTTTCAAAAAAAAAAATTGGCTTCAAAAAACATTTTGGTTCCTGGGCAGCATTTTTCCTGACCATTAAGTCACGCGTTTTCTTCCCCTGGCACCAAAAAGGCTCGATTTTTAAAAAGTGGAAGCAACACCATTTTTAGACATGGAATTTCATCCCGAAACTCATCCTGGTGTCCGTTTTTGCATTTGGTTTCAAAAAAAAAATTGGCTTCAAAAAACATTTTGGTTCCTGGGCAGCATTTTTCCTGACCATTAAGTCACGCGTTTTCTTCCCCTGGCACCAAAAAGGCTCGATTTTTAAAAAGTGGAAGCAACACCATTTTTAGACATGGAATTTCATCCCGAAACTCATCCTGGTGTCCGTTTTTGCATTTGGTTTCAAAAAAAAAAATTGGCTTCAAAAAACATTTTGGTTCCTGGGCAGCATTTTTCCTGACCATTAAGTCCCGCGTTTTCTTCCCCAGGCACCAAAAAGGCTCGATTTTTAAAAAGTGGAAGCAACACCATTTTTAGACATGGAATTTCATCCCGAAACTCATCCTGGTGTCCATTTTTGCATTTGGTTTCAAAAAAAAAAATTTGGCTTCAAAAAACATTTTGGTTCCTGGGCAGCATTTTTCCTGACCATTAAGTCACGCGTTTTCTTCCCCAGGCACCAAAAAGGCTCGATTTTTGAAAAGTGGAAGCAATACCATTTTTAGACATGGAATTTCATCCCGAAACTCATCCTGGTGTCCGTTTTTGCATTTGGTTTCAAAAAAAAAAATTGGCTTCAAAAAACATTTTGGTTCCTGGGCAGCATTTTTCCTGACCATTAAGTCACGCGTTTTCTTCCCCAGGCACCAAAAAGGCTCGATTTTTAAAAAGTGGAAGCAACACCATTTTTAGACATGGAATTTCATCCCGAAACTCATCCTGGTGTCCGTTTTTGCATTTGGTTTCAAAAAAAAAAATTGGCTTCAAAAAACATTTTGGTTCCTGGGCAGCATTTTTCCTGACCATTAAGTCACGCGTTTTCTTCCCCAGGCACCAAAAAGGCTCGATTTTTAAAAAGTGGAAGCAACACCATTTTTAGACATGGAATTTCATCCCGAAACTCATCCTGGTGTCCGTTTTTGCATTTGGTTTCAAAAAAAAAAATTGGCTTCAAAAAACATTTTGGTTCCTGGGCAGCATTTTTCCTGACCATTAAGTCACGCGTTTTCTTCCCCAGGCACCAAAAAGGCTCGATTTTTAAAAAGTGGAAGCAACACCATTTTTAGACATGGAATTTCATCCCGAAACTCATCCTGGTGTCCGTTTTTGCATTTGGTTTCAAAAAAAAAAATTGGCTTCAAAAAACATTTTGGTTCCTGGGCAGCATTTTTCCTGACCATTAAGTCACGCGTTTTCTTCCCCAGGCACCAAAAAGGCTCGATTTTTAAAAAGTGGAAGCAACACCATTTTTAGACATGGAATTTCATCCCGAAACTCATCCTGGTGTCCGTTTTTGCATTTGGTTTCAAAAAAAAAAAATTGGCTTCAAAAAACATTTTGGTTCCTGGGCAGCATTTTTCCTGACCATTAAGTCACGCGTTTTCTTCCCCAGCCACCAAAAAGGCTCGATTTTTAAAAAGTGGAAGCAACACCATTTTTAGACATGGAATTTCATCCCGAAACTCATCCTGGTGTCCGTTTTTGCATTTGGTTTCAAAAAAAAAAATTGGCTTCAAAAAACATTTTGGTTCCTGGGCAGCATTTTTCCTGACCATTAAGTCACGCGTTTTCTTCCCCCGGCACCAAAAAGGCTCGATTTTTAAAAAGTGGAAGCAACACCATTTTTAGACATGGAATTTCATCCCGAAACTCATCCTGGTGTCCGTTTTTGCATTTGGTTTCAAAAAAAAAATTGGCTTCAAAAAACATTTTGGTTCCTGGGCAGCATTTTTCCTGACCATTAAGTCACGCGTTTTCTTCCCCCGGCACCAAAAAGGCTCGATTTTTAAAAAGTGGAAGCAACACCATTTTTAGACATGGAATTTCATCCCGAAACTCATCCTGGTGTCCGTTTTTGCATTTGGTTTCAAAAAAAAAAAATTGGCTTCAAAAAACATTTTGGTTCCTGGGCAGCATTTTTCCTGACCATTAAGTCACGCGTTTTCTTCCCCAGGCACCAAAAAGGCTCGATTTTTGAAAAGTGGAAGCAACACCATTTTTAGACATGGAATTTCATCCCGAAACTCATCCTGGTGTCCATTTTTGCATTTGGTTTCAAAAAAAAAAATTTGGCTTCAAAAAACATTTTGGTTCCTGGGCAGCATTTTTCCTGACCATTAAGTCACGCGTTTTCTTCCCCAGGCACCAAAAAGGCTTGATTTTTAAAAAGTGGAAGCAACACCATTTTTAGACATGGAATTTCATCCCGAAACTCATCCTGGTGTCCGTTTTTGCATTTGGTTTCAAAAAAAAAAATTGGTTTAAAAAACATTTTGGTTCCTGGGCAGCATTTTTCCTGACCATTAAGTCACGCGTTTTCTTCCCCAGGCACCAAAAAGGCTCGATTTTTAAAAAGTGGAAGCAACACCATTTTTAGACATGGAATTTCATCCCGAAACTCATCCTGGTGTCCGTTTTTGCATTTGGTTTCAAAAAAAAAAAAAATTGGCTTCAAAAAACATTTTGGTTCCTGGGCAGCATTTTTCCTGACCATTAAGTCACGCGTTTTCTTCCCCAGGCACCAAAAAGGCTCAATTTTTAAAAAGTGGAAGCAACACCATTTTTAGACATGGAATTTCATCCCGAAACTCATCCTGGTGTCCGTTTTTGCATTTGGTTTCAAAAAAAAAAAATTGGCTTCAAAAAACATTTTGGTTCCTGGGCAGCATTTTTCCTGACCATTAAGTCACGCGTTTTCTTCCCGAGGCACCAAAAAGGCTCGATTTTTAAAAAGTGGAAGCAACACCATTTTTAGACATGGAATTTCATCCCGAAACTCATCCTGGTGTCCGTTTTTGCATTTGGTTTCAAAAAAAAAAATTGGCTTCAAAAAACATTTTGGTTCCTGGACAGCATTTTTCCTGACCATTAAGTCACGTGTTTTCTTCCCCCGGCACCAAAAAGGCTCGATTTTTAAAAAGTGGAAGCAACATCATTTTTAGACATGGAATTTCATCCCGAAACTCATCCTGGTGTCCGTTTTTACATTTGGTTTCAAAAAAAAAAAAAATTGGCTTCAAAAAACATTTTGGTTCCTGGGCAGCATTTTTCCTGACCATTAAGTCACGCGTTTTCTTCCCCAGGCACCAAAAAGGCTCGATTTTTAAAAAGTGGAAGCAACACCATTTTTAGACATGGAATTTCATCCCGAAACTCATCCTGGTGTCCGTTTTTGCATTTGGTTTCAAAAAAAAAAATTGGCTTCAAAAAACATTTTGGTTCCTGGGCAGCATTTTTCCTGACCATTAAGTCACGCGTTTTCTTCCCCCGGCACCAAAAAGGCTCGATTTTTAAAAAGTGGAAGCAACACCATTTTTAGACATGGAATTTCATCCCGAAACTCATCCTGGTGTCCGTTTTTGCATTTGGTTTCAAAAAAAAATTGGCTTCAAAAAACATTTTGGTTCCTGGGCAGCATTTTTCCTGACCATTAAGTCACGCGTTTTCTTCCCCAGGCACCAAAAAGGCTCGATTTTTGAAAAGTGGAAGCAATACCATTTTTAGACATGGAATTTCATCCCGAAACTCATCCTGGTGTCCGTTTTTGCATTTGGTTTCAAAAAAAAAAATTGGCTTCAAAAAACATTTTGGTTCCTGGGCAGCATTTTTCCTGACCATTAAGTCCCGCGTTTTCTTCCCCAGGCACCAAAAAGGCTCGATTTTTAAAAAGTGGAAGCAACACCATTTTTAGACATGTAATTTCATCCCGAAACTCATCCTGGTGTCCGTTTTTGCATTTGGTTTCAAAAAAAAAAATTGGCTTCAAAAAACATTTTGGTTCCTGGGCAGCATTTTTCCTGACCATTAAGTCACGCGTTTTCTTCCCCAGGCACCAAAAAGGCTCGATTTTTAAAAAGTGGAAGCAAAACCATTTTTAGACATGGAATTTCATCCCGAAACTCATCCTGGTGTCCGTTTTTGCATTTGGTTTCAAAAAAAAAAATTGGCTTCAAAAAACATTTTGGTTCCTGGGCAGCATTTTTCCTGACCATTAAGTCACGCGTTTTCTTCCCCCGGCACCAAAAAGGCTCGATTTTTAAAAAGTGGAAGCAACACCATTTTTAGACATGGAATTTCATCCCGAAACTCATCCTGGTGTCCGTTTTTGCATTTGGTTTCAAAAAAAAAATTGGCTTCAAAAAACATTTTGGTTCCTGGGCAGCATTTTTCCTGACCATTAAGTCACGCGTTTTCTTCCCCCGGCACCAAAAAGGCTCGATTTTTAAAAAGTGGAAGCAACACCATTTTTAGACATGGAATTTCATCCCGAAACTCATCCTGGTGTCCGTTTTTGCATTTGGTTTCAAAAAAAAAAAATTGGCTTCAAAAAACATTTTGGTTCCTGGGCAGCATTTTTCCTGACCATTAAGTCACGCGTTTTCTTCCCGAGGCACCAAAAAGGCTCGATTTTTAAAAAGTGGAAGCAACACCATTTTTAGACATGGAATTTCATCCCGAAACTCATCCTGATGTCCGTTTTTGCATTTGGTTTCAAAAAAAAAAATTGGCTTCAAAAAACATTTTGGTTCCTGGACAGCATTTTTCCTGACCATTAAGTCACGTGTTTTCTTCCCCCGGCACCAAAAAGGCTCGATTTTTAAAAAGTGGAAGCAACACCATTTTTAGACATGGAATTTCATCCCGAAACTCATCCTGGTGTCCGTTTTTACATTTGGTTTCAAAAAAAAAAAAAATTGGCTTCAAAAAACATTTTGGTTCCTGGGCAGCATTTTTCCTGACCATTAAGTCACGCGTTTTCTTCCCCAGGCACCAAAAAGGCTCGATTTTTAAAAAGTGGAAGCAACACCATTTTTAGACATGGAATTTCATCCCGAAACTCATCCTGGTGTCCGTTTTTGCATTTGGTTTCAAAAAAAAAAATTGGCTTCAAAAAACATTTTGGTTCCTGGGCAGCATTTTTCCTGACCATTAAGTCACGCGTTTTCTTCCCCCGGCACCAAAAAGGCTCGATTTTTAAAAAGTGGAAGCAACACCATTTTTAGACATGGAATTTCATCCCGAAACTCATCCTGGTGTCCGTTTTTACATTTGGTTTCAAAAAAAAAAAAAATTGGCTTCAAAAAACATTTTGGTTCCTGGGCAGCATTTTTCCTGACCATTAAGTCACGCGTTTTCTTCCCCAGGCACCAAAAAGGCTCGATTTTTAAAAAGTGGAAGCAACACCATTTTTAGACATGGAATTTCATCCCGAAACTCATCCTGGTGTCCGTTTTTGCATTTGGTTTCAAAAAAAAAAATTGGCTTCAAAAAACATTTTGGTTCCTGGGCAGCATTTTTCCTGACCATTAAGTCACGCGTTTTCTTCCCCCGGCACCAAAAAGGCTCGATTTTTAAAAAGTGGAAGCAACACCATTTTTAGACATGGAATTTCATCCCGAAACTCATCCTGGTGTCCGTTTTTGCATTTGGTTTCAAAAAAAAAATTGGCTTCAAAAAACATTTTGGTTCCTGGGCAGCATTTTTCCTGACCATTAAGTCACGCGTTTTCTTCCCCAGGCACCAAAAAGGCTCGATTTTTGAAAAGTGGAAGCAATACCATTTTTAGACATGGAATTTCATCCCGAAACTCATCCTGGTGTCCGTTTTTGCATTTGGTTTCAAAAAAAAAAATTGGCTTCAAAAAACATTTTGGTTCCTGGGCAGCATTTTTCCTGACCATTAAGTCCCGCGTTTTCTTCCCCAGGCACCAAAAAGGCTCGATTTTTAAAAAGTGGAAGCAACACCATTTTTAGACATGTAATTTCATCCCGAAACTCATCCTGGTGTCCGTTTTTGCATTTGGTTTCAAAAAAAAAAATTGGCTTCAAAAAACATTTTGGTTCCTGGGCAGCATTTTTCCTGACCATTAAGTCACGCGTTTTCTTCCTCAGGCACCAAAAAGGCTCGATTTTTAAAAAGTGGAAGCAAAACCATTTTTAGACATGGAATTTCATCCCGAAACTCATCCTGGTGTCCGTTTTTGCATTTGGTTTCAAAAAAAAAAAATTGGCTTCAAAAAACATTTTGGTTCCTGGGCAGCATTTTTCCTGACCATTAAGTCACGCGTTTTCTTCCCCCGGCACCAAAAAGGCTCGATTTTTAAAAAGTGGAAGCAACACCATTTTTAGACATGGAATTTCATCCCGAAACTCATCCTGGTGTCCGTTTTTGCATTTGGTTTCAAAAAAAAAATTGGCTTCAAAAAACATTTTGGTTCCTGGGCAGCATTTTTCCTGACCATTAAGTCACGCGTTTTCTTCCCCCGGCACCAAAAAGGCTCGATTTTTAAAAAGTGGAAGCAACACCATTTTTAGACATGGAATTTCATCCCGAAACTCATCCTGGTGTCCGTTTTTGCATTTGGTTTCAAAAAAAAAAAATTGGCTTCAAAAAACATTTTGGTTCCTGGGCAGCATTTTTCCTGACCATTAAGTCACGCGTTTTCTTCCCGAGGCACCAAAAAGGCTCGATTTTTAAAAAGTGGAAGCAACACCATTTTTAGACATGGAATTTCATCCCGAAACTCATCCTGGTGTCCGTTTTTGCATTTGGTTTCAAAAAAAAAAATTGGCTTCAAAAAACATTTTGGTTCCTGGACAGCATTTTTCCTGACCATTAAGTCACGTGTTTTCTTCCCCCGGCACCAAAAAGGCTCGATTTTTAAAAAGTGGAAGCAACACCATTTTTAGACATGGAATTTCATCCCGAAACTCATCCTGGTGTCCGTTTTTACATTTGGTTTCAAAAAAAAAAAAAATTGGCTTCAAAAAACATTTTGGTTCCTGGGCAGCATTTTTCCTGACCATTAAGTCACGCGTTTTCTTCCCCAGGCACCAAAAAGGCTCGATTTTTAAAAAGTGGAAGCAACACCATTTTTAGACATGGAATTTCATCCCGAAACTCATCCTGGTGTCCGTTTTTGCATTTGGTTTCAAAAAAAAAAATTGGCTTCAAAAAACATTTTGGTTCCTGGGCAGCATTTTTCCTGACCATTAAGTCACGCGTTTTCTTCCCCCGGCACCAAAAAGGCTCGATTTTTAAAAAGTGGAAGCAACACCATTTTTAGACATGGAATTTCATCCCGAAACTCATCCTGGTGTCCGTTTTTGCATTTGGTTTCAAAAAAAAAATTGGCTTCAAAAAACATTTTGGTTCCTGGGCAGCATTTTTCCTGACCATTAAGTCACGCGTTTTCTTCCCCAGGCACCAAAAAGGCTCGATTTTTGAAAAGTGGAAGCAATACCATTTTTAGACATGGAATTTCATCCCGAAACTCATCCTGGTGTCCGTTTTTGCATTTGGTTTCAAAAAAAAAAATTGGCTTCAAAAAACATTTTGGTTCCTGGGCAGCATTTTTCCTGACCATTAAGTCACGCGTTTTCTTCCCCAGGCACCAAAAAGGCTTGATTTTTAAAAAGTGGAAGCAATACCATTTTTAGACATGGAATTTCATCCCGAAACTCATCCTGGTGTCCGTTTTTGCATTTGGTTTCAAAAAAAAAAAAATTGGCTTCAAAAAACATTTTGGTTCCTGGGCAACATTTTTCCTGACCATTAAGTCACGCGTTTTCTTCCCCAGGCACCAAAAAGGCTCAATTTTTAAAAAGTGGAAGCAACACCATTTTTAGACATGGAATTTCATCCCGAAACTCATCCTGGTGTCCGTTTTTGCATTTGGTTTCAAAAAAAAAATTGGCTTCAAAAAACATTTTGGTTCCTGGGCAGCATTTTTCCTGACCATTAAGTCACGCGTTTTCTTCCCCAGGCACCAAAAAGGCTCGATTTTTGAAAAGTGGAAGCAACACCATTTTTAGACATGGAATTTCATCCCAAAACTCATCCTGGTGTCCATTTTTGCATTTTGTTTCAAAAAAAAAAATTTGGCTTCAAAAAACATTTTGGTTCCTGG
Organism: Pituophis catenifer annectens; assembly: GCF_029215685.1. NCBI lineage: Eukaryota > Metazoa > Chordata > Lepidosauria > Squamata > Colubridae > Pituophis > Pituophis catenifer. The sequence goes on along the minus strand of NW_027256898.1, from coordinate 5,648,935 downwards.
GCAGCATTTTTCCTGACCATTAAGTCACGCGTTTTCTTCCCCAGGCACCAAAAAGGCTTGATTTTTAAAAAGTGGAAGCAATACCATTTTTAGACATGGAATTTCATCCCGAAACTCATCCTGGTGTCCGTTTTTGCATTTGGTTTCAAAAAAAAAAATTGGCTTCAAAAAACATTTTGGTTCCTGGGCAGCATTTTTCCTGACCATTAAGTCACGCGTTTTCTTCCCCAGGCACCAAAAACGCTCGATATTTAAAAAGTGGAAGCAACACCATTATTAGACATGGAATTTCATCCCGAAACTCATCCTGGTGTCCGTTTTTGCATTTGGTTTTCAAAAAAAAAAATTGGCTTCAAAAAACATTTTGGTTCCTGGGCAGCATTTTTCCTGACCATTAAGTCACGCGTTTTCTTCCCCAGGCACCAAAAAGTCTTGATTTTTAAAAAGTGGAAGCAATAGCATTTTTAGACATGGAATTTCATCCCGAAACTCATCCTGGTGTCCGTTTTTGCATTTGGTTTCAAAAAAAAAAATTGGCTTCAAAAAACATTTTGGTTCCTGGGCAGCATTTTTCCTGACCATTAAGTCACGCGTTTTCTTCCCCAGGCACCAAAAAGGCTCGATTTTTAAAAAGTGGAAGCAACACCATTTTTAGACATGGAATTTCATCCCGAAACTCATCCTGGTGTCCGTTTTTGCATTTGGTTTCAAAAAAAAAAAATTGGCTTCAAAAAACATTTTGGTTCCTGGGCAGCATTTTTCCTGACCATTAAGTCACGCGTTTTCTTCCCCAGCCACCAAAAAGGCTCGATTTTTAAAAAGTGGAAGCAACACCATTTTTAGACATGGAATTTCATCCCGAAACTCATCCTGGTGTCCGTTTTTGCATTTGGTTTCAAAAAAAAAAATTGGCTTCAAAAAACATTTTGGTTCCTGGGCAGCATTTTTCCTGACCATTAAGTCACGCGTTTTCTTCCCCCGGCACCAAAAAGGCTCAATTTTTAAAAAGTGGAAGCAACACCATTTTTAGACATGGAATTTCATCCCGAAACTCATCCTGGTGTCCGTTTTTGCATTTGGTTTCAAAAAAAAAATTGGCTTCAAAAAACATTTTGGTTCCTGGGCAGCATTTTTCCTGACCATTAAGTCACGCGTTTTCTTCCCCAGGCACCAAAAAGGCTCGATTTTTGAAAAGTGGAAGCAACACCATTTTTAGACATGGAATTTCATCCCGAAACTCATCCTGGTGTCCATTTTTGCATTTGGTTTCAAAAAAAAAAATTTGGCTTCAAAAAACATTTTGGTTCCTGGGCAGCATTTTTCCTGACCATTAAGTCACGCGTTTTCTTCCCCAGGCACCAAAAAGGCTTGATTTTTAAAAAGTGGAAGCAATACCATTTTTAGACATGGAATTTCATCCCGAAACTCATCCTGGTGTCCGTTTTTGCATTTGGTTTCAAAAAAAAAAATTGGCTTCAAAAAACATTTTGGTTCCTGGGCAGCATTTTTCCTGACCATTAAGTCACGCGTTTTCTTCCCCAGGCACCAAAAAGGCTCGATTTTTAAAAAGTGGAAGCAACACCATTTTTAGACATGGAATTTCATCCCGAAACTCATCCTGGTGTCCGTTTTTGCATTTGGTTTCAAAAAAAAAAAAATTGGCTTCAAAAAACATTTTGGTTCCTGGGCAGCATTTTTCCTGACCATTAAGTCACGCGTTTTCTTCCCCAGGCACCAAAAAGGCTCAATTTTTAAAAAGTGGAAGCAACACCATTTTTAGACATGGAATTTCATCCCGAAACTCATCCTGGTGTCCGTTTTTGCATTTGGTTTCAAAAAAAAAAATTGGCTTCAAAAAACATTTTGGTTCCTGGACAGCATTTTTCCTGACCATTAAGTCACGTGTTTTCTTCCCCCGGCACCAAAAAGGCTCGATTTTTAAAAAGTGGAAGCAACACCATTTTTAGACATGGAATTTCATCCCGAAACTCATCCTGGTGTCCGTTTTTACATTTGGTTTCAAAAAAAAAAAAAATTGGCTTCAAAAAACATTTTGGTTCCTGGGCAGCATTTTTCCTGACCATTAAGTCACGCGTTTTCTTCCCCAGGCACCAAAAAGGCTCGATTTTTAAAAAGTGGAAGCAACACCATTTTTAGACATGGAATTTCATCCCGAAACTCATCCTGGTGTCCGTTTTTGCATTTGGTTTCAAAAAAAAAAATTGGCTTCAAAAAACATTTTGGTTCCTGGACAGCATTTTTCCTGACCATTAAGTCAAACGTTTTCTTCCCCAGGCACCAAAAAGGCTCGATTTTTAAAAAGTGGAAGCAACACCATTTTTAGACATGGAATTTCATCCCGAAACTCATCCTGGTGTCCGTTTTTGCATTTGGTTTCAAAAAAAAAAAAATTGGCTTCAAAAAACATTTTGGTTCCTGGGCAGCATTTTTCCTGACCATTAAGTCACGCGTTTTCTTCCCCAGGCACCAAAAAGGCTCAATTTTTAAAAAGTGGAAGCAACACCATTTTTAGACATGGAATTTCATCCCGAAACTCATCCTGGTGTCCGTTTTTGCATTTGGTTTCAAAAAAAAAAAAATTGGCTTCAAAAAACATTTTGGTTCCTGGGCAGCATTTTTCCTGACCATTAAGTCACGCGTTTTCTTCCCCAGGCACCAAAAAGGCTCAATTTTTAAAAAGTGGAAGCAACACCATTTTTAGACATGGAATTTCATCCCGAAACTCATCCTGGTGTCCGTTTTTGCATTTGGTTTCAAAAAAAAAAATTGGCTTCAAAAAACATTTTGGTTCCTGGACAGCATTTTTCCTGACCATTAAGTCACGTGTTTTCTTCCCCCGGCACCAAAAAGGCTCGATTTTTAAAAAGTGGAAGCAACACCATTTTTAGACATGGAATTTCATCCCGAAACTCATCCTGGTGTCCGTTTTTACATTTGGTTTCAAAAAAAAAAAAAATTGGCTTCAAAAAACATTTTGGTTCCTGGGCAGCATTTTTCCTGACCATTAAGTCACGCGTTTTCTTCCCCAGGCACCAAAAAGGCTCGATTTTTAAAAAGTGGAAGCAACACCATTTTTAGACATGGAATTTCATCCCGAAACTCATCCTGGTGTCCGTTTTTGCATTTGGTTTCAAAAAAAAAAATTGGCTTCAAAAAACATTTTGGTTCCTGGACAGCATTTTTCCTGACCATTAAGTCAAACGTTTTCTTCCCCAGGCACCAAAAAGGCTCGATTTTTAAAAAGTGGAAGCAACACCATTTTTAGACATGGAATTTCATCCCGAAACTCAACCTGGTGTCCGTTTTTGCATTTGGTTTCAAAAAAAAAAAAATTGGCTTCAAAAAACATTTTGGTTCCTGGGCAGCATTTTTCCTGACCATTAAGTCACGCGTTTTCTTCCCCAGGCACCAAAAAGGCTCAATTTTTAAAAAGTGGAAGCAACACCATTTTTAGACATGGAATTTCATCCCGAAACTCATCCTGGTGTCCGTTTTTGCATTTGGTTTCAAAAAAAAAAATTGGCTTCAAAAAACATTTTGGTTCCTGGACAGCATTTTTCCTGACCATTAAGTCACGTGTTTTCTTCCCCCGGCACCAAAAAGGCTCGATTTTTAAAAAGTGGAAGCAACACCATTTTTAGACATGGAATTTCATCCCGAAACTCATCCTGGTGTCCGTTTTTACATTTGGTTTCAAAAAAAAAAAAAATTGGCTTCAAAAAACATTTTGGTTCCTGGGCAGCATTTTTCCTGACCATTAAGTCACGCGTTTTCTTCCCCAGGCACCAAAAAGGCTCGATTTTTAAAAAGTGGAAGCAACACCATTTTTAGACATGGAATTTCATCCCGAAACTCATCCTGGTGTCCGTTTTTGCATTTGGTTTCAAAAAAAAAAATTGGCTTCAAAAAACATTTTGGTTCCTGGACAGCATTTTTCCTGACCATTAAGTCAAACGTTTTCTTCCCCAGGCACCAAAAAGGCTCGATTTTTAAAAAGTGGAAGCAACACCATTTTTAGACATGGAATTTCATCCCGAAACTCATCCTGGTGTCCGTTTTTGCATTTGGTTTCAAAAAAAAAAAAATTGGCTTCAAAAAACATTTTGGTTCCTGGGCAGCATTTTTCCTGACCATTAAGTCACGCGTTTTCTTCCCCAGGCACCAAAAAGGCTCAATTTTTAAAAAGTGGAAGCAACACCATTTTTAGACATGGAATTTCATCCCGAAACTCATCCTGGTGTCCGTTTTTGCATTTGGTTTCAAAAAAAAAAAAATTGGCTTCAAAAAACATTTTGGTTCCTGGGCAGCATTTTTCCTGACCATTAAGTCACGCGTTTTCTTCCCCAGGCACCAAAAAGGCTCAATTTTTAAAAAGTGGAAGCAACACCATTTTTAGACATGGAATTTCATCCCGAAACTCATCCTGGTGTCCGTTTTTGCATTTGGTTTCAAAAAAAAAAATTGGCTTCAAAAAACATTTTGGTTCCTGGACAGCATTTTTCCTGACCATTAAGTCACGTGTTTTCTTCCCCCGGCACCAAAAAGGCTCGATTTTTAAAAAGTGGAAGCAACACCATTTTTAGACATGGAATTTCATCCCGAAACTCATCCTGGTGTCCGTTTTTACATTTGGTTTCAAAAAAAAAAAAAATTGGCTTCAAAAAACATTTTGGTTCCTGGGCAGCATTTTTCCTGACCATTAAGTCACGCGTTTTCTTCCCCAGGCACCAAAAAGGCTCGATTTTTAAAAAGTGGAAGCAACACCATTTTTAGACATGGAATTTCATCCCGAAACTCATCCTGGTGTCCGTTTTTGCATTTGGTTTCAAAAAAAAAAATTGGCTTCAAAAAACATTTTGGTTCCTGGACAGCATTTTTCCTGACCATTAAGTCAAACGTTTTCTTCCCCAGGCACCAAAAAGGCTCGATTTTTAAAAAGTGGAAGCAACACCATTTTTAGACATGGAATTTCATCCCGAAACTCATCCTGGTGTCCGTTTTTGCATTTGGTTTCAAAAAAAAAAAAATTGGCTTCAAAAAACATTTTGGTTCCTGGGCAGCATTTTTCCTGACCATTAAGTCACGCGTTTTCTTCCCCAGGCACCAAAAAGGCTCAATTTTTAAAAAGTGGAAGCAACACCATTTTTAGACATGGAACTTCATCCCGAAACTCATCCTGGTGTCCGTTTTTGCATTTGGTTTCAAAAAAAAAATTGGCTTCAAAAAACATTTTGGTTCCTGGGCAGCATTTTTCCTGACCATTAAGTCACGCGTTTTCTTCCCCAGGCACCAAAAAGGCTCGATTTTTGAAAAGTGGAAGCAACACCATTTTTAGACATGGAATTTCATCCCGAAACTCATCCTGGTGTCCATTTTTGCATTTGGTTTCAAAAAAAAAATTTGGCTTCAAAAAACATTTTGGTTCCTGGGCAGCATTTTTCCTGACCATTAGGTCACGCGTTTTCTTCCACAGGCACCAAAAAGGCTTGATTTTTAAAAAGTGGAAGCAATACCATTTTTAGACATGGAATTTCATCCCGAAACTCATCCTGGTGTCCGTTTTTGCATTTGGTTTCAAAAAAAAAAATTGGCTTCAAAAAACATTTTGGTTCCTGGGCAGCATTTTTCCTGACCATTAAGTCACGCGTTTTCTTCCCCAGGCACCAAAAAGGCTCGATTTTTAAAAAGTGGAAGCAACACCATTTTTAGACATGGAATTTCATCCCGAAACTCATCCTGGTGTCCGTTTTTGCATTTGGTTTTCAAAAAAAAAAATTGGCTTCAAAAAACATTTTGGTTCCTGGGCAGCATTTTTCCTGACCATTAAGTCACGCGTTTTCTTCCCCAGGCACCAAAAAGGCTCAATTTTTAAAAAGTGGAAGCAACACCATTTTTAGACATGGAATTTCATCCCGAAACTCATCCTGGTGTCCGTTTTTGCATTTGGTTTCAAAAAAAAAAAATTGGCTTCAAAAAACATTTTGGTTCCTGGGCAGCATTTTTCCTGACCATTAAGTCACGCGTTTTCTTCCCCAGCCACCAAAAAGGCTCGATTTTTAAAAAGTGGAAGCAACACCATTTTTAGACATGGAATTTCATCCCGAAACTCATCCTGGTGTCCGTTTTTGCATTTGGTTTCAAAAAAAAAATTGGCTTCAAAAAACATTTTGGTTCCTGGGCAGCATTTTTCCTGACCATTAAGTCACGCGTTTTCTTCCCCAGGCACCAAAAAGGCTCGATTTTTAAAAAGTGGAAGCAACACCATTTTTAGACATGGAATTTCATCCCGAAACTCATCCTGGTGTCCGTTTTTGCATTTGGTTTCAAAAAAAAAAAAAATTGGCTTCAAAAAACATTTTGGTTCCTGGGCAGCATTTTTCCTGACCATTAAGTCACGCGTTTTCTTCCCCAGGCACCAAAAAGGCTCAATTTTTAAAAAGTGGAAGCAACACCATTTTTAGACATGGAATTTCATCCCGAAACTCATCCTGGTGTCCGTTTTTGCATTTGGTTTCAAAAAAAAAAAATTGGCTTCAAAAAACATTTTGGTTCCTGGGCAGCATTTTTCCTGACCATTAAGTCACGCGTTTTCTTCCCGAGGCACCAAAAAGGCTCGATTTTTAAAAAGTGGAAGCAACACCATTTTTAGACATGGAATTTCATCCCGAAACTCATCCTGGTGTCCGTTTTTGCATTTGGTTTCAAAAAAAAAAATTGGCTTCAAAAAACATTTTGGTTCCTGGACAGCATTTTTCCTGACCATTAAGTCACGTGTTTTCTTCCCCCGGCACCAAAAAGGCTCGATTTTTAAAAAGTGGAAGCAACACCATTTTTAGACATGGAATTTCATCCCGAAACTCATCCTGGTGTCCGTTTTTACATTTGGTTTCAAAAAAAAAAAAAAATTGGCTTCAAAAAACATTTTGGTTCCTGGGCAGCATTTTTCCTGACCATTAAGTCACGCGTTTTCTTCCCCAGGCACCAAAAAGGCTCGATTTTTAAAAAGTGGAAGCAACACCATTTTTAGACATGGAATTTCATCCCGAAACTCATCCTGGTGTCCGTTTTTGCATTTGGTTTCAAAAAAAAAAATTGGCTTCAAAAAACATTTTGGTTCCTGGACAGCATTTTTCCTGACCATTAAGTCAAACGTTTTCTTCCCCAGGCACCAAAAAGGCTCGATTTTTAAAAAGTGGAAGCAACACCATTTTTAGACATGGAATTTCATCCCGAAACTCATCCTGGTGTCCGTTTTTGCATTTGGTTTCAAAAAAAAAAAATTGGCTTCAAAAAACATTTTGGTTCCTGGGCAGCATTTTTCCTGACCATTAAGTCACGCGTTTTCTTCCCCAGGCACCAAAAAGGCTCAATTTTTAAAAAGTGGAAGCAACACCATTTTTAGACATGGAATTTCATCCCGAAACTCATCCTGGTGTCCGTTTTTGCATTTGGTTTCAAAAAAAAAATTGGCTTCAAAAAACATTTTGGTTCCTGGGCAGCATTTTTCCTGACCATTAAGTCACGCGTTTTCTTCCCCAGGCACCAAAAAGGCTCGATTTTTGAAAAGTGGAAGCAACACCATTTTTAGACATGGAATTTCATCCCGAAACTCATCCTGGTGTCCGTTTTTGCATTTGGTTTCAAAAAAAAAAATTGGCTTCAAAAAACATTTTGGTTCCTGGGCAGCATTTTTCCTGACCATTAAGTCACGCGTTTTCTTCCCCAGGCACCAAAAAGGCTCGATTTTTAAAAAGTGGAAGCAACACCATTATTAGACATGGAATTTCATCCCGAAACTCATCCTGGTGTCCGTTTTTGCATTTGGTTTTCAAAAAAAAAAATTGGCTTCAAAAAACATTTTGGTTCCTGGGCAGCATTTTTCCTGACCATTAAGTCACGCGTTTTCTTCCCCAGGCACCAAAAAGTCTTGATTTTTAAAAAGTGGAAGCAATACCATTTTTAGACATGGAATTACATCCCGAAACTCATCCTGGTGTCCGTTTTTGCATTTGGTTTCAAAAAAAAAAATTGGCTTCAAAAAACATTTTGGTTCCTGGGCAGCATTTTTCCTGACCATTAAGTCACGCGTTTTCTTCCCCAGGCACCAAAAAGGCTCGATTTTTAAAAAGTGGAAGCAACACCATTTTTAGACATGGAATTTCATCCCGAAACTCATCCTGGTGTCCGTTTTTGCATTTGGTTTCAAAAAAAAAAAATTGGCTTCAAAAAACATTTTGGTTCCTGGGCAGCATTTTTCCTGACCATTAAGTCACGCGTTTTCTTCCCCAGCCACCAAAAAGGCTCGATTTTTAAAAAGTGGAAGCAACACCATTTTTAGACATGGAATTTCATCCCGAAACTCATCCTGGTGTCCGTTTTTGCATTTGGTTTCAAAAAAAAAAATTGGCTTCAAAAAACATTTTGGTTCCTGGGCAGCATTTTTCCTGACCATTAAGTCACGCGTTTTCTTCCCCCGGCACCAAAAAGGCTCGATTTTTAAAAAGTGGAAGCAACACCATTTTTAGACATGGAATTTCATCCCGAAACTCATCCTGGTGTCCGTTTTTGCATTTGGTTTCAAAAAAAAAATTGGCTTCAAAAAACATTTTGGTTCCTGGGCAGCATTTTTCCTGACCATTAAGTCACGCGTTTTCTTCCCCAGGCACCAAAAAGGCTCGATTTTTGAAAAGTGGAAGCAACACCATTTTTAGACATGGAATTTCATCCCGAAACTCATCCTGGTGTCCGTTTTTGCATTTGGTTTCAAAAAAAAAAATTTGGCTTCAAAAAACATTTTGGTTCCTGGGCAGCATTTTTCCTGACCATTAAGTCACGCGTTTTCTTCCCCAGGCACCAAAAAGGCTTGATTTTTAAAAAGTGGAAGCAATACCATTTTTAGACATGGAATTTCATCCCGAAACTCATCCTGGTGTCCGTTTTTGCATTTGGTTTCAAAAAAAAAAATTGGCTTCAAAAAACATTTTGGTTCCTGGGCAGCATTTTTCCTGACCATTAAGTCACGCGTTTTCTTCCCCAGGCACCAAAAAGGCTCGATTTTTAAAAAGTGGAAGCAACACCATTTTTAGACATGGAATTTCATCCCGAAACTCATCCTGGTGTCCGTTTTTGCATTTGGTTTCAAAAAAAAAAAATTGGCTTCAAAAAACATTTTGGTTCCTGGGCAGCATTTTTCCTGACCATTAAGTCACGCGTTTTCTTCCCCAGGCACCAAAAAGGCTCAATTTTTAAAAAGTGGAAGCAACACCATTTTTAGACATGGAATTTCATCCCGAAACTCATCCTGGTGTCCGTTTTTGCATTTGGTTTCAAAAAAAAAAAATTGGCTTCAAAAAACATTTTGGTTCCTGGGCAGCATTTTTCCTGACCATTAAGTCACGCGTTTTCTTCCCCAGGCACCAAAAAGGCTCGATTTTTAAAAAGTGGAAGCAACACCATTTTTAGACATGGAATTTCATCCCGAAACTCATCCTGGTGTCCGTTTTTGCATTTGGTTTCAAAAAAAAAAATTGGCTTCAAAAAACATTTTGGTTCCTGGACAGCATTTTTCCTGACCATTAAGTCACGTGTTTTCTTCCCCCGGCACCAAAAAGGCTCGATTTTTAAAAAGTGGAAGCAACACCATTTTTAGACATGGAATTTCATCCCGAAACTCATCCTGGTGTCCGTTTTTACATTTGGTTTCAAAAAAAAAAAAAATTGGCTTCAAAAAACATTTTGGTTCCTGGGCAGCATTTTTCCTGACCATTAAGTCACGCGTTTTCTTCCCCAGGCACCAAAAAGGCTCGATTTTTAAAAAGTGGAAGCAACACCATTTTTAGACATGGAATTTCATCCCGAAACTCATCCTGGTGTCCGTTTTTGCATTTGGTTTCAAAAAAAAAAATTGGCTTCAAAAAACATTTTGGTTCCTGGACAGCATTTTTCCTGACCATTAAGTCAAACGTTTTCTTCCCCAGGCACCAAAAAGGCTCGATTTTTAAAAAGTGGAAGCAACACCATTTTTAGACATGGAATTTCATCCCGAAACTCATCCTGGTGTCCGTTTTTGCATTTGGTTTCAAAAAAAAAAAAATTGGCTTCAAAAAACATTTTGGTTCCTGGGCAGCATTTTTCCTGACCATTAAGTCACGCGTTTTCTTCCCCAGGCACCAAAAAGGCTCAATTTTTAAAAAGTGGAAGCAACACCATTTTTAGACATGGAACTTCATCCCGAAACTCATCCTGGTGTCCGTTTTTGCATTTGGTTTCAAAAAAAAAATTGGCTTCAAAAAACATTTTGGTTCCTGGGCAGCATTTTTCCTGACCATTAAGTCACGCGTTTTCTTCCCCAGGCACCAAAAAGGCTCGATTTTTGAAAAGTGGAAGCAACACCATTTTTAGACATGGAATTTCATCCCGAAACTCATCCTGGTGTCCATTTTTGCATTTGGTTTCAAAAAAAAAATTTGGCTTCAAAAAACATTTTGGTTCCTGGGCAGCATTTTTCCTGACCATTAAGTCACGCGTTTTCTTCCACAGGCACCAAAAAGGCTTGATTTTTAAAAAGTGGAAGCAATACCATTTTTAGACATGGAATTTCATCCCGAAACTCATCCTGGTGTCCGTTTTTGCATTTGGTTTCAAAAAAAAAAATTGGCTTCAAAAAACATTTTGGTTCCTGGGCAGCATTTTTCCTGACCATTAAGTCACGCGTTTTCTTCCCCAGGCACCAAAAAGGCTCGATTTTTAAAAAGTGGAAGCAACACCATTTTTAGACATGGAATTTCATCCCGAAACTCATCCTGGTGTCCGTTTTTGCATTTGGTTTTCAAAAAAAAAAATTGGCTTCAAAAAACATTTTGGTTCCTTGGCAGCATTTTTCCTGACCATTAAGTCACGCGTTTTCTTCCCCAGGCACCAAAAAGGCTCAATTTTTAAAAAGTGGAAGCAACACCATTTTTAGACATGGAATTTCATCCCGAAACTCATCCTGGTGTCCGTTTTTGCATTTGGTTTCAAAAAAAAAAAATTGGCTTCAAAAAACATTTTGGTTCCTGGGCAGCATTTTTCCTGACCATTAAGTCACGCGTTTTCTTCCCCAGCCACCAAAAAGGCTCGATTTTTAAAAAGTGGAAGCAACACCATTTTTAGACATGGAATTTCATCCCGAAACTCATCCTGGTGTCCGTTTTTGCATTTGGTTTCAAAAAAAAAAATTGGCTTCAAAAAACATTTTGGTTCCTGGGCAGCATTTTTCCTGACCATTAAGTCACGCATTTTCTTCCCCCGGCACCAAAAAGGCTCGATTTTTAAAAAGTGGAAGCAACACCATTTTTAGACATGGAATTTCATCCCGAAACTCATCCTGGTGTCCGTTTTTGCATTTGGTTTCAAAAAAAAAATTGGCTTCAAAAAACATTTTGGTTCCTGGGCAGCATTTTTCCTGACCATTAAGTCACGCGTTTTCTTCCCCCGGCACCAAAAAGGCTCGATTTTTAAAAAGTGGAAGCAACACCATTTTTAGACATGGAATTTCATCCCGAAACTCATCCTGGTGTCCGTTTTTGCATTTGGTTTCAAAAAAAAAAATTGGCTTCAAAAAACATTTTGGTTCCTGGGCAGCATTTTTCCTGACCATTAAGTCCCGCGTTTTCTTCCCCAGGCACCAAAAAGGCTCGATTTTTAAAAAGTGGAAGTAACACCATTTTTAGACATGGAATTTCATCCCGAAACTCATCCTGGTGTCCGTTTTTGCATTTGGTTTCAAAAAAAAAAAATTGGCTTCAAAAAACATTTTGGTTCCTGGGCAGCATTTTTCCTGACCATTAAGTCACGCGTTTTCTTCCCCAGCCACCAAAAAGGCTCGATTTTTAAAAAGTGGAAGCAACACCATTTTTAGACATGGAATTTCATCCCGAAACTCATCCTGGTGTCCGTTTTTACATTTGGTTTCAAAAAAAAAAAAAATTGGCTTCAAAAAACATTTTGGTTCCTGGGCAGCATTTTTCCTGACCATTAAGTCACGCGTTTTCTTCCCCAGGCACCAAAAAGGCTCGATTTTTAAAAAGTGGAAGCAACACCATTTTTAGACATGGAATTTCATCCCGAAACTCATCCTGGTGTCCGTTTTTGCATTTGGTTTCAAAAAAAAAATTGGCTTCAAAAAACATTTTGGTTCCTGGACAGCATTTTTCCTGACCATTAAGTCAAACGTTTTCTTCCCCAGGCACCAAAAAGGCTCGATTTTTAAAAAGTGGAAGCAACACCATTTTTAGACATGGAATTTCATCCCGAAACTCATCCTGGTGTCCGTTTTTGCATTTGGTTTCAAAAAAAAAAATTGGCTTCAAAAAACATTTTGGTTCCTGGGCAGCATTTTTCCTGACCATTAAGTCACGCGTTTTCTTCCCCAGGCACCAAAAAGGCTCAATTTTTAAAAAGTGGAAGCAACACCATTTTTAGACATGGAATTTCATCCCGAAACTCATCCTGGTGTCCGTTTTTGCATTTGGTTTCAAAAAAAAAATTGGCTTCAAAAAACATTTTGGTTCCTGGGCAGCATTTTTCCTGACCATTAAGTCACGCGTTTTCTTCCCCAGGCACCAAAAAGGCTTGATTTTTAAAAAGTGGAAGCAACACCATTTTTAGACATGGAATTTCATCCCGAAACTCATCCTGGTGTCCATTTTTGCATTTGGTTTCAAAAAAAAAAATTGGCTTCAAAAAACATTTTGGTTCCTGGGCAGCATTTTTCCTGACCATTAAGTCACGCGTTTTCTTCCCCAGGCACCAAAAAGGCTCGATTTTTAAAAAGTGGAAGCAACACCATTATTAGACATGGAATTTCATCCCGAAACTCATCCTGGTGTCCGTTTTTGCATTTGGTTTTCAAAAAAAAAAATTGGCTTCAAAAAACATTTTGGTTCCTGGGCAGCATTTTTCCTGACCATTAAGTCACGCGTTTTCTTCCCCAGGCACCAAAAAGTCTTGATTTTTAAAAAGTGGAAGCAATACCATTTTTAGACATGGAATTTCATCCCGAAACTCATCCTGGTGTCCGTTTTTGCATTTGGTTTCAAAAAAAAAAATTGGCTTCAAAAAACATTTTGGTTCCTGGGCAGCATTTTTCCTGACCATTAAGTCACGCGTTTTCTTCCCCAGGCACCAAAAAGGCTCGATTTTTAAAAAGTGGAAGCAACACCATTTTTAGACATGGAATTTCATCCCGAAACTCATCCTGGTGTCCGTTTTTGCATTTGGTTTCAAAAAAAAAAAATTGGCTTCAAAAAACATTTTGGTTCCTGGGCAGCATTTTTCCTGACCATTAAGTCACGCGTTTTCTTCCCCAGCCACCAAAAAGGCTCGATTTTTAAAAAGTGGAAGCAACACCATTTTTAGACATGGAATTTCATCCCGAAACTCATCCTGGTGTCCGTTTTTGCATTTGGTTTCAAAAAAAAAAATTGGCTTCAAAAAACATTTTGGTTCCTGGGCAGCATTTTTCCTGACCATTAAGTCACGCGTTTTCTTCCCCAGGCACCAAAAAGGCTCGATTTTTAAAAAGTGGAAGCAACACCATTTTTAGACATGGAATTTCATCCCGAAACTCATCCTGGTGTCCGTTTTTGCATTTGGTTTCAAAAAAAAAATTGGCTTCAAAAAACATTTTGGTTCCTGGGCAGCATTTTTCCTGACCATTAAGTCACGCGTTTTCTTCCCCAGGCACCAAAAAGGCTCGATTTTTGAAAAGTGGAAGCAACACCATTTTTAGACATGGAATTTCATCCCGAAACTCATCCTGGTGTCCATTTTTGCATTTGGTTTCAAAAAAAAAAATTTGGCTTCAAAAAACATTTTGGTTCCTGGGCAGCATTTTTCCTGACCATTAAGTCACGCGTTTTCTTCCCCAGGCACCAAAAAGGCTTGATTTTTAAAAAGTGGAAGCAATACCATTTTTAGACATGGAATTTCATCCCGAAACTCATCCTGGTGTCCGTTTTTGCATTTGGTTTCAAAAAAAAAAATTGGCTTCAAAAAACATTTTGGTTCCTGGGCAGCATTTTTCCTGACCATTAAGTCACGCGTTTTCTTCCCCAGGCACCAAAAAGGCTCGATTTTTAAAAAGTGGAAGCAACACCATTTTTAGACATGGAATTTCATCCCGAAACTCATCCTGGTGTCCGTTTTTGCATTTGGTTTCAAAAAAAAAAAATTGGCTTCAAAAAACATTTTGGTTCCTGGGCAGCATTTTTCCTGACCATTAAGTCACGCGTTTTCTTCCCCAGCCACCAAAAAGGCTCGATTTTTAAAAAGTGGAAGCAACACCATTTTTAGACATGGAATTTCATCCCGAAACTCATCCTGGTGTCCGTTTTTGCATTTGGTTTCAAAAAAAAAAATTGGCTTCAAAAAACATTTTGGTTCCTGGGCAGCATTTTTCCTGACCATTAAGTCACGCGTTTTCTTCCCCCGGCACCAAAAAGGCTCGATTTTTAAAAAGTGGAAGCAACACCATTTTTAGACATGGAATTTCATCCCGAAACTCATCCTGGTGTCCGTTTTTGCATTTGGTTTCAAAAAAAAAATTGGCTTCAAAAAACATTTTGGTTCCTGGGCAGCATTTTTCCTGACCATTAAGGCACGCGTTTTCTTCCCCAGGCACCAAAAAGGCTCGATTTTTGAAAAGTGGAAGCAACACCATTTTTAGACATGGAATTTCATCCCGAAACTCATCCTGGTGTCCATTTTTGCATTTGGTTTCAAAAAAAAAAATTTGGCTTCAAAAAACATTTTGGTTCCTGGGCAGCATTTTTCCTGACCATTAAGTCACGCGTTTTCTTCCCCAGGCACCAAAAAGGCTTGATTTTTAAAAAGTGGAAGCAATACCATTTTTAGACATGGAATTTCATCCCGAAACTCATCCTGGTGTCCGTTTTTGCATTTGGTTTCAAAAAAAAAAATTGGCTTCAAAAAACATTTTGGTTCCTGGGCAGCATTTTTCCTGACCATTAAGTCACGCGTTTTCTTCCCCAGGCACCAAAAAGGCTCGATTTTTAAAAAGTGGAAGCAACACCATTTTTAGACATGGAATTTCATCCCGAAACTCATCCTGGTGTCCGTTTTTGCATTTGGTTTCAAAAAAAAAAAAATTGGCTTCAAAAAACATTTTGGTTCCTGGGCAGCATTTTTCCTGACCATTAAGTCACGCGTTTTCTTCCCCAGGCACCAAAAAGGCTCAATTTTTAAAAAGTGGAAGCAACACCATTTTTAGACATGGAATTTCATCCCGAAACTCATCCTGGTGTCCGTTTTTGCATTTGGTTTCAAAAAAAAAAAATTGGCTTCAAAAAACATTTTGGTTCCTGGGCAGCATTTTTCCTGACCATTAAGTCACGCGTTTTCTTCCCCAGGCACCAAAAAGGCTCGATTTTTAAAAAGTGGAAGCAACACCATTTTTAGACATGGAATTTCATCCCGAAACTCATCCTGGTGTCCGTTTTTGAATTTGGTTTCAAAAAAAAAATTGGCTTCAAAAAACATTTTGGTTCCTGGGCAGCATTTTTCCTGACCATTAAGTCACGCGTTTTCTTCCCCAGGCACCAAAAAGGCTCGATTTTTGAAAAGTGGAAGCAACACCATTTTTAGACATGGAATTTCATCCCGAAACTCATCCTGGTGTCCATTTTTGCATTTGGTTTCAAAAAAAAAATTTGGCTTCAAAAAACATTTTGGTTCCTGGGCAGCATTTTTCCTGACCATTAAGTCACGCGTTTTCTTCCACAGGCACCAAAAAGGCTTGATTTTTAAAAAGTGGAAGCAATACCATTTTTAGACATGGAATTTCATCCCGAAACTCATCCTGGTGTCCGTTTTTGCATTTGGTTTCAAAAAAAAAAATTGGCTTCAAAAAACATTTTGGTTCCTGGGCAGCATTTTTCCTGACCATTAAGTCACGCGTTTTCTTCCCCAGGCACCAAAAAGGCTCGATTTTTAAAAAGTGGAAGCAACACCATTTTTAGACATGGAATTTCATCCCGAAACTCATCCTGGTGTCCGTTTTTGCATTTGGTTTTCAAAAAAAAAAATTGGCTTCAAAAAACATTTTGGTTCCTGGGCAGCATTTTTCCTGACCATTAAGTCACGCGTTTTCTTCCCCAGGCACCAAAAAGGCTCAATTTTTAAAAAGTGGAAGCAACACCATTTTTAGACATGGAATTTCATCCCGAAACTCATCCTGGTGTCCGTTTTTGCATTTGGTTTCAAAAAAAAAAAATTGGCTTCAAAAAACATTTTGGTTCCTGGGCAGCATTTTTCCTGACCATTAAGTCACGCGTTTTCTTCCCCAGGCACCAAAAAGGCTCGATTTTTAAAAAGTGGAAGCAACACCATTTTTAGACATGGAATTTCATCCCGAAACTCATCCTGGTGTCCGTTTTTGCATTTGGTTTCAAAAAAAAAAATTGGCTTCAAAAAACATTTTGGTTCCTGGGCAGCATTTTTCCTGACCATTAAGTCACGCGTTTTCTTCCCCCGGCACCAAAAAGGCTCGATTTTTAAAAAGTGGAAGCAACACCATTTTTAGACATGGAATTTCATCCCGAAACTCATCCTGGTGTCCGTTTTTGCATTTGGTTTCAAAAAAAAAAAATTGGCTTCAAAAAACATTTTGGTTCCTGGGCAGCATTTTTCCTGACCATTAAGTCACGCGTTTTCTTCCCCAGGCACCAAAAAGGCTCGATTTTTAAAAAGTGGAAGCAACACCATTTTTAGACATGGAATTTCATCCCGAAACTCATCCTGCTGTCCGTTTTTGCATTTGGTTTCAAAAAAAAAAATTTGCTTCAAAAAACATTTTGGTTCCTGGGCAGCATTTTTCCTGACCATTAAGTCACGCGTTTTCTTCCCCAGGCACCAAAAAGGCTCAATTTTTAAAAAGTGGAAGCAACACCATTTTTAGACATGGAATTTCATCCCGAAACTCATCCTGGTGTCCGTTTTTGCATTTGGTTTCAAAAAAAAAATTGGCTTCAAAAAACATTTTGGTTCCTGGGCAGCATTTTTCCTGACCATTAAGTCACGCGTTTTCTTCCCCAGCCACCAAAAAGGCTCGATTTTTAAAAAGTGGAAGCAACACCATTTTTAGACATGGAATTTCATCCCGAAACTCATCCTGGTGTCCGTTTTTGCATTTGGTTTCAAAAAAAAAAATTGGCTTCAAAAAACATTTTGGTTCCTGGGCAGCATTTTTCCTGACCATTAAGTCACGCGTTTTCTTCCCCCGGCACCAAAAAGGCTCGATTTTTAAAAAGTGGAAGCAACACCATTTTTAGACATGGAATTTCATCCCGAAACTCATCCTGGTGTCCGTTTTTGCATTTGGTTTCAAAAAAAAAATTGGCTTCAAAAAACATTTTGGTTCCTGGGCAGCATTTTTCCTGACCATTAAGTCACGCGTTTTCTTCCCCCGGCACCAAAAAGGCTCGATTTTTAAAAAGTGGAAGCAACACCATTTTTAGACATGGAATTTCATCCCGAAACTCATCCTGGTGTCCATTTTTGCATTTGGTTTCAAAAAAAAAAATTTGGCTTCAAAAAACATTTTGGTTCCTGGGCAGCATTTTTCCTGACCATTAAGTCACGCGTTTTCTTCCCCAGGCACCAAAAAGGCTCGATTTTTGAAAAGTGGAAGCAACACCATTTTTAGACATGGAATTTCATCCCGAAACTCATCCTGGTGTCCATTTTTGCATTTGGTTTCAAAAAAAAAATTTGGCTTCAAAAAACATTTTGGTTCCTGGGCAGCATTTTTCCTGACCATTAAGTCACGCGTTTTCTTCCACAGGCACCAAAAAGGCTCGATTTTTAAAAAGTGGAAGCAACACCATTTTTAGACATGGAATTTCATCCCGAAACTCATCCTGGTGTCCGTTTTTGCATTTGGTTTTCAAAAAAAAAAATTGGCTTCAAAAAACATTTTGGTTCCTGGGCAGCATTTTTCCTGACCATTAAGTCACGCGTTTTCTTCCCCAGGCACCAAAAAGGCTCAATTTTTAAAAAGTGGAAGCAACACCATTTTTAGACATGGAATTTCATCCCGAAACTCATCCTGGTGTCCGTTTTTGCATTTGGTTTCAAAAAAAAAAAAATTGGCTTCAAAAAACATTTTGGTTCCTGGGCAGCATTTTTCCTGACGATTAAGTCACGCGTTTTCTTCCCCAGCCACCAAAAAGGCTCGATTTTTAAAAAGTGGAAGCAACACCATTTTTAGACATGGAATTTCATCCCGAAACTCATCCTGGTGTCCGTTTTTGCATTTGGTTTCAAAAAAAAAAATTGGCTTCAAAAAACATTTTGGTTCCTGGGCAGCATTTTTCCTGACCATTAAGTCACGCGTTTTCTTCCCCCGGCACCAAAAAGGCTCGATTTTTAAAAAGTGGAAGCAACACCATTTTTAGACATGGAATTTCATCCCGAAACTCATCCTGGTGTCCGTTTTTGCATTTGGTTTCAAAAAAAAAATTGGCTTCAAAAAACATTTTGGTTCCTGGGCAGCATTTTTCCTGACCATTAAGTCACGCGTTTTCTTCCCCCGGCACCAAAAAGGCTCGATTTTTAAAAAGTGGAAGCAACACCATTTTTAGACATGGAATTTCATCCCGAAACTCATCCTGGTGTCCGTTTTTGCATTTGGTTTCAAAAAAAAAAATTGGCTTCAAAAAACATTTTGGTTCCTGGGCAGCATTTTTCCTGACCATTAAGTCCCGCGTTTTCTTCCCCAGGCACCAAAAAGGCTCGATTTTTAAAAAGTGGAAGTAACACCATTTTTAGACATGGAATTTCATCCCGAAACTCATCCTGGTGTCCGTTTTTGCATTTGGTTTCAAAAAAAAAAAATTGTCTTCAAAAAACATTTTGGTTCCTGGGCAGCATTTTTCCTGACCATTAAGTCACGCGTTTTCTTCCCCAGGCACCAAAAAGGCTCAATTTTTAAAAAGTGGAAGCAACACCATTTTTAGACATGGAATTTCATCCCGAAACTCATCCTGGTGTCCGTTTTTGCATTTGGTTTCAAAAAAAAAATTGGCTTCAAAAAACATTTTGGTTCCTGGGCAGCATTTTTCCTGACCATTAAGTCACGCGTTTTCTTCCCCAGGCACCAAAAAGGCTCGATTTTTAAAAAGTGGAAGCAACACCATTTTTAGACATGGAATTTCATCCCGAAACTCATCCTGGTGTCCGTTTTTGCATTTGGTTTCAAAAAAAAAAATTGGCTTCAAAAAACATTTTGGTTCCTGGGCAGCATTTTTCCTGACCATTAAGTCACGCGTTTTCTTCCCCAGGCACCAAAAAGGCTTGATTTTTAAAAAGTGGAAGCAATACCATTTTTAGACATGGAATTTCATCCCGAAACTCATCCTGGTGTCCGTTTTTGCATTTGGTTTCAAAAAAAAAAATTGGCTTCAAAAAACATTTTGGTTCCTGGGCAGCATTTTTCCTGACCATTAAGTCACGCGTTTTCTTCCCCAGGCACCAAAAAGGCTCGATTTTTAAAAAGTGGAAGCAACACCATTTTTAGACATGGAATTTCATCCCGAAACTCATCCTGGTGTCCGTTTTTGCATTTGGTTTCAAAAAAAAAAAAAATTGGCTTCAAAAAACATTTTGGTTCCTGGGCAGCATTTTTCCTGACCATTAAGTCACGTGTTTTCTTCCCCCGGCACCAAAAAGGCTCGATTTTTAAAAAGTGGAAGCAACACCATTTTTAGACATGGAATTTCATCCCGAAACTCATCCTGGTGTCCGTTTTTACATTTGGTTTCAAAAAAAAAAAAATTGGCTTCAAAAAACATTTTGGTTCCTGGGCAGCATTTTTCCTGACCATTAAGTCCCGCGTTTTCTTCCCCAGGCACCAAATAGGCTCGATTTTTAAAAAGTGGAAGCAACACCATTTTTAGACATGGAATTTCATCCCGAAACTCATCCTGGTGTCCGTTTTTGCATTTGGTTTCAAAAAAAAAAATTGGCTTCAAAAAACATTTTGGTTCCTGGACAGCATTTTTCCTGACCATTAAGTCAAACGTTTTCTTCCCCAGGCACCAAAAAGGCTCGATTTTTAAAAAGTGGAAGCAACACCATTTTTAGACATGGAATTTCATCCCGAAACTCATCCTGGTGTCCGTTTTTGCATTTGGTTTCAAAAAAAAAAAAATTGGCTTCAAAAAACATTTTGGTTCCTGGGCAGCATTTTTCCTGACCATTAAGTCACGCGTTTTCTTCCCCAGGCACCAAAAAGGCTCAATTTTTAAAAAGTGGAAGCAACACCATTTTTAGACATGGAATTTCATCCCGAAACTCATCCTGGTGTCCGTTTTTCCATTTGGTTTCAAAAAAAAAATTGGCTTCAAAAAACATTTTGGTTCCTGGGCAGCATTTTTCCTGACCATTAAGTCACGCGTTTTCTTCCCCAGGCACCAAAAAGGCTCGATTTTTGAAAAGTGGAAGCAACACCATTTTTAGACATGGAATTTCATCCCGAAACTCATCCTGGTGTCCATTTTTGCATTTGGTTTCAAAAAAAAAAATTTGGCTTCAAAAAACATTTTGGTTCCTGGGCAGCATTTTTCCTGACCATTAAGTCACGCGTTTTCTTCCCCAGGCACCAAAAAGGCTTGATTTTTAAAAAGTGGAAGCAATACCATTTTTAGACATGGAATTTCATCCCGAAACTCATCCTGGTGTCCGTTTTTGCATTTGGTTTCAAAAAAAAAAATTGGCTTCAAAAAACATTTTGGTTCCTGGGCAGCATTTTTCCTGACCATTAAGTCACGCGTTTTCTTCCCCAGGCACCAAAAAGGCTCGATTTTTAAAAAGTGGAAGCAACACCATTTTTAGACATGGAATTTCATCCCGAAACTCATCCTGGTGTCCGTTTTTGCATTTGGTTTTCAAAAAAAAAAATTGGCTTCAAAAAACATTTTGGTTCCTGGGCAGCATTTTTCCTGACCATTAAGTCACGCGTTTTCTTCCCCAGGCACCAAAAAGGCTCAATTTTTAAAAAGTGGAAGCAACACCATTTTTAGACATGGAATTTCATCCCGAAACTCATCCTGGTGTCCGTTTTTGCATTTGGTTTCAAAAAAAAAAAATTGGCTTCAAAAAACATTTTGGTTCCTGGGCAGCATTTTTCCTGACCATTAAGTCACGCGTTTTCTTCCCCAGCCACCAAAAAGGCTCGATTTTTAAAAAGTGGAAGCAACACCATTTTTAGACATGGAATTTCATCCCGAAACTCATCCTGGTGTCCGTTTTTGCATTTGGTTTCAAAAAAAAAAATTGGCTTCAAAAAACATTTTGGTTCCTGGGCAGCATTTTTCCTGACCATTAAGTCACGCGTTTTCTTCCCCCGGCACCAAAAAGGCTCGATTTTTAAAAAGTGGAAGCAACACCATTTTTAGACATGGAATTTCATCCCGAAACTCATCCTGGTGTCCGTTTTTGCATTTGGTTTCAAAAAAAAAATTGGCTTCAAAAAACATTTTGGTTCCTGGGCAGCATTTTTCCTGACCATTAAGTCACGCGTTTTCTTCCCCCGGCACCAAAAAGGCTCGATTTTTAAAAAGTGGAAGCAACACCATTTTTAGACATGGAATTTCATCCCGAAACTCATCCTGGTGTCCGTTTTTGCATTTGGTTTCAAAAAAAAAAATTGGCTTCAAAAAACATTTTGGTTCCTGGGCAGCATTTTTCCTGACCATTAAGTCACGCGTTTTCTTCCCCCGGCACCAAAAAGGCTCGATTTTTAAAAAGTGGAAGCAACACCATTTTTAGACATGGAATTTCATCCCGAAACTCATCCTGGTGTCCGTTTTTGCATTTGGTTTCAAAAAAAAAAATTGGCTTCAAAAAACATTTTGGTTCCTGGGCAGCATTTTTCCTGACCATTAAGTCACGCGTTTTCTTCCCCAGGCACCAAAAAGGCTCGATTTTTAAAAAGTGGAAGCAACACCATTTTTAGACATGGAATTTCATCCCGAAACTCATCCTGGTGTCCGTTTTTGCATTTGGTTTCAAAAAAAAAAATTGGCTTCAAAAAACATTTTGGTTCCTGGGCAGCATTTTTCCTGACCATTAAGTCACGCGTTTTCTTCCCCAGCCACCAAAAAGGCTCGATTTTTAAAAAGTGGAAGCAACACCATTTTTAGACATGGAATTTCATCCCGAAACTCATCCTGGTGTCCGTTTTTGCATTTGGTTTCAAAAAAAAAAATTGGCTTCAAAAAACATTTTGGTTCCTGGGCAGCATTTTTCCTGACCATTAAGTCACGCGTTTTCTTCCCCCGGCACCAAAAAGGCTCGATTTTTAAAAAGTGGAAGCAACACCATTTTTAGACATGGAATTTCATCCCGAAACTCATCCTGGTGTCCGTTTTTGCATTTGGTTTCAAAAAAAAAATTGGCTTCAAAAAACATTTTGGTTCCTGGGCAGCATTTTTCCTGACCATTAAGTCACGCGTTTTCTTCCCCCGGCACCAAAAAGGCTCGATTTTTAAAAAGTGGAAGCAACACCATTTTTAGACATGGAATTTCATCCCGAAACTCATCCTGGTGTCCGTTTTTGCATTTGGTTTCAAAAAAAAAAATTGGCTTCAAAAAACATTTTGGTTCCTGGGCAGCATTTTTCCTGACCATTAAGTCACGCGTTTTCTTCCCCCGGCACCAAAAAGGCTCGATTTTTAAAAAGTGGAAGCAACACCATTTTTAGACATGGAATTTCATCCCGAAACTCATCCTGGTGTCCGTTTTTGCATTTGGTTTCAAAAAAAAAAATTGGCTTCAAAAAACATTTTGGTTCCTGGGCAGCATTTTTCCTGACCATTAAGTCACGCGTTTTCTTCCCCCGGCACCAAAAAGGCTCGATTTTTAAAAAGTGGAAGCAACACCACTTTTAGACATGGAATTTCATCCCGAAACTCATCCTGGTGTCCGTTTTTGCATTTGGTTTCAAAAAAAAAAAAATTGGCTTCAAAAAACATTTTGGTTCCTGGGCAGCATTTTTCCTGACCATTAAGTCACGTGTTTTCTTCCCCAGGCACCAAAAAGGCTCGATTTTTAAAAAGTGGAAGCAACACCATTTTTAGACATGGAATTTCATCCCGAAACTCATCCTGGTGTCCGTTTTTGCATTTGGTTTCAAAAAAAAAAAATTGGCTTCAAAAAACATTTTGGTTCCTGGGCAGCATTTTTCCTGACCATTAAGTCACGCGTTTTCTTCCCCAGGCACCAAAAAGGCTCGATTTTTAAAAAGTGGAAGCAACACCATTTTTAGACATGGAATTTCATCCCGAAACTCATCCTGGTGTCCGTTTTTGCATTTGGTTTCAAAAAAAAAAATTGGCTTCAAAAAACATTTTGGTTCCTGGGCAGCATTTTTCCTGACCATTAAGTCACGCGTTTTCTTCCCCAGGCACCAAAAAGGCTCGATTTTTAAAAAGTGGAAGCAACACCATTTTTAGACATGGAATTTCATCCCGAAACTCATCCTGGTGTCCGTTTTTGCATTTGGTTTCAAAAAAAAAAAATTGGCTTCAAAAAACATTTTGGTTCCTGGGCAGCATTTTTCCTGACCATTAAGTCACGCGTTTTCTTCCCCAGGCACCAAAAAGGCTCGATTTTTAAAAAGTGGAAGCAACACCATTTTTAGACATGGAATTTCATCCCGAAACTCATCCTGGTGTCCGTTTTTGCATTTGGTTTCAAAAAAAAAAAATTGGCTTCAAAAAACATTTTGGTTCCTGGACAGCATTTTTCCTGACCATTAAGTCACGCGTTTTCTTCCCCCGGCACCAAAAAGGCTCGATTTTTAAAAAGTGAAAGCAACACCATTTTTAGACATGGAATTTCATCCCGAAACTCATCCTGGTGTGCGTTTTTGCATTTGGTTTAAAAAAAAAAAATTGGCTTCAAAAAACATTTTGGTTCCTGGGCAGCATTTTTCCTGACCATTAAGTCACGCGTTTTCTTCCCCCGGCACCAAAAAGGCTCGATTTTTAAAAAGTGAAAGCAACACCATTTTTAGACATGGAATTTCATCCCGAAACTCATCCTGGTGTGCGTTTTTGCATTTGGTTTAAAAAAAAAAAATTGGCTTCAAAAAACATTTTGGTTCCTGGGCAGCATTTTTCCTGACCATTAAGTCACGCGTTTTCTTCCCCAGGCACCAAAAAGGCTCGATTTTTAAAAAGTGGAAGCAACACCATTTTTAGACATGGAATTTCATCCCGAAACTCATCCTGGTGTCCGTTTTTGCATTTGGTTTCAAAAAAAAAAATTGGCTTCAAAAAACATTTTGGTTCCTGGGCAGCATTTTTCCTGACCATTAAGTCACGCGTTTTCTTCCCCAGGCACCAAAAAGGCTCGATTTTTAAAAAGTGGAAGCAACACCATTTTTAGACATGGAATTTCATCCCGAAACTCATCCTGGTGTCCGTTTTTGCATTTGGTTTCAAAAAAAAAAAATTGGCTTCAAAAAACATTTTGGTTCCTGGGCAGCATTTTTCCTGACCATTAAGTCACGCGTTTTCTTCCCCAGGCACCAAAAAGGCTCAATTTTTAAAAAGTGGAAGCAACACCATTTTTAGACATGGAATTTCATCCCGAAACTCATCCTGGTGTCCGTTTTTGCATTTGGTTTCAAAAAAAAAAATTGGCTTCAAAAAACATTTTGGTTCCTGGGCAGCATTTTTCCTGACCATTAAGTCACGCGTTTTCTTCCCCAGGCACCAAAAAGGCTCAATTTTTAAAAAGTGGAAGCAACACCATTTTTAGACATGGAATTTCATCCCGAAACTCATCCTGGTGTCCGTTTTTGCATTTGGTTTCAAAAAAAAAAATTGGCTTCAAAAAACATTTTGGTTCCTGGGCAGCATTTTTCCTGACCATTAAGTCACGCGTTTTCTTCCCCAGGCACCAAAAAGGCTCGATTTTTGAAAAGTGGAAGCAACACCATTTTTAGACATGGAATTTCATCCCGAAACTCATCCTGGTGTCCGTTTTTGCATTTGGTTTCAAAAAAAAAAATTTGGCTTCAAAAAACATTTTGGTTCCTGGGCAGCATTTTTCCTGACCATTAAGTCACGCGTTTTCTTCCCCAGGCACCAAAAAGGCTTGATTTTTAAAAAGTCGAAGCAATACCATTTTTAGACATGGAATTTCATCCCGAAACTCATCCTGGTGTCCGTTTTTGCATTTGGTTTCAAAAAAAAAAATTGGCTTCAAAAAACATTTTGGTTCCTGGGCAGCATTTTTCCTGACCATTAAGTCACGCGTTTTCTTCTCCAGGCACCAAAAAGGCTTGATTTTTAAAAAGTGGAAGCAACACCATTTTTAGACATGGAATTTCATCCCGAAACTCATCCTGGTGTCCGTTTTTGCATTTGGTTTCAAAAAAAAAATTGGCTTCAAAAAACATTTTGGTTCCTGGGCAGCATTTTTCCTGACCATTAAGTCACGCGTTTTCTTCCCCAGGCACCAAAAAGGCTCGATTTTTAAAAAGGGGAAGCAACACCATTTTTAGACATGGAATTTCATCCCGAAACTCATCCTGGTGTCCGTTTTTGCATTTGGTTTCAAAAAAAAAAAAATTGGCTTCAAAAAACATTTTGGTTCCTGGGCAGCATTTTTCCTGACCATTAAGTCACGCGTTTTCTTCCCCAGGCACCAAAAAGGCTCGATTTTTAAAAAGTGGAAGCAACACCATTTTTAGACATGGAATTTCATCCCGAAACTCATCCTGGTGTCCGTTTTTGCATTTGGTTTCAAAAAAAAAAATTGGCTTCAAAAAACATTTTGGTTCCTGGGCAGCATTTTTCCAGACCATTAAGTCACGCGTTTTCTTCCCCAGGCACCAAAAAGGCTCGATTTTTGAAAAGTGGAAGCAACACCATTTTTAGACATGGAATTTCATCCCGAAACTCATCCTGGTGTCCGTTTTTGCATTTGGTTTCAAAAAAAAAATTGGCTTCAAAAAACATTTTGGTTCCTGGGCAACATTTTTCCTGACCATTAAGTCACGCGTTTTCTTCCCCAGGCACCAAAAAGGCTCGATTTTTAAAAAGTGGAAGCAACACCATTTTTAGACATGGAATTTCATCCCGAAACTCATCCTGGTGTCCGTTTTTGCATTTGGTTTCAAAAAAAAAAATTGGCTTCAAAAAACATTTTGGTTCTTGGGCAGCATTTTTCCTGACCATTAAGTCACGCGTTTTCTTCCCCAGGCACCAAAAAGGCTCAATTTTTAAAAAGTGGAAGCAACACCATTTTTAGACATGGAATTTCATCCCGAAACTCATCCTGGTGTCCGTTTTTGCATTTGGTTTCAAAAAAAAAAAATTGGCTTCAAAAAACATTTTGGTTCCTGGGCAGCATTTTTCCTGACCATTAAGTCACGCGTTTTCTTCCCCAGACACCAAAAAGGCTCGATTTTTAAAAAGTGGAAGCAACACCATTTTTAGACATGGAATTTCATCCTGAAACTCATCCTGGTGACCGTTTTTGCATTTGGTTTCAAAAAAAAAAATTGGCTTCAAAAAACATTTTGGTTCCTGGGCAGCATTTTTCCTGACCATTAAGTCCCGCGTTTTCTTCCCCCGGCACCAAAAAGGCTCGATTTTTAAAAAGTGGAAGCAACACCATTTTTAGACATGGAATTTCATCCCGAAACTCATCCTGGTGTCCGTTTTTGCATTTGGTTTCAAAAAAAAAAATTGGCTTCAAAAAACATTTTGGTTCCTGG
Organism: Pituophis catenifer annectens; assembly: GCF_029215685.1. Classification (NCBI taxonomy): domain Eukaryota; kingdom Metazoa; phylum Chordata; class Lepidosauria; order Squamata; family Colubridae; genus Pituophis; species Pituophis catenifer. The sequence continues at coordinate 5,622,123 of NW_027256898.1, read as the reverse complement.
GCAGCATTTTTCCTGACCATTAAGTCACGCGTTTTCTTCCCCAGGCACCAAAAAGGCTCGATTTTTAAAAAGTGGAAGCAACACCATTTTTAGACATGGAATTTCATCCCGAAACTCATCCTGGTGTCCGTTTTTGCATTTGGTTTCAAAAAAAAAAAATTGGCTTCAAAAAACATTTTGGTTCCTGGGCAGCATTTTTCCTGACCATTAAGTCACGCGTTTTCTTCCCCAGGCACCAAAAAGGCTCGATTTTTAAAAAGTGGAAGCAACACCATTTTTAGACATGGAATTTCATCCCGAAACTCATCCTGGTGTCCGTTTTTGCATTTGGTTTCAAAAAAAAAAATTGGCTTCAAAAAACATTTTGGTTCCTGGGCAGCATTTTTCCTGACCATTAAGTCACGCGTTTTCTTCCCCAGGCACCAAAAAGGCTCGATTTTTAAAAAGTGGAAGCAACACCATTTTTAGACATGGAATTTCATCCCGAAACTCATCCTGGTGTCCGTTTTTGCATTTGGTTTCAAAAAAAAAAAATTGGCTTCAAAAAACATTTTGGTTCCTGGGCAGCATTTTTCCTGACCATTAAGTCATGCGTTTTCTTCCCCAGGCACCAAAAAGGCTCGATTTTTAAAAAGTGGAAGCAACACCATTTTTAGACATGGAATTTCATCCCGAAACTCATCCTGGTGTCCGTTTTTGCATTTGGTTTCAAAAAAAAAAATTGGCTTCAAAAAACATTTTGGTTCCTGGACAGCATTTTTCCTGACCATTAAGTCACGCGTTTTCTTCCCCCGGCACCAAAAAGGCTCGATTTTTAAAAAGTGAAAGCAACACCATTTTTAGACATGGAATTTCATCCCGAAACTCATCCTGGTGTGCGTTTTTGCATTTGGTTTCAAAAAAAAAAAATTGGCTTCAAAAAACATTTTGGTTCCTGGGCAGCATTTTTCCTGACCATTAAGTCACGCGTTTTCTTCCCCAGGCACCAAAAAGGCTCGATTTTTAAAAAGTGGAAGCAACACCATTTTTAGACATGGAATTTCATCCCGAAACTCATCCTGGTGTCCGTTTTTGCATTTGGTTTCAAAAAAAAAAATTGGCTTCAAAAAACATTTTGGTTCCTGGGCAGCATTTTTCCTGACCATTAAGTCCCGCGTTTTCTTCCCCAGGCACCAAAAAGGCTCGATTTTTAAAAAGTGGAAGCAACACCATTTTTAGACATGGAATTTCATCCCGAAACTCATCCTGGTGTCCGTTTTTGCATTTGGTTTCAAAAAAAAAAAATTGGCTTCAAAAAACATTTTGGTTCCTGGGCAGCATTTTTCCTGACCATTCAGTCACGCGTTTTCTTCCCCAGGCACCAAAAAGGCTCAATTTTTAAAAAGTGGAAGCAACACCATTTTTAGACATGGAATTTCATCCCGAAACTCATCCTGGTGTCCGTTTTTGCATTTGGTTTCAAAAAAAAAAATTGGCTTCAAAAAACATTTTGGTTCCTGGGCAGCATTTTTCCTGACCATTAAGTCACGCGTTTTCTTCCCCAGGCACCAAAAAGGCTCGATTTTTGAAAAGTGGAAGCAACACCATTTTTAGACATGGAATTTCATCCCGAAACTCATCCTGGTGTCCGTTTTTGCATTTGGTTTCAAAAAAAAAAATTTGGCTTCAAAAAACATTTTGGTTCCTGGGCAGCATTTTTCCTGACCATTAAGTCACGCGTTTTCTTCCCCAGGCACCAAAAAGGCTTGATTTTTAAAAAGTGGAAGCAATACCATTTTTAGACATGGAATTTCATCCCGAAACTCATCCTGGTGTCCGTTTTTGCATTTGGTTTCAAAAAAAAAAATTGGCTTCAAAAAACATTTTGGTTCCTGGGCAGCATTTGGTTCCTGGGCAGCATTTTTCCTGACCATTAAGTCACACGTTTTCTTCCGCAGGCACCAAAAAGGCTCGATTTTTAAAACGTGGAAGCAACACCATTTTTAGACATGGAATTTCATCCCGAAACTCATCCTGGTGTCCGTTTTTGCATTTGGTTTCAAAAAAAAAAATTGGCTTCAAAAAACATTTTGGTTCCTGGGCAGCATTTTTCCTGACCATTAAGTCCCGCGTTTTCTTCCCCAGGCACCAAAAAGGCTCGATTTTTTAAAAATTGGAAGCAACACCATTTTTAGACATATAATTTCATCCCGAAACTCATCCTGGTGTCCATTTTTGTATTTGGTTTCAAAAAAAAAAATTGGCTTCAAAAAACATTTTGGTTCCTGGGCAGCATTTTTCCTGACCATTAAGTCACGCGTTTTCTTCCCCAGGCACCAAAAAGGCTCGATTTTTAAAAAGTGGAAGCAACACCATTTTTAGACATGGAATTTCATCCCGAAACTCATCCTGGTGTCCGTTTTTGCATTTGGTTTCAAAAAAAAAAAATTGGCTTCAAAAAACATTTTGGTTCCTGGGCAGCATTTTTCCTGACCATTAAGTCATGCGTTTTCTTCCCCAGGCACCAAAAAGGCTCGATTTTTAAAAAGTGGAAGCAACACCATTTTTAGACATGGAATTTCATCCCGAAACTCATCCTGGTGTCCGTTTTTGCATTTGGTTTCAAAAAAAAAAATTGGCTTCAAAAAACATTTTGGTTCCTGGGCAGCATTTTTCCTGACCATTAAGTCACGCGTTTTCTTCCCCAGGCACCAAAAAGGCTCGATTTTTAAAAAGTGGAAGCAACACCATTTTTAGACATGGAATTTCATCCCGAAACTCATCCTGGTGTCCGTTTTTGCATTTGGTTTCAAAAAAAAAAAAATTGGCTTCAAAAAACATTTTGGTTCCTGGGCAGCATTTTTCCTGACCATTAAGTCACGCGTTTTCTTCCCCAGGAACCAAAAAGGCTCGATTTTTAAAAAGTGGAAGCAACACCATTTTTAGACATGGAATTTCATCCCGAAACTCATCCTGGTGTCCGTTTTTGCATTTGGTTTCAAAAAAAAAAATTGGCTTCAAAAAACATTTTGGTTCCTGGGCAGCATTTTTCCTGACCATTAAGTCCCGCGTTTTCTTCCCCAGGCACCAAAAAGGCTCGATTTTTAAAAAATTGGAAGCAACACCATTTTTAGACATATAATTTCATCCCGAAACTCATCCTGGTGTCCATTTTTGCATTTGGTTTCAAAAAAAAAAATTGGCTTCAAAAAACATTTTGGTTCCTGGGCAGCATTTTTCCTGACCATTAAGTCACGCGTTTTCTTCCCCAGGCACCAAAAAGGCTCGATTTTTAAAAAGTGGAAGCAACACCATTTTTAGACATGGAATTTCATCCCGAAACTCATCCTGGTGTCCGTTTTTGCATTTGGTTTCAAAAAAAAAAAATTGGCTTCAAAAAACATTTTGGTTCCTGGGCAGCATTTTTCCTGACCATTAAGTCATGCGTTTTCTTCCCCAGGCACCAAAAAGGCTCGATTTTTAAAACGTGGAAGCAACACCATTTTTAGACATGGAATTTCATCCCGAAACTCATCCTGGTGTCCGTTTTTGCATTTGGTTTCAAAAAAAAAAATTGGCTTCAAAAAACATTTTGGTTCCTGGGCAGCATTTTTCCTGACCATTAAGTCCCGCGTTTTCTTCCCCAGGCACCAAAAAGGCTCGATTTTTAAAAAATTGGAAGCAACACCATTTTTAGACATATAATTTCATCCCGAAACTCATCCTGGTGTCCATTTTTGCATTTGGTTTCAAAAAAAAAAATTGGCTTCAAAAAACATTTTGGTTCCTGGGCAGCATTTTCCCTGACCATTAAGTCACGCGTTTTCTTCCCCAGGCACCAAAAAGGCTCGATTTTTAAAAAGTGGAAGCAACACCATTTTTAGACATGGAATTTCATCCCGAAACTCATCCTGGTGTCCGTTTTTGCATTTGGTTTCAAAAAAAAAAAATTGGCTTCAAAAAACATTTTGGTTCCTGGGCAGCATTTTTCCTGACCATTAATTCATGCGTTTTCTTCCCCAGGCACCAAAAAGGCTCGATTTTTAAAAAGTGGAAGCAACACCATTTTTAGACATGGAATTTCATCCCGAAACTCATCCTGGTGTCCGTTTTTGCATTTGGTTTCAAAAAAAAAAATTGGCTTCAAAAAACATTTTGGTTCCTGGGCAGCATTTTTCCTGACCATTAAGTCACGCGTTTTCTTCCCCAGGCACCAAAAAGGCTCGATTTTTAAAAAGTGGAAGCAACACCATTTTTAGACATGGAATTTCATCCCGAAACTCATCCTGGTGTCCGTTTTTGCATTTGGTTTCAAAAAAAAAAAAAGTGGCTTCAAAAAACATTTTGGTTCCTGGGCAGCATTTTTCCTGACCATTAAGTCACGCGTTTTCTTCCCCAGGCACCAAAAAGGCTCGATTTTTAAAAAGTGGAAGCAACACCATTTTTAGACATGGAATTTCATCCCGAAACTCATCCTGGTGTCCGTTTTTGCATTTGGTTTCAAAAAAAAAAATTGGCTTCAAAAAACATTTTGGTTCCTGGGCAGCATTTTTCCTGACCATTAAGTCACGCGTTTTCTTCCCCAGGCACCAAAAAGGCTCAATTTTTAAAAAGTGGAAGCAACACCATTTTTAGACATGGAATTTCATCCCGAAACTCATCCTGGTGTCCGTTTTTGCACTTGGTTTCAAAAAAAAAAAATTGGCTTCAAAAAACATTTTGGTTCCTGGGCAGCATTTTTCCTGACCATTAAGTCACGCGTTTTCTTCCCCAGGCACCAAAAAGGCTCGATTTTTGAAAAGTGGAAGCAACACCATTTTTAGACATGGAATTTCATCCCGAAACTCATCCTGGTGTCCGTTTTTGCATTTGGTTTCAAAAAAAAAAATTGGCTTCAAAAAACATTTTGGTTCCTGGGCAGCATTTTTCCTGACCATTAAGTCACGCGTTTTCTTCCCCCAGGCACCAAAAAGGCTCGATTTTTGAAAAGTGGAAGCAACACCATTTTTAGACATGGAATTTCATCCCGAAACTCATCCTGGTGTCCGTTTTTGCATTTGGTTTCAAAAAAAAAAAATTGGCTTCAAAAAACATTTTGGTTCCTGGGCAGCATTTTTCCTGACCATTAAGTCACGCGTTTTCTTCCCCAGGCACCAAAAAGGCTCGATTTTTAAAAAGTGGAAGCAACACCATTTTTAGACATGGAATTTCATCCCGAAACTCATCCTGGTGTCCGTTTTTGCATTTGGTTTCAAAAAAAAAAAATTGGCTTCAAAAAACATTTTGGTTCCTGGGCAGCATTTTTCCTGACCATTAAGTCACGCGTTTTCTTCCGCAGGCACCAAAAAGGCTCGATTTTTAAAAAGTGGAAGCAACACCATTTTTAGACATGGAATTTCATCCCGAAACTCATCCTGGTGTCCGTTTTTGCATTTGGTTTCAAAAAAAAAAATTGGCTTCAAAAAACATTTTGGTTCCTGGGCAGCATTTTTCCTGACCATTAAGTCACGCGTTTTCTTCCCCAGGCACCAAAAAGGCTCGATTTTTAAAAAGTGGAAGCAACACCATTTTTAGACATGGAATTTCATCCCGAAACTCATCCTGGTGTCCGTTTTTGCATTTGGTTTCAAAAAAAAAAATTGGCTTCAAAAAACATTTTGGTTCCTGGGCAGCATTTTTCCTGACCATTAAGTCACGCGTTTTCTTCCCCAGGCACCAAAAAGGCTCGATTTTTAAAAAGTGGAAGCAACACCATTTTTAGACATGGAATTTCATCCCGAAACTCATCCTGGTGTCCGTTTTTGCATTTGGTTTCAAAAAAAAAAATTGGCTTCAAAAAACATTTTGGTTCCTGGGCAGCATTTTTCCTGACCATTAAGTCACGCGTTTTCTTCCCCAGGCACCAAAAAGGCTCGATTTTTGAAAAGTGGAAGCAACACCATTTTTAGACATGGAATTTCATCCCGAAACTCATCCTGGTGTCCGTTTTTGCATTTGGTTTCAAAAAAAAAAATTTGGCTTCAAAAAACATTTTGGTTCCTGGGCAGCATTTTTCCTGACCATTAAGTCACGCGTTTTCTTCCCCCGGCACCAAAGAGGCTCGATTTTTAAAAAGTGGAAGCAACACCATTTTTAGACATGGAATTTCATCCCGAAACTCATCCTGGTGTCCGTTTTTGCATTTGGTTTCAAAAAAAAATTGGCTTCAAAAAACATTTTGGTTCCTGGGCAGCATTTTTCCTGACCATTAAGTCACGCGTTCTCTTCCCCAGGCACCAAAATGGCTCGATTTTTAAAAAGTGGAAGCAACACCATTTTTAGACATGGAATTTCATCCCGAAACTCATCCTGGTGTCCGTTTTTGCATTTGGTTTCAAAAAAAAAAAATTGGCTTCAAAAAACATTTTGGTTCCTGGGCAGCATTTTTCCTGACCATTAAGTCACGCGTTTTCTTCCCCAGGCACCAAAAAGGCTCAATTTTTAAAAAGTGGAAGCAACACCATTTTTAGACATGGAATTTCATCCCGAAACTCATCCTGGTGTCCGTTTTTGCATTTGGTTTCAAAAAAAAAAAATTGGCTTCAAAAAACATTTTGGTTCCTGGGCAGCATTTTTCCTGACCATTAAGTCACGCGTTTTCTTCCCCCGGCACCAAAAAGGCTCGATTTTTAAAAAGTGGAAGCAACACCATTTTTAGACATGGAATTTCATCCCGAAACTCATCCTGGTGTCCGTTTTTGCATTTGGTTTCAAAAAAAAAATTGGCTTCAAAAAACATTTTGGTTCCTGGGCAGTATTTTTCCTGACCATTAAGTCACGCGTTTTCTTCCCCAGGCACCAAAAAGGCTCGATTTTTAAAAAATTGGAAGCAACACCATTTTTAGACATATAATTTCATCCCGAAACTCATCCTGGTGTCCGTTTTTGCATTTGGTTTCAAAAAAAAAAATTGGCTTCAAAAAACATTTTGGTTCCTGGGCAGCATTTTTCCTGACCATTAAGTCACGCGTTTTCTTCCCCAGGCACCAAAAAGGCTCGATTTTTAAAAAGTGGAAGCAACACCATTTTTAGACATGGAATTTCATCCCGAAACTCATCCTGGTGTCCGTTTTTGCATTTGGTTTCAAAAAAAAAAATTGGCTTCAAAAAACATTTTGGTTCCTGGGCAGCATTTTTCCTGACCATTAAGTCACGCGTTTTCTTCCCCAGGCACCAAAAAGGCTCGATTTTTAAAAAGTGGAAGCAACACCATTTTTAGACATGGAATTTCATCCCGAAACTCATCCTGGTGTCCGTTTTTGCATTTGGTTTCAAAAAAAAAAATTGGCTTCAAAAAACATTTTGGTTCCTGGGCAGCATTTTTCCTGACCATTAAGTCACACGTTTTCTTCCGCAGGCACCAAAAAGGCTCGATTTTTAAAACGTGGAAGCAACACCATTTTTAGACATGGAATTTCATCCCGAAACTCATCCTGGTGTCCGTTTTTGCATTTGGTTTCAAAAAAAAAAATTGGCTTCAAAAAACATTTTGGTTCCTGGGCAGCATTTTTCCTGACCATTAAGTCCCGCGTTTTCTTCCCCAGGCACCAAAAAGGCTCGATTTTTAAAAAATTGGAAGCAACACCATTTTTAGACATATAATTTCATCCCGAAACTCATCCTGGTGTCCCTTTTTGCATTTGGTTTCAAAAAAAAAAAATTGGCTTCAAAAAACATTTTGGTTCCTGGGCAGCATTTTTCCTGACCATTAAGTCACGCGTTTTCTTCCCCCGGCACCAAAAAGGCTCGATTTTTAAAAAGTGGAAGCAACACCATTTTTAGACATGGAATTTCATCCCGAAACTCATCCTGGTGTCCGTTTTTGCATTTGGTTTCAAAAAAAAAAAATTGGCTTCAAAAAACATTTTGGTTCCTGGGCAGCATTTTTCCTGACCATTAAGTCACGCGTTTTCTTCCCCAGCCACCAAAAAGGCTCGATTTTTAAAAAGTGGAAGCAACACCATTTTTAGACATGGAATTTCATCCCGAAACTCATCCTGGTGTCCGTTTTTGCATTTGGTTTCAAAAAAAAAAAATTGGCTTCAAAAAACATTTTGGTTCCTGGGCAGCATTTTTCCTGACCATTAAGTCACACGTTTTCTTCCGCAGGCACCAAAAAGGCTCGATTTTTAAAAAGTGGAAGCAACACCATTTTTAGACATGGAATTTCATCCCGAAACTCATCCTGGTGTCCGTTTTTGCATTTGGTTTCAAAAAAAAAAATTGGCTTCAAAAAACATTTTGGTTCCTGGGCAGCATTTTTCCTGACCATTAATTCACGCGTTTTCTTCCCCAGGCACCAAAAAGGCTCGATTTTTAAAAAGTGGAAGCAACACCATTTTTAGACATGGAATTTCATCCCGAAACTCATCCTGGTGTCCGTTTTTGCATTTGGTTTCAAAAAAAAAATTGGCTTCAAAAAACATTTTGGTTCCTGGGCAGCATTTTTCTTGACCATTAAGTCACGCGTTTTCTTCCCCAGGCACCAAAAAGGCTCGATTTTTGAAAAGTGGAAGCAACACCATTTTTAGACATGGAATTTCATCCCGAAACTCATCCTGGTGTCCGTTTTTGCATTTGGTTTCAAAAAAAAAAAATTTGGCTTCAAAAAACATTTTGGTTCCTGGGCAGCATTTTTCCTGACCATTAAGTCACGCGTTTTCTTCCCCCGGCACCAAAGAGGCTCGATTTTTAAAAAGTGGAGGGAAAACACCATTTTTAGAGATGGAATTTCATCCCGAAACTCATCCTGGTGTCCGTTTTTGCATTTGGTTTCAAAAAAAAAAAATGGCTTCAAAAAACATTTTGGTTCCTGGGCAGCATTTTTCCTGACCATTAAGTCACGCGTTTTCTTCCCCAGGCACCAAAAAGGCTCGATTTTTAAAAAGTGGAAGCAACACCATTTTTAGACATGGAATTTCATCCCAAAACTCATCCTGGTGTCCGTTTTTGCATTTGGTTTCAAAAAAAAAAATTGGCTTCAAAAAACATTTTGGTTCCTGGGCAGCATTTTTCCTTACCATTAAGTCACGCGTTTTCTTCCCCAGGCACCAAAAAGGCTCAAATTTTAAAAAGTGGAAGCAACACCATTTTTAGACATGGAATTTCATCCCGAAACTCATCCTGGTGTCCGTTTTTGCATTTGGTTTCAAAAAAAAAAATTGGCTTCAAAAAACATTTTGGTTCCTGGGCAGCATTTTTCCTGACCATTAAGTCACGCGTTTTCTTCCCCCGGCACCAAAAAGGCTCGATTTTTAAAAAGTGGAAGCAACACCATTTTTAGACATGGAATTTCATCCCGAAACTCATCCTGGAGTCCGTTTTTGCATTTGGTTTCAAAAAAAAAAATTGGCTTCAAAAAACATTTTGGTTCCTGGGCAGTATTTTTCCTGACCATTAAGTCACGCGTTTTCTTCCCCAGGCACCAAAAAGGCTCGATTTTTAAAAAATTGGAAGCAACACCTTTTTTAGACATGGAATTTCATCCTGAAACTCATCCTGGTGTCCATTTTTGCATTTGGTTTCAAAAAAAAAAATTGGCTTCAAAAAACATTTTGGTTCCTGGGCAGCATTTTTCCTGACCATTAAGTCACGCGTTTTCTTCCCCAGGCACCAAAAAGGCTCGATTTTTAAAAAGTGGAAGCAACACCATTTTTAGACATGGAATTTCATCCCGAAACTCATCCTGGTGTCCGTTTTTGCATTTGGTTTCAAAAAAAAAAATTGGCTTCAAAAAACATTTTGGTTCCTGGGCAGCATTTTTCCTGACCATTAATTCACGCGTTTTCTTCCCCAGGCAACAAAAAGGCTCGATTTTTAAAAAGTGGAAGCAACACCATTTTTAGACATGGAATTTCATCCCGAAACTCATCCTGGTGTCCGTTTTTGCATTTGGTTTCAAAAAAAAAATTGGCTTCAAAAAACATTTTGGTTCCTGGGCAGCATTTTTCCTGACCATTAAGTCACGCGTTTTCTTCCCCAGGCACCAAAAAGGCTCGATTTTTGAAAAGTGGAAGCAACACCATTTTTAGACATGGAATTTCATCCCGAAACTCATCCTGGTGTCCGTTTTTGCATTTGGTTTCAAAAAAAAAAATTTGGCTTCAAAAAACATTTTGGTTCCTGGGCAGCATTTTTCCTGACCATTAAGTCACGCGTTTTCTTCCCCCGGCACCAAAGAGGCTCGATTTTTAAAAAGTGGAAGCAACACCATTTTTAGACATGGAATTTCATCCCGAAACTCATCCTGGTGTCCGTTTTTGCATTTGGTTTCAAAAAAAAAAAAATGGCTTCAAAAAACATTTTGGTTCCTGGGCAGCATTTTTCCTGACCATTAAGTCACGCGTTTTCTTCCCCAGGCACCAAAAAGGCTCGATTTTTAAAAAGTGGAAGCAACACCATTTTTAGACATGGAATTTCATCCCAAAACTCATCCTGGTGTCCGTTTTTGCATTTGGTTTCAAAAAAAAAAATTGGCTTCAAAAAACATTTTGGTTCCTGGGCAGCATTTTTCCTGACCATTAAGTCACGCGTTTTCTTCCCCAGGCACCAAAAAGGCTCAAATTTTAAAAAGTGGAAGCAACACCATTTTTAGACATGGAATTTCATCCCGAAACTCATCCTGGTGTCCGTTTTTGCATTTGGTTTCAAAAAAAAAAATTGGCTTCAAAAAACATTTTGGTTCCTGGGCAGCATTTTTCCTGACCATTAAGTCACGCGTTTTCTTCCCCCGGCACCAAAAAGGCTCGATTTTTAAAAAGTGGAAGCAACACCATTTTTAGACATGGAATTTCATCCCGAAACTCATCCTGGTGTCCGTTTTTGCATTTGGTTTCAAAAAAAAAAATTGGCTTCAAAAAACATTTTGGTTCCTGGGCAGTATTTTTCCTGACCATTAAGTCACGCGTTTTCTTCCCCAGGCACCAAAAAGGCTCGATTTTTAAAAAATTGGAAGCAACACCATTTTTAGACATGGAATTTCATCCCGAAACTCATCCTGGTGTCCATTTTTGCATTTGGTTTCACAAAAAAAAAAATTGGCTTCAAAAAACATTTTGGTTCCTGGGCAGCATTTTTCCTGACCATTAAGTCACGCGTTTTCTTCCCCAGGCACCAAAAAGGCTCGATTTTTAAAAAGTGGAAGCAACACCATTTTTAGACATGGAATTTCATCCCGAAACTCATCCTGGTGTCCGTTTTTGCATTTGGTTTCAAAAAAAAAAAATTGGCTTCAAAAAACATTTTGGTTCCTGGGCAGCATTTTTCCTGACCATTAAGTCACGCGTTTTCTTCCCCCAGGCACCAAAAAGGCTCAATTTTTAAAAAGTGGAAGCAACACCATTTTTAGACATGGAATTTCATCCCGAAACTCATCCTGGTGTCCGTTTTTGCATTTGGTTTCAAAAAAAAAAATTGGCTTCAAAAAACATTTTGGTTCCTGGGCAGCATTTTTCCTGACCATTAAGTCACGCGTTTTCTTCCCCAGGCACCAAAAAGGCTCGATTTTTAAAAAGTGGAAGCAACACCATTTTTAGACATGGAATTTCATCCCGAAACTCATCCTGGTGTCCGTTTTTGCACTTGGTTTCAAAAAAAAAAAATTGGCTTCAAAAAACATTTTGGTTCCTGGGCAGCATTTTTCCTGACCATTAAGTCACGCGTTTTCTTCCCCCGGCACCAAAGAGTCTCGATTTTTAAAAAGCGGAAGCAACACCATTTTTAGACATGGAATTTCATCCCGAAACTCATCCTGGTGTCCGTTTTTGCATTTGGTTTCAAAAAAAAAATTGGCTTCAAAAAACATTTTGGTTCCTGGGCAGCATTTTTCCTGACCATTAAGTCACGCGTTTTCTTCCCCAGGCACCAAAAAGGCTCGATTTTTAAAAAGTGGAAGCAACACCATTTTTAGACATGGAATTTCATCCCGAAACTCATCCTGGTGTCCGTTTTTGCATTTGGTTTCAAAAAAAAAAAATTGGCTTCAAAAAACATTTTGCTTCCTGGGCAGCATTTTTCCTGACCATTAAGTCACGCGTTTTCTTCCCCAGGCACCAAAAAGGCTCGATTTTTAAAAAGTGGAAGCAACACCATTTTTAGACATGGAATTTCATCCCGAAACTCATCCTGGTGTCCGTTTTTGCATTTGGTTTCAAAAAAAAAAAAAATTGGCTTCAAAAAACATTTTGGTTCCTGGGCAGCATTTTTCCTGACCATTAAGTCACGCGTTTTCTTCCCCCAGGCACCAAAAAGGCTCGATTTTTGAAAAGTGGAAGCAACACCATATTTAGACATGGAATTTCATCCCGAAACTCATCCTGGTCTCCGTTTTTGCATTTGGTTTCAAAAAAAAAAAATTGGCTTCAAAAAACATTTTGGTTCCTGGGCAGCATTTTTCCTGACCATTATATCACGCGTTTTCTTCCCCAGGCACCAAAAAGGCTCGATTTTTAAAAAATTGGAAGCAACACCTTTTTTAGACATGGAATTTCATCCCGAAACTCATCCTGGTGTCCATTTTTGCATTTGGTTTCAAAAAAAAAAATTGGCTTCAAAAAACATTTTGGTTCCTGGGCAGCATTTTTCCTGACCATTAAGTCACGCGTTTTCTTCCCCAGGCACCAAAAAGGCTCGATTTTTAAAAAGTGGAAGCAACACCATTTTTAGACATGGAATTTCATCCCGAAACTCATCCTGGTGTCCGTTTTTGCATTTGGTTTCAAAAAAAAAAAATTGGCTTCAAAAAACATTTTGGTTCCTGGGCAGCATTTTTCCTGACCATTAATTCACGCGTTTTCTTCCCCAGGCAACAAAAAGGCTCGATTTTTAAAAAGTGGAAGCAACACCATTTTTAGACATGGAATTTCATCCCGAAACTCATCCTGGTGTCCGTTTTTGCATTTGGTTTCAAAAAAAAAATTGGCTTCAAAAAACATTTTGGTTCCTGGGCAGCATTTTTCCTGACCATTAAGTCACGCGTTTTCTTCCCCAGGCACCAAAAAGGCTCGATTTTTGAAAAGTGGAAGCAACACCATTTTTAGACATGGAATTTCATCCCGAAACTCATCCTGGTGTCCGTTTTTGCATTTGGTTTCAAAAAAAAAAATTTGGCTTCAAAAAACATTTTGGTTCCTGGGCAGCATTTTTCCTGACCATTAAGTCACGCGTTTTCTTCCCCCGGCACCAAAGAGGCTCGATTTTTAAAAAGTGGAAGCAACACCATTTTTAGACATGGAATTTCATCCCGAAACTCATCCTGGTGTCCGTTTTTGCATTTGGTTTCAAAAAAAAAAAAATGGCTTCAAAAAACATTTTGGTTCCTGGGCAGCATTTTTCCTGACCATTAAGTCACGCGTTTTCTTCCCCAGGCACCAAAAAGGCTCGATTTTTAAAAAGTGGAAGCAACACCATTTTTAGACATGGAATTTCATCCCAAAACTCATCCTGGTGTCCGTTTTTGCATTTGGTTTCAAAAAAAAAAATTGGCTTCAAAAAACATTTTGGTTCCTGGGCAGCATTTTTCCTGACCATTAAGTCACGCGTTTTCTTCCCCAGGCACCAAAAAGGCTCAAATTTTAAAAAGTGGAAGCAACACCATTTTTAGACATGGAATTTCATCCCGAAACTCATCCTGGTGTCCGTTTTTGCATTTGGTTTCAAAAAAAAAAATTGGCTTCAAAAAACATTTTGGTTCCTGGGCAGCATTTTTCCTGACCATTAAGTCACGCGTTTTCTTCCCCCGGCACCAAAAAGGCTCGATTTTTAAATAGTGGAAGCAACACCATTTTTAGACATGGAATTTCATCCCGAAACTCATCCTGGTGTCCGTTTTTGCATTTGGTTTCAAAAAAAAAAATTGGCTTCAAAAAACATTTTGGTTCCTGGGCAGTATTTTTCCTGACCATTAAGTCACGCGTTTTCTTCCCCAGGCACCAAAAAGGCTCGATTTTTAAAAAATTGGAAGCAACACCATTTTTAGACATGGAATTTCATCCCGAAACTCATCCTGGTGTCCATTTTTGCATTTGGTTTCACAAAAAAAAAAATTGGCTTCAAAAAACATTTTGGTTCCTGGGCAGCATTTTTCCTGACCATTAAGTCACGCGTTTTCTTCCCCAGGCACCAAAAAGGCTCGATTTTTAAAAAGTGGAAGCAACACCATTTTTAGACATGGAATTTCATCCCGAAACTCATCCTGGTGTCCGTTTTTGCATTTGGTTTCAAAAAAAAAAAATTGGCTTCAAAAAACATTTTGGTTCCTGGGCAGCATTTTTCCTGACCATTAAGTCACGCGTTTTCTTCCCCCAGGCACCAAAAAGGCTCAATTTTTAAAAAGTGGAAGCAACACCATTTTTAGACATGGAATTTCATCCCGAAACTCATCCTGGTGTCCGTTTTTGCATTTGGTTTCAAAAAAAAAAATTGGCTTCAAAAAACATTTTGGTTCCTGGGCAGCATTTTTCCTGACCATTAAGTCACGCGTTTTCTTCCCCAGGCACCAAAAAGGCTCGATTTTTAAAAAGTGGAAGCAACACCATTTTTAGACATGGAATTTCATCCCGAAACTCATCCTGGTGTCCGTTTTTGCACTTGGTTTCAAAAAAAAAAAATTGGCTTCAAAAAACATTTTGGTTCCTGGGCAGCATTTTTCCTGACCATTAAGTCACGCGTTTTCTTCCCCCGGCACCAAAGAGTCTCGATTTTTAAAAAGCGGAAGCAACACCATTTTTAGACATGGAATTTCATCCCGAAACTCATCCTGGTGTCCGTTTTTGCATTTGGTTTCAAAAAAAAAATTGGCTTCAAAAAACATTTTGGTTCCTGGGCAGCATTTTTCCTGACCATTAAGTCACGCGTTTTCTTCCCCAGGCACCAAAAAGGCTCGATTTTTAAAAAGTGGAAGCAACACCATTTTTAGACATGGAATTTCATCCCGAAACTCATCCTGGTGTCCGTTTTTGCATTTGGTTTCAAAAAAAAAAAATTGGCTTCAAAAAACATTTTGCTTCCTGGGCAGCATTTTTCCTGACCATTAAGTCACGCGTTTTCTTCCCCAGGCACCAAAAAGGCTCGATTTTTAAAAAGTGGAAGCAACACCATTTTTAGACATGGAATTTCATCCCGAAACTCATCCTGGTGTCCGTTTTTGCATTTGGTTTCAAAAAAAAAAAAAATTGGCTTCAAAAAACATTTTGGTTCCTGGGCAGCATTTTTCCTGACCATTAAGTCACGCGTTTTCTTCCCCCAGGCACCAAAAAGGCTCGATTTTTGAAAAGTGGAAGCAACACCATATTTAGACATGGAATTTCATCCCGAAACTCATCCTGGTCTCCGTTTTTGCATTTGGTTTCAAAAAAAAAAAATTGGCTTCAAAAAACATTTTGGTTCCTGGGCAGCATTTTTCCTGACCATTATATCACGCGTTTTCTTCCCCAGGCACCAAAAAGGCTCGATTTTTAAAAAGTGGAAGCAACACCATTTTTAGACATGGAATTTCATCCCGAAACTCATCCTGGTGTGCGTTTTTGCATTTGGTTTCAAAAAAAAAAATTGGCTTCA
The DNA here is from genome assembly GCF_029215685.1 of Pituophis catenifer annectens. Lineage (NCBI taxonomy): Eukaryota > Metazoa > Chordata > Lepidosauria > Squamata > Colubridae > Pituophis > Pituophis catenifer. The sequence continues at coordinate 5,606,550 of NW_027256898.1, read as the reverse complement.
AAAAACATTTTGGTTCCTGGGTAGCATTTTTCCTGACCGCAGGGTCAGGCGTTTTCTTCCCCCGGCACCAAAAAGGCTCGATTTTTAAAAAGTGGAAGCAACACCATTTTTAGACATGGAATTTCATCCCGAAATTCATCCTGGTGTCCGTTTTTGCATTTGGTTTCAAAAAAAAAAAATTGGCTTCAAAAAACATTTTGGTTCCTGGGCAGCATTTTTCCTGACCATTAAGTCACGCGTTTTCTTCCCCAGGCACCAAAAAGGCTCGATTTTTAAAAAGTGGAAGCAACACCATTTTTAGACATGGAATTTCATCCCGAAACTCATCCTGGTGTCCGTTTTTGCATTTGGTTTCAAAAAAAAAAATTGGCTTTAAAAAACCTTTTGGTTCCTGGGCAGCATTTTTCCTGACCATTAAGTCACGCGTTTTCTTCCCCAGGCACCAAAAAGGCTCGATTTTTAAAAAGTGGAAGCAACACCATTTTTAGACATTGAATTTCATCCCGAAACTCATCCTGGTGTCCGTTTTTGCATTTGGTTTCAAAAAAAAAATTGGCTTCAAAAAACATTTTGGTTCCTGGGCAGCATTTTTCTTGACCATTAAGTCACGCGTTTTCTTCCCCAGGCACCAAAAAGGCTCGATTTTTAAAAAGTGGAAGCAACACCATTTTTAGACATGGAATTTCATCCCGAAACTCATCCTGGTGTGCGTTTTTGAATTTGGTTTCAAAAAAAAAAATTGGCTTCAAAAAACATTTTGATTCCTGGGCAGCATATTTCCTGACGATTAAGTCACGCGTTTTCTTCCCCCGGCACCAAAAAGGCTCGATTTTTAAAAAGTGGAAGCAACACCATTTTTAGACATGGAATTTCATCCCGAAACTCATCCTGGTGTCCGTTTTTGCATTTGGTTTCAAAAAAAAAAATTGGCTTCAAAAAACATTTTGGTTCCTGGGCAGCATTTTTCCTGACCATTAAGTCACGCGTTTCTTCCCCAGGCACCAAAAAGGCTCGATTTTTAAAAAGTGGAAGCAACACCATTTTTAGACATGGAATTTCATCCCGAAACTCATCCTGGTGTCCGTTTTTGCATTTGGTTTCAAAAAAAAAAATTGGCTTCAAAAAACTTTTTGGTTCCTGGGCAGCATTTTTCTTGACCATTAAGTCACGCGTTTTCTTCCCCAGGCACCAAAAAGGCTCGATTTTTAAAAAGTGGAAGCAACACCATTTTTAGACATGGATTTCATCCCGAAACTCATCCTGGTGTCCGTTTTTGCATTTGGTTTCAAAAAAAAAAATTGGCTTCAAAAAACATTTTGGTTCCTGGGCAGCATTTTTCCTGACCATTAAGTCACGCGTTTTCTTCCCCAGGCACCAAAAAGGCTCGATTTTTAAAAAGTGGAAGCAACACCATTTTTAGACATGGAATTTCATCCCGAAACTCATCCTGGTGTCCGTTTTTGCATTTGGTTTCAAAAAAAAAAATTGGCTTCAAAAAACATTTTGGTTCCGGGGCAGCATTTTTCCTGACCATTAAGTCACGCGTTTTCTTCCCCAGGCACCAAAAAGGCTCGATTTTTAAAAAGTGGAAGCAACACCATTTTTAGACATGGAATTTCATCCCGAAACTCATCCTGGTGTCCGTTTTTGCATTTGGTTTCAAAACAAAAAATTGGCTTCAAAAAACATTTTGGTTCCTGGGTAGCATTTTTCCTGACCATTAAGTCACACGTTTTCTTCCCCAGGCACCAAAAAGGCTCGATTTTTAAAAAGTGGAAGCAACACCATTTTTAGACATGGAATTTCATCCCGAAACTCATCCTGGTGTCCGTTTTTGCATTTGGTTTCAAAAAAAAAATTGGCTTCAAAAAACATTTTGGTTCCTGGGCAGCATTTTTCCTGACCATTAAGTCACGCGTTTTCTTCCCCAGGCACCAAAAAGGCTCGATTTTTAAAAAGTGGAAGCAACACCATTTTTAGACATGGAATTTTATCCCGAAACTCATCCTGGTGTCCGTTTTTGCATTTGGTTTCAAAAAAAAAAAAATTGGCTTCAAAAAACATTTTGCTTCCTGGGCAGCATTTTTCCTGACCATTAAGTCACGCGTTTTCTTCCCCAGGCACCAAAAAGTCTCGATTTTTAAAAAGTGGAAGCAACACCATTTTTAGACATGGAATTTCATCCCGAAAGTCATCCTGCTGTCCGTTTTTGCATTTGGTTTCAAAAAAAAAATTGGCTTCAAAAAACATTTTGGTTCCTGGGCAGCATTTTTCCTGACCATTAAGTCACGCGTTTTCTTCCCCAGGCACCAAAAAGGCTCGATTTTTAAAAAGTGGAAGCAACACCATTTTTAGACATGGAATTTCATCCCGAAACTCATCCTGGTGTCCGTTTTTGCATTTGGTTTCAAAAAAAAAAATTGGCTTCAAAAAACATTTTAGTTCCTGGGCAGCATTTTTCCTGACCATTAAGTCACGCGTTTTCTTCCCCAGGCACCAAAAAGGCTCGATTTTTGAAAAGTGGAAGCAACATCATTTTTAGACATGGAATTTCATCCCGAAACTCATCCTGGTGTCCGTTTTTGCATTTGGTTTAAAAAAAAAAAAATTGGCTTCAAAAAACATTTTGGTTCCTGGGCAGCATTTTTCCTGACCATTAAGTCACGCGTTTTCTTCCCCAGGCACCAAAAAGGCTCGATTTTTAAAAAGTGGAAGCAACACCATTTTTAGACATGGAATTTCATCCCGAAACTCATCCTGGTGTCCGTTTTTGCATTTGGTTTCAAAAAAAAAAATTGGCTTCAAAAAACATTTTGGTTCCTGGGCAGCATTTTTCCTGACCATTAAGTCACGCGTTTTCTTCCCCAGGCACCAAAAAGGCTCGATTTTTAAAAAGTGGAAGCAACACCATTTTTAGACATGGAATTTCATCCCGAAACTCATCCTGGTGTCCGTTTTTGCATTTGGTTTCAAAAAAAAAAAAATTGGCTTCAAAAAACATTTTGCTTCCTGGGCAGCATTTTTCCTGACCATTAAGTCACTCGTTTTCTTCCCCAGGCACCAAAAAAGCTCGATTTTTAAAAAGTGGAAGCAACACCATTTTTAGACATGGAATTTCATCCCGAAACTCATCCTGGTGTCCGTTTTTGCATTTGGTTTCAAAAAAAAAAATGGCTTCAAAAAACATTTTGCTTCCTGGGCAGCATTTTTCCTGACCATTAAGTCACGCGTTTTCTTCCCCAGGCACCAAAAAGGCTCGATTTTAAAAAAGTGGAAGCAACACCATTTTTAGACATGGAATTTCATCCCGAAACTCATCCTGGTGTCCGTTTTTGCATTTGGTTTCAAAAAAAAAAATTGGCTTCAAAAAACATTTTGGTTCCTGGGCAGCATTTTTCCTGACCATTAAGTCACGCGTTTTCTTCCCCAGGCACCAAAAAGGCTCGATTTTTAAAAAGTGGAAGCAACACCATTTTTAGACATGGAATTTCATCCCGAAACTCATCCTGCTGTCCGTTTTTGCATTTGGTTTCAAAAAAAAAAAATGGCTTCAAAAAACATTTTGGTTCCTGGGCAGCATTTTTCCTGACCATTAAGTCACGCGTTTTCTTCCCCAGGCACCAAAAAGGCTCGATTTTTAAAAAGTGGAAGCAACACCATTTTTAGACATGGAATTTCATCCCGAAACTCATCCTGGTGTCCGTTTTTGCATTTGGTTTCAAAAAAAAAAAAATTGGCTTCAAAAAACATTTTGCTTCCTGGGCAGCATTTTTCCTGACCATTAAGTCACTCGTTTTCTTCCCCAGGCACCAAAAAGGCTCGATTTTTAAAAAGTGGAAGCAACACCATTTTTAGACATGGAATTTCATCCCGAAACTCATCCTGGTGTCCGTTTTTGCATTTGGTTTCAAAAAAAAAAAAAAATTGGCTTCAAAAAACATTTTGGTTCCTGGGCAGCATTTTTCCTGACCATTAAGTCACGCGTTTTCTTCCCCAGGCACCAAAAAGGCTCGATTTTTAAAAAGTGGAAGCAACACCATTTTTAGACATGGAATTTCATCCCGAAACTCATCCTGGTGTCCGTTTTTGCATTTGGTTTCCAAAAAAAAAAAAATTGGCTTCAAAAAACATTTTGGTTCCTGGGCAGCATTTTTCCTGACCATTAAGTCACGCGTTTTCTTCCCCAGGCACCAAAAAGGCTCGATTTTTAAAAAGTGGAAGCAACACCATTTTTAGACATGGAATTTCATCGTGAAACTCATCCTAGTGTCCGTTTTTGCATTTGGTTTAAAGAAACAAATTTCGGCTTCAAAAAACATTTTTGGTTCCTCGGCAGCATTTTTCCTGACCGTGGAGTCACACGTTTTATTCCCCAGGCACCAAAAAGGCTCGATTTTTAAAAAGTGGAAGCAACACCATTTTTAAACATGGAATTCCACCCTCAATCTTGTCCTGGTGTCCTTTTTTGCCTTTGGTTTCAAAAAAAAATTTGGCTTCAAAAAATATTTTTGGTTCCTGGGCGGCATTTTTCCTGACCGCGGAGTAAAGCGTTTTCTTCTCCTGGCACCAAAACGCCTCGATTTTTAAAAAGTGGAAGCAACACCATTTTTAGACATGCAATTTCATCCTGAAACTCATCCTTGTGTCCGTTTTTGCATTTGGTTTCAAAAAAAAAAATTCTCTTTAAAAAACATTTTTGGTTCCTGGGCGGCATTTTTCCTGACCGCGGAGTAAAGCGTTTTCTTCCCGAGGCACCAAAAAGGCTCGATTTTTAAAAAGTGGAAGCAACACCATTTTTAGACATGGAATTTCACCCCGAAACTCATCCTGGTTTCCGTTTTTGCATTTGGTTTCAAAAAAAAAAAATTGGCTTCAAAAAACTTTTTCGTTCCTGGGCAGCATTTTTCCTGACCGCGGAGTAAAGCGTTTTCCTCCCCAGGCACCAAAAAGGCTTGATTTTTAAAAAGTGGAAGCAACACCATTTTTAGACATGTTATTTCATCCTGAAGCTCATCCTGATGTGCATTTTTGCATTTGGTTTCAAAAAAAAAATTTGGCTTCAAAAAGCATTTTGGTTCTTGGGCAGAATTTTCCTGACCGCGGAGTCACGCGTTTTCTTCTCGAGGCACCAAAAAGGCTCGATTTTTAAAAAGTGGAAGCAACACCATTTTTAGACATGGAATTTCACCCTCAATCTTGTTAGGGTTGCCAGGTGTGCGTCCAAAAAATAGCGAACAAGCGGGGGAGTGGGGGGGGGCGGGGGAGGGGTTAAGTAGTAATTGCTTAACGCATTGTAAGTCGCCCTGAGTCTCCGGAGAAGGGCCGCATATAAATCAAATTAAAAAAAAAAAAGTAGTAAAAAAATGAAAAAAAAAATTCCAATTAAATTATATATTTTCTTACAAACATTTTAACACATATTCAAATAATCACTTCAAAACTTTATTTAAAATTCAAAACATCTAATATAATAATATGTAAAATATTAAATTACATTTTAATTTCATCATAAAGCTTTTGAATAAAAAAAATGTCCACTATTTTGTGAAAAAAAATTGAACATAATGTGAAAAAAAACGGACTGTCCGCTCAAATAGTGGACACCTGGCAACACTATGAGCAATTGGCTGCAATTTTCTTCTTGAAACGATGCATCCAAGATGGATACTTGTGGGTGGTACAGTCTTTGCATCCGGGAGGACTTTTACAGGCTGCATATCGGTTCATTTTGATTTTATCGTAACCCACCCACTAAAGCGATTGGACTCACACATGTCTGGTTCCAGTGGACACCCACAATTTTGTGGGAATGCTGCTTTATTGGCCTTCGAATAAGTGCTGCAATTTTTTTTTAATTTTTTTTTTGGGGGGGTCCAGGTTGATTTTTCTGGTTCTGTATTCCTCACTTCTCTCTGTGTGTTGGTGCAACAAAACTCTTAAATGTACAGATCAAAATTTAATTTTCCATCCGCCTCGTTGAAGGGGCTTTGAACAAAAGTGTGTTTTTTTAAAAAAAATAAATGAATAAATGAGCTTTGAATCTTTGTTCGTTGTTTTTTTTCTGCATGTGAGAGAGTTTTTCACGAGTTTTTCGTTTTCGGTTGTTTGCTAGGTTTTTAAAATCGTTTTCACAACCTTCTTGTATTTAAGTAACCATTTTTTCTCTGGTCACTTGTGATTTCCTGGTTTGGACTCCCATTCAGAACTTCTGCCCCCGAGACAAATTCCTTTTCTCTAAACACACTTGGCCAAATAAAGTATTCAATCAATTCATTCACCAATTTCATGGGAAAACGGGCCGTTTCAATTAAGTCAGTAATGAAAAACTGATCTTGGCGGACTGGGAAGAATAAATTGGCTTTTGAATTGGGATGGAAGACCAGCAGGAGATCACCGGGTGCTGAGATACAGAGGAAAGTTGGAAAAACTTTCTGTACCAAAAACGCTGGGAAAATTATGGGCAGTAATCTGAAACTGGAACCCCCTGGATGTAAATTTATGCAAAACAGCCACCTAACTGCCATTTCACTTTTCCCGGAATGTTCCCGCCTCCTTTCCCTGATTGGTTCTCTCTGCTGCTCCAGCATTTTTCGTTCGATAGAAAAGACAGCTGTGGTTTTTCACTTTTTACTCCGAGACACCCCCAAAAATAGTAAGCTGGCTTTAAAAAAAACAACATTTCTAACCTTAAAATCCAAAATCTGGAAGACTGGCCTCCTCCAGAGGAGCAGTGGAGGGTCAGGGAAGGTGCCAAGCAATTTAGGAGGATTTATTATAACAATTAGGAATTGAACAGGAAGCTCTTAAGCCAACGTTCAAAAGAAAAGATGGGGAAAATCTAAGCTTGTCCCCTTTAATTTCCTCTTTGCGAAAAGCTGTCCATCATTGGTGAGGGGCTCTATGGAGCCTCCCTGATCCGCCACAGTCTATCTGGGGAGATAATGTTTTGTAAATAGGGTGGAAGACTTTTTTTTCAGTCGTGCAATGCTCCCGGTTCGGACCGGATCGCCCGATCCGGTAGTGATGGCGGCGGATGGTTTGGAGAACCGGTAGCAAAAATCCCTGCCCCCCCCCACCATGCCCAGCTGAGCCGCACAATCATCAGAGGCTTTTAAAAGAAAAAAAAAGTTGGCCACGCCCACCCAGTCACATTACCCCCCACCAAGCCACACCCACAGAACCGGTAGTAACAAATTTTACATTTCACCACTGCTTTTTTTGCCTTTTTCCCCCACCCCCCGTTTTTACCCGATCAGGAGTTTTTCTCTCTCTCTTTTTTTTTTAAAATAATCTTTATTTACATTTTCCATTAAAAAAAACAAAAAATAACAACGCACCATATAAATAACATACAAGACAACATAGCAAATAACAAACAAATTTGTAAGTACATTATATTCCGAGGGAGACAGAACGACTTGTATCTCTTTGTAGATCAATTAGGTCTATCCGACCTCACTTTGTTAGTGTAATATTGGTTTCTCAATAAATGCCTTTCCTCTTTTCAATTGGGTTATAGTTTTCTCGGGGTTTTTCTCTTGATCTCCCCGGAAGGATGGAGGACAAAGAGGAATCGGAACCCACAACCCGAAATAATGTGAGTTTGGAGGGCTGCTTGAGTTGCGGGTTATCTCGATCGGTGGTTATTTCTAAGCTTTAGGGCAAGGCAGGGCAGAGAAATTATGAAGAATTTGCGCATTGAAGACCCTGTTGTTCCGCCAGGCCGGGCTATCAACATAATGATTTTAAATTGGGGTATTTTAAATTTTTGGGGTTTTAAACCAGCCAAATCTATTTAATTATTTTAATTTTTAATCATTGTTGTGTCTTGTGTTTTTAAATTGGCTGTACACCGCCCTGAGTCCTTCGGGAGAAGGGCGGTATAGAAATAAAATTATTACTATTACTATTATTATTATTATTATTATTATTATTATTATTATTATTATTATTATTATTATTATTATTTCTGAAGAGGATCCGCTCTCAACTGTATTAAAAAAGAAAGAAAGAAAAGAAAATGGCAATGCCTAGACAATCTTTGAAATCTCCTAAAGCTCACTGGCTTGTTTGTGGATGGGACACCACCAGGAGATGCATGGAGTCCAAACTAACTTGGGGAAAATCATTAGTTTCTCCTATCAGTAAAGCACATGCAGAAGATCAGCCTTCTTCCCATCCAAGCTAGAAACAGAGAGGGGGAAAGGAGAGGGGAGGTCTTAGATGCGTTGTGTTGTTTTTTGTCCTTATCCACTGAAGGAATTGTGTTGTTTTCCTCCTCCTGCATAGAAACTGACCCGTCCACTCGTTCTCTCAGTAATGGGGTCCAGTTTGGGGGTTTTGCAGTATGGATACACGTTCTTTCTTATGACCCATCCCGTTGCGGTAAGTGAATCCTGCTGGGTGATCTTGGGTTGGGACGTGGCAGTGATTCGCACAACCTGTTAGGGTTGCTGAGTTTGCTCTGTGTGGGCCCAGTGTCTTTCACGGCGCACGGATGCTGGCTTAGCCCACCCCATCGGGTTTTCAAAATAGTATTGCCTGTTCTGTCCTCTCCCCTCCACTTTCCCCCCCTTCCCTTCCTTTTGGCCTTTCCCTTTCCCTTCCCCTCCCCTCCTTTGTCCATCTGCATTAAAAAGACAAAAGCCACTCTTTTAAAGACAGCACAGTTTGAAAGAGGGATTAAAGCAGGGGTGAAATGCTCCCGGTTCGGACCGGATCGCCTGATCCGGTAGCGATGGAGGCGGGTGGTTCGGAGAGCCAGAGAACCGATATGAGTCCCTTTATGATCTCTGTTCTGTCCCCGTCTCACACACGCACACCAGCAGTCGACCAAGAGTTAAAATAAACCAGCAGACAAGAATTTCCTTTGATAACAGAATTGGCAGCAACCCGGTGGCTGCTTGCCAAAAGTTTTTACTTACAAAGGGAGGTTTATCTCCTCCGACCGAAACATCAAAGCCCACAAAAGCCAAAGAATAGTCAAGTTTAGTCCAAAAATCAGTCCAAGCAGAACATATAACAAAGTTCCAGAAATGCAGAATGACTTGCTAGCTTTCAGTTTTGTCCGTCACAAAGCCTGAATGGCCACCACACCCCCTTTTATCCCCTGTGGGGTGTGGTCCAATGACTCAGTTTAATCTCTGGCACGCCTCCTTCTCTGCTGTGCGTGCTTGTCTTTCCGACGCTGTCGGGGATCCAGCCAAGACTTATCTCCGTCGCTGTCTAACTGCGGCTGCTCGGAAGTGCCTGGCTCCTGGCCTATCTCATGGCCTTTGGAAGACACCTGAGGCATTGCCAGAGAGGAGGGTCCTGGAGAGGGAGGCCTTGCCAACTCCTCTCCTTCACTTTCGGAGTCTTCTCTCTCCAATAAGACGGGCTTGGGGGTCGGAGTCACAACAATCTCCAACTGTGCACCCAATGTCCCTTTCAACTCTCTGGCCTGGAGAGAGCTCTTCCACCAACATGTCACAGTATTGGCTGACAATACTTCAGTCCCAAATGTTGTAAGCAGAAAACTTTCAACTAAAAATCCAACAAGGCAAGACAAGATAATGAATCCGGCAGGGCAAGCAAAATAAGGAATTCCAGACGTGAAGTAGCACGGCAGTAAATCAAACCGGTTGGGAGGATGCCAGGAATTCAGATAAGCACCAGATGAACTCAGCATTTGTTCCCGACAACCGCCCCTCCCATTTGCCTCTCCTTTAAACTCCATCCCCAGGTGTGCCTTGTGAAGGAAACCGGGGCCCTTTTTTCCCTCATAAGCCACGCAACCCATGTTGCTCTCTTCTCCGTTCTTCCCTGCGTGCCCTAGGATGAGGAGAGGGTGGGCCTTGATCTTCATCTGAACTCGCTCTCCCTTGTTCTACCTCTCCCCTGCTCTGCCCAGCCTGACTTTGCACTTCCCCAGTTTCTTCCACAGCCAACGGATGCACTCTCTAGGCCAGGGCTCTGCAACCTTAAACACTCAAAGAGCCATTTGGACCTGTTTCCCATAGAAAAGAAAACACCCGGGAGCCACAAAACCCTTCCCTTGCCTGACTATTTCTTGAGCGGCCACAAAACTAGCATATGTAGTCAAATTAAACGTCCTGTTTTCTTCTGAAGCTTTTCTTTTCTTGGATTTCCTTCAAGAAAAAACCTCAGTGGGGTTGTCTCACCTGCCCACCATAATGGCTGACGGTCAAACACATTGTGTTGTGGCTCTGTTACCTGAGCCTGTGTCATCAGCAGGAGAGGACCCCGAGAGTGAAGGAGAGGAGTTGGCAAGGCCTCTCTCTCCAGGACCCTCCTCTCTGGCAATGCCTTCGGTGTCCGCCGAAGGACAAGAGATAGGGCCGGGGCCAAGCACATCCACGCAGCCACAGGTGGACAGTGATGAGGGAAATGAGTCTTGGCTGGATCCTCGGCAGTGTCGCAGAGATAAGCGTGCACAACAGAAGAAAAGGTGTGCCAGAGATTAAGCTGAGTCACTGGACCACACTCCACAGGGTATAAAAGGGGGTGAGTTTGCCATTCAGACTCTGTGACGGACAAAACTAACTACTATCGAGTCACATTGCATCTTTGGAAACAACATTATCGGCCTTGGATTTATTTTACGAACTGGACAATTCTTGACTGTGTGTATTTTGTTTATGAGTAAAGTTCTTGGCAAGCAGCTACTGGGTTGCTGCCAAGCTTCTTATCAGAAGAATTGGTTGTCTGCCAGTTTATTTAACCCCCGGATGTCTGTTTGTGTGCGTGTGTGAGACGGGGACAGAACACATTGCTTGGAGGAGGAACAGGAGGAAATGTCCCAAAGTTTTCCCCAAAAAATAAATATATTTCTTTAGCATCTCTGCTCCAGATTTCTTCAGGACCTGGATTTTCCTTAGGGATTGCCAGCTTGGCCAGCCTACCTCGCAGGGAGGTTAGGTGAGGTGGAGGGAGGCAGCTGGGAAGGAGGTTAAGTGTGTTCTTGATGCGGTTTTCCCATTTATGTTTTTAAGGTAAAGATTCAGTTGCTGAATCTTCAGGAGGAAGGATTGAAGGAAGAGGCTGTGCGTTTCAAGTTCTTAATATTACTTACCATTTTCATCCCTCTTGGAGGTCTTTTGGGAGTGTATCTCTGGGGTTATCTGGCAGACAAATATGGCAGGTATAGTAGGCACATCTTAAAGAGAATTTCTGGGCTGTGTATATACAATAAAATACCAAATATCCTATGTTTCTATGGCATTGGTGCCATACATTGGCATGTAAAGTTAACCCCTTTCCTGAGTCCCCACTTAGCTCCAAACATCCAGAGCATCAAATTGATTGATCCACTGAAAACGAAACCAAAATTTAAATTAACCAAGTGTCAACTTGCAAAGCTTTCAAGTTGCCATGAGCAGGAGGGAGGGAGAACTGAAGTGCATTCCATACATTCTTTCTGACCGCAGTCAGAAGGAGGGTGTTAGGTTTCACAGCCAGCCAAAGTGGTTAATTGGAGAATGTGATTTATGACATGGCCAGAGAGGAGGGGAAAGACAGGGTCATAGGGGAACGTAAATCTACGTGGGATCAGTCCTAACTGCATCCGAGTATTGCCAGAATGGTGCTCCTAATAAATGAATATATTTCCTTTGAAGTGTGGATTATGGCTCATGAACTAATTAGGGCATCTTTCGGAAACTTGACACCAAGATTAACAGGGGCTGTGTTTAAATAAATATTCAATAAATGACAGAAAAAGAGAGCTGGAAGAGACTTTTAGTCCAATTCAAGCAAGAGACACTATACCACTTGAGACAAATGATGGATAATAATAACAATAACAGAGTTGGAAGGGACCTTGGTGGTCTTCTAGTCCAACCTCCAGCTGATTTTCGGGCCTTCCGGGCCCACTGGAAGTTGGTAAATGGGCTGTTTCTGGCCTCCGGGGTGGTGGGGAAAATCTCCATTCCCTCCCCAATCCAGGGTGAAGAGTTACTACAAATCCCCATTTGCTCCCAATCAGCTGGGACTCGGGAGGCAGAGAACAGATGGGCGGGGGGCAGTCAGAATTTTTACTACCGGTTCTCCGAACTACTCAAAATTTCTGCTATCGGTTCTCCAGAACTGGTCAGAACCTGCTGAAACCCACCTCTGATCTGGTTGGTTACAGCCAGGGGTGAAATGCTACCAGTTCGCTCTGGTTCGGGCAAATTGGTAGTGATAAAAACTACCAGTTCAGGCAAGCCAGTAGTAGAAAATGCTTTAAAAACTAAAAGAAAAAAGAAAAAAAGGTTCCGACGATAGGGAGTACAAAATACTTTAAGAAGTAAAATAAAAAGTTGGACATGCCCACCCAGTCACATGACACCTCCCCACCAAGCCACGCCCACCAAGCCACACCCACAGAACCAGTAGCAAAAAAACCCTGCATTTCACACTCGTTACTGTACACATGTGAGCTCCTCATTTCCTCAGCAGAAAAAAATCTAGCCTCTTTCAAACTCAGGGGGAGAAATAAAGTGAAAGAGAAGGGTTTTTTTTCCTTCTCTCTCCCTTCAGTTAATAGCTCCGGGCAGAACCATTTAACAGGCAAATACTTAGTTGCGATAACAAAACCACAGGAATGCAGTCAGCACAGAAACAATAGAAATTTACAGACCATAAGTTTTTTGGGTTTTGCATAATCTCCTGCAATTCCAGGGACAAATTGCTCCTTTAAAAAAAGACAATCAGGATGCTGTTGGTTGTTCAGGGCTAAAAAAAAAAATTAACATTTTTGCAATTCCTGTTTCCTTGAATGTGTCTCTTTCCGTGTCTTTTCAGAAAATCCGCCATCTTAATTAGCAACGTAATTAGTATTTTTTCAGCTGCCATCTTGTGTTTTGATAAAATATTCCAGCGCTTTGAATTCAGCCTCTTCGCTCGTTTTTTTGTAGGAATAGCATCAGGTGAGTCCTTGACTGCTTTATCTTAAGCCCCCAAATAAAAGGGCCGAACTCTACCTTTGTATTAAATGTTCCACGTGCCAAGATTTCTGCAACCTAACTCTGTCTCCCCTTCAATAAATCCGGTTAAAGAAGACTCCGAGGATTTTAGTCATAAGGAGACGGCAGTCAGATTCATACCCGTGAAATGAGACGGGAGAGCAGGCTGGGAGAAAAGGGTTGGTAAACCTCATTGCACATACTCTCATTTCTTGGCTCCGGGTTCAGCTTCAAGGTATCAGCTCAAATCGGAGGGGCCAAGCAGGAACAAGTGAAGATTGCATGGGACAGCACAGCACTGTTATAACCCAATGTCCCCTAAATTGGAGACTTAAATTTGCAAATCTCAGGGCCACCACACACCTAAATTCTGCACTTGCTAGAATGCAAGCTGGGTCTGAAATGTAATTTTCAATTTATTCCACAGGAACTCTTAATTACTCTGTCTCTCTCTACATCCTTGAAATCTCTTCCTTGAATCTAAGGGGAACCCTGGTAACAACTTTGGTTCTCTTCTTCATCTGGGGATACGTTCTGGTCCAAATCTTAACCAGTCCCCAGATCTGGGGAAACGAAGAAAGTAAGTATTTCCACCTCCATCCTTCCTTGCTGCAAACTTTAAGTCGTGCTAAGCCAGGGAGGGTATCTTTCCAATGTCAAAAAGTCCCAGCGCAGAAGAATCAAAGTAAGAGAAGAGGAAGTAGAAAAGAGAAAGGTTACTTCTAAAACATGTAGTAGGATTCCTAATGTTCTCCCTCCTTCCCTCTCTCTCTCTGCCACAGGTTTTTCATTATTAGTGGGCGTTGCAGCCATATTTGCTATAATTAGTAGTATATTGTTGGTGCCTTGTCCCGAAAGTCCGAGGTTTCTGTACTTGCAGAGGAACGACGAAGAGAACGCAAGAGAAGGTACGGCCACACAAGTCTGGCTTTACGGCCTTATGAACCGCTCGTCTGAGCTGTTCTGAACTAGGCTTCCTTAGAAAGTGTACAGCACAATCTTAGACCCGGCAAACCTCTTTAATTCATACGGCTGTGAATTATTGTCATTCCCAGTCTGAAAGGCTTCTCAAACAGTCTTGCAGGGGAGTGTTTACAAACACCTACCTTATCTCCCTTGGAATGCTGCCAGAGAGCTAATTGCCACATGCAGGGCAAGGCCAAACTTAGCACAGAGTCAAACAGAACTTTTCCAAAGCTTTTACCGACCAGATGAACGAATTGCTTCCTGCAAAGCTCACGTCCCGTTCACTCCTCTTTTATATCTTATGGGAGGGGCCAATCACCTCCAAGCCTTACTCCCGAGTCAACCCTGTTTTCTTAATTGTTCCTGCCTCCTGGCAGCTCTGCGCATGCACTCACTAGAAACAGGCTCCCACTGTTCTTCAGCCTCGCTGATGTCAGACTCTGGAGGCAGCAAAGAACTACCAGATAGCCCTGGCCCCCTCTCTGCCTCCAACGCAGAGCCCTCATCCGAGCCATCCCCAGACTCCAGGACTGGCCCACGTTCCTCCCCAACCTCCTCACTGTCCGAATCTGCTGCCAGCTCTGCGGGCCGCTGGCAGGCCACAACATGGGCCAAAGGGAGGATCAGGCCTGTAGCCCAGCTTCTGCCCTTTGGATATGCAAGGCTTGGAAGCTCCTTTCAAATGTAGCCCCTTTGTATGTGTTCTTGTCTTCTCTTCCTCCTCCTTTAGTTTTGAAGAAGCTGAGAGGGGAAGAAGACGTGGAGGAGGAAATGGAAGAACTCCGTCAGGAACACTTTGCCGAAAGCAGACAGAAATACATGACAGTGTGGGAACTTCTTCGCTTCCGCAGCCTCCGGTGGCATGTCATCACTGTCGTGGTCTTGGTCTCCGGAAGTCGATTTATACAAACAAACGCGGTTAGTCACGTCTCCGAGCAATCTCACGTAGGATTTGCTTTTGCACAGTTCAAATTTGGAGTCTCTGTCCTTCCCCAAAGTGCCGAACGCTGCCTTGTAGCCAGGAACAACATTTCTGGATCCACATCCAGACTCTTCCTGGGCTGCAGGGCAACAGAGGGGTGGAGAGGCAGCTGTTACAGTTTTACAAAAGGGCAAACTGTGATGGAATGTGGTCTCGATTCCCAGGAGGGGGGAGCTGCATTCCAGAGAAGCAAGAGACAATGCAGTTGAAATAGTTGCTGTGAGAGAAATAGGGTGAAGACGGTTCCTCCTTAATAGTTCCCAGAGTCTAAGCTTTATGGTGCAATTGTCTGGTATAATTTGGCAAGATTCTGTCTGCAGGTGATAAATCTACTTAGAAGAATTTCAATAAAGATTTTTGGAGCCTGACCCAAGTTCTACGTGTGCCTCCATCTGATCCCTTTTATCTTTGATTGCAGGTTTTAATTTTTGCACAGCAGAGCTTTCAAACTTTAAAACTGTCTGCCAAAACTATGAAGCTCCTTCCGTTAGTAGGAAGCGTGGTCATCCAGATGATGCTTCTGACAACCGTAAGCCACCTCGAATTGCCACTTGATTACTGGCTTGTTTGTGTTCTCAGCTGCACCCACCGTCGTAGGGTGATGTAGCCCAAAGCAATAGAACCAGCAGGGAGCAGTTCAAATTAGCGAAAACACGATAGCAAAAGCGAAGACCAGGATCGTTTTAGCCTCGATGAAAAATTGTGGGCTCCTTTGTTTGATGATGCATTGGTTTGTGTTCTTGGCTGTCAAAAAGCGTCAATCCTCTTTGCTTTTTTTCTAGATCTGCACCATCGAGCCCTTTGGGCGGAGATTACTCATTTTGAGTGGCTTCATGATATGTATCATCTCAAATATTGCCCTAGTCTTCATTTTTAAGGTGGGTAACATTCCTGCTCTCTGCACCAGGACAATTTGAGTTCCCCCTTGTTAACCTGCCTGTGGTTTTTCTCACACACAAGCCTTCCCAGCTAGTTAAAATTGATCCAGTTGGTCAATTTCGCCACTCCATCAATTTCACCCAATCCATCAGTTTCATCCAGTTGGTCAATTTCAACCATCAATCAATTTCACCCAATCCATCAGTTTCATCCAGTTGGTCAATTTCACCAATCCGTCAATTTCAGCCAGTTTGTCACTTGTACCAACCGTCAATTTCATCAATCCATCATTTTAGTCCTGTTGCTCAATTTCATAAGAGTTAATGCCAGTTTTCTCTACATGGGGTTCCCATGTAGAAGATCGGTTGAAGAAATGAAATTGTGGGAGGGGGGAAGGGTTGCTACTTTGATGGTCACCCCACAGGTGCTTCCTTTTTTCCCACAGAACGACAGCCCTGCGCTGGCCATCCTCGGCATTATTCTGATTTTCCTCTTCTTCGTGGGCTACGTAATGGGGCCAGGTTTGTGATCAGATGGGATATGGAGTCTTCGCAGGTGGAGAAAAACCAAGGGAAGTTTTTGCGGTTGTTGCTTTAAAAAAAAAAATTACAAGGCCTGCCCTCTTCTCTCCATCCAGCTTCCGTTCTTCCCGTGATTATCGGTGAATTGTTCCTCCAGTCATCCCGAGCGTCCGCATATGTGATTGCAGGATTCATCAGTTGGGGAATAAATTTTTTGTCAGCTTTGCTGTTTCTTCTGACTAAGGTAAGGGACCCTGTAATCTCTTTGGAAGTTTAAAAAGTAGATTAAAATATATTATGAAAATGTTTATTTAAAAACTCTGTGGGGATTTTTTTTTCAGTACAGAGGTGACCTTCCCGCGGAATTCTGTGTGACTTGTGGACCTGTCAAGTTTGATCACAATATTTCTTAATTTTTGTTTCCGTCTCTAGTCCTACCTTGAGTCCTACTACTTCCTCCTTTACTGGCCTTTTATGATCCTCGCCTTTATTTACATTTTCCGGGTAGTCCCGGAAACGAGCGGCAAGACATTTCAAGAAATCCAGGAAAACATGGCGGCCTGCATCTCCAGAAATTCCAGAAAAATAGCAGCTGAATAGAAACAGGGAATCTCTTTCTTCCCCTCTGTTTTCAAAATTGATCTGGAATTAAAAAATGAAGTAAAACAGAAGTTCTCTTCAAGCTGGATGGATTAATTTGTACTGTTTTTAACTCCTATCCAGTAATTTGGCAAAAAAAAGTTGTAAGTTTAGCAGAGCTGTGTGAGCAGAGCGTTGGGGGGGGGGTGTCAGCCCTGCGAGGTAGGCCAAAGCAGAAAATCAATCCATTACGAAGGCTAAAAAAAAAATTCCATTATTGAGATTAGCTATAAAAAGAATCTCTCGCAACCCTGATTGTGCTTTATCCCCTGTTGTTCTGATGCTCCAATGAACCAGGAAGGCACTTTCAAATATTATCTTATTCCCCAGGATATAAAATATTTTTTCCACTTGAAATACTGCATCCATTTTTGGTCACTATAATATTTAAAAATTGTAGAAACTCTAGAAAGAGTGCAGAGGAGAGCAACAAAGAGGAGTAGGAGATTGGAGGCTAAAACATATGAAGAACAGTTGCAGGAACTGGGTTAATGAAAGGAAGGACTAGGGGTGAGATGATAGCTGTATCAACCCCACAATATTTGAGGGGTTGATACAAATAACAAGGAGTCAACCTATTCTCAAAGCATCAAAAAGCAAGACAAGAAGCAATGGATGGAAACTAATTAAGGAGCGAAGCAGCCTGGAATTAAGGTGAAACTTCCTAACAGGGAGGACAAATAATCTGTAGAACAGTTTGCCTTCAGAAGTTGTAAGTGCTTCTTCACTGGAGGTTTCTAAGAAGAGGAAAGTAAAACTGAATGTAATCTTTTATTACAGCTTTTGTGTCAGACCTGCCCCAATCTGATCCCTTAGGAAAGAGAGACCCTCGATTCCATTTGATGGAAGCAAAAGGTCTTTTACTAAAAAGATGTTAGCTGCAGTAAAGTCAGGCTAGATCTGGGTTTCCTGCGCTCAAAAGATACAGAAAGGTTTCCCCACATCCCAGTCCTCCCCTATAACCAGTCCATCTTCAGACAATCAAAGCTCACTGAAGTGTTTTGAGGACTCTGAGAAGTTTTGTGGTAATCCACTTTCTTTCTCAGGGTGCCTGACCTTGGATTCTGATGCAAACCAGTTCCAAGCTTCTCTGCTCTTTATCACTTGTTGTTCCCTCCTTCCTATTTCCCAACATGTACATACACACATCTTTATTACCCATTTATCCTAGCCCGCAACCCTCTAGCCTTTGATGGTAGTACGCCTGTGAGGCGCCGAGCAGACCTGACATTTTGTTCTGCATTGCCTTGCTGTAAATACTTGCCAGGTTTCAATGCAGGAGCAAAAGGGTAGAGAAATGTGATACAGGAGGCCAAATGTCAAAACAAAACGAAAATAATACAAGATACAAGAAAATAAAACAAAGGGAAAGGAAAAGAATAGAAAATGGAGTGACAGATCAGCCCTCAGAATTTGAAATTTGGTCATCCGTTATATCGGCCTCCTTGTGAGGACGTGAGAAACAGATGTAGTGCTCCCCCGTAAGGGCCGCTGGAGTCTGGGGTTCTCTTGGCCGGTCCATACTGGTCCCTCACTCAGGCACCTCTATTGGCCTGGGTCATGTAGTGTCGTGGTGGTCAGTCTTCTCTCGGTAGGCAGGTCACGTGGTGAGGTGATGGTCAGTCTTTTCCCAGCCAGGGGGTCACATGATGAGATGGTATTCAGGTGACTGGTCGGTTCTTCTTCCTTTCTCTCTCCCTCTCCCTCTCCCCCCTCTCTTCTCTCCTTCTCCTCACTCCCTCTCTTGAATTGCCTGCTGAGCTCCCCTTCCACCATGTCTGTTCCTTCGTGGATTCCTCTGCTTGCCCACCAGAAGCCTTTTCTCTCCTATCTCCTTTTCTCCCTCAGGCTAGCCCCACAGAAGCCTCTCCTATCCCATCCGCCTTCTCTCCCTCAGGCTAGCCTCACAGAAGCCTCTCCTATCCCATCCGCCTTCTCTCCCTCAGGCTAGCCTCACAGAAGCCTCTCCTATCCCATCCGCCTTCTCTCCCTCAGGCTAGCCTCACAGAAGCCTCTCCTATTCCATCCCCCTTCTCTCCCTCAGGTTAGCCTCACAGAAGCCTCTCCTATCTCGTTCCCCTTCTCTCCCTCAGGCTAGCCCCACAGAAGCCTTTCCTATCTCATCCCCCTTCTCTCCCTCAGGCTAGCCCCACAGAAGCCTCTCCTATCCCATCCCTCTTCTCTCCCTCAGGCTAGCCTCACAGAAGCCTCTCCTATCCCATCCCCCTTCTCTCCCTCAGGCTAGGGAGAGATTTAATTTAAAGCCATTGGAGATAGTTATGTTGGACTTGTATAATGAAGCACTATAACAAGTAAGACTACCAAACTCATGGACAGAGGCATTTATTTCGCTTATACCAAAAGAGAATACAGATAATCAGCAAATTAAAAACTACAGGCCAACCTCGTTATTAAATGCCGATTACAAAATATTTGTCACAGTAATTGCGGAAAGAGTTAAAAAAATACTGAATGAAATCTTCCATTCTGATCAAAATGGATTCTTGCCAAAAAGGCACCTAAGAAATAATACAAGGATGATAATGAATGTGTTGGAATATTAAGAGGCCCATCCGGAGAAACAAGTGGCAGTGATATTTGTGGATACAGAAAAAGCATTCGATAACTTAAACTGGAAATTCTTCATTAATCAACTAAATATTATTAATTTTGTAGAAAAAATTATAGGGATGATTAGGGCGATATATTCCACCCAAACAGCAAAAATAATACTAAACGGAGAAACAACAGACAAGTTTAATATAACTAAAGGGGTAAGACAGGGATGCCCTCTATCCCCCCTCTTATTCAGATCCATTAGAGACAGGAATTACACTAATACAAGCAATAGAAGAATTCGGCAAAGTAGCAGGGCTTAAAATAAATAAAGACAAAACAAAGATACTAACAAAGAATTTTACCACTAGTCAGAAAGAGGAATTGGAGGAGAAATTGGGGATTCAGACAGCTAAGAAAGCGAAATATCTTGGAATTTGGTTGATGGCGAAATGCTCTACTATAAAAGAGGACAATTATAATAAATTAGTACAACAAATACAAAAAGATTTGGACAATTGGGCGAAAATACAACTAAATCACTAATTGGAAGAACTGCCACAATTAAAATGAATATATTACCTAAAATCTTGTTTCTCCTCCAAACTGTACCGATAAAATTAGGGAATTTCTTTTTTTGAAGAATTAAAGTAATATTAAAATTTATTTGGCCAAGGAAGAAATCCCGCATAAAATTAAAGCTCTCCTATCCCATCTCCCTTCTCTCCCTCAGGCTAGCCTCACAGAAGCCTCTCCTATCCCATCCGCCTTCTCTCCCTCAGCTAGCCCCATAGAAGCCTCTCCTATCCTATCCCCTTCTCTCCCTCAGGCTAGCCCCATAGAAGCCTCTCCTCTCCTATCTTCCTTCTCTCCCTCAGGCTAGCCCCATAGAAGCCTCTCCTATCCTATCTCCCTTCTCTCCCTCAGGCTAGCCCCATAGAAGCCTCTCCTATCCTATCTCCCTTCTCTCCCTCAGGCTAGCCCCATAGAAGCCTCTCCTATCCTATCCCCTTCTCTCCCTCAGGCTAGCCCCATAGAAGCCTCTCCTATCCTATCCCCTTCTCTCCCTCAGGCTAGCCCCATAGAAGCCTCTCCTATCCTATCCCCTTCTCTCCCTCAGGCTAGCCCCATAGAAGCTTCTCCTATCCTATCTCCCTTCTCTCCCTCAGGCTAGCCCCATAGAAGCCTCTCCTCTCCCCTGCTCTCCCTCAGGCTAGCCCCTAGTTGTGGAGTCATGTGTTCCCCTTTTGCAACCTTCTGACAAACAAAGTCAATGGGGAAGT
Organism: Pituophis catenifer annectens; assembly: GCF_029215685.1. Classification (NCBI taxonomy): domain Eukaryota; kingdom Metazoa; phylum Chordata; class Lepidosauria; order Squamata; family Colubridae; genus Pituophis; species Pituophis catenifer. The sequence continues at coordinate 5,585,777 of NW_027256898.1, read as the reverse complement.
CAGATTCACTTAACAACCGTGGGACTAACTTATTCAACTGTAGCGATTCACTTAACAACTGTAGCAAGAAAGGTCGCAAATTGGCGCAAACTTCACTTAACAAAAGTCTCGCTTAGCAACAGGAATTTCAACCCCTGAAGGTGGAACCCCCTGCATGTAAATTTATGCAAAACAGCCGCCTAACTGCCATTCTGCTTTTCCCGGAATGTTCCCGCCTCCTTTCCCTGATTGGCTCTTGCTGCTGCTCCAGCATTTTCCCTTCTAAGGAAAAGACAGCTGTGGTTTTTCTCCTTTTTACTCCAAGACAGTAAGTTGGCTTTTTTAAAAAAACAACATTTTTTCTACCCTTAAAATCCAAAATCTGGAAGACTCCAGAGGAGCAGTGGAGGGTCAGGGAGGGTGCCAGCCAATTTTTGGGGGGATTTATTACAACAATTAGGAATTGAACAGGAAGCTCTCAAGCCAACGTTCAAAAGAAAAGATGGGGAGAAACTTTTTTAGGTTTCTTTGAGAAACCTTTCCTCTTTGAGAAAAGCTATGGAGCCTCCCTGATCCGCCGCAGTCTATCTTGGAAGTGGACAGGAGTCACCAGGGAGAGCAGTTTGTGGAGGTTCTCTGACTGAATTTGTGGCAGAGAATGGTTTGTAAATATGGTGGAAGAATGAACAAAGGCACGGACTTTTTTGCTTTTTTGTTTTGTTTTTGTCCGATCAGGGGTTTTCCTTCATCTCCCCGGAAGGATGGAGGACAAAGAGGAATCGGAACCCACAATCCAAGATGATGTGAGTTTGGAGGGCTGCTTGAATTGCGGTTTATCTTGATCGGTGGTTATTTCTAAGCTTTAGGGCAAGGCAGGGCAGAGAAATTATAAAGGATTTCTGAAAAGGATCAGCTCTCAACTGTATTTATTTATTTATTTTTAAATGGCAGGGCCTAGGCAATCTTTGGAATCTCCTAAAGCTCAGCTGGCTTGTTTGTGGATGAGACACCACCAGGAGATGCATGGGGTCCAAACTAACTTGGGGAAAATCATTAGTTTCCCGCAGTGGTGGGATTCAGCCAGTTTGCACCTATTTCTAAGCAGTTCGGAGAACCGGTTGTTGGAAGAAATCTCCTTTTGTTTTTTTCCCACTTTACAGGGCTAATCCTGTAAGGAAGACAGGAAGGAAACATTCTGGCGTTGTCTGTAGCCTAATCTTTATTGCCCTGCTTACAGAAACTGCCTCTTGGGTTAACCCTTATTACATTGTAACAGCTAAGGCGAAGCGCTTATCGTGCGCTTATCGTCAGTCGCACGAGTGACGTTGAGTCGGTCACGCCCACATGGTCACATGACCACTGAGCCACGCCTACCCAGCTGGTCATTAGGGCAGAGAACCGGTTGTTAAATTATTTGAATCCCACCACTGGTTTCTCCTAACAGAAAAGCCCATGCAGAAGATCGGCCTTCTTCCCATCTAAGGCAGAAAGTGGAAGGGGGAAAGGAGAGGGGAGGTCTTAGATGTGTTGTGTTGGTTTTTGTCCTTTCCACTGAAGGAATTGTGTTGTTGTTTTCCTCCTCCTGCACTTTCTCATAGAAACTGACCGGTCCACTCTTTCTCTCAGTAGTGGGGTCCAGTTTTGGGGCTTTCCAGTATGGATACATGTCCTATCTCATCACCAATCCCATTGTGGTAAGTGAGCCCTGCTGAGTGCCGTTGGGTGGTCTTGGGTTGGGACTTGGCAGTGATTCACACAACTTGTTCGGGTTGCTGAATTTGCTCTGTGTGGGCCTAGTGCAGTGATGGCTAACCTTTTTGCCGTCGCGTGCCAAAAGTGGGGGTCGCGTGGGGGATCGTGGGTGCGGGTGCCCACATCCATAATTCAATGCGCCCTGCCCTCCCGTGCATGCGCACATGACCCCCCCAACACTTCCCCCTGCGTTTGGCACGCAATGGCACAGTAGGCCCAGTAGGCCCGTTTTCCCCCCCTCCCCAGGCTCCAGAGGCTTTCTAGGAGCCTGGGGAGGGCAAAAACAGCTTTCCCCATCTCCCCGGAGGCCGGAAACAGCCAGTTTCCCGACTTCCGGTGGGACCGGAAGGCCTGAAAATCAGTTGGCTGGTGCGCACTGGAGCTGAGCTAGGGCAACACTGGTGTGCCCACCAATATGGCTCCGCGTGCCACCTGTGGCACCCGTGCCATAGGTTCGCCATCACGGGCCTAGTGTCTTTCATGGCACACGGATGCTGGCTTATCCCTCCCCATCGGGTTTTCAAAATAGTATTGCCTGCCCTGTCCTCTCCCCTCCATTTCCCCCCCTTCCTTTTTCCCCTTCCCCTTCCCTTCCTTTCCCTTCCCATCCCTCTCCTCCCTTGTCGATCTGCATTAAAAAGACAAAAGCCACTCTTTTGAAGACAGCACATTTTGGACAGAGAGGACCACCAGAGGCGTCAAAGCAGGGGTGAAATCCAGCAGGTTCTGACAGGTTCTGGAGAACCGGCAGCGGAAATTTTGAGTAGTTCGGAGAACCGGCAAATACCACCTCCGGCTGGCCCCAGAGTGGGGCGGGAATGGAGATTTTGCAATATCCTTCCCCCAGGAGTGGGGAGGGAATGGGGATTTTGCAGTATCCTTCCCCTGACACGCCCACCAAGCCACGCCCACAGAACCGGTAAGGAAAAAATTTGGATTTTACCCCTGGGTCCAAGGAACCATCAAAATTGAACAGTTCTCCGTCAACAGAGAGGGAAGGATATGACATCATCTATCTTCAGTCTACGACACAGTCTTTTCAGCAGGTCCAGGAAGGCTCCACCCCCATTTGCACCACTGAGGACACAGATCAACCTCCAAGAGGCCTCAACGGCTTTCTAGAAGGATGCAAATGACTAGCGGTCTGCAAGGGACCTAAATCCTTCCATTATTCCCCATCATCCAGTCAGAGCTGAAGAAGCTTCTTGGATGAGAAGAGAAACGTCTTCAAAGAAAAACCAGGAAGTCCAGTTGCTTCTTGAAAAAAAAAAAGCAGCTTTGAGGAAACCATGGTTTGTTTTCCTTCAAGGAAAAAACCCCCAGTGTGGTTTTCCATTCGGCAGATTTCACCTGCTCACCGTAATGGCTGACGGTCAAACACATTGGAGGGGCAAACAGGAGGAAATCTCCCAAAGTTTCCAAAATAAATAAATAAATAAATTTCTTTAGCATCTCTGCTCCAGATTCCTTCAAAGGGTAACTCAGGACCTGGATTTTCCTTAGGGACTGTCATCTTAGCCAGCCTACCTCGCAGGGTTGTTAGGTGAGGTGGAGGGGGGGGGCAGCCGGGAAGGAAGTGCAGCACAGTTACGTGTGCTTGATGCGGTTTTACAATTTTATGTTTTTAAGGTAAAGATGCAGTTTATGATTCCTCAGAACACCGAAATCGAGAAAGACCCCGTGCGTTTCAAGTTCTTACTATTACTCCCCATTTTCGTTCCGCTCGGAGGCCTTTTTGGAGTGCTTCTTTGGGGCTATCTGGCAGACAGATATGGCAGGTATAGTAGGCAGAATTTCTGAGCGGTGGATATACAATAAAGTACCAAATTTCGGGTGTTTCTGTTGGCATTGGTGCCATACATTGCCGTATAAAGTGAAGCCCTTTTCTGAGTACCCACTTAGCTCCTAATCCCCAGAGAACAGAATTTGGTCCACTGAAAAGAGAACCAAAGTTTTAAATTAACCAAGATTAACAGGAGCTGTGTTTAAATTAAATATTTAATAAATGACAGAATGACAGAGCTGGAAGAGACCTTGCAGGTTTTCTAGTTCGACCCCCTGCTCAACCTATCCCAGGGGTCTGCAACCTTAAACACTCAAAGAGCCATTTGGACCCTTTTCCCACAGAAAAGAAAACACCGGGAGCCACAAAAGCTGGGTGGGTGTGGCCAACTCAACGTCACTCACTCCCACTCAGTCACATGACACACACACCAGCCACGCCTACCCAGCTTTTGTGGCTCCCAGTGTTTTTTGTGGGAAACAGGTATCTCTCTGTCTCTGTCTCTCTCTCTGTCTCTCTCTCTCTCTGTCTCTCTCTCTCTATCTCTCTGTCTCTCTGTCTCTCTCTCTCTCTCTCTCTCTGGCCAAGTGTGATTGGACACACAAGGAATGTGTCTCTTTCTGTGTCTTTTCAGAAAATCTGCCATCTTAATTAGCAACGGGATTAGTTTCTTTTCATCCGCCATCTTGTGTTTTGATAGAATAATCCACCGCTTTGAATTCAGCTTCTTTGCTCGATTTTTTGTAGGAATAGCAACAGGTGAGTCCTTGACCGCTTTATTTTAAGCCCCCAAATAAAAGGGCTGAACTCCGCCTTTGCATTAAATGTTCCTTAATTTCGGAGTTACGGATTGGAGAAATAAAGAGTAGGATTGGGGAGGTAGGAGGGGGGGGAATGACAGGGTTACAGGAACCAAAGCTGTCAGTCTGGAGCAGACGGACCAATCAAGGACAGAGCTGTGAGAATGGAATGTGAAACTCCACCAAAGAGGCGCCAAACCTCAAAGCCGTTCCCAAAACATCTAGTCTGAATATCATTGGACACTGATGGACTGGTCAAGTGGGGAGGGTCAGGGAAGAGGAAAAATCGGAGGCTTTGTGCAGGAATATTGCGATCCAGCTTTGTTCATGCTGTAACCGCTTGGCTTTAGTAAAAATAATCTTGTCACTTCAGAACTGGAGTTGAGGGTCTTTCTTTCCTAAAGGCTCAAGTCGGGAGAAGCCTGACAGTGGATTTCTTGGAGCCTAGGAATCAGGATGGTCCTTTGCAAATATTCTGAGCATAGAATATGCAGTTATTACTTCCGTTAGCAAGAAAAACAGGGCAGTGAATCCATCAGGAAGAAATCTCCCTAATGAATGCAGAAATAATTTGGATGTATAAGGAAATTATACAAGTAGCCCTTGACTTACAACAGTTGGTTTAGTGACCATTTAAAGTTACAACAGCATTGAAAAAGGTGACTTGTGACCATTTTGACATTCATGAGTATTGAAGCATGCTCGTGAGATCAGAATTTGGACCCTTGGCCACTGACTCATATTTATGACTGTTGCAGTGTCCCGGGGTCATATGATCCCCTCATGCGACCTTTGGGCCAGCAAAATCAATGGGGACGCCAGATTCACTTAACCACCCTGTGACTAACTTTAACAACTGAAGCGATTCACTTAATAACTGCGGCGAGAAAGGTCGTAAAAGGGGGCAAACCTCACTTAACAAACATTTCACTTAACAACAGAAATTTTGGGCTCCGTCGTGGTCGTAAGTCAAGGACTTCCTGTAGCCAGTTGCCAAGATTTCTGCAACCTAACTCTTTCTCCCCTTCAGCGTCACCAGATTGATGCCACTCACTGGGCGTGGCTGACTGGGTGGGCGTGGCCAGCTTGACGCCATTCTCCAAACTGCTCGCATGTTTCCTCTTTCCGTTGGGTAGAGTGGGCCGAAGCCACACTGGCCCACCTCTTTGCATTGGGTACCCCAGGCCGAAGCGACGCCGGCCGGCCCCTTACATTTTCTAGGACGGCCCTAGAAACCACATCGTGGGCTGGATCCGGCCTGCAGGCCTTGTGTTTGACATCACTGCTCTAATTTCTTGGCTCTGGGATCAGCTTCAAGGTATCAGCCCAAACCAGAGTGTCAGGCAGTAACAAGTGAAGATTGCATTAGACCAGGGATGGGTTCCACTTACATTCGCTACTTTGCTCTGTGTGGGCGCATCGCTTCTGCGCATGCACAGACCATCTGTGATGACGTCCAGGCAGGTGGGTGGAGCCTCCCATTGCCGCCGCTACCGGGGCAAACCTGTAGTAACCCACCACTGCATTGGACAGCACAGCACTGTCCAATGTTCCAGTGTTCCCTGTGTTATAATCTCAGGGCCAGCCGCGCACCGCAAATACTCCTAGAATCTGCACTCACTAGAATGCAAACTGTGATCATAATGCAATGTTTAATTCATTCCACAGGAACATTTAGTTACTCTTTCTCTCTCTACATCCTTGAAATCTCTTCCTTGAATCTCAGGGGAGCCTTGGTGAACACTTTGCTCCTCTTCTTCACTTGGGGATACCTTCTGGTTCAAATCTTAACCAACCCCCAAATCTGGGGAAACGAAGAAAGTAAGTATTTTCACCTCCATCCTTGCTGCAAACTTTAGGTCACGTTAAGCCAGGGAGGGTATCTTTCCATTGTCCCAGAGCAGAAGGATGAAAGCAAGAGAAGAGGAAGTAGAAAAGAGAAATTACTTTTAAAACCTAGATTGCGGCCAGCAACTTCCTAACATTCTCTGTCTCTTCGTCCCTCCCTCCCTCCCTCCCTCCCTCCCTCCCTCCCTCCCTCCCTCACAGATTACTCATTATTAATGGGCGTTATAGCCATATTTGCTACAATTAATAGTATATTTTTGGTGCGTTCTCCGGAAAGTCCAAGGTTTCTGTACTTGCAGAGGAATGATGAAGAGAAAGCAAGAGAAGGTACGCGAGTTTTTTTGTTTTTGTTTTTGTTTTGTTTTTGTTTTTGTTTTTTTGTTTTTTTGAGTCTGGTGTTACGGCTTTACGAGCTGCTCGTCTGGGCCAAAGGATCAAGCCTGTAGCCCAGTTTCTGCCCTTCAGATCTGCAGGGCTTGGTGGCTCCTTCCAAATGTAGATATTCTTGTCTTTCCCTCCTCTTCCTCCTCCTTTAGTCTTGAAGAAACTGAGAGGGGAAGAAGACGTAGAGGAGGAGATGGAAGAACTTCGTCAGGAACACCTTGCCGAAAGCAGCCAGAAAAACATGACAGTGTCGAAACTTTTTCGCTTCCGCAGCCTCCGGTGGCATGTCATCGTCGTCGTGGTCTTGATCGTCGGAAGTCGATTTATGCAAACAAATGCGGTTAGTGACTTCCCTGAGCAACCTCGCATAGAAAGGATGTGCTTTTCCAGGGTTTAAATTTGGAGTCTCGGTCGTCCTCAAAGTGCCGAGTTGCTGGCTTGTAGCAAGGAACAAAGTTTCTGGATTCACATCCAGACTCTTCCTGGGTTGCAGGACAACAGAAGGTGGAGATGCAGCTGTTACAATTTACAAAAGGACAAAGTTCGATGGAATGGAGTCTGGATTCCCAGGAGGGAGGAGCTGCATTTCTGATAAGCAAGAGATAACGCAGTTGAGATAGTTGGTGTGAGAGGAATAGGGTGAGGACGGTTCCTCCTTAATAGCTCCTGGAGTCTAAGCTTTATGGTGCTTTAGTTTGGCAAGATTCTGTCTGCAAGTGATGAATCTACAGTAGTTAGAAGAATTGCAACAGCGGTTTTTGGAGCCTGACCCAAAACCTATGTGTCCCTCCATCTGCATCTCTTTTGTCTTTGATTGCAGGTTATAATTTTCGCCAAGCAGAACTATAGAACTTTAAAACTGTCTGACAAAACTATGAGGCTCCTTCCATTAGTAGGAAGTGTGGTCATCCAGCTGATGCTTCTAACAACCGTAAGTGTTGTGGCCTGCCAGCGGCCTGCGCAGATTGTGGCTGATCCTGATGACAAGGAGGCTGGTGTGGTATCACGCCAGCAGCCTGCGCAGCTGGCACTCACGTCAGACAGCGAGGAGGCCGAAGAGGATGTGGTGCCAGAGGCAGAGACTCAGCCACGGCCTTCAGAACCTCCAGAGGCTCCTTCAAGTGGAGAGAGTGAAGTGGAGGAGCCTCTCCTCAATGCTCGAGCACGCAGGGCTGCCAAAAGGCAGGAGTGGCTACTCAGGAGGAGGAGGTCTCCTCGAGAGTAAGGCTTGAGGATAATTGGCCACTCCCTTAGCCTATTTAAGTCACACGCCATTAGTAAATTTCTTGCTAGAAACAACTTGCAATTATCAACAGAGCATTTTTGGAAAAGTCTTATCTTGCTTTCTGGGCTGGTTGCCAACCTTTGCCGGACTTTGGTTTATTCTTGCTACTTAATAAATTTGTTAAGGACCGTTGGTGTGTGTCTATATCCTCGGGAATCCGGAGCTGGGGCAGAACAGTAAGCCACCTCGTATCCCCACTTGATTACTGGCTTGTTTGTGTTCTCAGCTGCACCCACCGACGCAGGGTGATGTAGCCCAAAGCAATAGAACAAGCAGGGAGCAGTTCAAATCAGCGAAAACACGATAGCAAAAGCGAAGTCCGGGATTATTTTAGCCTCGATGAAAAATTGTGGGCTCCTTTGTTTGATGATGCATTGGTTTGTGTTCTTGGCTGTCCATGGTCTTCTCAGGAGTTTTTCTCCAACTTCCAGATGTGTCAATCCTCTGCTTTTTTTTCTAGATCTGCACCATTGACTCCTTGGGGCGGAGATTTCTCCTTTTGAGTGGCTTTTTGATTTGTATCATCTCAAGTATTGGCATAGTCTTCATTCTTCAGGTGGGTTACGTTCCTGCTTTTTGCACCAGGGCAACGTGAGTGCCCCTCCTGTTAACCTCCTTGTGCTTCTTCTCACACACAAACATTCCCAGCCAGTTAAAATTGGATCTGGTGAATTTTATCCAGTTGTTTAATTTCATCAATTCGTCAATTTCATCTCATTGGTCAATTGCACCAATCCGTGAATTTTGTCCTGTTGGTCAATTTCACCAATCTGTGAATTTCATCTAGCTGGTGAATTTCACTAACCCTTAAATTTCATCCAGTTGGTTCATTGCACCCGTCCATCAATTTCACCAATCCATCAATTTCACCAATCCGTCAATTTCATTCAGTTAGTCAATTGCACCCATCTTTCAATTTCATTGTAGTCGGTCAATTTTACCAAACCGTCAATTTTATCAATCCGACAATTTCGTCAATCCGTCAGTTTCATTCAGTTGGTCAATTGCACCCATCTTTTAATTTCATTGTAGTCGGTCAATTTTACCAATCGGTCAATTTTATCAATCCGTCAATTTCATCAATCCGTCAATTTCGTCAATCCGTCCATTTCATAGACTTCATGCTAGTTTTCTATAGATGGGGTTCCCAAACTCTATGAAAAATAGGAGGTTGGTTGAAGATGTGAAGTTGGGAGAGGGGAGGAAAGGTTACTACTTTGATGGTCACCCCACAGGCGCTTCCTTCTTCCTCACAGAAAGAGAGACCTGAGCTGGCCATCCTCGGCATTATTCTGGTTTTCCTCTTCTTCGTGGGCTACATAATGGGACCAGGTTTGTGATCAGATGGGATACGGAGTCTTCGCAGGTGGAGAAAAACCAAATGAAGTTTTTGCGGTTGTTGCTTTAAAAAAAAATAAATTACAAGGCCTGCCCTCTTCTCTCCATCCAGCTTCCATTATTCCCGTGATTATCGGTGAATTGTTCCTCCAGTCATCCCGAGCCTCCGCGTATGCGATTGCAGGATTCGTCAGTTGGAGTATCCATTTTTTCTCAGCTTTGCTGTTTCTTCTGACTAAGGTAAGGGACCCTGTAAACCCTTTGGAAGTTTAAAAAGTAAATAAAATACATTAAGAAAATGTTTATGTGGGGATTTTTTTTGTTTTTCAGTACAGAGGTGACCTTCCCGCGGAATTCTGTGTGACTTGTGGGCCTGCCAAGTTTGATCACAATATTTCTTAATTTTTGTTTCCGTCTCTAGTCCTACCTTGAGACCTACTACTTGCTCCTTTACTGGCCTTTTATGATCCTCGCCTTTATTTACATTTTCCGGGTAGTCCCGGAAACAAACGGCAAGACATTTCAAGAAATCCAGGAAAACATGGCGGCCTGCATCTCCAGAAATTCCAGAAAAATAACGGCTGAATAGAAACAGGGAATCTCTTTCTTCCCCTCTGTTTTCAAAATTGATCTGGAATTTTAAAAAAGGAAGTAAATCAGAAGCTCTCTGGAAACTGGATGGATTTATTTGTATTATTTTTAAGCGTTATCCGCTAGTTTGGCAAAAAAAAAAGATTGGGTTGTAAGTTTAGCAGAGCTGTTGGGGGTGTCACCCCTCCCAGGTAGGCCAAATAACAGAAAGTCGATCCTGCAAGAAGGCTAAAAAAAAATTCCATTATTGAGATGAGCTATAAAAAGAATATCTCGCAAAACTGATTGTGCTTTATCCCCTGTTGTTCTGATGCTTCAGCGAACTAGGGAGGCACTTCCAAATATTATCTAATTCCCCAGGACATAAAATATTTTTTCTGTCCTTTTTAGCTATAATTCTTCTATATTTCTGCCAAGGTGATTTTCCTAATTCTCTAGAGGAAATTAGTGGAAGAATTCAGCGTGTAGCTCCCATTCTATAAGAAGTGGATTGCTGCTGTTTTTTGCTTGCAAAATACTTACCTTGCCTTAGTAAGACCACACTTGGAATACTGCATCCAGTTTTAGTCACTACAATATTAAAAAAAAAAAAATGTTTAGACTTTAGAACAGGCTGTCAAACTCAAGGCCGCGTGGGGTGCTTAGATCTGGCCCATTGGGCCTCCCTAGAAACAGCAAAGGACTGCCTCGCGGTGCCTCTGCCAGTGAAAATGGAGCGTGCGAAGGCCGCGTGCAGCCCCCCCCCGACCTTCCTTTGTGCTAGCAGACGATTGCAGGATGCCGTCGCAGCCAAAAACGGAGCTTGGGAGCCCGTTTTTGCTGGCAGAGCGCTCGACCCGCCACAGGAACCCCCCCACACGAATGACGTCGAGCTGGCCATGCCCAACCTGGCCACACACATCCAGCTGCCCGAGGTCAAGCACAACCCTGATGTGGCTCTCGATGAAATTGAGTTTGACCAATTTCATTTGACCACTTCCTTGCTCTAGAAAAGAGTACAGAGAAGAACAACAAAGATGATTAGGACACTGGAAGCTAGAACGGTTGCAGGAACTGGGCATGTCTAGTTTAATGAAAAGAAGGACTAGGGGTGAGATTTATTTATTTATTTATTTATTTATTTATTTATTTATTTATTTATTTATTTATTTTATTAAATTTCTATACCGCCCTTCTCCCGAAGGACTCAGGGCGGTGAACAGCCACAAGATAAAACACATAAATATAAAAAATTTAAAATAGATTAAAAACGAATTAAATAATTTGGCTGAATTTAAAATACCCCATAATTTAAAACAAATTAAAATTTATATTTAAAATTTATATTTAAAAGGGGAGAAGATTTAGGCCAGGCCAGCTTGATGAAATAAAGAAGTCTTAAGCGCGTGACAGAAGGTGCGCAGATCCGGGATCCTCCATATCTCCGGGGGGAGCTCGTTCCAGATCGTAGGTGCCCCCACAGAGAAGGCTCTCCCCCTAGGGGCCGCCAGTCGATATTGTTTGGCCGACGGCACCCGGAGGAGCCCCTCTCTATGGGAGCGTACTGGCCGGTGGGAGGCTACTGGTGGTAGCTGGCGGTCCCGTAGATAACCAGGTCCTAAGCCATGGAGCGCTTTAAAGGTGATAACCAGAACCTTGAAGCGCACTCGGAAGACCACCGGGAGCCAGTGCAGCTCGCGCAGGAGAGGTGTTACATGGGAACTCCACGTTGCTCCCATAACCACCCGCGCGGCCGCACTCTGCGCCAGTTGGAGCCTCCGAGTGCACCTCAAGGGGAGCCCCATGTAGAGACCGTTACAATAGTCCAGACGAGAGGTGACGAGGGCATGAGTGAGATGATAGCCACGTTCCAATATTTGAGGGGTTGACACAAATAACAGGGAGTCAAGCTATCCTCCAAAGCACCTGACGGCAGAGTGCTTTGGATGGAAGAAGCAATGGATGGAAGAAGCAATGGATGGAAACTGATCAAAGAGAGACGCAACCTGGAATTAAGGAGAAAGTTCCTAACAGGGAGGACAATTAACCAGTGGAACAGCTTGCCTCCAGAAGTTGTAAGTGCTTCATCACCGGAGGTTTTTAAGAAGAGATTGGAGGTCCATTTGTCTGAAATTGTATAAGGTCTCCGGCTTGAGCAGGGTTGAATTAGAAGAGCTCCAGGCTCCTTCCCAACTTTGTTATTATATCAGTAGATCTCCTTTTGCAAGAAAAAGAAACGTGGCTAAATTAATAATTTAAATGCCAGGAAAGTGAAACTGAGTGTAAATCTTTTTATTACAGCTTTTGTGTCAGACCTGCCTCAACCTGATTCCTTAGGAAAGAGAGACCCTCGACTCCATTTGGTTGAAGCAAAAGGTTCTTTTACTAAAGAGAGGCTAGCTGCAGTTAAGTCAGGCTAGATCTGGGTTGCCCACACTCAAAATATACAGTCAGGTTTCCCCTCTTCCCAGCCCTCCCCCACATGACCAGTCTGTCTTCAGCCAATCAGAACTCGCTGAAGTGCTTTGAGAACGTTGAGATGTTTTGAAGTATTCCACATTCTTTCTCAGGGTGCCTGACCTTGGATTCTGATGCAAACCAATTCTGAGCTTTTCTACTCTTTATCACCTGCTATTCCCTCCTTCCTATTTCCCAACATGTACATACACACATCTTGATTACCCACTTATCCTACCCCCCCATCCTCTAGCCTTTGATGGCGGTACGCCTGTGAGGCTCCGAGCCGAGCCTGGCAGACCTGACATTTTGTTTTGCATTGCCTTGCTGTAAATCCTTGCCAGGTTTCAATGCAGGAGCAAAAGGGTAGAGAAATGTGATACAGGAGGCCAAATGTCAAAACAAAATGAAGTGATACAAGAAAACAAAACAAAAGGAAGAAAAGAAAGAAATAGAGAATGGAGTGACAGTTCAGCCCTCAGAATTTGAAATTTGGTCATCCGTTATTTCGGCCTCCTTGTGAGGATGCGAGAAACAGATGTAATGCTACCCCCATAAGACCCCCGTAAAGTCTCACTTAGCGACAGAAATTTCAACCCCTGAAAATGGAACCCCCTGCATGTAAATTTATGCAAAACAGCTGCCTAACTGCCATTCTGCTTTTCCCGGAATGTTCCCGCCTCCTTTCCCTGATTGGCTCTCGCTGCTGCTCTAGAATTTTTCGTTCGATAGAAAAGACAGCTTTGGTTTTTCTCCTTTTACTCCAAGACACCCCCAAAAATAGTAAGTTGGCTTTAAAAAAAACACATTTCTAGCTTTAAAATCCAAAATCTGGAAGACTGGATTCCTCCAGAGGAGCAGTGGAGGGTCAGGGAAGGTGCCAAGCAATTTGGGGAATTTATTACAACAATTAGGAATTGAACAGGAAGCTCTGAAGCCAACATTCAAAAGAAAAGATGCTTAAGTTTGTCCCTTTTCCTTTAATTCCCTCTTTGAGAAAAGCCGTCCATCGTTGGCTACAGGCTCTATGGAGCCTCCCGGATCCACCGCAGTCTATCTTGGAACAGGAGCCATCAAGGAGAACAGTTTGTGGGTTCCCTGGCTGGATTCGGGGGGAGAATGGTTTGTAAATATGGTGGAAGAATGAAAAAGGCACGGATTTTTTTGCTTTTTTATTTTGTTTTTGTCCGATCAGGGGTTACCCTTCATCTCCCCGGAAGGATGGAGGACAGAGAGGAATCGGAACCCACAATCCGAAATGATGTGAGTTTGGAAGGCTGGCTGAGTTGCGGTTTATCTCGATCGGAGGTTATTTCTAAGCTTTAGGGCAAGGCAGGGCAGAGAAATTATGAAGAATTTCTGAAGAGGATCAGCTCTCAACTGTATTTATTTAAAAAAACAAAAACAAAACGGCAGTGCCTAGACCAGTGATGGCTAACCTTTTTGCCGTCACGTGCCAAAAGCGGGGGGAGCGTGGGGGGGTCGCCCACATGCGTGCCCATACCCCACCCCCACGCCTCCCCCCACGCTTTTAGCATGTGATGGCACAGTGGGCCCGGTAGGCCTGTTTTTCACCCTCCTCAGGCTCCGGAGGCTTTCTAGAAGCCTGGGGAGGGCAAAAACAGCCTTCCCCACCCCACCCCCGGAGGCCCTCCAGAGGCCGGAAACAGCCCATTTCCCAACTTCCGGTGGGACCGGAAGGCCCAAAAATCAGCTGGCCAGCGCACGCATGCGTGCTGCAGCTGAGCTACGGCAATGCTCGCGTGCCCACTGATATGGCTCCGTGTGCCACCTGTGGCACCCGTGCCATAGGTTCGCCATCACGGGCCTAGGCAATCTTTGGAATCTCCTAAAGCTCAGCTGGCTTGTTTGTGGATGAGACACCACCAGGAGATGCATGGAGTCCAAACTAACTTGGGAAAAATCATTAGTTTCCCCTAACGGTAAAGCACATGCAGGAGATCGGCCTTCTTCCTATCTAAGACAGAAACTGGAAGGGGGGAAAGGAGAGAGGAGGTTTTAGATGTGTTTTGAGTGTTGTGTTGGTTTTTGTCCTTATCCACTGAAGGAAGTGTGTTGTTGTTTTCATAGAAACTGACCCGTCCACTCATTATCTCATTAGTGGGGTCCAGTTTGGCGTATTTGCACTATGGGTACATGTTTAACCTGATCACTCATCCCGTTGTGGTAAGTGAGCCCCGCTGGGTGTCGCTGGGTGGTCCTGGGTTTGGGATTTGGCAGTCATTCACAGAACCTGCCTTCCTGCATTACAGTTGCAGAGGATGGTTTGTGTGGGCCCAGTGTCTTTCATGGGACACGGATCCCATCGGGTTTTCAAATGATGTTTCCTGCCATGTCCTCTCCCCTCCACTTTTCCCACTTCCCTTCCCTTTTTTTTCTCCTTCTTTCTTCCCTTCCCCTTCCCCTTCCCCTTCCCTTCCCTCCCATCCCCTCCAACTGCCCTCAATGGCTCTCTAAAAGCTATCTGCAAGGAACCTAAATCCTTCCATTCCCCACCATCCCATCAGAGCTGAAGAAGCTTCTTGGATGAGAAGAGAAACGTCTTTCAAAGAAAAACCAGGAAGTCCAGTTGCTTCTTGAAAAAAAAAAAGCACCTTTGAGGAAACCATGGTTTGTTTTCCTTCAAGAAAAAAAACCCCAGTGTGGTTTTCCATCCGGCAGATCTCACCTGCTCACCGTAATGGCCGACGGTCAAACACATTAGAGGGGCAAACAGGAGGAAATCTCCCAAAGTTTCCAAAATAAATAAATAAATTTCTTTAGCACCTCTGCTCCAGATTCCTTCAAAGGGTAACTCAGGACCTGGGTTTTCCTTAGGGACTGCCAGCTTGGCCAGCCTACCTCGCAGGGTTGTTAGGTGAGGTGGAGGGGGGGCAGTCGGGAAGGAAGTGTAGCACCGTTGCGTGTGCTTGATGTGGTTTTCCACTTTATGTTTTTAAGTTAAGGATGCAGATGCTGAATCTTCAGAAGAAAGGAATTGAGGAAGACCCCGTGCGTTTGAAGTTCTTACTATTACTCATCAGTTTCTTCCCCCTCGGAGGTGTTTGTGGGGTGTATCTCTGGGGCTGTCTGGCAGACAGATATGGCAGGTATAGTAGGCACATCTTAAAGAGATATTTTTGGGCTGTGGATCGGGGTGGGTTCTACTTACCTTTACTACTGACTCGCAACGCATGCGCAGAAGCTTCCTGATGACGTCGGGGTCGGTGGGCGGAGCCTCCCGCCGGTTTTACTACCAGTTCTTGCGAACCGGTCCGAACCGTGGGCAACCCACCACTGCTGTGGATATACAATAAATTGCTAAATTTCCAGTGTTTCTGTTGGCATTGGTGCCGTACATTGGCATACATACAAACCAGGATTTTTGCGATTCCTGTTTCCTTGAATATGCCTCTTTCTGTGTCTTTTCAGAAAATCCGCCATCTTAATTAGCAACGGAATTAGTATTTTTTCGTCTGCCATCTTGTGTTTTGATAGAATATTCCGGCGCTTTGAATTCAGCCTCTTTGTTCATTTTTTTGTAGGAATAGGAACAGGTGAGTCCTTGACCGCTTTATTTTAAGCCCCCAAATAAAAGGGCAGCCTTTTCATTAAATGTCCCTTAAATTAGGAGTTTAGGATTGGGGAAGTAAAGAGTAGGATTGGGGAGGTAGGAGGGGGGAATGACAGGGTTACAGGAACCAAAGCTGTCAATCTGGAGCAGACTGACCAATCAAGGACAGAGTCGTGAGAATGGAATGTGAAACTCCACCAAAGAGGCGCCAAACCTCAAAGCCGTTCCCAAAACATTTAGTCTGAATATCATTGGACACTGATGGACTGGTCAAGCGGGGAGGGCCAGGGAAAAGAGAAAATCACAGGATTTGTGCAGGAATATTGCGATCCAGATTCGTTCATGCTGTAACCGCTTGGCTTTAGTATAAATAATCTTGTCACTTCAGAACTGGAGTTGAGGGTCTTTCTTTCCTGAACGCTCAAGTCGGGAGAAGCCTGACAGTGGGTTTCTTGGTGCCTAGGAATCAGGATGGTCCTGTTCTGTCCCCCCTTCCTCACACAGGCAAACGTAATACCAAGCACGCCTGCCAATATTTTATTAGGTAAACAGATTAGAATTCTTGGCAGACCAAGGTTTTGGCAGCAAACTACTGAATGCCTGCCAAGACCGGTTTCACTCCCACAAAGCAAAAGAGGACTTATCTTCAATCCGTTCCAGGAGCAACAAATTATCCACAAGACAAGAGTTCAGTCCATGTTCAGTCCAAAACATATCCAAGCCGAATTTCAGACATCACGATGTGACTTTCAGGGTTTAACTTTGTCCATCACAAAGCCTGAAGAGCGATCCCACCCACTTTTATTCCTGGTGGGGCGTGGCTCCGTGACTCAGCTCAATCTCTGGCCCTCCCATGCCTCTTCCGTTGCTGTGCACGCTTCTCCCTCCGACGCTGCCTGGGATCAAGCCAGGATTCATCCTCCTCGCTCCCTATCAATTGGTGCTCCAATATGCCTTCCTCCTGGCACATCCCAGGGTGTTCCTCCTGGCCTTCGGATGGAACCTGAGGCATTGCCAGAAAGGAGGGTCCTGGAGAGGGAGGCCTTGTCAGTTCCTCCCCATCATCTTCTGAGTCCTCTTCCTCTGTTAGGACAGGCTCGGGAATCGGGGTCACAACAGGTCCTTTGCAAGTGTTCTGAGCATAGAATATGCAGTTATTACTTCCGTTAGCAAGAAAACAGGGCAGTGAATCCCCCAGGAAAAAACCTTCATAATGAATGGAGAAATAATTTGGATATAGAAGAAATGTACAAGCAGTCCTTGACCTACAACAATTCATTTAGTGACCATTCAAAGTTACAACAGCACTTAAAACAATGAATTGTGAGCATTTTCACATTCATGATTATCCCCATGTTCGCGAGACCAAAATTCAGACACTGGGCAACTGAGTCATATTTATGACGATTGCAATGTCCTGAGGTCATGTGATCCCCTCTTGCGACCTTCTGGCCAGCAAAATCAATCAGGAATTGATCAAAATCAATCAATTCACTTAACCACCCTGTGACTAACTTAATAACAGCGATTCACTTAATAACGGTGGCAAGAAAGGTCGTAAAATGGGACAAAGTTCACTAAAGCAAATGTTTCACTTAACAACAGAAATTTTGGGCTCAGTCGTGGTCATAAGTCAAGGACTGCCTGTAGCCATATGCCAAGATTTCTGCTACCTAACTTTGTCTCCCCTTCAATAAATCTGGTTAAAGAAGACTCCGAGGATTTTGGTCAGATTCAGACCCGTGAAATGAGAAGGAAGAGCAGGCTGGGAGAAAAGGGCTGGTAAACCAGGGCCTCTTTGCACATGCTCTAATTTCTTGGCTCCGGGTTCAGCTTCAAGGTATCCGCTCAAATCGGAGCGCCAGGTAGGAACAAGTGAAGATTGCATGGGACAACACAGCACTGTTATAACCCAGTGCTCCCTAACTTGGACATTTAAATCTGAAAATCTCAGGGCCAGCTGCACACCATTGTTGTGGCCCGCCAGCAGCCTGCGCGGATCGTGGTGATGAAGAGGAGGCTGGTATGGTGTCGCGCCAGCAGCCTGCACAGCCAGCACTCGCGTCGGACAGCGAGGAGGCTGAAGAGGATGTGATGCTAGAGACAGAGACTCAGCCAGGGCCTTCAGAACCTCCAGAGGCTCCTTCCAGTAGAGAGAGTGAAGTGGAGGAGCCTCTCCTCAATGCTCGGGCACGCAGGGCTGCCAAAAGGCAGGAGTGGCTACTCAGGAGGAGGAGGTGTACTCGAGAGTAGGGCTTGAGGATAATTGGCCACTCCCTTAGCCTATTTAAGTCGCACGCAGCTAGTGCGTTCTTGCTGGAAACAACTCATATTATTATCAGAGTATTTTGGTTTATCGTATCTTGTTTTCTGGGCTGGTTGCCAACCTTTGTCGGTCTTGTTTATTCTTGCTACTTAATAAATTTGACAAGGACCGTTGGTGTGTGTCAATATCCTCGGAAATCCAGAGCTGAGGCAGAACAACCATAGATGCTCCTAAATTCTGCACTTGCTAGAATGCAAGCTGTGACTGAACCGCAATGTTTAATTCATTCCACAGGAACATTTAATTACTCTGTCTCTCTCTACATCCTTGAAATCTCTTCCTTGAATCTGAGGGGAGCCTTGGTGGCCACTTTGCTCCTCTTCCTCAGCTGGGGATCCCTTCTGGTCCAAACCTTAATCAGTCCCCAGATCTGGGGAAACGAAGAAAGTAAGTACTTCCACCTCCATCCATCCTTGCTGCAAACTTTAAGTCATGCCAAGCCAGGGAGGGTATCTTTCCATTGTCCTAGCGCAGATCAAAGCAAGAGAAAAGGATGTAGAAAAGATAAATGTTACTTCTAAAACATGCAGTTGGATCCTAATGTTCTCCCTCCTTCTGTCTCTGCCATAGATTTTTCATTATTAGTGGGCGTTATAGCCATATTTGCTATAATTAGTAGTATATTGTTGGTGCCTTCTCCGGAAAGTCCGAGGTTTCTGTACTTGCAGAGGAACGACGAAGAGAAAGCAAGGCAAGGTATGGCCACGCGAGTCTGGCATTACGGCCTTACGAGCTGCTCGTCTGGACCAAAGGGAGGATCAGGCCTGTAGCCCAGCCTCTGCCCTTCGGATCTGCAGGGCTTTGTGGCTCCTTCCAAATGCAGATGTTCTTGTCTTCTCCTCCTCTTCTTCCTCCTTTAGTCTTGAAGAAGCTGAGAGGGGAAGAAGACGTAGAGGAGGAGATGGAGGAACTTTGTCAGGAACATCTTGCCGAAAGCAGCCAGAAAAACATGACAGTGTGGAAACTTCTTCGCTTCCGCAGCCTCCGATGGCATGTCATCACCGTCGTGGTCTTGATCACCGGAAGTCGGTTTATGCAAACAAACGCGGTTAGTGACTTCCCTGAGTAGCCTCACATAGAAAGGTTGTGCTGTTTGCTTTTCCAGGGTTCAAATTTGGAGTCCTGTCCACTTCAAAGCACCAAGTGGCTGGCTTGTAAGCTACTGTGAAAGACGGATGCACTTTCCCTAGCAGGCGAGGGAGTCTAATCTGGATGGTAACCGGATTAATTACTTTCTCTATTGGGAAAGGGCCTATAAACTTTGGTCCTAGCTTTTTGCATGGGAGTTTTAGTCTAAGGTATTTCATAGAAAGGTAGGCCTTGCTCCCAACCCAAAATGGCTCTTGGGGTCTGTGGTGTTTGTCGGCTTCCACTTTATAGGTTTTCACTGCTTCCCGCAGAGCCCGCTTGGTGATTTCCCACTCCTCCTTCAAACACTCCATCCATTCACTCAAGGAGACTGATGAGGGGGCTCCCTGGGGAGCTCGGGCATGAGGACGAATTCCATGCCACTTGTGACCTGGAAAGGAGTCAGGCCAGTGCCGCTGTGTACAGTATTATTGTATACCACTTCAGCGAATAGCAATAGCTCTGCCCAATTAGACTGCTGATAATTGACATAGCACCTTAAATACTGCTCTATCATGGCATTCGTACATTTCGCGGCCCCATTGGTACTCGGATGAAAAGGCGAGCTAAGTCCCTACGAGGGCCCAATGGACCTAGTGAACTCTCTCCAGAACTTGGCAGTGAATTGGACCCCCCCATCAAATGATTCTGTGGGGAATGCCATGTAACCTGTAAATCTGCTTTATAAACAACAATTTGGCCAGTTTTTTCGCTGAGGGAAGCCCTGAACAAGTGGTGAAGTGGGCTTGTTTTGAGAATAGGTCTATCACAGTCCAAATGACCGTATTTCCCTCATTTTCAGGGAGTTCAACAATAAAGTCCATGGCGATCTCCTCCCAGGGTGTGGATGGGTCTGCCACCTGTTGAAGAAGCCCTGGGGATTTCCGTGGTCTTTTTTTCATGGCCGCGCACATTGCACAGCTTTTGACATAGTCCTCAACGTCTTTCTTTATCTTTGGCTACCAAAACTGCCTTCTGGCCAAATGTAGAGTTTTTAAGTAGCCAAAATGCCCCGCCTGCTTGGAGTCATGGCTCTGCTGGAGAACTTGAAGTTGAAGACTTGCAGGCACATATAACTTTGAGCCTTTCCAGACTAGTCCATTCTTTTGGGTCAGCGCCTCTTTGTTTTCATCGTACCACGGGTCAGCTGGCAACTCACCTTTCAATTTCTCAGTTACCCCCCCCCCTCTGCTCGTAGCTCCCTGCCGTCTAGCTTGGCTGCGGATCATGGCTTGCGAGGCAGTTTGGGAGGGGGGAATCATGGAGTGGATGATTCTAGGTTCTTATGGTCAGTCCACCCTTCAAATGGAATGTGACTTCCCTCTAGGAAGTGCCTCCAAATCAATAAGACCCAATGAACAACGTAGGCTTCCTTCTCCCAGACAGCCCATCTCATCTTGGTCTCCGTCAGTTTTCTGGAAGTGTATGTGCAGGGTTGCAAATCACCATTGGACTGCCGCGATGAAAGTTTTTCCCAAGCTCCAAACAATCAGTCACATGGTCCAATCTCCTTCTTCCATGGACCAGGTGTGAGAATGTCCTTGGTTCTCAAGAGAAAGTATCTTGTTTTGGCTACACAAACCCTTTTATCTGTAATCCCCACTCCCTATACCTCAGCTCCAGTGTGGCAACACTGAAGCTCCAATGTGGCTCCGATCAGGGTCAGCTTCAGGGCTGACATAGGGTGAAGACAGCTCCTCCTGAATAGTTCCCAGAGTCTACACTTCATGTGCTTTAGAAAGATTCTGTCTGTAGGTGATGAATCACCTTAGAAGAATTGTAAGAGGGGGTTTTAGAGCCTGACCCAAATCCTATGTGTGCCTCCATCTGCACCTCTTTTGTCTTTGATTGCAGATTTTAATTTTTGCCCAGCAAAGCTATAAAACTTTAGGAATGTCTGCCAAAGCCATACGGCTCCTTCCATTAGCAGGAAACATGATCGTCCAGCTGATGCTTCTGACAACTGTAAGCCACCTCGTATCCCCACTTGATTACTGGATTGTTTGTGTTCTCAGCTGCACCCACTGACGTAGGGTGATGTACCCCAAAGCAATACAACCAGCAGGGAGCAGTTCAAATTAGCGAAAACACAATAGCAAAAGGAAAGGCTGGGATTATTGTAGCCTTGATGAAAAATTGTGGGCTCCTTTGTTTGATGATGCATTGGTTTGTGTTCTTGGCTGTCCATGGTCTTCTCAGGAGTTTTTTTCCAACTTCCAGATGTGTCAATCCTCTTGTGCTTTGTTTTTTTTCCAGATCTGCATCGTCGAGTCCTTGGGGAGGAGAGTTCTCCTTTTGAGTGGCTTCTTGATGTGTAGCATTTCAAATATTGCCCTAGTCTTCACTTTTCAAGTGGGTAACATTTCTACTCTCTGCACCGGGATAACTTGAGTGCCCTTCTGTTAACATCCCTGTGGTTTTTCTCCTACACAAACCTTCCGAGACAGTTAAAATCGATCTGGTGAATTTCATCCAGTTGGTCAATCTCACCATCAATTTCACCAATCTGTCAATTTCACCAGTCCATCAATTTCATCCAGTTCGTCATTTGCACCAATCCATCCATTTCATCAATCCATCGATTTCACCCAATCCATCGATTTCATCCATTTGGTCAATTGCACCAATTTGTCAATTTCATCCAGTTGGTCAATTTCACCAATCCATCAATTTTACCAATCCATCAGTTTTGACCTGTAGATCAATTTCACCCATCTGTAAATTTCATCTAGTTGGTCAATTTCACCAATCCTTAAATTTCATCCAGTTGGTCAGTTGCACCAGTCCATCAATTTCAACAATCTATCAATTTCAACAATCCGTCAATTTCACCCAGCTGGTTCATTTCAAAGAGTTAATGCCAGTTTTCTCTAGATGGGGTTCTAGATAGGAGGTTGGCTGGAGATGTAAATTTCGGGGAGGGGGGAAGGGTTACTATTTTGATGGTCACCCAAAGGTGCTTCCTTCTACCCCACAGGTCAACAGCCCCTCGCTGGCCTTCATCAGCATTGTTTTGATTATCTTCTTCTTTGTGGGCTACGTAATGGGACCAGGTTTGTGATCAGATGGGATACGGAGTCTTTGCAGGTGGAAAAAGACCAAGGGAAGTTTTTGTGGCTGTTGCTTTAAACAAAAATTATTACGAGGCTTGCCCTCTTCTCTCCATCCAGCTTCCATTATTCCCGTGATTATTGGTGAATTGTTCCTCCAGTCATCCCGAGCGTCCGCGTATGTGATTGTAGGATTTTTCGGTTGGGGAATCAATTTTTTGTCAGCTTTGCTATTCCTTCTGACTAAGGTAAGGGACCCTTTGGTAATCCTTTTGAAAGTCTATAAAATGAATAAAATATATGAAAACAAATATTTATTTAAAAACTCCTTTTCACACCCACACCCACAGAACCGGTAGTAAAAAATTTTGAAACCCACCACTGCTACAGAGGCGACCTTCCGGCGGAATTCTGTGTGTCTTGTGGGCCTGCCAAGTTTGATCACAGTATTTCTTAATTTTTGTTTCCGTCTCTAGTCCTACCTTGAGACCTACTACTTGCTCCTTTACTGGCCTTTTATGATCCTCGCCTTTATTTACATTTTCCGGGTAGTCCCAGAAACCTGCGGCAACACATTTCAAGAAATCCAGGAGAGCATGGCGGCCTGCACCTCCAGAAATTCCAGAAAAATAACGGCTGAATAGAAACAGGAAATCTCATTCTTCCCCCTGTTTTCAAAATTGATCTGGAATTAAACAAATATAGCGAAACAGAAGTTCTCTTCAAGCTGGATGGATTTATTTGTACTATTTTTTTTTAACCCTTCTACACTAGTTTGGCAAAAAAGATTGAGTT
Organism: Pituophis catenifer annectens; assembly: GCF_029215685.1. Classification (NCBI taxonomy): domain Eukaryota; kingdom Metazoa; phylum Chordata; class Lepidosauria; order Squamata; family Colubridae; genus Pituophis; species Pituophis catenifer. Next base: position 5,562,708 of record NW_027256898.1, on the reverse strand, counting down.
GTAAGTTTAGCAGGCACTTCCAAATATTATTCCCCAGGACATAAAATAATTTTTCCGCCCTTTTTAGCTATAATTCTTGCATATTTCAACCAAGGTGATTTTCCTGACTCTGTAGAGAAGATTAGGAGATTACTGCATCCAGTTTTGGTCTCTACAATAATAATAATTAAAAAAAGGTGAGACTCTAGAAAGAGTACAGAGAAGAGCAAGAATGATGATTAGGGGACTGGAGGCTAAAACATATGAAGAACGGTTACCGAATTTGGGTTTTGTCTAGTTTTAATGAAAAGAAGGACTAGGGGTGAGATGATAGCTGTGTTCCAATATTTGAGGGGTTGACACAAATAATAAGGAGTCAACCTATTCTCCAAAGCACCAGAAGGCAGGACAAGAAGCAATGGATGGAAACTAATCAAGGAGAGAAGCAGCCTGGAACTAAGGAGAAACTTCCTAACAGGAAGTGGAACAGCTTGTCTTCAGAAATTGTAAGTGCTTCATCACTGGAGGTTTTTAAGAAGAGATTGGATGTCCATTTGTCTGAAATGGTATAAGGTCTCCGGCTTGAGCTGGGGAATGGACTAGAAGACTTCCAGGCTCCTTCCCAACTCTTATTATATCAATAGATCTCCTTTTGCAACAAAAGGAAATTAATACTTTAAATGCCTTCATGGCCACCAGGAAAGTGAAACTGAGTGTAAATCTTTTATTACAGCTTTTGTGTCAGACCTGCCACAATCTGATCCCTTAAGAAAGAGAGACCCTCGACTCCATCTGGTTGAAGTGAAAGGTTCTTTTACTACAGAGAGGTTAGCTGCAGTTAAGTCAGGCTAGATCTGGGTTGCCCACACTCAAAATATACAGTCAGGTTTCCCCTCTTCAAAGCCCTCCCCCCATGACCAGTCTGTCTTCAGCCAATCAGAACTCGCTGAAATGTTTTGAGAATGGTGAGATGTTTTGAAGTAATCCACATTATTTCTCAGGATGCCTGGCCTTGGATTCTGATGCAAACCGATTCTGAGCTTTTCTGCTCTTTATCACCTGCCATTCCCTCCTTCCTATTTCCCAACATGTACATACGCATATCTTGATTACCCATTTATCCTACCCCGCACCCTCTAGCCTTTGATGGCGGTACACCTTTGAGGCGCCAAACCGAACCTGGCAGACCTGACATTTTGTTCTGCTTTGCCTTGCTGTAAACCCTTGCCAGGTTTCAATGCAGGTGTCAGGTTTCGATGCTATCTCAAAATAAATGAATTTCCAAACTGCCGATCTTTGAGGAAATTTTCTCTTTATTGAGCATAGTGATCTGTCCCTGGCTCTTTCGTGGTCAGCACTGACCTTTGCCCCCCAATCCCTCCCTTTCCGATCCCCAATTCTCTGCATCTCTTTGGCTATCTTCCAAGCCACTCTCCTCATCCCACCTCCGTCAGATCACAGGAATGTCCCCCCCTCCTCCCATCTCCGAGGAAACAGAATCTTCAAAGGAATTAATTAGGCAAAAGTTCAAGCTTCTCCTCTCCTTTCATATGTCAGCGCTGGAACGCTGACAGCAGGAGCAAAAGGGTAGAGAAATGAGATGCAGGAGGCCAAATGTCAAAACAAAATGATGTGATACAAGAAAGTAAAACAAAGGGAAGGGAAAGAAATAAAAAATAGAGTGAGAGTTCAGCCCTCAGAATTTAACAATTTGGTCATCCGTATTTCGGCCTCCATGTGAGGATGCAAGAAACGGAGAAAAAGCAGGATTTAATAAGCTTGTTATTGAACAATGAGCAGGTTTAATAAGCCATCTCAAGGCCAGATTATTAAAATAACCGATTTGCAAATTAGAAAAAGCGACAATGCTCAAAAAATTGCTACAATGTGGAGGCCAGGAGGAAGGATGAAACTAACATTTTGAAAAAAAAATTCTGTCTACTACATCGTGGCCCAAAGCAAAATATGTCACCCAAGTACAAATTTATTTAATAAGGCTGAAACGTCCCCAAGATGGAGCTCTTCATTCAAACTCGATTCCTGTTTTTTTAAAAAAAGGCATTTAACAGGGTAAGTCAAATGCTTTCTTGCACTCTGCAGTGTGTCTTTGTGTTTATATAGGTTTATTTGTTTTGTCAGGAAGAATAACATGCAGAATAGAAAAACATACATCCAACACTAACAACAAAAAAGGGGGGAAATTGTGTGCAGAAAAAGGGGAAAAATGACTCAAATATCGAATTAAATCTAGACATAAATAATCCATTCCAACTGGATGCTGAAAAGAGGAAATTAAGAAAAAAACCCTGATAAATTCTCTTCCGCTTACAAAACGGGTCTAAAATATAGGTAGTCCTTGACTTACTATGGTTCATTTAGTGACGGAAGTTGCAACGGCACAGAAAAGAGTGACTTATGACCATTTTACACACTTATGACCATTGCAGCATCCCCATGATCACGTGATCAAAATTCAGATGCTTGGCAACTGTCTCATATTTACGACGATCGCAGTGTCCCGGGATCACGTGATCCCCTTTTGCGACCTTCTGACAAACCAAGTCAATGTGGAACTCAGATTCACTTAACAACCGGGTTACTAACTTATCCGCTGCGGTGATTCACTTAATAACTCCGCCAAAGAAAGGACGCAAATTGGCGCAAACTTCACGTAACAAAAGTCTCGCTTAGCAACAGGAATTTCAACCCCTGAAAGTGGAACCCCCTGCATGTAAATTTATGCAAAACAGCCACCTAACTGCCATTTCGCTTTTCCCGGAATGTTCCCGCCTCCTTTCCCTGATTGGCTCTCGCTGCTGCTCCAGCATTTTCCCTTCTAAAGAAAAGACAGCTGTGGTTTTTCTCCTTTTTACTCCAAGACAGTAAGTTGGCTTTTTTAAAAAAAAAAACAAAACATTTTTTCTACCCTTAAAATCCAAAATCTGGAAGACTCCAGAGGAGCAGTGGAGGGTCAGGGAGGGTGCCAGCCAATTTTTGGGGGGGATTTATTACAACAATTAGGAATTGAATAGGAAGCTCTCAAGCCAACGTTCAAAAGAAAAGATGGGGGAAACCTAAGTTTGCCCCCTTTTAATTCCCTCTTTGAGAAAAGCCGTCCATCGTTGGCTACAGGCTCTATGGAGCCTCCCGGATCCACCGCAGTCTATCTTGGAACAGGAGCCATCAAGGAGAACAGTTTGTGGGTTCCCTGTCTGGATTCGGGGGGGAGAATGGTTTGTAAATATGGTGGAAGAATAAACAAAGGCACGGACTTTTTTGCTTTTTTATTTTGTTTTTGTCCGATCAGGGGTTCCCCTTCATCTCCCCAGAAGGATGGAGGACAAAGAGGAATCGGAACCCACAATCCGAAATGATGTGAGTTTGGAAGGCTGGTTGAGTTGCGGTTTATCTCGATCGGAGGTTATTTCTAAGCTTTAGGGCAAGGCAGGGCAGAGAAATTATGAAGAATTTCTGAAGAGGATCAGTTCTCAACTGTATTAAAAAAAGAAAGAAAGAAAAGAAAATGGCAGTGCCTAGGCCATCTTTGGAATCTCCTAAAGCTCAGCTGGCTTGTTTGTGGATGGGACACCACCAGGAGATGCCTGGAGTCCAAACTAACTTGGGGAAAATCATTAGTTTCCCGTAAGAGTAAATCACATGCAGAAGATCGGCGTTCTTCCCATCCAAGACAGAAACGGAGAGGTGGAAAGGAGAGGGGAGGTCTTAGATGGGTTTTGAGTGTTGTGTTGGTTTTTGTCCTTGTCCACTGAAGGAATTGTGTTGTTGTTTTCCTCCTCCTGCACCTTCTCATAGAAACTGACCGGTCCACTCGTTCTCTCAGTAGTGGGGTCCAATTTGGGGTTTTTGCAGTATGGATACACGTTCTTCCTTATCACCCATCCCATTGTGGTAAGTGAACCTTGCTGGGTGTCGCTGCTCCTCTCCACTCCTCTCCTCTCATTTCCCCTCCCTTCCCCTCCCCTCCCATATCCTCCCCTCCTCTCCTCTCCTCTCCTCTCCTCTCCTCTCCTCTCCTCTCCTCTCCTCTCCTTTCCTTTCCTTTCCTCTCCCCTCCTCTCCCCTCCCCTCCTGTCTCCTCCTCTCCTCTCTTCCCCTCCCCTCCTCCCTCCCCTCCCCTTTTCTCCTCTCTTTTCCTTTCCTTTCCTCTCCCCTTCCATCTCCTCCTCTCCTTTCCCATCCCCTCCCCTTCTCTTCTTTCCTCTCCTCTCCTCTCCCTTCCTGTCTCCTCCTCTCCTCTCTCCTCCCCTCCCCTCCTCTCCTTTCCCCTCCCCTCCCCTTCCCTCCCCTCCCCTCCCCTTCTCTTCTTTACTCTCCCCTCCTCTCCTCTCCCCTCCCCTCCTGTCTCCTCCTCTCCTCTCCTCTCTTCCCCTCCCCTCCCCTCCTCCCTCCCCTCCCCTTTTCTCCTCTCTTTTCCTTTCCTTTCCTCTCCCCTTCCATCTCCTCCTCTCCTTTCCCCTCCCCTCCCCTTCTCTTCTTTCCTCTCCTCTCGTCTCCCTTCCTGTCTCCTCCTCTCCTCTCTCCTCCCCTCCTCTCCTTTCCTTTCCCCTCCCCTCCCTACCTGTTTCCTTCCCTCCCCTCCTCTCCTCTCCTCTCTCCTCCCCTCCCCTCCTCCCTCTCCTCCTCTCCTCTCCTCTCTTCTCCTCTCTTCTCCTCTCTTTTCTTTTCCTCTCCCCTCCCACCTCCTCCTCTCCTTTCCCCTCCCCTCTCCTTCCCTCCTCTCCTCTCCTCTCCTCCCAGCTGGCCAGCCTACCTTGCTGAGTTGTGAGCTGAGTTGGAGGGAGGCAGCTGGGAGGTGAAGGGCAGCAGCACAGTGGCGTGTTGTTGATGTTTTCTGTTTTTAGAGAAAGATGCAGTTGCTGAATCTGCAAGGGCTCGATACGCACTCCTTGAGTTTCCAGTTATTAATATTAATCGCCATCATTTCCGTCCCGCTCGGAGGCCTTTTCGGGGTGTTTCTTTGGGGCTGTCTGGCAGACAGATATGGAAGGTACACACATACCTTAAACAGAATTCCTGGGCTGTAGATATAAAGTAAAGTGCCAAATTTTGGCGGTTTCTGTTGGCATTGGTGCCATACATTGGTATCAGGGGTGCTATTCAGCAGGTTCTGCAGAACCGGTAGCGGAAATTTTGAGTAGTTTGGAGAACCGGCAAATGCCACCTCTGGCTGGCCCCAGGGTGGGGAGGGAATGGGGGTTTTGCAGGATCCTTCCCCTGGAGTGGGGTGGGAATGGGGATTTTGCAGTATCCTTCCCCTGCCATGCCCACCAAGCCACGCCCACCAAGCCACACCATGCCCGCCAAGCCACGCCCACAGAACCAGTAGTAAAACAGTTTGAATTCCACCACTGATTGGCATGTAAAGTGAAGCCCTCTTCTGAGTACCCACATAGATCCGAATCCCCCCAGAGAACAGAACCTATCAATCCACTGAAAAGAGAACCAAGGTTTAAATAAACAGGGGTTGTGTTTAAATAAATATTTAATAAATAACAGAATTACAGAGTTGGAAGGTTAGATCTTCCTGGTGAAGCTATTTTGTCATTTTGTATAACCTTTTGCAATTCCAGGAACGAATTGTTCCCATAAAAAAGACAATATTATTATTATTATTATTATTATTATTATTATTATTATTATTATTATTATTGACTGGCAGGCACTTGGTCCACAACACACCTGACATAACAATAGTTGAAAAGAAAAAAAATATGGTTCATTGACATTACAATACCTGGTGATGCACGGATTGAAGATAAGCAGCGAGAAAAAAATCACAAAGTACCGGGACTTACAAATTGAAGTTGAGCGACTGTGGAAAAAGAAATCGTGTGTTGTCCCGATTGTAATCGGAGCCCTTGGAGCAATACCCAAAGGGCTACCCCGCTATTTAGAAATTCTAAATTTGCCGGACTTGAACATTTTGACTCTACAAAAAACCACCTTACTCGGAACAGCTTACATCCTCCAACGATACCTTAACAGTTCCTAGGTCCTTGGTTAGGACTCGACTGCTGAGCTATTAACCAGCCTCAAAGGCTGTGAATCTCACTAAAGATTAACCAATAAATAATAATAATAATAATAATAATAATAATAATAATAATAATAATAATAATAATAGCAGCATTTTTGCATTTCCTGCTTTCCTAAATATATCTCTTTCTGTCTGTTTGCAGAAAATCCGCCCTATTAATTAGTAACGGACTTAGCATTTTTTCATCTACCCTCCTGTGCTTTGATAGAATATTCCAGCGTTTTGCATTCAGCCTCTTTACTCGTTTTTTCGCAGGAGTGGGGTCAGGTGAGTCCTTGACCACTTTATTATAAGCCCCCAAATAAAAGGGCTGAACTCTGCCTTTGCATTAAATGTCCCTTAATTTCGGAGTTAAGGATTGGGGAAGTAAAGAGTAGGATTGGGGAGGTAGGAGGGGGGAATGACAGGGTTACAGGAACCAAAGCTGTCAATCTGGAGCAGACGGACCAATCAAGGACAGAGCTGTGAGAATGGAATGTGAAACTCCACCAAAGAGGCGCCAAACCTCAAAGCCGTTCCCAAAACATTTAGTCTGAATATCATTGGACACTGATGGACTGGTCAAGCGGGGAGGGCCAGGGAAGAGGGAAAATCACAGGATTTGTGCAGGAATATTGCGATCCAGATTCGTTCATGCTGTAACCGCTTGGCTTTAGTAAAAGAAATCCTGTCACTTCAGAATTGGAGTTGAGGGTCTTTCTTTCCTAAAGGCTCAAGTCCGGAGAAGCCTGACAGTGGATTTCTTGGAGCCTAGGAATCAGGATGGTCCTTTGCAAATATTCTGAATGTAGACTGTGCAGTTATTACTTCCGTTAGCAAGAAAAACAGGGCAGTGAACCCCCCCAGGAAGAAACCTTCATAATGAATGGAGAAATAATTTGGATGTAGAAGAAATGTACAAGCAGTCCTTGACTTACAACAGTTCATTTAGTGACCATTCAAAGTTACAACAGCATTTGAAACAGTGAATTGTGAGCATTTTCACCTTTATGACTATCCCCATGCTCGCGAGATCAAAATTCGGACGTTGGGCAACTGAGTCATATTTATGACGATTGCAGTGTCCTGAGGTCATGTGATCCCTTCTTGCGACCTTCTGGCCAGCAAAATCAATCAGGAATTGATCAAAATCAATCAATTCACTTAACCACCCTGTGACTAACTTAATAACAGCAATTCCCTTAATAACGGTGGCAAGAAAGGTCGTAAAACGGGACAAAGCTCACTTAACAAACATTTCGCTTAGCAACAGAAATCTTGGGTCAGTCGTAGTCGTACGTCAAGGACTGCCTGTAGCCATAGGCCAAGATTTCTGCAACCTAACTCTTGTCTCCCCTTCAATAAATCTGGTTAAAGAAGACTCCGAGGATTTTAGTCATAAGGAGACGGCAGTGAGAGTCAAACCCGTGAAATGGGAAGGAAGAGCAGGCTGGGAGAGAAGCAGGGTCGGCTTTCAAAACCCGTCGCTACCAGTTTGCTCGTGGGAGCGCACGCGCACGCTTCCACATCCGAGCATCCAGGCAGGTGGGTGGAGACTTCCACCACCGCCGTTACCTGTTTCCCCCAACCCGGGGTGAACTGGTAGCAACCCGCCACTGGAGAAAAGGCACATGCCCTAATTTCTTGGGTCCAGGATCAGCTTCGAGCGATCAGCCCAAACCGGAGCACCAGGCAAGAACGAGTGACGTTTGCATTGGACAGCACAGCACTGTTACAACCCAGTGTCCCCTAACTTGGACATTTAAATCGGCAAATCTCAGGGCCAGCCGCGCACCGTAGACACTCCTAAATTCTGCGCTCGCTAGAATGCAAGCTGTGATCCTAATGCCATGTTTAATGCTTTCCACAGGTATCTTTACTTACTCTGTCCCTCTCTACATCATTGAAATCTCTTCCTTGAATCTAAGGGGAGTCTTCGTGACATCTTCCGTCCTCTTCTACAGCTGGGGACATCTTCTAGTCCAAATCTTAACCAGCCCCCAGATCTGGGGAAACGAAGAAAGTAAGTCTTTCCACCTCCATCCTCGCTATAAACTTTAAGTCGTCCTAACCCAGGGATGGTGTCTTTCCATTGTCCCAGCGCAGAAGGATCAAAGCAAGAGAAGAGGATGTAGAAAAGAGAAATGTCGGTTCTAAAATTGTGATGGCGAACCACCATATTTGTGGGCCATATTTGTGGGCCATATTTGTGGGCACGTGAGCGTTGGCCTAGCTGAGCTCCAGCTGATTTTCGGGCCTTCTGGTCCCACCAGAAGTTGGGAAATGGGCTGTTTCTGGCATCCAGGGGGCCTCTGGGCGGGTGTAGGAGGCCATTTTTGCCCTCCCCAGGCTCCTAGAAAGACTCTGGAGCCTGGGGAGGGCAAAAAACAGGCCTACCGGGCCCACCAGTAACCTTTTTGCCATTGCGTGCCAAAAGAGGGAGCGTGAGGAGTCGACGCATGCATGCGTGGGGGGCGGGGCATGGGGGGCATTGAATTATGGGTGTGGGCACGGCCACGCGTGACCTCCCCACGCTCCCCGCGCTTTTGGTATGCGACGGCAAAAAGGTTAGCCATCACTATTCTAAAACATACAGTAGGATCAGGAGTTTCCTGATGTTCTCCCTCCTTCTCTCTCTCTCTCTGCCATAGATTTTTCATTTTTGGTGGGCGTTATAGCCATATTTGCTATAATTAGTAGTATATTGTTGGTGCCTTCACCGGAAAGTCCGAGGTTTCTGTACTTGCAGAAGAACGACGAAGAGGAAGCAAGGCAAGGTAAGGACACGCCAGTCTGGCGTTACGGCCTTACGAGCCACTCGTCTGGGCCAAAGGGAGGATCAGGCCTGAAGCCCAGCTTCTGTTCTTCGGATCTGTAAGGCTTGGGGGCTCCTTCCAAATGCAGCCCTTTTGCCAATTGTGGCCCCGTAAGGGGACAACATTTTGGATGGTTGTTTAGGAAGTCCTTTTCGTCTGTCAGATACTTTGGTGGGAACGGAAAGGGTGGGGTTTCTCTGGGATCCAGGAGGCCATGGCCAAAGATGGTCCTTCTTAAAGATTGTCTGAACAAGAGGGGAGATGTCAACCGTTGGTCCTCAGTTTCACTGACGAAGTTGGAAGCCATCATCTCAAAGGGTGCCTCCTATGGGAGTCCATCTCTTGGTGAACAAGAGTGAGGGTCTTTTTCCAAGAGCTCTGAGTTTTGAGAAGAAAAGGAAAAGAGGAGAAGAGAAGAGCAGACTATGAGTTACAGGCTTTGCTCCTAAGCATCTGGGAGCCCTGGACCATCCGAGCCCTCCAAAACCCCAGAGTTAAGACCAGGGGTGAAATCTACTTACCTTCTTTACTGGTTCGGAAGTGTACCGGCCCCGCGCGCATCACATACACTCGCAGACCTTCAAGATGTGCAAAATCTTCTGTGTGTCAGCACTTCAACCTGCATTTACTCTAGTGCTGACATAAGAAGGAGAAGAGGGGGCAGCTGGCAAGAAGACGTTCGACATTTCACCTACTTATTTTCCTTGAAGATAATATCCCCTAGGAGATGAGAGGGAGGGGGGACATTCCTGGGAGCTTAAGTAGTAGACATGGGGAGAGTGATTTGGAAGAAGGCCAATGAGACGCAGAGATTTGGGGAACGGAAAGGGAGGGTTTGGGGTCAGGAAGTCAGAGTTGGTTTACGCCACAATCGGGGGCAGATTGTCGTGCTTAATAAAATGAAAGATTTCTTCAAAGATTATCTGTTTGGAAATGCAATTTATTTTATTTGAGACGATATCGAAATCTGACACTGTGCATGTGCAGAGGGTAAAAAACACATTACTTCCTGATTAAAACCAGGAAGTAACGACACCCTGGCGGATGGGTGGAGCTTTGCTCCACCATCGCTACTGGTTCTCCGAACTACCGGCCACAATCACTACCGGATCGTCTGATCCAGTTCGAACTGGGAGCATTTCACCCCTGGTTAAGACCAGTTAAACAGGGGGGCTTGGAAACCCACCTCTATACTCCTCTGCACATGTTCTTGTCCTTCCCCTCCTCTTCCTCCTCCTTTAGTCTTGATGAAGCTGCGCGGAGAAGAAGACGTAGAGGAGGAGATGGACGAACTTTGTCAGGAATATTTTGCCGGAGGCAACCAGAAGAACATGACAGTGTGGAAACTTCTTCGCTTCCGCAGCCTCCGGTGGCATGTCATCACCATCATGGTCTTGGTCTCCGGAAGTCAATTTGTGGAAACCAACTCGGTTAGTTGCAATCTCGCTCACGGTTCAAATTTGGAGTCTTTGTCCTCCTCAAAGTGCCGAACAATATTTTTGGATGCACATCCAGATTGATCCTGGGCTCCAGGATAGCAAAGGCAGCTGGTACATTTTACAAACGGGCAAAGTGTGATGGAATGTGGTCTGGATTCCCAGGGGATTGGGGGGGGGGAGGATGAGCTGAATTCCAGAGAAACAAGAGACTACACAGTTATAGTTGGTGTGAGAGAAATAGGGTGAAGACGGCTCCTCCTTAATAGTTCCCAGAGTCTTTTATGGTGCTTTAGTTTGGCAAGATTCTGTCTGCAGATGATGAATCTACTTAGAAGAATTGCAACAGGGCCTGACTCAAATCCTACCTGTGCCTCCATCTGCACCTCTTTTGTCTTTGATTGCAGGTTTTAATTTTCGCCCAGCGGAGCTATCAAGCTTTAAGACTGTCCGCCAGAGCTGTCAATCTCCTTCCATTAGTGGGAAGCGTGATCATCCAGCTGATGCTTCTGACGACTGTAAGCTTGTTCATGTTCTCAGCTGCCTCCGTCACCCCACCGAATTAGGCAGCGGTGAAATCCACTTACCTTCGCTACCTGTTCGGGAATGGGAGCGTGCGCGCCTCTTCTGCACATGCACAGAGGTCAAAAAGGGGACATAATGACGTCCCAGCGGGTGGGCGGAGCCTCCCGACACTGGTGCGACCGGTTCACACAAATCGGATAGATCCAGCTGGATTTCACCACTAGACTTAGGCCAATGCCACCTCGTATTCCCCACTTGACTACTGTGTTCTCAGTTGCACTCACCGACGTAGGGTGATGTACCACAAAGCAATACAACCAGCAGGGAGCAGTTCAAATTAGTGAAAACAATAGCAAAAGTGAAAACCAGAATTATTTCAGCCTTGATGAAAAATTGTGGGCTCCTTTGTGTAATGATCTATTGGTTTGTGTTCTTAGCTGTCCATGGTCTTCTTAGGAGCTTTTCTCCAATGTCCTGAGGTGTTAATCCTCTTCTGCTTTGCTTTTTTGCTTTTTCTAGATCTGCACCGTTGAGTCCTTGGGGCGGAAATTTCTCCTTTTGAGTGGCTTCTTGATGTGTAGCATCTCAAATATTGCTCTAGTCTTCACTTTTCAGGTGGGTTCTGCTCTCTACACCAGGGCAAGTTGAATGCCCCCCTGTTAACATCCGTGTGTTGTTGTTGTTTTTTTCACACATACAAAGCCTCCCAGCCAGTTAAAATTGATGTAATGAATTTCACCCAGTTGGTCACAATTTCACCAATCTTTCCATTTCATCCAATTGTTCAATTGCGCCAAATCCATAAATTCTATCCAGTTTTGTCAATTTCTCCACTCCGTCAATTTCATCCATTTGGTCAATTTCACCAATCTGTCCATTTCATCCAGTTGGTCAATTTCACCCAACTGTCCATTTCATCCAGTTGGTCAATTTCACATTTCATCCAGTTGGTCAATTTCACCAATCTGTCCATTTCATCCAGTTGGTCAATTTCACCAGTCTGTCCATTTCATCCAGTTGGTCAATTTCACCCAACTGTCCATTTCATCCAGTTGGTCAATTTCACCAATCTGTCCATTTCATCCAGTTGGTCAATTTCACCAATCTGTCCATTTCATCCAGTTGGTCAATTTCACCAATCCATTAATGTCACCAATCCATCAATTTCATCCAGTCGGTCAATTTTGTAGAGTTCATGCCAGTTTTCTGTAGATGGGGTTTCCAAATCCTGTGGAAAATTAGGAAGTTGGTTGAAGGTGTGGAATCCGGCTGGGGCAGCGGGTGGGAGAGAGGGACACTGCTTTGATGGCGCTTCCTTCTTGCCCACAGATTGACAGCCCCAAAGTGGCCTTCATCAGCCTTCTTTTGATTGTCATCTTCTTTATGGGCCACATAACGGGACCAGGTTTGTGATCGGATGGGATACGGAATCTTTGCAGGTGGAAAAAGACCAAGAGAAGATTTTGTGGTGGTGGTTGTTTTTTTTTAAAAAAAATTATAAGACCTCTCCTCTTCTCTCCATCCAGCTTCCATGCTTCTCCTGATTATCGGTGAACTGTTCCTCCAGTCATCCCGAGCATCTGCGTATGTGCTTGCAGGATTCATCAATTGGGGAACCAATTTTGTCTCGGCGACACTATTTCTTCTGACTAGTGTAAGGCAGGGGTCCCAAGCCCACAGAGTGGGTTTCAATTTCGTTTGCTACCGGTTCGTTTGTGTGCGCAAGTGACACTTCTGCGCATGTCGGCGGAACCTCCCAACACCGCCGCTACAGGTTCGCCCGATCCCTCACTGCCTCAGGCCTATTTGCAACAGGGCCGCTCGAGCAGCAAGTTGCTACGCATGCAACCTAAGCACAGCTTGACTAGCATGAGCTGCGGGCTGTCACCCATGTGTGCACTGGCACATCACTTACACCAGTGAAGCTTTGCGCGTACATGCGTGCCAGCCCGCAGCTCACATGGCCCAGTTCCTTTCCCCCACCCCCGCCAGTCCACCAAGCTGCAAAGTTTGAGCACTGCTGACGTAAGGGACTTTTAATCCCTTTGGAAGTTTAAAAAAGTAAAGACGATATATTGAAGAAATAGAAATAGAAATAGCATTTAGACTTATATACCGCTTTACAGTTTACAGAGTCAGCCCTATTGCCCCCAACAATCTGAGTCCTCATTTTTACCCTCCTCGGAAGGATGGAAGGATGAGTCAACCTTGAGGCAGTTGGTCAGGATTGAACTGCTGGCAGTGGGCAGAGTTAGCCTACAATACTGCATTCTAACCACTGGGAGGGAGGGGGGGAAGGAAGGAAGGAAGGAAGGAAGGAAGGAAGGAAGGAAGGAAGGAAGGAAGGAAGGAAGGAGAGAGATGGAGGAAGGAAGATAGGAAAGAGGGGGAGAGACAAGGAAGGAAGGAAGGAAGGAAGGAAGGAAGGAAGGAAGGAAGGAAGGAAGGAAGGAAGGAAGGAAGAATAGACAAGGGAGGGAGGAAGATAGGAAGGAAGGAAGGAAAGAAGGAAAGAACAATTTGGGTCCTCATTTTTACCCACCTTGGAAGGATGGAAGGCTGAGTCAACCTTGAGCCTGGTGAAATTTGAATTGCCAAACTACAGGCAGCCGGCAGTCAGCAGAAGTAGCCTGCAGTACTGCACTCTAACCACTGCGCCACCCTTTTCAATACTTTAAAAACTCTGTGGGGATTTTTTTTTTCCAGTACAGAGGTGACCGTACCGCGGAATTCTGCGTGTGTGATGGCCCTGCTGAGTTTACTCTCAGTTTTTCTTAATTTTTGTTTCCATCTCTAGCCGTACCTTGGATCTTATTACTTGCTCCTTTACTGTCCTTTTATCATCTTCACCTTTATTTACATTTTCCGAATCCCGGAAACCAGCGGCAAGACGTTTCAAGAGATTCAGGAGAACATGGAGGCCTGCACCTACAAAAATTCTAGAAAAATAATGGCTGAATAGAAACAGGAAATCTTTTTCTTCCCCTCTGTTTTCAAAATTTGATCTGGAGTTTAAAAATGAAATAAACCATAAGCTCTCTGCAAGCTGGATGAATTTATATGTATTTTTTTTAAGTGTACAATGCTACGTGGTACAGTAGTTTGGCCAAAAAAAAAAAAAAGATTGGGTTGTAAGCAATCCAATTTTTTTTACTACCGGTTCTGTGGGTGTGGCTTGGTGGGTGTGGCTTGGTGGGCCCACTCCAGGGGAAAGATACGGCAAAATCCCCATTCCCTCCCCCACTCCTGGGGGAAGGATATTGCAAAATCTCCATTCTCACCCTATTCTGGGGCCAGCCAGAGGTGGCATTTGCCGGTTCTCCGAACTGCTCAAAATTTCTACTACCAGTTCACCAGAACCTGTCAGAACCTGCTGGATTTCACCTCTGGTTGTAAGCTTAACAGAGATGTGTAAACAGAGATTGTCAGCCCTGCGAGGTAGGCCAAAGGAGAAAATCAACCTGCAGGAAGGCTTTAAAAAATGCCCATTGTTGAGATTAGCTATAGAAAGAATATTTTGCATGCCTGATTGTGCTTTATCTCCTCTTCTTCTGATGCTCCATTGAACCAGGAAGTCACTTCCAAATATCTAATTCCCCAGGACATAAAATAATGTTTCTGCCCATTTTTAGCTATAATTCCTTGCCTATTTCTGCCAACGTGATTTTCCTGACTTTCTGGAGGGCGTTAGGGGAAGAATTCAGCCGTTAGATCAGAAATGTACGGATTTCTGCTGCTTCTTTCATGCAATATCAATTGATCCCCTTTTGCAACAAAAGGAAGTGTGGCTAAATTCATATTTTAAATGCCTTCACGGCCATTTCACTGAAACTGAGTGTACATCTGTTAGTACAGCTTTCGTTCTCCGTGGCCTTGTTGTAAATCAGTGGTGGGATTCTACCGGTTCGGACCGGTTGTTGTGATCCACCAGCAGTCTGCGGAGCTGGCAGCAGAGTCGGACAGTGATGAGGCTAAGGAAGAACATGGACCGGTCCTGGAGGCTGGGGAAGGCCCGGATGAGGGCTCTGCATCGGAGGCAGAGATGGGGCCAAGGCCATCAGGGAGTGATGTGCGGACTTCAGAGCCTCCAGAGGCTGACAGTAGAGAGGCAGAGGAACAGGAGGAGCCTGTTCCTAGTGCACGTATGAGAAGAGCTGCCAGAAGGCAGGAGCAGATAAAGCAGAAAGGATGACTCGGGAGTAGGGCCAAATTAGAAAAAGCGACATTGCTCAAAAATTGCTACAACGTGGAGGCCTGAAGGAAGAACAAAAGTAAAGTTTTTTGGGGGGGAAACCTTTCTTCTACCCCATCCTGGCCCAAAGCAAAATATGTCACCCAAACACAAGTTGATTGAACAAGGTAGAAAGTTCCCCAAAACGGAGTTCTCCGTTGAAACCCGGTTCCTGTTTACAAAAAAGGCATTTAACAGGGTCAGTGAAAGCTTTTGTGGAAAATGCTGTGTTTTGTGTTCCTATACATTTATTTGTTTTACAAACAAGAATAAAATGCAAAACAGAAAAAAAACATATATCCAAAGTTTGCCTTAGGGCTGCTGGACGTCAGCTGACTTTACATTCCATATGGAAATGTATGCAAATCAGCCCCTAACTGCCAACCGCTTCTCCCGGAATGTTCCCACCTCCTTTCCCTGATTGGCTCCATCCGCTGTTCCAGCATTCATTCGAAACAAAATTTCAGCTGAGCAGATCCGGCTTGTCCCTTTTCACGCCATGACACGCAAAAAACCTCGGTGAGTTTGTATTTATATTTTCTTCTTTTTTCCCCCCCCCCAGCTTTAAATGCCAAATCTGGAGACTGGCATTCTCTAAAGGGGCTGACAGACAAGCAGTGTAAGACTGAGACGGTGCCACTCAATTTGGGGAATTTATATAAAAATAAATAAATTAGGAATTAAACACGAAGCTCCCAAGCCGACGTTCGGAAAAAAAAGACGGGGAAAAGGTTTTATTTATGTCTGTCCCCTTCCCTCTAATTTCCTTTTTGGAGAAACGTTGCCCATCGGTGGCAATGGGCTCTATGGAGCCTCCCTGATCTGCAGCAGTCTACCTTTGAACAAGAGCCACCCAGGGAGCACAGGTTGCTGAAGCTCCCTGGCTGGTTTCGGGGGAACAGAAACACTCGCAAATATGGTGGAAGAACGAACGAGGGGACAGATTATTATTTTTTGCTTGTTTCCTCTTTTTTTTAGCTCAATCAGGGTTCCTTTCTCCAGAAGGACAGTTGTGAAAAAGGACTCAAAACTGTCAATTCGAAATTATGTGAGTTTGGCGTATCGGATAAAATGAGACCAAGATGATTGTTCTCTTTATCAGTTACTGTTTCCCTGAAAATAAAACCTCCCCTTTTAGCATGCACTAAAATGAGCCCTCCCCAAAAATAACACCCCCCCAAAATAAGCCCTCCCCGAAAACATTTAAGCACCATTTCATCTGGTTAAGGTTAGGGAGACAGAAGTGGAAATCAGGTAAGATGGCAAGAGGAGCCCCGTCTTGTTCCACGCACCCTAAAATAATAAGACCTCCCCTGAAAATGAGGCCAAGCACTTATTTCAGGGTTCAAAAAAATATAAGACAGGGTCTTATTTTCGGGGAAACACGGTATTATTTTAGCCTTCAGCACAAGGCAGGGCGGAGAACAGGGCTCACCCGAAAGGACATAATTAAAAAGTATTTCTAAAGGAGATTTTCTGTTACTCCAGAATCAGGGGTGAAATTCAACCGGTTCCTACCGAATCGCGCGATACGGTAGGGCCAACTGCGCGAAGCCCCGCCCACCGGTGCGGATATCATGATGTCCCATTTTTGCAATGATTTTCAGCCTCTGCACATGTGCAAAAAGCTTTGTGCATGCATACATTTGCAAACCGGTAGGGAAGGTAAGTGAATTTCACCCCTGTCCAGAATATATTTTTTACGGCAGCAACCTCGGCGCGTCCATGAAGCCCACAAGCCAGACCTGATATAAAAACCACGTTACCTTTTTAAAAAGAAGAAACGTGGCTTACACCATTGCAGTAACCATTGTTTCTTTTCCTTCTGTTGAAGCTGAGCAGGACGTTGATTATTTCGATATTGGTTTCGTATCTCGGACATTTTCAATATGGCTACTCTGTCTTGCTGGTGCATCACCCAGCTTCGGTAAGTCTCGCCAAGTGAACCAGGGTTTGTCTGGCATGGGGAGCCCCGATTATAAACCCCTGACCTGAGGTCCTCCTCTTAACCCTGTTCGAATGTTTTGGGTGAGCCCAGGTAGCGTGGCATGCTAGCTGAGGTTTTGCCATTTTTCATCAAGCATATAACATACAAAGGAAAAAAAGAAATCTAAGTGATAGGAAGGTAGGAAAAGAAAAAAGGAGGAATAAGAGGGCCGGCTGTGGGGGGGTACCATCAAATACAAAATAGAACCACAGCCTCAATATTTTATGGCCCCAACTTAAGGACTTTGTCAAAAAATGGGTGTTTATGTGAGTATATGCATAATAGTTATCTTTTGAGAGGTGAACGCAATGGAATTTCATTTTAATGTATGCTGATCAGTGTACATTTAAAGTGGCAATAAAGTTTTTTATTCTGTTCTGTTCTGTTCTGTTCTGTTCTGTTCTGTTCTGTTCTGTTCTGTCCTGTCCTGTCCTGTCCTATCCTGTCCTATCCCATTCGGTTCTAAAGTGAATAAAACTAGTTTAATCAGCAAAACCCAAAGTTTTCATTTTTTTTTTAAAAAAAATAATTTTTATTAAACAGTTTGTCTTTAAAAACAACACAAAAAACCAGTCACACACATATAAAAACAAAACATGTCAAAACGTAACATATTGAACATTACATAACATTAATGGTAATTTTACAGCACGTCGTATCAACTTAACGTACTTTGCTTTTGTAGTTCTCTAGTCTGTCATTTCTATTTACCACTCAAAAGTTTTCATTTTTTATTTTTTTTTTTTTGCCTCGAGCATAAAGTCCAAGATCGGTTTCCAGCTAGGAAACGAAACTGGTTGTATTCTTTTCTTTTTCTGAGGAAAACAATCAAGTTTGTCCTCTCTTCCTTTTTTTCATTCATTCTTCTATTCCCGGGCATTGATGGATCTTTTCAGCTGGTTGTTTTGCGAAGGAGAATGTGACTCCTTATTGATATTCACCCCCATGTCCAGAGATAATTTACCTACCGGTTTGGCCAGCACTGAAAATATGAGTGCGTGCACGCCTGCTCTCGCTTCACTCACACGTGCCACCTCCATGCATACAGTACAGTTTAAATCAGTCTTTTCTGAACAAGGTCTGTTAATTTAACTTCATTAACAGCTGACAAGAATCCAAAGAATAATATCTCAATTCTGAAACACAGTATTTCAGATAACCGTAATCTTACTGTGGTTGGCAGAATGCCCAGAAGCAATTTGCAGGAAAACTGACAAGAAAGGAGCAAGAGCCGATCAGCTGAACAGGCCACTGACGGGCCACAACACTGCCTGTGCCCAACCTCTAAAACGTGCCTAAATAGGACAACATAGAGCCGAGGCAGGCCCACCCATGATTTCCGGTACCGGTTCGCCCAAATTTGTCCTAACCGGCTAAATATCACCTCTGCCCACGTCTTAAATTTAATTTCTGGCTGATCCAAAAATGGGAAATCTCTTCTTTGCTTCCTCAGTTTGCTCATTTTTTTCCATTTTTCTCCCCTAAGCTCCTTGTCTCCAACTTGACAACGGAGGAAGCGAAGAGCTTGAAAAATTTCTGGTTCATCTTATCGCCCGTGGTCATATTCTTCCCGATAGGAGGGGTGACTGGCATTGTGCTGTTCGCAACCCTGGTGGACAGATACGGCAGGTAACGGAAGTGGCAAAACGATTCAGGGAGGGAGGGGTCGTGTACAATTTCTCCATACCATAGAGCAGGGTTGAAATGCTCCCTGTTCGGCCCGGTTCGTCCGAACCGGTAGCAATGACAGCCAGTGGCTCAGAGAACCAGTAGCGATGGCAGCTCGAGGCTCCACCCACCCACCCAGTCATCGTTACTTCCTGGTTTTAACCTGTTTTTTTACCCTCTGCGCATACGCGGAGGGTCAGCGCGTGCACTTCCGAACCGGTAGGGGAGGTAAGTAGATTTCATCCCTGCCATAGAGCGAAGCAAATGTTACCCAAGGATCTCCTGGTGGTCTCTTTTCCAGGCGTCACCCTATACTGTACGGGTAGTCCTCAGTTTATGCCCACAATTTAACCCCAAATTTCTGTGGCTAAGCAAGACGGTTGTTAAGTGAATTTTGTTCCATTTTACGATCTTTCGTGCCACAATGGCGGTGAAGTGAATCTGGTTTTCCCCCCTCCCTCCATTGACTTTGTTAAATGAAATAATTGAGTTTTGTCCCATTTTACGACCTCTCTTGCTACAGTTCTTAAGTGAATCACTGCCGTTGTTAAAATCGGTCACCCCCGTCGTTAAGTGAATCCGGCTTCCCCACTGACTTTGCTCGTCGGACGGTCACAAAAGGGGATCACGTGACTCCCGTCCTATTTGCGACCGTCGTAAATATGAGCCGAGCATCTGAATTTTGATCACGTGACCGGGAGGAGGCCGCAAGGGCCCCGAATGTGAAAAACATAAGTCATTTTTTCTTCAGTGCCATTGTAACTTCGAACGGTCAGTAAACGAACATCGAAGGCTACCTGTATTTGTCCATTAAATGAGGTTGCCAATACCTTTTTGCACCTGCCTCTTCCTCCCCCCTCCCTTTTTTCCTTTTGCAGAAAATGTCTCCTGCTGTTTAATAACACCTTGGCCTTCTTCGCCTCAGTTTTTCTCTGCCTTTCCAATAGCGTCCATCTTTTCAATTTTACCTTGTTCGCCAATTTTACCATTGGGATGTCTTCAGGTGAGTTGACCTCCAAGACGTTTGGGGACGATCTTCCTCTGGGAATCGTTCTCCAGGATTGGTTTGTTGATTTGACCATTTGTGGGTGCTGAAAAGACCGGCTGCTTTTCTTCCGGCAGCGTAGCAAATAGTACCATGACGGCGAACCTACAGCACGCGTGCCACAGGTGGCACATGGACCCATATCCGTGGACATGGGAACGTTGCCCTAGCTCAGCTCCAGCGTGCATGGGCGCGCCGGCCAGCTGATTTTGGGGCGTTCTGGGCCTCGCGGAAGTCGGAAAATGGACTGTTTCCAGCCTCCGGAGGGCCTCCGAGAAGGATAGGGAAGGCTGTTTTTAACCCTCCCCAGACTCCAAAAAAGCCTCTGAAGCCTGGGGAGGGTGAAAAACAGGCCTACTGGGCCCACTGGGCCATCACGTGCCATAAGTAGGGGGAGCACGGGGGGGGGTCGCACATGCATGCACGGGGGGGGCATGGCACATTGAATTATGGGTGCACGACCCCCGTGTGACCCCTGCTTTTGGCACGCAACGGCAAAAAGGTTAGCCATCACTGTAATAGTAGATCAAGCAGACCTGTTCTGACCCAGCTCCCCGAACACAACAATATCTCTGTAGTTAAATCAATGATTCCTTTATGAGACGCGCCAGCAGCCCCGGAAAAAAAGGTTCTCTCTCACCACAGGTTAACAAGTCTGTCCGGCCGGGAGATGAATAGTTGTCTGCCACATCTATTCATCTCCGCCCCCTGCTTTTTATCCCCAGAGGTAGGGTGGGGCTTTGCTAACAGCGGTAGCTCTTCCGTTCCAAGGACCGGCCCATTGATTTCCACTGCTCTCCTCTCCTCTGCCTTCTGTGCATCCATGTGTCAGGCACAGGACCCAGCTGTTCCTCCTCTTCCTCATCAGCCACCTCCAGACCTGGGGGCTGTTGACTCTCCCTCTGAGGGCTGACGGACAGCCCAGGCTCCGCCTCTGTCTGTCTCTCTGCCAGTTCCATTCCCTCTTCCCCCTCGGAGCTCTCAGGTGCTGACCCTGACTCCCACACCTCCTCCTCGGATTCGGCTGTAGGAGGGGCCAGCGGCCGACAGGCCACAACAAGACTACTCATCACTGTTCAATTTCCTTGTTCGACTTAGGGATCTTTTCCTGCTGTGTTCCGCTGTACCTCTTAGAGGTCTCTCCCACCCCCATAAGAGGGTCGATGACTACAACCTCAGCCCTCTTCTTCAGCCTTGGCGCATTGTTATGCCATATGCTAGGACTTCCGAAGATTTTGGGGAACAGAGAAGGTACGTGCATGGACGGAATCGTCATTGCGACAGATTTTGTGAATAACTCCCTTGTAGCAGCCTGCAAATCCTGGCTTACGAGCACCCTTCTGCCTAAGCAGCATGTCATAAAAGGAAAGGCAGGGGGGCAGAAAGAGGAAGAAAAAAAAAACCTCCAAGAACGTCAGGCATAGATTCTCAAACACAGCAGAATGTAGACGATGACCAGGCTGAGCCCGAGGGAGGGGTCAAATGCGTCATAAGACACGAGTCCCTGCACGCCCACAAAAGATCTAAATCCAGCTCATGAGTGGCATTCACTTACCTTCACTACTGGTTCACAAATGTAAGTGCGTGGCACCTCCATGCATGCACAGGGCCTTCCACACATGCGCAGAGTATCAAAAACAGGACGTGATGACATCCGGGCAGTTGCATGGAGCCTCTCACAGCTGCCACTACCGGTTTGATAAAACCGGCTGATTACCGCCACTGATCCAGCCCACCTTGAATAGCTCTCTTATCGCCTGCACATTTCCCTTGACTGTTAGTTGGTCAGATTCTTGTAGAGAGCTTAAGCGTGCAATAAACCCGCCTGAATTTTTTTTATTTTATTTTTTTTTTATTTTTAATTTGATTTATATGCCGCCCTTCTCCGGAGACTCAGGGCGGCTTACAATGCGTTAAGCAATAGCCTTCATCCTTTTGTATATTTATACAAAGTCAGCTTATTGCCCCCACAAACTGGGTCCTCATTTCACCTACCTTAGAAAGGATGGAAGGCTGAGTCAACCTTGAGCCTGGCGAGATTCTATCTTACTTTAATTGCAGACAGCTGGTGTTAAATTACAGAGCTCTGTCTGTTGAGCTATCCAGGCTCCCTAATTTCCTGATTTCCCAGCGCTTGAAGTTGCCCATCCAAAATTCTCTCCCCCTTCCTTCACAGGTTTCCCGTTAATGGCTATTGTAATAGGTATGGTTGCTACCGTTTGCATTTTGCTCCTCCTGTTCTGTCCGGAAAGTCCTCGCTTCATTTTAATCCAGAAGAAAAACGAAACCAAAGCAAGAGAAGGTAAAGAGACTCTGGATCCTGGCTGGATCGCAAATGTGAACTCCCGGCTGGATCGCAAAGAGCTGATACCCTTTCCCCGTTGTTATACGATGCAAATTTGCTCTTTGTCTCTGCGCCCTTCTTCATGGTCTTCCCTCTTTCCCACCAGTTTTAAGAAGCTTGAGGACTCACGAGGACGTGGGTAATGAGATCCGGGAACTCCAGGAAGAAGATTTTTACGAAGTCATGGCCAACGAGAAAAAGATGAATCTCAGGAAATTTTTACGTATTCAGAAATTCCGGTGGCCTATAGTCACCATCATCGTGTTGATGGCCGGAAGTCAGCTTTCTGGCATCAATGGGGTAGGGCAGGGGTCAGCAACCTGAGGCTCTGGAGCCGCAATGTGGCTCTTTCACCCCTCTGCTGAGGCTCCCTATCCCTCAAAATATCACTCACAACCGCCAATGTGCGACACTTGCCAGCACGCGATTTATTGAGCTTTTCGCCCCCCGGTAGGCCAACCATGGATAAATCCACAAAAAGAAAAGTTTCAGAAGAAAACAGAACTTTAAATTCGACTACATATGCTAGTTTTGTGGCGACTCAAGAAATAGTCAGGCCCGGGAAGGGTTTTTGTGGCTCCCGGTGTTTTCTTTTCTGTGGGAAACAGGTCCAAATGGCTCTTCGAGTCTTTAAGGTTGCAGACCTCTGGGGTAGTGGGAAAAAACATCCCAAATCCTTACTGGGGGAGGGTGGGACCCCCAAACCAACTACGATACGGATCCCAGGGTTTGTTTCACGCGGAAATGATGTCATCTCCTCACTTTGTCGAGTTCCTTTCTCGTTTAAGGGCAGCGGATAGAAACCCCAAGTCTCTTTCTTTCTCTTTTCCCTGCACACACACACACACCCCAATTTTGTTTCCCAGTGTCATCTTCATTACAACTTCTCTTTTTCATCTGGACACAGATGTTCTTTTACATCGAGAAAGTCTACAGGACCACAGGCATATCCAGGCCTATCGCTGACATCATTTCTACAAGCATCCATCTCATCATCATCATTACTGTTGTCGTCGCGGTAAGCTGCTCGCTTTTTCCAGCTGATTTTACAGCAAAAACTCAAGGCAAAATGTGTGTCATTTCCCACCCCGCCACCTCCCGGCATTAAAAATTGCTGAGCACATTGTAAGCCGCCCTGAGTCTTCGGAGAAGGGCGGCATATAAATCAAATAAAAAAAATAAAAAAATAAAAAATAAATAAAATAAATCCAAACATTTTGGTTCTCCGGAACGAGTCTAAAGAACAGGAGATAAGGGTTTATTCGGAGGAGTGGCTCTGCTTGGCAGAGACAACCGTAACAGAAAAACAAAATTGGAAGGGACCTCTAGTCCCACCCTCACGCTCCCGCCATGCGGAGAGATCCTTTTGTACCATTCTGGACAAAATCCAAGAAATAAAGGGAGACTTTATCAGCGAAATATAAATTTGGTATAAAATGGTTTCTCGTGAATGCGACTGCTTGAGGTCTCCTGGATTGGAGGTGAAAGGCAAAAGGGCAAAATGATATATATATCATTTTCTAGAGTCTAAGGCTTTTATCCAGAGGTGGGTTTCAGCAGGTTCTGACCAGTTCTGGAGAACTGGTAGTGGAAATTTTGAGTAGTTCGGAGAACTGGTAGTAAAAATTCTGACCGGCCTCGCCCCCATTTATTCTCTGCCTCCCAAGTCCCACCTGATCAGGAGGAAATGGGGATTTTGCAGTATCCTTCTCCCCGGAGTGGGGAGGGAATAGGGATTTTGCAGTATCTTGGAGTGGGGAGGGAAGGGAGATTTTACAGTATCCTTCCCCTGGAGTGGGGAGGGAAGGGAGATTTTGCAGTATCCTCCCCCTGGAGTGGGTTGGGAATGGAGATTTTGCAGTATCCTTTCCCTGGAGTGGGAGAGGGAAGGGAGATTTTGCAGTATCCTTACCCTGGAGTGGGATGGGAATGGAGATTTTGCATTATCCTTCCCCCTGGAGTGGGGGAGCGAAGGGAGAATTTACAGTCTCCTTCCTCTGCCACGCCCACCAAGCCACGCCCACCAAGCCACGCCACGCCCACCAAGCCACGCCACGCCCACAAGCCACGCCCACAGAACTGGTAGTAAAAAAAAAATGGAAACCCACCCCTGCTTCTGATCCCCATTGCCTTGCCCTTGAGATCCCACCAGACCTCTGTCCCCTTGATTTTGTTTCCCCCCTAGATCAACTTGGTTGAAATGTGGGGCCGCCGCGTTCCTCTAATCATGGGTTTTATGATCTGTAGCATGACCTGCATCCTTCTAACCTTCACGCTGGAATTCCAGGTTTGACTGCTTCCTGCAGGGAACTCCCGCTTTGCGCTTCTTCCCGAGCCCCCTCCCGCCCACCCCCACCCCAATCTTACCCTTGCTGGGAGGGCACGGTGGGTGGGGGCCGACCTGAAGCTTCGAGAAAGCTGGGTGCCGGCAGAGGAAGAAGAGGTCTCCTTCCCAAAACTATCTTGCTCCCCTTCTCGCTTTCTTTCCGCAGGAAGAAAGCTACGAATTGTCTTTCTTAAGCCTGGTTTTCATTATTATCTTTTTAATCGGACATATGCTAGGACCAGGTAGGCGAACAAGCTTCACCACGCCAAACCTTTGCTAGAAATCCCAGGCAGCCGTGAAGTCTGCAATGTCAGGGTGCTAATTAATCCCATTCTGCTTTTGGGTAATCGCACCTTGATTTAGAGACGTGGATCGAGACTTTTCCTTGCAAGTATACATTAAGAAAATAAACCCCGAAGATATTTTTTTCTAAGAAAAGCTCATTTATTTGTTATAAAGAAAATAAAACATCTTACTAATCTAAATTAGTTACATTTTGGCAACGTTCCTGCCGGCCACCTCTCTGGGGCCGGAACTCTCCTGGCAGGAGAACAAAGAAAGTGTGAAGTAGAAAGAAAGGAATGCGGACATGCGTAGTGGATCAGAGATAAGATACTTGGCAAGCTACAGAAAGTCTGAATGTCCAAAAATATGAGCTCATCTGGTAAATACCAAAACGCAGTGACATGCAAAACCAGCCAATGGACAAAGCCCGGTCTGCAATGGGGAAGCGATTTCAAGATGGAAGGGACCTGGGAGGTCTTTTAGTCTAACCCCTTGAAGGCTGAAGGTAGGAGACTTTATCCCGTCCTGGTCAAGTCCTTCCTTTTCCTTCCTTCCTTCCCCAGGTCCGATCCGTTTGGTCATTCTGGGAGAGCTTTTCCTGCAGTCGACCCGCGCCTCGGCTTTTACCATAGGATACTCCACCCTGTGGTTTGTTCGTTTCGTCTCTGGGATGATCCTGATCCAGCTGGAGGTGAGTTCTCATACGAACCAGAGTGGGTGGAGTGGGGGTGGGATGGTTACACCTTTACAAG
Organism: Pituophis catenifer annectens; assembly: GCF_029215685.1. Taxonomy (NCBI): domain Eukaryota; kingdom Metazoa; phylum Chordata; class Lepidosauria; order Squamata; family Colubridae; genus Pituophis; species Pituophis catenifer. The sequence continues at coordinate 5,537,277 of NW_027256898.1, read as the reverse complement.
ATCCTTGGACGGCCTTTGGGAACTTCCGCTGTCCGAAATCTCCCGTGGGGTTTTCAGAGTTCGCGATTCTGGGTTGCGGGCGGATGGCACCAATTTGAGGGCTTAGATACAAACCAGGTTTACCCCAGAGGGAGGTTATGAGCTGGGAATTGTAGAGGGGAAAAAAAAAAGAAGTGAGGGACACCCTCGGATGGGATCGACCCGAGCAGATTTGTTCAACGGGTGGATTTGCTATTGAGACGAGTTAAAAAAAAAATATTGATGTGAGCAGGAGATGAATTTTAGCCCGGACAACGGGAATAGAGGTGGTATTCAGCCGATTCGCTCGAACCAGTAGTGGAAATTGTGGGTAGCCGCCCTGGCTCTATGCCATCCTATTTAGGCATGGTTTTGAAATTAGGCGCATGCACGGAAGGCAGGCACACGAACCAGACACGAAGCGAGCTTGTGTGCACGGGGCGAACCGGTAGTAACATCATGTGAAACCCACCGTTGAGCGGGAAGCGAGTTTTGAAATCTTGTCGAGTTAAAAAAAAATCTCTTGTGTCATTTTGCTCCCTTCCTAGTTACTCCTGGGCCCTTACTCTCTGCTACTCTACTGGCCCTTCTGCGTGGCCACCTTTATCTATCTTTTCAAGATGCTCCCCGAAACGAGGGGCAAAACGTTTGTGGAGATCCAATTTGCCAAAAGAGGAGAAGTTTGAAACCAAAGAACGCAGCGGAATCGATTGAAAAGAAACGATGGCTGGTTGACAAGCAGCGGCCCGCGGGATGCTTTGTTGCGGCTTTTCCGTGTGTGTCGTCCGCTGTTGGTTTATTTTTTTGAGGGGTGTGTGTGTGTGGAGAAATTACTTGTAGGTCTCTTTTTTTTCCCCCTGGATCTCAGCTCTTCCATTCCACCAGCATACGCAAACCAAGAATTTGGCACTATATATTGTAAGCTTCTTCCTTCTGCAGATTTTTCTGCGATTACCCGCCTGAACTCAAATAGATCTCTGTGGACGATCAGTCCTGCGCATTGGGACACTGCTCGATGTGCCTCGGGCACTTTCACAAAATGGCTCCCAGGGAGGGGCGTGGCCGGGAGAAGAGCCAACGTTTGTGCAAACATCCCTTAATTTCACGAATCTTTGTTTACAAGGTTCACTTTGGAAGCCTCAGGACTGCTAGCAATAAAGATACTGGGCCCATATTTTGTTGCGTTGCCCTTCCTTTCAGCTTTTTTTTTTTTTAAAAATAATTTTTTAGAAGCGAGAGTCACAAAAGTTGTGAAGAATATTGCTGGGCAAGGAAACACTTAAAAAAAAAAAAAAAAGTTCTCGAAACAACACACGTAAGTCAGGAGTAATATGGAGGACCTAAATAGAACAGCATGCAAGGAACAAACAAACAAACGAGGAACTTATCATTGTGACCAGCTAGGAGGAAAGCCACGGTTGAGCTGCTGGGGGTTCGTAGGGGTTCGGGAGAACCTCTAGCTAAGATTCTGGGCAGTTTGGAGAACTCCCAAATCCCATTCATGGCTGGCCCTGCCCACTCTGCCCCTCCCCTCCCAGGAGTCCCCACGTGGCCCATTTTGGATGCAGGTAAGCGCAGGGCATGTGCGGAGGCTCAGGGAGGAGGAAAAACGGGCCTACTAGAAGTTCAGGAAGGCCGGAAACGGGCTCATTTCCAACCTCCAGAGGGCCTCTGGAGCCTGGGGAGGCTGTTTTCGCCATCCCGGAGGCTCAAGGAAAGCCTCTAGAACCCGGGGAGGGCAAAAACACCACTACCCCTACCCCGACTAGGCCACGCCCACCATGGCCACGCCCACCCGGCAACCGGGCAGAGAACCCCTTGCTAAAATTTTTGAAGCCCACCCCTGAGGAAAGCCACTGATCATCTACAGGTAGTCCTCGACTTACAACAGTTCATTTAGTGACCATTCAAAGTTACTGTAAGGTTAAAGTTATTAATGTTAATATTTATTGCAATATTAACATTAAGCACAGCATACAAGTTGTTGAAATGTATTTTAATTAATAATTGTATGCCTTCAAAAAGGCCACACGGGGACAGTGTTTTATACATTCATACTTCTTCTCCAGCATGGGAGCACTTTATTGAAATATGGATATTACTAATAACGTTCATAATGATCAAAATAATGTGAATAATAATTGGGTCCGTGAGAAAAAGGATAAATCCTTTGATGGCTGCAACTCCGCAGATGGCCACGAGATGGCAGTATTTTATGTCACTACTGTCTGCTATGCTATTTTAAACAGCCCATTGTAAGATATTTTAGTTTCGCAATATCAGTATTAATAATAACATTAATTTTTGTGAAAATAACGTGAATAATAATCAGATGACAGAAAAGAAGAATAAATACTTTGATGGCTGTAACTCCACCGATGGCCACGGGATGGCAGTGTTTTCTATCATTGCAATCTTGAATTTTGAACAGCTCGTTTTAACTCAGTTTGATGTGGTTTAATTTTGGTTTCCCGTGTCTGTTTGTGTTGTTCAGCACAGGGGCTTCTTGTTGAAATATTAACATCAATAATATTATTGGATACTGAGGAAATATTAATATCAATAATATTATTGGATACTGAGGAAATATTAATATCAATAATATTGGATACTGAGGAAATATTAACATCAATAATATTATTGGATACTGAGGAAATATTAATATCAATAATATTATTGGATACTGAGGAAATAATGTGAATAATAAGTGAAATAAGTGAATAATAAGTGTTGAAATATTAATATCAATAATAATATTGGATACTGAGGAAATATTAATATCAATAATATTATTGGATACTGAGGAAATATTAACATCAATAATATTATTGGATACTGAGGAAATAATGTGAATAATAAGTGAAATAAGTGAATAATAAGTGTTGAAATATTAATATCAATAATATTATTGGATACTGAGGAAATATTAATATCAATAATATTGGATACTGATGAAATAAGTGAATAATAAGTGTTGAGATATTAATATCAATAATATTGGATACTGAGGAAATATTAATATCAATAATATTATTGGATATTGAGGAAATAACGTGAATAATAAGTGAAATAAGTGAATAATAAGTGTTGAAATATTAATATCAATAATATTATTGGATACTGAGGAAATAACGTGAATAATAAGCGAACCCCTTGAGAAAAAGAATAAATCCTTTGGTGGCTGCAACTCCATCCATGGCCACGGGATGGCAGTGTTTCCTATCGTTGCAATCTTGAATTTTGAACAGCCCGTTTTAACTCAGTTTGACGTGGTTTAATGTTGGTTTCCCGTGTCTGACCCTGTTGTTCAGCACGGGGGCTTCTTGTTGAAATATTAATATCAATAATAACGTGAATAGCGAGGAAAATAACGTGAATAATAAGTGAAATCCTTGGATGGGGGGGTGGCTGCAACCCCGAAAATGGCCACGAGATGGCAGCGTTTTATAGGTCTCCGCCGCCTTCCTAGGTAGCTTTGCAGGGCCCATTGAAATCCAAGTTTAACGATCTTTAAACTCGGTTTCCATCACATCCCCGCAGCTAAATCGGGTGATCCTGGTTTCTTTCTCAGTGTAGCCCCCTTCCTCTGTCCTGGTTTTGAGGCAGAGGGGAGAGCCAGGTAAAAAAACAAACAAATCCCAAGCTAAATTATTTATTTATTTGTTTGTTTGTTTGTTTGTTTATTTATTTATTTAATTAATTTGTATACCGCCCTTCTCCCAGAGCCAAAATTAAAAAAAACATACAAATACAAAAGTTAAGATAATTTAAAAAAAAAGAATTAAATCATTAGCTTCCCAATTTAAAAACCCCCCAAATCCATAAAATTTACAATTTACAATTTAAGGTCATCAACCTAGTACATTTTTTTTTTTTTAAATCGTGGCCAGAAGCATCTGGGGAAGACATGGGGCTGGTGCCACCTGGTCCCACCTGAGCATCAGGTGGGGTGGGATGTGGGCGATGGACCTGGCAGTTGGGATCCAAATCCGGGACCCCTTTAGGGGGGCAAACAGCCTTCCGTATTAATCTGGCACTTGGAATGTCCGTTACTGGAAATTACTGGACACTCCTGGACTTTGTAGTGGCTGATTGGGGATGCTGGGAATTGCAGTCCCATCCCCATCCCCCCCAAAAAATCACCAGATTTGGGGACTGCAATTTGGGGAGGAAGTTCACAGAGAGGAGTTTGAAAGCTTAACCAATTTTTTTGGGGGGGGGGGGCTCCCCACCCTTAATTTTAATTTTTATTTTTTTGGTCTGAAGTTTTGATTTTAAAGAGAGATGGATCCACCAATGACAGATGTCTCTACTGCTGTTTCGGGACGGGTAAGCCTGGAGGTTTTTTTGGGGGGAAAAGGGGGGGTGGTCTCCCCCAGGGGGCTTCTGGGGTACCGAAAGAAAAGGGGGTGGTTAAATGGGGGTCCCGTAAACCCAAGGCGAGGGGTTTCGCGGTTGAGGACCGCAGCGATGAAGAATCTTTGTAAATCAAGAGTGGAGCTGCTCTGGGTTTTTCTGTTGGGTCTTCTCCAGACTTTGGAAGATGGCACCAAGAGTGGTTGGACCTGCCCCGCCTTCCCTTTCCCACGTTTCCTTGATCCCTCCCTCAAGGTCTTTTCTATAATTTTTGTTGGTTTTTTGTTCACTTCTCTTCCATTGATGCGTCTCTCTCCTTCTCCAGCTTCTCCTTCTCGTCCTCCATTTTCTCTTCCGGCTCCTCCTCCACCATCTTCCATTGCTGCCTCCTTCTCCTCCTCCTCCTCCATTTCTCCTTCTCCATCTCCTCCTCCTCCTCCGTTTTCCTCTCCATGTCCTCCTCTTCCTCCTCCTCCTCAACCTGGTCTTCCTCCTGGTCCTCCTCCTGGACCGTTTCTCCTTCTTCCTCCTCCTCCTCCTCCCTTCCTCCTCCTCCTCCTCCCCCTCCTACGTTTTATCGTCGATCTTTTTCTTCTGGTCCTCGGAGAATGGTGAGTAGCATCCAGCCTGGAAAGGGAGACCAGCAGGCCTCACCTGGGATGGAAGGCCACAAGTCTCAAAAGCTGACCTCCATCCCCCCCTGTGCCCTTCCTTCCTTCCCTCCCCAGATAATCACCCGACCCCTCGTCCTGGTGACCCTAATATCTGCCTTTGGCTCCTCAGTCCAGTACGGTTACAACGCCTTTGTCATCTTCTACCCAGCCAAGGTAAGACCCCACCTCTTGTCCCAGAGAGGAAATAGAATAGAATAGAATAGAATAGAATAGAATAGAATAGAATAGAATAGAATAGAATAGAATAGAATAGAATAGAATAGAATAGAATAGGGTAGGGTAGGGTAGGGTAGGGTAGGGTAGGGTAGGGTAGGGTAGGGTAGGGTAGGGTAGAGTTGAATAGAATAGAATAGAATAGAATAGAATATATGATAGTAGAATAGAATATATAATAATACAATATAGTACAATATAATATATGATAATATATAATAATATAATATAATATAATATAATATAATATAATATAATATAATATAATATAATATAATATAATATAATATTATAATATAATATAATATAATATAATATAATATAATATAATATAATATAATATAATATAATATAATATAATATAATATAATATAAGGAAGGCCCCCCCCCTCAACTGGTGTCGCTCTGCTTCTCCTCTTAGTACATCCAAAACTTTTTCAATGAGACGTATCGGTTCAGGAACGTGATCAGCATCGATGACAGCTTGCTGAGGTTCCAGTGGGGTCTCACCGTCGCCTTTTTCCCATTTGGGGGGTTTTTGGGGGCTCTCATAGCTGGACCTCTGGTGGACAGCATTGGCAGGTACTCCCTCCCTCCCTCATCTCTCTTCTTCCTCCCTTTTATCCTTCCTTCCTATCTACCTATCTTCCTTCCTTCCTCCATCTCCTTCCTTCCTTCCTTCCTTCCTTCCTTCCTTCCTTCCTTCCTTCCTTCTTTCCTTCCTTCCTACCTACTTACCTACCTTGTCTCTCCTTCCTTCCTTCCTTCCTTCCTATCTACCTACCTACCTTGTCTCTCCTTCTTTCCTTCCTTCTTTCCTTCCTTCCTTCCTTCCTTCCTTCTTTCCTTCCTTCCTATCTACCTACCTACCTGCCTTGTCTCTCCTTCCTTCCTTCCTTCCTTCTTTCCTTCCTTCCTACCTTCCTACCTAGTCTCTCCTTCCTTCCTTCCTTCCTTCCTTCCTTCCTTCCTTCCTTCCTTCCTTCCTATCTACCTACCTGCCTTGTCTCTCCTTCCTTCCTTCCTTCCTTCCTTCCTTCCTTCCTTCCTTCCTTCCTTCCTTCCTTCCTTCTTTCCTTCCTTCCTATCTACCTACCTACCTACCTTGCCTCTCCTTCCTTCCTTCCTACCTATCTACCTACCTAGTCTCTTCCTTCCTTCCTTCCTTCCTTCCTTCCTTCCTTCCTTCCTTCCTTCCTCCCTTCCTTCCTATCTTCCTTCCTTCCCCCCCTCCATTTTATCCTTCCCTCCCTCTCTATTGCTCTCCATTTATTCCTCCCTCCCTCCTTGCTCCCTCCCTCCCTCTTTCCTTCCCTTCCCTTCTCTTCTCTTGTCCCTTTTGTTTTGCAGGAAAAAAACCCTCCTGGTCAATAACTTTTTGGCCATTATCGCAGCTGCCCTGGTCATTGCCACCAAACCGAGGCGTTCCCACGAACTTCTGATCTGTTCACGCTTCTTTGTGGGAATCTGTGCCGGTGAGTGACAGCCCCGCCGTAGCGGGGGGGCGGGGGCCGGAGGGCCCCACCGCCAAGCCAACAGCCACGTCAAACGGTGATGGGTTCCTTCTCTTGCCTCCCCGAAACAGGGATTGCCTTCAGCGTGGTCCCCATGTACCTGGCCGAGATCGCCCCCCAAAATCTGCGGGGGGCGCTCTGCACGGTGGCTGACCTTTTCATCACCTTTGGTAGTTTGTTGGCTGAAACCATAGGCTTCCGCGATGTCCTTGGGACCGAAGAAGGTAAGGGAGGAAGAGAACATATCTTAAATTGGGACGATTCTGGTCGGGGTGGGGGGGGGATGCGCGGTCAGTGATTCTGAGCAAGTCTATGTCTTCTTCAGGTTGGCCCATCTTGTTAAGCCTCACTGGCGTCCCCGCGGTGCTCCAATTACTTCTCCTCCCGCTTTTCCCCGAAAGTCCTCGATTTCTCCTGATTCAGAGGAAGGAGGAAGAAGAAGCCAGGCAGGGTAACGATTGACTGACCGATTGATTATTGATTAGTGATTGTGTCGAGTTCTTCTCAAGCGAGGTTTGATTTCCCAAGCCGCTGGCCTCTATTTACAAGCGGTCGGGGGCTGTCCGGCTTCCACATCCCAGACGGCTGAAGGAGGTGGCTTCAGATTAGAGATTGTCCACGTCTTAAATTTAAAAAGGGGACGCGGTGGCTCAGTGGCTAAGGCGCTGAGCTTGTCGATCAAAAGGTCGGCAGTTCAGCGGTTCGAATCCCTGGGAGCCGCGTAACGGGGTGAGCTCCGGTGACTTGTCCCAGTTTCTGCCAACCTAGCAGTTCGAAAGCAGAAGTAGGAAAATAGGGCCCACCTTTGGTGGGAAGGTAACACAGTTCCGGGTGCCTTTGCTGTTGAATCATGTTGGCCACATGAACAGATAGAGATGGGGTGGGTAGAAGGGACCCTCCAGAGTAGGGGTGGGCTGCTGGGGGTTCGTAGGGGCTCAGGAGAACCTCTAGCTAAGATTCTGTGCAGTTCAGAGAACCACCAAATCCCACTCCTGGCTGGCCCCGCCCACCCCTCCCCTCCCAGGAGTCCCCACGCGGCCCGTTTTGGATGCAGGTAAGTGCAGGGCGTGTGCGGATGCTCAGAGACGGTGAAAAACGGGCCTACCAGAAGTTCAGAAAAGCCAGAAACAGGCCCGTTTCCAGCCTCCAGAGGGCCTCCAGAGCCTGGGGAGGCCACTTTTGCCTTCCCGGAGGCTCGAGGAAAGCATCCAGAGCCCGGGGAGGGCAAAAACAACGCCCCCTCATGGTGCAGGAGGCCGACTAGGCCACACCCACCATGGCCACACCCACCCAGCAACCAGGCAGAGAACCCCTTGCTAAAATTTTTGAAGCCCACCCCTGCCCTCCTCCTCCTCCTGTAGTTTTGAAGAGGCTGAGGTGCTCGGAGGACGTGGAGCAGGAGATGGAAGAACTCCGACAAGAGGGACTAGCGGACAAGGCCGAAAAAGATATGGACGTGATGAAAATCCTGTATTATCCCGGCCTTCGGTGGCACGTGGTGTCTATCGTGGTCCTGATGATGGGCCAGCAACTCTCTGGGATCAACGCGGTATGGAAACCTTCTGGAGAACTTCCCCTCTGTTTATCTGGAGCATGGATCTCATGTTTCTCAGGACCATCTGAGGTGGCAGAGCAAGTCTTCCGGTCCATTTTTGTCAACCTTGACAAAAGTTGAACAGGTGTGGTCCTCAACTTCCCAGAATTCCCCAGCCAGCCACGGGGGAAATCTGGGAGTTGAAGGCCATACCTCTTCAATTGGCCAAGGTTGAGAAAAATCGATCCGAAGACCGCTCTACCTGGGATCCTTCACCTCACATGGTCCAAGCTCAGGAGACCAGAAGCCTGGTTCTTTGTCTTGCGTGTCAGTGAAGAAGCGGGAAGAAATATGGGCTTTGTTGTCCTTCCAGGCCCACTATTACGCAAAGCGGATTTACTTGTCCTCGGGGGTCAGCGATACGATTGTGTGGTACATCAGCGTAGCTTTGTCTGTCTTCCTGATGGTCATCACAACACTAGTGGTAAGAGTCTGGGGGGAACGGGGGGGACGACCTTGTCACCGAAGCTCTTAACGGGTCCAGATTTTAAGAATTTTCCTCCGGCTGCTAAAAGAGGAGACGGGGCTAACTCAATCATGGACTCTTTTCCCCGTTTTTCAATCTAGGGTGAGGAATAATCAGATTAAGGAGAAAGAGATGAAAATGATAAGTGGCTTCTCTTAACGGTCACGGATAGCATCTTTCGTTCCTGTGAGAATTTTGCAAGAAAGTTGCATCATCATCATCATCATCATCATCATCATCATTATTATTATTATTATTATTATTATTATTATTATTATATTAAATTATTATGATTAAATAATATATTATTATTATTATTATTATTATTATTATTATTATTATTATTATTATTTAATCTTTAGTGAGATTCACAGCCTTTGAGGCTGGTTAATAGCTCAGCAGCTCGAGTCCTAACCAAGGACCTAGGAACTGTTAAGGTATCGTCGGAGGATGTAAGCTGTTCCGAATAAGGTGGCTTTTTGGAGAGTCAAAATGTTCAAGTCCGGCAAATTTAGAATTTCTAAATAGCGGGGTAGCCCTTTGGGTATTGCTATTATTATATTTATTATTATTATTATTATTATTATTATTATTATTATTATTATTATTATTATTATTATTATTATTATTATTATTTAACCTTACTGGGATCTGCTCGCATAATCTGCCGATACATCACTCAGTCCTAAACGTTTGGGAAGTGTTCGACTAGTGATTTGGGATACGAAATCCAGCATGGTCATCTCGTTTGCTGTGTACACTGTCATAATAATAATAATAATAATAATAATAATAATAATAATAATAATAATAATAATAATAACAACAGAACAATAATCGGAACAGTTTACATCCTCCGACGATACCTTAACAGTTCCTAGGTCCTTGGTTAGGACTCGAGCTGCTGAGCTATTAACCAGCCTCAAAGGCTGTGAATCTCACTAAAGATTAACGAATAATAATAATAATAATAATAATAATAATAATAATAATAATAATAATAATAATAAAAAAAAAAAAAACCACCTTACTCGGAACAGCTTACATCCTCCGACGATACCTTAACAGTTCCTAGGTCCTTGGTTAGGACTCGAGCTGCTGAGCTATTAACCAGCCTCAAAGGCTGTGAATCTCACTAAAGATTAACCAATAAATAATAATAATAATACATCCTGTGATGACACTTTTAATAGCATCCAATAACAACACCGGCCTAACCCAATATATTCATTTTTATGGTAGCTATTCTTCCTAACATTGATAGTTGCAGATTCTTCCCTTTCTCCAAATCCTGCTTCATTTGTTGCATTAATTTTATACGATTATCTTCTTTCATTGTTGCACAATCTTGCCATTAAATCAATTCCTAGATGTTACACTTTCTTGGCGACCCGGAGATGGGTTTTCTTTAACCAGCTCATTTTTCTGTTTTTCTGTAAAGTTTTTTAACTAGTATTTTAGGTTCTTCTTTGTTTATTTTCAACCCTGCCACTTCTCCGTCTCCTTCTGTTTCCCTTATTCGTTTGGGACGAGTTTCTAACGGTTCTTCTAAGATAAATACCAGATCATCAGCAAATGTTTGTCATTTATATTTTTCTTTTTAAAATTTCCATCCCCTTTTATATCTGCTGTGAAGCAAACTTTCTGAGGCTGTCGTAACTCCAGGCCGTTGTTAAGCAATTGGTCGTAACTCGAGGACTACCTAGGCAGGCAATTTATTTATTTATTTAATTAATTAATTTTTTCTCTAGATCTGCATCATCGAAACCTCAGGACGAAGGATACTCCTGCTTACCGGCTTCGGAATCTGCACAATTGCCGGCATTTTCTTGACCATGTCTTTACAACTTCAGGTGGATCATTCTCTTAAAAAGCCTTATTTTTATTTTTATTTTTATTTTGAGATTTTTGGAAAGCCGAGACATTTCTCCCCCCCCCTCCGGGTTTGATGCCCGAAATTTACGTCGCTAAGCGAAACGTTTCGTTAAGGGAGTTTGGACCCCGTTTTCACTAGTGTTCTTGCTGGCGGTTGTTAAATGAACCGTTGCATTCATCAGGTTAGTAACACTCTGTGGACACCGCCACCGTCATAAATACGAGCCAGTGGCCAACAGTCTGAATTTGGATCGCGCGGCCAGGGGGTGGCGGCGGCAACGGTCGCAGGTGTGAGAAACGGCCGTAAAGTCACTCTTTTTCAGAGTCGTCGTAACTCTGAACGGTCACTAAACCAACTCATTTTGTCGGTTATGCTCCCTGGGGAAATATGCCTGAATATCTTTCGTTTATTGAAATGCGTTGGCCACAGAAATAAATCCCTAGCGCAGTGATGGCTAACCTTTTTGTCATCACGTGCCAAAAGCGGGGGGGAGGGGGCGCAGGTGCCCACACCCATAATTCTATGTGCCCTGCTCCCGCGCATTTATGCGCGACCCCTCCCTGCGCTTCCCCTGCTTTTGCCATGCGATGGCATGGTGGGCCCGGTAGGCCCGTTTTTCACCCTCCTCAGGCTCCAGAGCCTTTCTAGGAACCTGGGGAGGGCGAAAACAGCCTTCCCTCCTCCTGGAGGCCCTCTGGAGGCCAGAAACGGCCTGTTTGCGGACTTCCAGAGGGCCCAAAAGGCCCGAAAATCAGCTGGCCGGCACATGCATGTACACTGGAGCTGAGCTCATGTGCCCACCGTTATGGGTGCCATACGTTCGCCATCACGGGCCTAGCAGCTCCCAGGACAGCTGCGATAAATAGCGATCTAGAGAAGGGAAAGTTTTTAAAGAGAGCCGCGTCCTGATTTTGTGAGGTTTTTTTTTTCCCCCCCACCCTCCGGCAGAAAAACATCCCCACCATGGCGTATCTGAGTGTCTCATTCCACACCATCTTCCTTATCGGACAAGCTACCGGTCCCAGTAAGTATCTCGGCACCGAACCCTTGCAGGGGTGTGGCAAAAGATCAGTCGTTGAAACGTGCTGCCTTTGCCTCCAGATCCGGTTCCCAATGTGCTGGTAGCCGAGTATTTCCTCCAGACGTGCCGGTCCACCGCTTTCGTGATCGCCGGAAGCATCCACTGGATATGCAAATTCGTCATTGTTGCAACGTATCTCCACATGGAAGTGAGTCCTTTTTTTAAACAAAAATCTTGGCTTCCTTTGAACGAGCCTCTCCATCTCTGGGTCTTTCTCTGGTTTCATGTAGCCACGCCCACATTCGGTTCTGACCCCGCCCACTATTTGACGCCTAACCCTAACCTATCCCTCCTGTTTGACTTAGCCCCACCCATCCTTGGCCATAGCCCCACCCTCTTTGACCCAGTCCCACGCCTTCTGGGTACCAGCCCTCCTGTTTGACCTAGCCCCACCCATCCTCCGTCCTAGCCCCACCCATCCTTGGGTCATAGCCCCACCCACTTTGATCTAGCCCCACCCATTCTGGGTACCAGCCCTCCTGTTTGAACTAGCCCCACCCATCCTCAGTCGTAGCCCCACCCATCCTCAGTCCTAGCTCCACACATCCTTGGTCTTAGCCCCACCCACTTTGACTTAGCCCCACCTATTCTGGGTACCATCCCTCCTGTTTGACCTAGCCCCGCCCATCCTCCGTCCTAGCCCCACCCATAATTGTAAGCCCCACCAATTCTGGGTACCAGCCCTCCTGTTTGACTTAGCTCCACTCATCCTCATTCTTAGCCCCACCCACTTTGACTTGGCCCCACCCACTCTCATTCTTAGCCCCACCCACTCATTGATTGGGCTCCACCCATTCCCAATCCCTTCTCCACCCACTTTAACATAACCCCGCCCATTCTGGCTACCACCACCACCACCTCACCCAACTCTTGATGCCTCTCCACCCATCACGAATCCCAGCTCCGCCTACTTGCCTATAGCCCCACCCATTCTCACTCTAGACCCACCCACTCTTTCGGCTAGCCCCACCCTTTCCATGCAACTCCCAAGACCTTGTCTTCAACGGAGCATAGGTTGGGATAGAAAATGAAAATAAGGGCTCCTGGCCCAGATGTTGAACGAGTGGACCTCTCTTCAGTTCCACCACGAACCTTCTCTAGAAGATGGGATGGTCTCCTGGATCATTCCGGGGTTAAAGCTCCTGAGTCCTGGTTCAAACTCTCCAGCAACTGTTGGGTGGAGGAGGAGGAAAGGCAGGACTTCTTCTCTTTCGGTGGGGGCAGAAGATACAACTCTAATCAGATGGATCCGTTCCATGACTTCCTTTCTCTTCCTAGGCCGAACTGGAACCGTACAGCTTCCTCTTCTTCTGGCCATTCAACATCCTCACCATTTTATACATAGCCAAGATGATCCCCGAGACCAAGGATAGAAGTTTCCTGGAGATCAGGAGAGTCCTGTCTCGCCATCTGACCCCAAGGTCATAAATGGTGGACCTGGTGGACCTTCTCTGTGGACCCTCTGGACTGCCTTTCCGTCAAGGGAAGATGAGCTTATGAGATCTCCTCTTAGTTTGGGGGCAGACGATGCCCCCATCTCCTCTTCCAGCCCACCCCCACTCCAGACGTCGAGTTATGGAGGTGGATCCTTCAGCAGAAGGTTCTCACCAGGTTGAGGAGCATCAAGTTAGTTCCTTCAATTGGGATGATCCTTGATGGCTTGGGAGGATCAGATCTTCTCTGTTGACCTTTCACAGGGGACAATTTGGAAAGACCTTGTTCATTTAACCCTTAGAAGGACCACGCCAGATCTCTCAACAGGATCCTGGAGACATCAAAACACATACCGAGCATTTTTGCAAAAATTTTCTGGAACTTTCCTTCTTCCTGTTTTAACTACTGTTTTCTGTTTGGGGTTGAGTTGACCCAAACTTCCTCCGGGGTTTGTTTGCTTTTAAAATATTAATTTTTTAAAAAATAGTAATAATAATAATAATACATTTTAGTAAATAACCTTGCACGTTGTATGTCCTTTTGTGATTCTCCCGTGGTCTTTTATTTATTCGGAGGGGGGGAAAAAATGAGATGTTGGAAAAATCAAGCGGGAACGGAAAAGGGAGTGAAGTCTTGGATTTAGACGTTGGAGTCAGAAGGCAGAATTGGGTGGGGGGCTTGGAAAATGTAGGGTTTTTGAATGCAGCTCAGAATCTGATAATTCCAATGAAACGCTGGACACGAGGCTATTGATAATCAGCTTTTATTTCTAGCTAGAAAGCAAAACGTTTTAGTCTCCCACCTTAACAGCAGGCAGAGAGAAAAGCAGGTGCGCGCCAAAAAGAAAAAACTTTTCCAAACTTCTTATACTCTTACACAGCTTGCATTGACCGTCCTAGTATTAGAAACATTATTTCATATCATGCAAACCTCATGATTTTCTCAACGCTTCTGCGAACAACGGACCTTAGAAGGGGAAAGACAGGGGTGTCTGCAACCTTAAACACTCAAAGAGCCATTTGGACCCGTTTCCCACAGAAAAGAAAACACCGGGAGCCACAAAATCCTTCCCGTGCCTGACTATTTCTTGAGCGGCCACAAAACTAGCATATGTAGTCGAATTAAACGTTCTGTTTTCTTCTGAAACTTTTCTTCTCGTGGATTTATCCATGGTTGGCCTACCGGGAGTTGAAAAGCTCAATAAATCACGTGCCGGCAAGTGTCACACATTGGCAGCTGTGAGTGATATTTTGAGTGACAGGGAGCCGCAGCAGAGGGGTGAAAGAGCCACATTGCGGCTCCAGAGCCGCAGGTTGCTGACCCCTGGGAAAGAAATACATTTTTTCTGGCATATAACTCAGAGCTCTGTTAGCATTATTATCTCTTATATTGGGTTGCTGAGAATACGCATTTTAAGTTACAAGAAAGGCTACTTGTCAGAATCCGCATTTGGCATTTCACAAGTTACTTTAGCTACTTGGCAATTGGCCTAGAGCCGTGACGGAGAACCTATGGCACGCGTGCCACCTGTGGCACGCGGGGCCATATCTGTGGGCACGCGAGCGTTACCCTAGCTTAGCTCCAGCGCATATTCACGGGCTGGCCAGCTGATTTTCGGGCCCACCGGAAGTCTGGAAACTGGCCGTTTCCAGCCTCCGGGGGGTGGGGAAGGCTGTTTATGCCCTCCCCAGGTTCCTAGAAAGGCTCTGGAGCCTGGGGAGGGTGGAAAAATGGGCCTTCCGGTCCCACCGGAAGTCAGGAAATGGGCCATTTCCGGCTTCCGGAAGGCCTCTAGCGGGTGGGGAAGGCCATTTTTGCCCTCCCCAGGCTCCAAGAAAGCCTCTCGAGCCTGGGGAGGGCGAAAAACAGGCTTAACGTTCCCACCGTGCCATCGCGTGCCAAAAGCAGGGAGAGGGCACATTGAATTATGGATGTGGGCACGCATGTACGTGACCGGCCCCCGCTCCTCCTGCTTTTGGCACATGATGGCAAAAAGGTTAGCCATCCTTGGTTTACCTGGCGATACGACTATTATATATAGTTAACTCCGGTTTTCTCCGTAGGGGGAAAAGCTTTCTAAGGTATATATTTTTATTTTTAAAACTCTTGCCTAGAAATGAAGACACAGAGTCCTGGATTTACGACCTTCAATGGGGGCCGAAAAATGTGTGTGGCTAAGCGAGACATTTGTTAAGTGAACTTTGCTCCCTTTTACGACCCTCTTCGCCACCGTTGCTAAGTAAATCACTGCAGCTGTTAAGCGACTAGCACTGTTTTTAAGTGGGCCTGGTTTTCCCCACCGATTTTGCTTGTCGGA
The DNA here is from genome assembly GCF_029215685.1 of Pituophis catenifer annectens. Taxonomy (NCBI): domain Eukaryota; kingdom Metazoa; phylum Chordata; class Lepidosauria; order Squamata; family Colubridae; genus Pituophis; species Pituophis catenifer. The sequence continues at coordinate 5,521,734 of NW_027256898.1, read as the reverse complement.
AGGTGACCGCATAAAACCCGGGACACTACGAAACCTGCCTGAGCAAGGAGCGGGTTGGACTAGATGACATCTAAGGTTCCTTCCACCCCTATCATTCTGCATTCTAATATTTCTCATAGTTTGAAACTGGCAAGCCACTTCTCCTACAGGAAACAGGTTTCTCGTGAGAAAAGGGAGGAGAAAAAGAAGTTTTCCATCTTGTATCTGGAGCGACAACAATCCTGCCAGGTAGGCTCCTTACGAGGTGGCAGTTTTTTTTATGCTCCCTGGCACATTTCCGACTTCCTGGCACGGTGACGCCTTCCATTCTGGCAGGGCTCTGCCCTGTCTCCTCTTTTTTTTAATAATAATAATAATAATAATAATAATAATAATAATAATAATAATAATGGGAGAACTTGAATCTTGGCGTGTCTTCTAACAGCCAACTGTTTTGCTTCTAGAACCTTCTCAGTTTCGCTGCCTGATTGGCTTGGAATCCAACAATCTTTCCAACGATCCACAGCCAAAGGGCCGGTTGGTAGCTGTGTTTTCTTTTTTCCCCCCCTGCTAAGGGAGATGGGGCTTCCCCATCCAGGAGCAGTCTACCCGCAAAAACTGGGGAAGGGGCAAAAAAGAAATCAGGGAAAGGCAAAGGAAAATCCGGCTTGTCTTCTGAGCTTTCCAGAGGCCTGAGCTGGATGTCAGGTTGATAATCCAGTTTAAAAAGTCTGTTTTTTTTGTTTTGTTTTAATCTCTTAAATTAGAGGGAGCTGTATTGTCAAGGAGTCTCGAGTTCGAATCCTCGTTCCCCCCCGCAAAGCTATGGATCTAGATCCAGAAAAGGCCAAACAGATGAGCCCAAGGTATCTCAATCAGGTGAGAGCTGGGTTTTTGCTCTCGTCGCGTCGAGGCGGTGAGTCGTTCCGTGGAGGCGTGTCGTGAGCCCCCCTTCGTGCATTATCCCGAACGCGGATTTCCAAGGCAGGGAGTCCTCGACCTTACGACCCCCACTGAGCCCAACGCTTCCGTCGCTAAAGGGAGACCTTTGCGAAGTGAATTTTGTCCCCCTTTTGTCGACCTTACCTTGCCGTCGTCGTTAAATGAATCACGGCGGTTGATGGGGTTAGTAACACGTCCGTTAAGCGCGAAATCTGGCTTCGCTTCTGTGGACGTTGCTCGTCGGAAGGTCGCCAAAGAGCGGGAACACTGCAACTGTCATAAGTACATGTCAGTTGCCAAGCATTCTGGATTTTGATCATGTGACCCTGGGGGAATGCTGCAAAGGTCGTAACTTTGAAAAACGGTCGTAAGTCCCATTTTTCAATGCTGTTGCGACTTGGAACAGTCAGGAAGCCAACTGCGGTAAGTCGAGGACTACCTGTATTTTTGGCAAGGGGACAACCTGGTTGTGCCTTCTCACCTGCCTCATGAGGACTAGCCACCTGTGGCGTGCAAAAATAGAATAGAAAAAAAATAATTGTTTAGGGAAAACGCCTGCTCTGAAGTGGGAAAACGCGACGATCGATTGATTTCCATGCCAGTCCTTTAAGAGAGCCTCTTAAAATTGAAAAGACGGTGACTTTAGAAGGGTCAAAAAAAAAAGGGGGATTTATTGGATAGTGGCTGATGATATTTATATATAAGAGCTGCATTTTAGCCACAGCCGCTCTTTAAAGTTTCTTTAGAAACTTTGAAAGGTTTAATCTTTCTTGGAGTTGCGTAGTAGGTTTTGCTTCCCACGTTTGAACGTTTGGGTATGGGTCACTTGTTAAAATAAATATTTGGAAGTTTTGTTTTTTTAAAAAAAAAATTAATTAAAAACATCCCTTGTAATCTTCCAAGCAGTAGAATCAGATCCACGGAAAACCACAACGTATGTTTTACTTTTGTTTTTAATTTAAGAGAATTACTTAAGGGAAGCTGGAAGCGTGAACGCAATGCTATGCATTTGCTGTTTTATTGGTGGTGTGGTTTGTCCTTTTTCCTTCCTTCCTTCCTTCCTTCCATCCATCATCCTTCCCTCCCTCCATTTTATTCTTCCCTCCCTCTCTACTCCATTTATCCCTTCCTTCCTTCTATCCGTCCGTCCGTCCGTCCGTCCATCCGTCCTTCTTTCCTTTCTTCCTCCGTTTTATCCTTCCCTCCCTCTCTACTTCTCTCCATTTATGCCTCTCCCTCCATTTTATCGTTCCCTCCCTCTCTACTTCTCTCCATTTATGCCTCCCTCCCTCCATTTTATCCCTCCCTCTCTACTTCTCTCCATGTATTCCTTCCTTCCTTCCTTCCATTTTATCCTTCCCTCCCTCTCTACTTCTCCCCATTTATCCCTCCCTCCCTCCATTTTATCCTTCCCTCCCTCTCTACTTGTCTCCCTTCCTTCCTTCCTTCATTTTATCCTTCCCTCCCTCTCTACTTCTCCCCATTTATCCTTCCCTCCCTCCATTTTATCCCTCCCTCTCTACTTGTCTCCATTTATTCCTTCCTTCCTTCTTTTCTTCCTTCTTCCCTCCATTTTATCCTTCCCTCCCTCCCTCCCTCCTTTCAAGAAGAGACTGCACTGCCCTCTGTCAGAAATGGTGTGAGCAGGGGGTTGGACTAGATGACCTATCAGGTCCCTTCCAACCAACTCTTGTAATTCGGTCTTGTATTCTGTATTCTCTCCCTGATAAAAATATAAATCTAAATCCAAGAAAGAAAGAAAGAAAAAACGAAACTACAGGCTCAACTCCCATCGCTTTCTGTTGCTGTCTTAGCTGAAGCTAAGACCTCCCCTCCCTTGGAAGCCTTGACCCACCCCAACCTGGCTCCCCCTGGCCATGACTGCTAGGCTTCTGACCCCCCCTCTCCTTCTCTCTCTCTCTCTCTCTTTCCCTCTTTCCCTCTTGGCAGGAACTGACCAGGCCTCTGATGACCATGACAATCATCTTAACCTTTGGGTCCTCTTTCCAATATGGTTACAATCTCTGGGTGGTGAACCATCCCGCATCGGTAAGTGGTGCCCTGTGGGCAGTGGTGGAATTCACATTTTTTTAAAACTACCGGTTCTGTGGGCGTGGCTTGGTGGGCGTAGCTTGGTGGGCGTGGCAGGGGAAGGATACTGCAAAATCCACATTCCCGCCCCACTCCAGGGGAAGGATACTGCAAAATCCCCATTCCCTCCCCACTCTGGGGGAAGGATACTGCAAAATCCCCATTCCCTCCCCACTCCGGGGGAAGGATACTGCAAAATTCCCACTCCCTCCCCACTCCAGGGGAAGGGTACTGCAAAATCCCCATTCCCACCCCACTCTGGGGGAAGGATACTGCAAAATTCCCACTCCCTCCCCACTCCAGGGGAAGGGTACTGCAAAATCCCCATTCCCTCCCCACTGGGGGAAGGATACTGCAAAATCTCCATTCCCACCCCACTCCAGGGGAAGGATACTACAAAATCTCCATTCCCTCCCCACTCCAGGGGAAGGATATTACAAAAACTCTATTTCCTCCCCACTGTGGGGGAAAGATACTGTAAAATCTCCATTCCCACCCCACTCCTGGGAGAAGGATACTACAAAATCTCCATTCCCTCCCCACTGGGGGAAGGATATTGCAAAATCTCCAATCCCACCACACTCTGGGGCCAGCCAGAGGTAGGTATTTGCCGGTTCTCCAAACTACTCAACATTTCCGCTCCCGGTTCTCCAGAACCTGTCAGAACCTGCTGGATTTCACCCCTGCCTGTGGGGTTCAGGTACCAGATCCCACCACCCCCCCCTGCCCCATTTCCCTTTGTAAAAGGGTCCCCAGAAATCCAAAGGGTCGGCCCATTTCTGCTGCTGCTGAGCGTGCCATTTTCTGTCCAGCTGATCCAAGAAGACTACAACATCACTCTGAAGATGAAGAAGAAGGAGAATCAGAATACTATGAATTTCCTCTTGACTTTGACCAATGTGATCTACTCTCTGGGAGGCGTCACTGGATCTCTTATGGTTTGCCCCATGGCTGATACCTGCGGCAGGTAATAATAATACGAGACACCAGGTGGAATAAATCTGCCCTCTTCGGTTGTCCCCAACACCCTCCGTAACTGTAAATCCATCCTCGTTGATCCAAGCTTTTTAATTTTTATTTTACGGATTAAATCTTGCATTTGCGCTTCTGAGACGGACCTTCCCCTTGTCCCTGGGATTAAAAAAAAAGGGGGGGGAGGAATCCTTCATTTCAGAAAGAAATCCTTTTGATCTCTCGGACGTGCGTGGCTTGATTATCTTGGTTTGGCTCCGGGATCGTCCTTTGCAACGCCGTGTCGGCAACCTATATAAACCATGGCTTCTTTTAAAAATCCCTAAGATTCAAATTCAGATTCGTCCCTTTTTCCAATTCTTGATTTCCCGCCCCCCCCCCAAAAAAAGAGTCAGGTTATGGGGGAGCCAGTTCCCCAGTAAATAAACCATACTGTGTTTCCCCGAAAATAAGACAGGGTCTTGTATTATTTTTTGCTCCAAAAGACGCATTAGGGTTTATTTTCTGGGTAGGTCTTATTTTGGGGAAAATACGGTATTAAATGCATCCATCTGGCTGACGATCTTAACTGGGGCTTATTTTGGGGGTAGGGCTTATATTACGAGCATCCTGAAAAATCATGCTAGGACTTATTTTCCAGTTGGGTCTTATTTTGGGGGAATACAGTACTAAACACCTCCGTCTGCTGACAATCTTAACTGGGGCTTATTTTTGGGATAGGGCTTATTTTACGAGCATCCTGAAAAATCATGCTAGGGCTTATTTTCCAGTTGGGTCTTATTTTTGGAGAAACAGGGTAGTTAGAAAGAAGACCAATTGTCAAGTGTGTATCTACAACCACAAGGGAGCCCGAAATTCCTGCTGCTAAGGAAGACGGTTGTTAAGTGGGTTTGGCCTCATGTTATGACCACTCTTGCCAGAGTTGTTAAGTGAACAGTACTGTTGTAACTTTGAACGGTCACTAAACGAACTGTCGTAAGTCGAGGACTTCCTGTACGTCTATTTTTCTTTCAGGAAGGGTACCCTAGTGATAACAAACCTCTTAGCTTTCATTTCCGCCATCTTTTTGGGGTTTTCAACCATCGTCCACACTTACGACTACACCATATTTTCACGCCTGCTCAGCGGGATCTGCTCAGGTAAGAAGGAGCGAAGTGAAGTGTCCATCAATGTCTCATTTTGATAGCAGAGGACTGGATGCGGGCTTGTTGCGTAAAATACACAATGGGCAAAGCGAGCATCTGCAAACGTCAGCTTTGGGGGTTCTTCCTGTCTCCCCACTTAAAAAGACTAGCCCCATTGTTGCGATAACATCCAACTTTCTCTGAGCATCTCGACAAGTTGGTAGAGAACCCAACCTCTTTGGGGGCCTGGATATAGAACCAGGGTTAGCATTGGGGTTCCACCTCCCCTTTCGGGTTCCCAATGTGAATTTGTAGCCTTGAACCCCAGAACTTTTTAGACGTGAGTCTAAAGCTGATAGCTGATTCTCACATCACCCAGAGATCATTAGGCTCCTCTCTGTCTCCCACTTCACCCAGAAATCAGTAGGCTTCTCTGTCTCCCACTTCGCCCGGAGATCATTAGGCTCCTCTCTGTCTCCCACTTCGCCCGGAAATCTGTAGGCTCCTCTCTGTCTCCCACTTCACCCGGAGATCAGTAGGCTCCTCTCTGTCTCCCACTTCGCCCGGAAATCTGTAGGCTCCTTTCTGTCTCCCACTTCACCCGGAGATCATTAGGCTCCTCTCTGTCTCCCACTTCGCCCGGAAATCTGTAGGCTCCTCTCTGTCTCCCACTTCACCCGGAGATCAGTAGGCTCCTCTCTGTCTCCCACTTCGCCCGGAGATCAGTAGGCTCCTCTCTGTCTCCCACTTCGCCCGGAAATCAGTAGGCTCCTCTCTGTCTCCCACTTCGCCCGGAGATCATTAGGCTCCTCTCTGTCTCCCACTTCACCCGGAGATCAGTAGGCTCCTCTCTGTCTCCCACTTCGCCCGGAAATCTGTAGGCTCCTTTCTGTCTCCCACTTCACCCGGAGATCAGTAGGCTCCTCTCTGTCTCCCACTTCGCCCGGAAATCAGTAGGCTCCTCTCTGTCTCCCACTTCGCCCGGAAATCTGTAGGCTCCTCTCTGTCTCCCACTTCACCCGGAGATCAGTAGGCTCCTCTCTGTCTCCCACTTCGCCCGGAAATCTGTAGGCTCCTCTCTGTCTCCCACTTCACCCGGAGATCATTAGGCTCCTCTCTGTCTCCCACTTCACCCGGAAATCTGTAGGCTCCTCTCTGTCTCCCACTTCACCCGGAGATCAGTAGGCTCCTCTCTGTCTCCCACTTCACCCGGAGATCAGTAGGCTCCTCTCTGTCTCCCACTTCGCCCAGAAATCAGTAGGCTCCTTTCTGTCTCCCACTTCGCCCGGAAATCTGTAGGCTCCTCTCTGTCTCCCACTTCACCCGGAAATCATTAGGCTCCTCTCTGTCTCCCACTTCACCCAGAAATCATTAGGCTCCTCTCTGTCTCCCGCTTCGCCTGGAGATCATTAGGCTCCTCTCTGTCTCCCACTTTAAACCAGGGATCCTCTCCTGTGCTGTACCGTTGTACCTTGCCGAAATCGCTCCCCGAAATTTAAGAGGGGGCATCATGACCATGGCGATGGTTGCCGTTGCTAGCGGGGTCCTGTTCTCGCAGATCCTTGGCCTTCATGAGCTCCTAGGTTCCCATAAAAGTAAGTCGGAAGGGCAGGTTGGGATATCTAGCCAGGGTTCAGGGATGGGGCCATGTTGGTGACTTGGTTTCTTCTCCTGATGCAGAATGGGCCATCTTGCTGAGTTTAACTGGGATTCTTGCGGTGTTCCAGCTCTTCATCCTGCCCAAGTTCCCCGAAAGTCCACGCTTCCTGTTGATTCAGAGGAAGAACGAGGAGAAAGCAAGACAAGGTATAATAATAACAGAATAACAGAGTTGGGAGGGACCTTGGAGGTCTCCTAGTCTAACCCGTTGCTCAGGCAGGAAACCCTACACCATTTCAGTCAAATGGTTATCCGACATCTTCTTAAAAACTTCCAGTGTTGGAGCATTCATAACTTCTGGAGGCAAGTAGTTGTTCCACGATTAATTCTTCTAACTGTCAGGAAATTCCTCCTTAGTTCTAAGTTGCTTCTCTCCTTGATTAGTTTCCACTCGTTGCTTCTTGTCCTGCCTTCAGGTGCTTTGGAGAATAGCTTGACTCCCTCTTCTTTGGGGCAGCCCCTGCCATTCTATGATTCTGTAAGGGTCTGCTGCTCGAGCAATGGAGTAGACAGATGTTTCAGTCCCAAGAAGCCAGATCCCATTCAGCCACGAGATACAAACATCTCAAGATGTTCCATAACTGGTCTCAGAAAGAATTTGGATTGTTGCAGAGGGTTTGCTATTATTTTGATGATGTGGGCTGGGTTTTGAACGTTTGCATAGTACAGGGGCCTGCAACCTTAAACACTCAAAGAGCCATTTGGACCCGTTTCCCACAGAAAAGAAAACACTGGTAGCCACAAAAACCTTCCCGTGCCTGACTATTTCTTGAGCAGCCACAAAACTAGCATATGTAATCAAATTAAATGTTCTGTTTTCTTCTGAAACTTTTCTTCTCGTGGATTTATCCATGGTTGGCCTACCGGGGGTTGAAAAGCTCAATAAATCACGTGCCGGCAAGTGTCACACATTGGCAGCTGTGAGTGATATTTTGAGTGACAGGGAGCCGCAGCAGAGGGGTGAAAGAGCCACATTGCGGCTCCAGAGCCACAGATTGCTGACCCCTGGTGTAGTAGGTCTACTAACATGTTTTTTTGGGGCGTCCTTTTTGCCCGTTTTCCCCTCCTGTCCCCCACAGTCTTGAGGGTCCTACGAGCCAAGGAGGACGTTCAGGAAGAGATCGAGGAACTTCATCAAGAAGATATAGCTGAGATGGAAGAAAAAGAACTGAGCGTGTTGAACCGGCTTAGATACAAAGGTCTACGGAAGCAGATCATTTATGTTATCCTCCTGATGGCCGGTCAACAATTCACAGGGGTCAACGCTGTAAGGCCCAGGCTGGGGCTGGCTTGAGGGGAGGAGAGGGAAGACTCCGGGACCTGCCAATTGGCCATCTGGATTCTCCGCCCCATCCTGCTACAAACCACCAGCCCCCTCAAGAGATTTGGGGGGGCTACGATGACCCCAGTTCCCATCCCACCTTGCCTATGGTGGCCAGGGGGGTCTGGAAAATGAAGTTCTGAAACATCTGGAGAACTTCAATGTTGGCACCATGGCATCAGTGGTGGAATTCAACCGGTTCGGGCGAGCTGGTAGTTAAACTGCAAACTGGCCCTGCCCCACCCTGCCCCTTCCAGGAGTCCCCATGTGCCCCATTTTGGCTCCCAGGTAAGTGCAGAGAAGCCTCCTAGGCCCAACAGGGACTCTTAATCCTGCTGGGATCCCAGGAGGCTTCCTAGGCCTGTTTTCGCTCCCAGGAGGCTTCAGGGAGGCCTACTAGGCCCAAAACAGGGCGTGAGGGAGGTGCTGCCTGTCACACACCCCTGGCCATGCCCACCATGGTCACGCCCACCCAGCCGGTCATTAGGGCAGAGAACCGATTGTTAAATTATTTGAATCCCACCACTGCATGGCATATCAGAAATTATGGAGGGTTTTCTGATGCTTTCGAATTAGGGGTAGCCCCCAGAGGAGGGGTGTCGAACTCAAAGCAAGGGGGGCATATCCCAGTCCGCAGGGTGCTTAGATCTGGCACATATGGGCTGCCCTCCCAAGTTCTGTTGTCGCTGACAGAGTTTTGCAGGATGCCGTCACAGCCAAAAACGGAGCTCGGGAGCCCATTTTCACTGGCAGAGCACTCGGGCCACCACAGGTGCTCCCCCCCTGGCACGAGTGACATCATGCTGGCCATGCCCCCCCCGGCCATACACACACACACACTCGCCCCCAACCCCCGAGATCAAACACAATTGTTGGCGGTCGTGTTCTCTTCCCAGGTGTATTATTACACCGAGTACATCTACCGAACCAAGTGGCTGAATGGATACAAATCTCGGTACATCATCATCGTGTGTTCCACGTTTGTCCTCCTGACCTTATTATTTGTGGTGAGTTTTCCCACCTCCGTATTTCTATCGAGGGGGCTTCTCCTGGGCCAGTTTCATTCAGATCCAATAGGGTTTCAGTCCAGAAAACCATCCAGTCAGAGCCAAAGAAGCTTCTTGGGTGAGAAGCAAGGGTGGGCCACTGGGGGTTTGCAAGGGTTTCGGGAGAACCTCTAGCTATTGATTCCGTGCAGTTCGGAGAACCCCCAAATCCCACTCCTGGCTGGCCCCGTCCACCCCTCCTCTCCCAGGAGTCCCCACGCGGCCCGTTTTGGATGCAGGTAAGTGCAGGGCGTGCACAAAGGCTCGGGGAGTGCAAAAAACGCGCCTCCGGAGCCTGGGGAGGCCATTTTCGCTCTCCTGGAGGCTCAAGAAAAGCATCCGGAGCCTGGGGAGGGCCAAAACGCCCCCCCCTCCGCTGTGGTAAAGGAGGCCAACTCAGCCACGCTCACTATGACCAACCCAGCAACTGTTGGTCATAGTGGGCATTTTGAAGCCCACCTATGGTGAGAAGTGGAAAGTCTTTCAAGAAAAACCAGAAAGTCCCCTGGCCTCTTGAGAAAAAAAACACCATGACCTGGAGGATTGAGAATCTCCATAGATCATGGCTTGTTCCATCGTGATTCCAAACCTTGATTCAGGCTTCACCCCATGATGGTCTCTTTGCTTCAAGACAGGGTTTCCCAACCTTAGCCATGTGTGGACTTCAACTCCCAGAATTCTGCACGCCGGCTAGGGAATTCTGGGAGTCGAAGTCCACACTTCTTCAAATAGCCAAGGTAAGGAGACCGCGGCTTTAGAGTGATGACCACTCCCAGGCGGTCAATGGCTTGTTTGACAAACCATGGTTGAAAAGAAACGTGGTTTAGCCTCCTTTTCAATCTTGGACTTTCTACCCTGTAGTCCTATAGCGTCGACAGCTTGGGCCGAAGACTCTTAATCCTGCTGGGATTTGGCATCTGTAGCACCTTCTGTGTCCTCTTGACTATATCTCAGGAACTTCAGGTATGCCATTGAAACTTCTCCAAAAATCGTGACACCTTTTTTTGGGGGGGAAAGAAAACCAACCCAACAGGCCGAACGCGCCCCAATATTTTCTGCTGGATTTGGGGGGGCGAGGGCTTTGTTTTAAAAATGTGAAAATTCATCCCAACCGCAAACTTGAGAGTTTGTGGTGGAGTTATTGTGGTGGTGGTGGGGGAGTTTGTTGTGTCTTCTGGCCAAATTTACTGGTCCATCACTTTGATTGTCTCAGATTGGGGTGACCAACTTCGGAGGGTCCGAGATAGCAAAGCGTGAGATCATCATCATCATTTAATGACCCCATAATCCCTTGCGGGGTGAAGTCTGGGCAACTGAATGGAGTTGAGTGTTTACTGGCCGGATGCCTTTCCTGTTTCCAATGGGGAGTTTTGTTCAGCAGATATATATTCTCATCGTGCCCAGAGAGAGAAATATCTACCTCTACCTGACTGATCAAAAGTCAGTTGCTTGACAACTGATTCAAATTTATGATGGTTGAGCATCCCGGGTGTGTGTGTGTGTGTGTGTCACATGCTCCCTTTTTGCGACCAAAAGGGAAGCCAGACTCACTTAACAACCGAGTTGTTAACTTATCAACTGGAGTGATTCACTCAACAACGGTGGCAACGAAGGTCATAAAAATGGGGGCAAAACTCACTGAACAATAGAAATTTTGGGGCTCCATTGTGGTCGTAAGTCGAGGACTCCTGTAATTTAGACGATTTCACCGTTTGTACCTTGGGTTTGTAATTTTTTTAAAAAAAATATGATTCTTGTTCATTTTAATGCTCTTATGTTTTTGATTTCATGGCATTGGGAGCCTCCCAGGACTAGCCTGGATCCTGAGGTGAGGTAAATTGGCCTGGATCCTGAGGTAAATTTAATAAAGAAATATAAATAAACTTCCTCCAACAGATGACCGTTTCTTGGCTGTCTTACGTCACATATATTTTCCTGCTCATCTTCCTCCTCGGACACGTATTAGGTCCAGGTAGAGCCTCTTCATCTGGGGGGAGGGGGTGGGACTGGGCCCCCACCCATTGATATGGAGGATAATTGAGAGTGTGCCTCTCTGACCGCCATCTTTTCCTCCCCCTTTTCCTCCTCCTTCTCTTCTTCCTCTCCCTCCCCCACCTTCTCCTGTCCCTCTCTTCCTCCTCCTCCTCTTCCCATTTCTCTTCTCTTCTTCCTTTTCCTCTTCCTCTTCCTCTTCCTCCTCCTCTTCCTCTTCTGCCTCCTTTTCTTCCTTCCCCTCTCCACCTTCTCCTCCTCTTCCCCTTCTTCTCTTCCTCCTCCTCTTCCCCTTTCTCTTCTCTTCCTCGTTCTCTTCCTCCTCTTCCTCTTCCTCCTCCTTCTTCCTTCCTCTCCCCCACCTTCTCCTCCCCTTCTACCTCTTCTTCCTCTCCCCTTCCTCTTCCTCCTCTTCCTTCCCCTCCCCCACCTTCCCCTCCTCCTCTTCCTCTTCTTCTCCTCATCCTCCTCTTCCTCTTCCTTCCCCTCCCCTTCCCCTCCCCTCCTCCTCTTCTCCTTCTTCCTCTCTTCCTCCCTCTTCCTCCTCTTCCCTTTTCCTCCTCTTCCTTCCCCTCCTCCTCTTCCCCTTCTTCCTCTCCTCCTCCTCATCCTCCTCTTCCCTCTTCCTCCTCCTTTTCCTCCTCCTCCCCGTCCCCCACCTCCTCCTCCTCTCCCTCTTCTCCCTCCCCCTCTTCCTCCCCCTCTTCCTCCTACAGGTCCATTACCAAATGTCATCATAGCTGAACTGTTCCTTCAATCCTCCAGGTCGACAGGAATTATGCTGGGGGGTTTTGTCCATTGGCTTCTAAATTTTATAACTGGGGTTATTGTCCTTCAGGTTGAGGTACGTGAATCTGAATCGATTGTTGTTGAGTCCACTCCTTATTTTTATTTTTATATATATATATATATATATATATATATATATATATATATATATATATATATATATATATATATATATATATATATATATATATATTAGAATAGAACTAGGAATAAGAATAGGAGTAGAATAGAATAGAATAGAATAGAATAGAATAGAATAGAATAGAATAGAATAGAATAGAATAGAATAGAATAGAATAGAATAGAATAGAATAGAATAGAATAGAATAGGAATAGGAATAGGAATAGGAGAGTAGAGTAGAGTAGAGTAGAGTAGAGTAGAGTAGAGTAGAGTAGAGTAGAGTAGAATAGAATAAGGACTAGGACTAGGACTAAGACTAAGACTATAGAGTAGAGTAGAGTAGAGTAGAGTAGAGTAGAGTAGAATAGAATAAGGACTAGGACTAAGACTATAGAGTAGAGTAGAGTAGAGTAGAGTAGAGTAGAATAGAATAGAATAAGGAATAGAATAAGGACTAAGTCTAGGAAAGGATAGGAGAATAGAATGGAATTGAATAGAATAGAATTAGGAATAGAGTAAAGTAGAGAAGAGTAGAAGGACAGGACAGGACGGGACGGAACGGAACGGAACGGAACAGAACAGAACAGAACAGAACAAAATAGAATTCTTTATTGACCAAGTGTGACTGGACACACAAGGAGTATTTCTTTATATATCCAATTTAGAAACCTAAATTTAGAAATATGAGACTTGAAGTCAGCCGTCACTCATTTCCACATTTTCTTTGCTTGATTCTGAGGTTTTTTTGGGTGGGGGTGGGGGTGAGAAAACTGTTGTTGTTTTTTTTCGAGTCAGTCGGGAGGGCCCTTTTCTTCTACCTTATGCTGACCGCACAATCTCTTTTTGCTCAATTTTTCCCTCCAGAATAAGATTGGATCCTACAGCTTTCTCCTCTTCTGGCCTCTTTGCATCGCTAGCTTCGTGTTTATCTTCAGGAATATCCCTGAGACCAAACAGAAGACTTTTCTGCAGATCCGGAACCTTCTGGCTGCGCAGGCCATCAAAAAAATTAAAGTCCGGGGGTCTCGTCACCAGTCGAATCCGTTCGAAGGGCTGCATGGCGGGAGGCGTAAAAAAACCAGAGCGGTCACTTCCCACGTCCCATCCGTGCCCTCAATTTAAGGGAAGGGGCCGTTGAGATTTTTCTACTCTCTTGTTTGTTAATTTTTAAAATAAATGAGATGTCTTTCTTGGGGAAAAGAATGGCTTCCTTTATTTATTTATTTATTTATTTATTTATTTATTTATTTATTTATTTATTTTCTTAGATTTCTATGCTGCCCTTCTCCCGTAGGATTCGGGGCGGCTCACTGAATTTTTTTTTTTTTAAATTTGATTTATATGCCGCCCTTCTCCGGAGACTCAGGGCGGCTTACAATGCGTTAAGCAATAGCCTTCATCCTTTTGTATATATTTATACAAAGTCAGCTTATTGCCCCCCACAAACTGGGTCCTCAATTTACCTGCCTTAGAAAGGATGGAAGGCTGAGTCGACCTTGAGCCTTGGCGAGATTCGAACCTACAGTCATTGTAGGCAGCTGGTCTTAATAACAGGGTGCTTTAGACCACTGTACTACCAAGGCTCTTAATATATAAAAAACATATAACAATAAATAGAACTAAAAACATCCAAATGTAAAAACCCCCAACAACTAAAAATCTCATAACAGATCAGGGAATTTGCTGAAAAAGCCATGTCTTCAGTTCGGCATGGAATGCGCGGAGGTCGGGGGCCGTCCGAAGCCCGGTGGGTAATTCATTCCAGAGGGCTGGTGCAGCCACTGAGAACGCCCTCATCCTGGGGGCCACCGGCTGACATTGTCTTCTAGTCTTCTAGTCCAACCCCCTGCTTAGGCAGGAAACCCTACACCATTTCAGACAAATGGTTATTTAACATCTTCTTAAAAGCTTCCAGTGTTGGAGCATTCACAACTTCTGGAGGAAAAGTTGTTCCACTGATTAATTGTTCTCACTGCTTTTTAAAAAGGAAAAAAGGGAAAAATTAGGCCAGGCCAGCCTAATAGAATAAAAAGGTCTTGAGAGCGTGGCGGAAGGTACGTAGATCCGGGATCCTCCGTATCTCCAGGGGGAGCTCATTCCAGATAGTAGGTGCCCCCACAGAGAAGGCTCTCCCCCTGGGGGCCGCCAGTCGACATTATTTGGCCGACGGCACCCGGAGGAGCCCCTCTCTATGAGAGCGTACCGGCCGGTGGGAGGCTACTGGTGGCAGCAAGCAGTTTTAATTGTTCTGTATCTTCTGCCAGAAGGCAACAGTCCAAAAAGATTGTAAGCAGGATGGGAAGAGTCTCTGAGAATGTTATGCAACTTCCTCAAATGACTTAGATGAGGGAATAGAAGGGGAACTCATCAAATTTGCAGATGATGCTAAACTGGCAGAAATAACTGTCACCCCACTGAGCATATGCACCAAGACAAATTCCTTGTGTGTCCAATCATACTTGGCCAATAAAGAATTCTATTCTATTCTATTCTATTCTATTCTATTCTATTCTATTCTATTCTATTCTATTCTATTCTATTCTATTCTATTCTATTCTATTTTCTCTTCTCTTCTCTTCTCTTCTCTTCTCTTCTCTTCTCTTCTCTTCTATTTCTATTCATCTGTTAAATCTGTAGTGATTTTTTAATGTCTACACCAGTGGTCCCCAACCTTTTTATCGCCGCGGACCAATCAGCCTTTGATAATTTTACCGTGGCCCGCTGAGCGCGCGCAGGGGTGGGGGCTTTGGGCCACACGTGCGTACCTGCGCGGGGCTCTCTTCCCTGGAGCCTTTGCGCACGGCCCAGGAGCTTTTGCGCACGGCCCAGGAGCCTTTGCGCTGCAGCGTTCATGTCCCCCGGCCGCTGCGCGGCCCGGTGCCAGGTACTCCACGGCCCGGCACCGGTCCGCGGACCGGGGGTTGGGGACCACTGGTCTACACAACGTATTGGTTCTTGGCTGCTGCAGTACCTGCATCTGGCCACCAGAGGGCACCCTTCACCGCCCTTTCCCAATTCTGCTAATGTTTAAACCCAATAAAGAGTTTTGCTGTGTTTTATTTGATTGCATTAACATTAATTGTGTTCCTCTGCAGTTACACTATTTTACAAACATGGGGCTGCGGAACGCGCACTTCAAGGCTTCGTGGTTACCTTCTTCGCAGTCTAATTGAGAGTTGGGTGGCAGACCATTTCAATAGATCATGATTTGTCTATTGAATCCTGGTTTCTTACTGGTCAAAGGGCTGAGGATAGCGCTGGTGGCTTTAGGGCGGGACTCCTCCAAAGCTGGGGGTTGACTTAACCATGGTTAACCGGTAGCTTTCTCCAGTTAAGCCACAAGCCATGATTGGCCAACTGATAAGGCTGGGCTTGTCCAATTCCCGTAAACCAGAATCAACCATGATGGTTAGTGGATGTGGTGAGAACCCATTAGCCTCTAAGGCAGGGGTCTGCATCCTTAAACACTCAAAGAGCCATTTGGACTTGTTTCCCACAGAAAAGAAAACATCGGGAGCCACAAAAACCTTCCTCTAAGGAGACCGAGAAGATGTGGGACTTGAAAGAAAGACTGGATTTCTGAGTTTTCTCTTTCTTGTCTCTTTTAGGGGCCGCTGAAGCGCCATGTCCTGGGATCCAACTGCCAACCGGACCCTGGAATCCTGCGGAGCCCTCGCCTGATTGGCTCTCCCCACCGGGCACCGGTTCCAGGCCTGCTTTGGCTATCAATCCAGAGTGACCCAGGCCTTGAATCCTCCAGGGGTAGAACGGGCAGTGACCGGGCATCCTGGCTTGTCGAGAGAAGGCCACCCAAGCGTTGGTTGAACCCGAGGCCTGACCGGTGCGGAACTTAGTTGGAAGGGAGCTGTCTTTGCCTAGTGGGCAAAGAGGGGCTTTGAGAAAGGAGAGAGGCAGAGGGGAGGTATATTACAGGAAAGTATAAAGTAAAATATTACGTTTGGGGGGGGGAAGCCAAGCATTTTTGAATGACCTCCAAGTAAGTTCCTTCCTTCCCTTTCTACCCCTTCCTTCCTCCCTCCTCCCCATCCCTCCTGTGTTTCCTTCCTTCTTTCCTCCCTCCCTCCTGTGTTTTGTTTCCTTCCTTCCTCCCTTCCTTCTTCCTTCCTTCCTCTGTCCCTCCTTCCCTCCTGTGTTTCCTTCCTTCCTTCCTTCCTCCTGTGTTTCCTTCCTTCCCTTCTTTGTTCCTTCCTCCTTCCCTCCCTTCCGTGTTTCCTTCCTTCCTTCTTTCCTCCTTCCCGCCCTCCTCTGTTTCCTCCCTCCCTCCCTCTTTCCTGTGTTTCCTTTCTTCCTTCTTTTCTCCTTCCCTCCCTCTTTCCTGTGTTTCCTTTCTTCCTTCTTTTCTCCTTCCCTCCCTCTTTCCTGTGTTTCCTTCCTTCCTCCCTCCTTCCTGTGTTTCCTTCCTTCCTTCTTTCCTCCTTCCCTCCCTCCTGTGCTTCCTTCCTTCCTCCCTCCTTCCTGTGTTTCCTTCCTTCCTTCTTTCCTCCTTCCCTCCCTCCTGTGCTTCCTTCCTTCCTTCCTTCCTTCCTTCCTTCCTTCCTTTCTTCCTTCTCTCCCTCCTGTGTTTCCTCCCTCCCTCCCTCTTTCCTGTGTTTCCTTCCAGGCTGAAGAAGAAAACACTTCTTCTTCTTCTTCTTCTTCTTCTTCTTCTTCTTCTTCTTCTTCTTCTTCTTCTTCTTCTTCTTCTTCTTCTTCTTCTTCTTCTTCTTCTTCTTCTTCTTCTCCTCCTCCTCCTCCTCCTCCTCCTCCTCCTCCTCCTCCTCCTCCTCCTCCTCCTGCCATATCGCATCATTTCCTTCCTTCCTTCTTTCCTCCTTCCCTCCCTCCTGTGCTTCCTTCCTTCCTCCCTCCTTCCTGTGTTTCCTTCCTTCCTTCTTTCCTCCTTCCCTCCCTCCTGTGCTTCCTTCCTTCCTTCCTTTCTTCCTTCCCTCCCTCCTGTGTTTCCTTCCTTCCTCCCTCCTTCCTGTGTTTCCTTCCTTCCTTCTTTCCTCCTTCCCTCCCTCCTGTGCTTCCTTCCTTCCTTCTTTCCTCCTTCTCTCCCTCCTGTGTTTCCTCCCTCCCTCTTTCCTGTGTTTCCTTCCTTCCTTCCTTCCTTCCTTCCTTCCTTCCTTCCTTCCTTCCTTCCTTCCTTCCTCCCTCCCTCCCTCCCTCCCTCCCTCCCTCCCTCCTTCCCTCTTGTGTTTCTTTCCTTCCTCTCTCTCTCTCTCCATTTTATCCACAAAATGGGATCGTGTGATCGCGGGACACTGCCACCGTCATAAATACGAGCCAGTTGCCAAGCGTTTGAATTTGGATGACCTGACCATGGGGATGTGTGTGAAAACTGGTCATAACATAAGTCCCTTTTTCCAGCGTTGGCGTAACGTTGAATGGTCACTAAATGAGCTGTTGTACGTCGAGGACTACCTGCACAGGCAGCGGAGGGGAAAACAGGAAAAGTCAATTCCATACCTTCCCCAGAACTCAAGGGTTTTGCAGTTTCTTGCTTTTCTTTCCATTTGGGCTTGTTTTAAAAACATTGAAGGGATAAATCATGATAAATCATGATAAATTATCATGATTAAATAATGATAACATTATTTAATAATGGTAAAATTAAATAATAAAATTAAATAATGATAACATTCCTTGAAAATAGCCTTTTCTCCTGTTTTTTTTTTTTTGCTTCCCAGGGTCGCTTGTTGTGATTGTCGTCCTCACAAACCCACCCCCACTGCGCCCCCCCCCCCGGAAAAGAAACCATGGAAAGCAGAACAGAGCTGAATAACAAATTAATAATAGAAGAGTGGAGCCAGGTGAATGCTATTCTTTCAGGATTTATTTATTTTATTTATTTATTATTAAATTATTAAATTTCTATACAGTCAAGAAAAATATAGACACACAAACATCATAAAATTGCTAATTAAAATTATTACTTAGTTTGGTCAATTAAATAAAACCCTATTACTATTAATCTCATAGGATGACAAGCAGAGATTAAAACTAAGAAATCATAATTTATCAAATGTATTTGCCTCTTGGGCTCTGGGTGTTCTCGGAGCAGGGCAGCAAAATTTAGCCAAAAAGTTATTTCCAAGTGAGTCAACTTTTTTTTTTTTTTTTGTAACAGCAACAGAATTGGAAGGAGACCTTGGAGGTCATCCAGTCCAACCCCCTGCTCACGCAGGAAACCTGGGATTCGAACCATCGCACTGCCGACCTTTCTGATCGACAAGCTCGGTGTCTTAGCCACTGAGCCACCTTAGTCAGGCTCTATGTACTGATTTATGCACTTGGCACCCTGACCTGCCCGGATTGAAATTGAAAATTGTGTTCATGTTATGGAAATGCCCTGATAGGAAACATTAGTAATTGAGGAGGGCACGGGAATTTAAAAAAAAAAAAATCTTTAAAATCAAACTTTCCTATTGATTCGGATTTTTATCTTCGGGGGACGGTGGCTGAAATATTGAAATGGGTTACCCCTCTATTTCCTGCAGCCTGGTAAAGAGCATAACCCTCTTGTAAATGCATGGGTTACTTTTTACCAGATTTGCATTGGCTAACTTGGTTAGCTGTAATCCTGGTTTGTGCAGGTTGTGTGCTATAAATACTATCCAGCAAAACTGGATTTCTTTGATATCTTTAAAAAAACAATTCCCCTTCCTTCCCCTTCCTTCCTTCCTTCCTTCCCTCCCACCCTCTCTCCTTCCCTCCCTCCTTCCTTCCTTCCTTTCTCCTCTCTTCTCTTCTCTTCTCTTCTCTTCTCTTCTCTTCTCTTCTCTTCTCTTCTCTTCTCTTCCTTCCTTTCTTCCTTCTGTCATGGCTGCATCTGTCCTATTCAAGCATCATGAGCTGATAATGGGACGGTTGACTCCTTCCTTCCATCCTTCCTTCCTTCCCTCCCTCTCCATCCCTCCCTCCCTCCCTCCCTCCCTCCTTCCTTCCTTCCTTCCTCTTCTCTTCCTTCCTTCCTTCCTTCCACCCTTCCTTCCATCCTTCCTTCCCTCCCTCTCCATCCCTCCCTCCCTCCCTCCCTCCTTCCTTCCTTCCTTCCTTCCTTCCTTCCTCTTCCCTTCCTTCCTTCCTTCCTTCCTTCCTTCCTTCCTTCCTTCCTTCCTTCTGTCATGCTACATCTCTCCTATTCAAGCATCATGAGCTGATAATGGGACGGTTGACTCCTTCCTTCCATCCTTCCTTCCTTCCCTCCCTCTCCATCCCTCCCTCCCTCCCTCCCTCCTTCCTTCCTTCCGCCCTTCCTTCCTTCCTTCCTTCTGTCATGGCTGCATCTGTCCTAAAGCATCATGAGTTGACAGTGGGATGGTTGACTCCTTCATTCCTTCCATCCATCCATCCTTCCCTCCCTCTCCCTCTCCCTCCCTCCCTCCCTCCTTTCTTCCTTTCTCTTCTCTTCTCTTCTCTTCTCCTTCCTTCCTTCCTTCCTTCCTTCCTTCCTTCCTTCCTTCCTTCCTTCTTCTGTCATGGCTGCATCTCTCCTATTCAAGCATCATGAGCTGACAGTGGGATGGTTGACTCCTTCCTTCCATCCTTCCTCTTCTCTAACTTTGAGCGATCGCTAAAGGAACTGTTAAGTTGAGGACTATCTGTATCATCCTCTTTTGACGAGCCCATAATCTGGCGTGGAGTCTGGGCAACTGAATGGAGCTGAGTATTTATTGGCCGGATGCCTTTCCTGTCACCAAGGCAGAGTTTTGTTCAGCAGATATATTCTCATTGTGCCCAGAGAGAGAAGAATATCTGTTGAGGACTATCTGTATCTGCTTTAAAACAATATGGAGATCTGCGTTCAAGTTGAGACCTCTCCTTCCCTTTTTTTCTTTAAAGCTAACAGAAACCTCACGCCAGCTCGTCTTCGTAACGGGCTTAGCGTCGCTCCAGCTGGGTTACAACCACTGGCTCTGCTACTCGGACACTACGGTGAGTGACCTTCACAGAACAGCTGCCAGCTAAGAGGTGATAAATCGGAACAAGATTTGTTGTTTTTAAATCCATTGGTTAGTTTAAAAGCCTGTCCCGCCAGATCAGGGGTGGGTTCTAATTTTTTTTACTACCGGTTCTGTGGGCGTGGCTTATTTTGTGGGCGTGGCTTGATGGTCATGTGACAATTATTTAGGATTTAGCAGAGGTACTGGTCTACCAGGCTTTTAACTGCTTGCAGAGCTGTACCAATCTACTCATGTATTTTTGCAGGCACTGATCTATTCATGTATTTTTGCAGGCACTGGTCGACTCATGTATTTTTGCAGGCACTGATGCAGGCACTGATCTACTCATGTATTTTTGCAGGCACTGGTCTACCCATTTACTTTTGCAGGCACTGATCTACTCATGTATTTTTGCAGGCACTGGTCTATTCATGTATTTTTGCAGGCACTGGTCTACTCATGTATTTTTGCAGGCACTGATGAAACACTGATCTACTCATATATTTTTGCAGGCACTGATCTACCCATTTATTTTTGCAGGCACTGATCTACTCATGTATTTTTGCAGGCACTGGTCTATTCATGTATTTTTGCAGGCACTGGTCTACTCATGTATTTTTGCAGGCACTGGTCTACTCATGTATTTTTGCAGGCACTGATGCAGGCACTGATCTACTCATGTATTTTTGCAGGCACTGGTCTATTCATGTATTTTTGCAGGCACTGATGCAGGCACTGGTCTACTCATGTATTTTTGCAGGCACTGATACAGGCACTGATCTACTCATGTATTTTTGCAGGCACTGATCTACTCATGTAATTTTGCAGGCACTGGTCTATTCATGTATATTTGCAGGCACTGGTCTACTCATGTATTTTTGCAGGCACTGATGCAGGCACTGATCTACTCATATATTTTTGCAGGCACTGATCTACTCATGTATTTTTGCAGGCACTGGTCTATTCATGTATTTTTGCAGGCACTGGTCTAGGGGTGGGGAATTGCGGTGGGTGGGAGTGTGTTTGGGGATTGTTATGTCTGTTGGACCTGGTCTTGGGTGTTAAGTGAATTTCGTTGAACGGGTATACTGTGTATACACGTACAATGACAATAAAGTTATTATTGTTGTGTTCCAAATGACGATCCGTCTGTGTTCGAAAGTCCCACAAGATCTTGTTCTTGTTGTTGTTGTTATTATTATTATTGCTGTTACTATTTTTAGGGAGTTTGCCTAAAAGGGGGCAGCTCAACGGATCAAAACCGCCAAGTCAAAGCTGCCCATATATAACCTGGCAGCCTCTATATAACTTGGCAGCCTCTATTCCAGCTGCTCCTTTCTTCCTTCCAGCTCATCAGGGAATTTTATAATCTATCGTATCACAGCGTGATGAAAAATGCCAGTCAAAAGGATAAGGCCGATGTGGTGGTCGGTTTTGCAAGCAGCCTCTTCCCTCTGGGAGCCATGATGGGCTCACTTCTTGTCGGAGTCCTGGTGGATAAATTCGGCAGGTAAATGGATTTAGGGCGCCGCGAGGACTCATCCGTGCAGGCTGTTTTGGGGTAAGAGTGAATGAATGAAGGGAAGGAGAAGAAGGGAGATATATCTTTGCCAGCTCCCAGACATGTAGGTTGAAGTCTACCACAGGGGTGGGGGTTCTGCTGGGGGTTCGCAGATAAATGCAAGAAAAGAAAAGTTTCAGAAGAAAACAGAACGTTTAATTCAACTATATATGCTAGTTTTTTGTTTGTTTGTTTTTAATTTGATTTATATGCCTCCCTTCTCCGGAGACTCAGGGCGGCTTACAATGCGTTAAGCAATAGCCTTCACACTTTTGTATATTTATACAAAGTCAGCTTCTCTTTCTTTCTTTCTTTCTTTCTTTCTTTCTTTCTTTCTTTCTTTCGTTCGTTCTTTCTTTCTTTCTTTCTTTCTTTCTTTCTTTCTTTCTTTCTTTCCTTCCTTCCTTCCTTCTTTCTCTTTCTTTTCTTTTTTTTTTAAATTTGATTTATATGCCCCCTTCTCCGAGATTCAGGGCAGCTTACAATGCGTTAAGCAATAGCCTTCCTACTTTTGTATATTTATACCAAGATAGCTTCTCTTTCTTTCTTTCTTTCTTTCTTTCTTTCTTTCTTTCTTTCTTTCTTTCTTTCTTTCTTTCTTTCTCTTTCTTTTCTTTTTTTTTTAAATTTGATTTATATGCCGCCCTTCTCCGGAGACTCAGGGCGGCTTACAATGCGTTAAGCAATAGCCTTCATACTTTTGTATATTTATACAAAGTCAGCTTCTCTTTTTTTCTTTTTTTCTTTCTTTCTTTCTTTCTTTCTTTCTTTCTTTCTTTCTTTCTTTCTTTCTTTCTTTCCTTCCCTCCTTCCTTCCTTCCTTCCTTCCTTCCTTCCTTCCTTCCTTCTTTCTCTTTCTTTCTTTTTTTTTTTTAAATTTGATTTATATGCCGCCCTTCTCCGGACTCTCAGGGTGGCTTACAATGCATTAAGCAATAGCCTTCATCCTTTTTTTGTATATTTATACAAAGTCAGCTTATTGCCCCCACAATCTGGGTCCTCAATTTACCTACCTTAGAAAGGACGGAAGGCTGAGTCAACCCTGAGCCTGGGGAGATTCGAACTAGCAGTATTTGCAGGCAGCTGAATGATAATAACAGGCTATTAGTCTGCTGCACCACCAGGCTCTAGTTTTGTGGCCGCTTAAGAAATAGTCAGGCACGGGAAGGGTTTTGTGGCTCCCGGTGTTTTCTTTTCTGTGGGAAACAAGTCCAAATGGCTCTTTGAGTGTTTAAGGTTGCAGATCCCTGTCTTAGATAGTTGCTTACCATTCCTGGACGAATTAAACCTGAACGATTGAATGAAGTTTCCCACCTCATTAGGACCTCCCAATTCTCTCTCCAACCACCGGTTTCTTGTCGTCTTCTCTAATACTACCCAAGATGGAAGGAACCTCTGAATCCCACCATGTCTTTCTGTTGTGTCCTCAGGAAACAGACATTGATGACCAACAATTACATTTCCTTGGTGTGCTCCATGTTGATGATTTTCGCCAAACTTCAACACGAATTCATCTTTGCCATGTTTTCACGGTTCCTTATTGGCATCTCAATGGGTGAGTTGGGGAGAGTGGGAGGGGCTCGTTTCGTGTTGAACTCAAAGAGGCACAAAGGTCCTAACTGGGAGCCCATCCCCCCCCCCGGTTCAATTTTGGAACCAACTGGAAGTCCGGTTCCCCCACCATAGAGTCTTCTCCTAGCATGGCGTCCTTTTTCCTATGCTGACCGGAAGTCTGGTTCCCCCTACCATAGAGTCTCCTCCTAGTGTGGCGTGCTTTTTCCTCTACCTGTCCTAACCGAAAGCCCTATCAATTGTGGAGCCGACCAGCAACAAGAAGCCGCAGCACAGGGATGAAAGAGCCACATGCGGCTCCAGAGCCGCAGGTTGCTGACTCTTGCATTAGCCAAACCCAAATCCTGCAACCGTCCTTCATATGTTTTAATCTCCAGGCCGTTGATCGTCTTAGTTGCTCTTTTCTGCTGTCAGCATTGCAACGCTGGCCTAGAGGGAGCAGAGGAGAGCGAAAGATAAACTCTGAGACTTTTGCCTGCTAAATCCCTTTGAAGCCTGGTTGTCGTGGAAATGAGGGGAGGGGGCACATTCCTGGGAAATGATGAGGAAAAGAAGTCTGAAGAATGACTTGGAAGACAGCCAATGAGAAGCAGAGATTTGGGGATCGGAAAGGGAGGGATTGGGGGGGCAAAAGGTCAGTCTTGTCCGCGTGGAGTCATGATCCGGTGGCTGAGCTCAATTAAAGAAAGATTTCCTTAAAGATTGGCAGTTTGGAAATTCATTTAATTTTGAGATAGCACCGCAGTCTGACATCTGCACTTTTTCCAAAGTCTCCCCCCTCCAAGCGAAGAGAAGGTTACCTCCCAAGAAAATGGGCCCATGTTTTCCAACAAAAACAACTTCCACAGTTTAATGTTGGTGGCCTGTTGATTGCCTGCCCCTCCGACAGCCGAATCAGTAATTACCCTTTACTAGTTTACAGATAGTCCTTTGGCTTACAACCACCATCAAGCCCAACATTTCCTGTTGCTAAGTGTTAAGTGTGTTTTGCCTCCCTTTACGACCTTTGTTGCCATATTTGTTAAGCGAATCACTGCGGTTGTTCAGTTAGTCCCACAGTGGTTAAGTGAATCTGGCTTCTGACTTTGCTTGTCAGAAAGTCACCCCCCCCAAAAAAAGGGGGGGATCACGACGTAACCCCTGGGCACGTAACATAAACATGAGCATCTGACTTTTGATCAAAGAGGAGCCTTGGTAGTACAGTGGTTTAAAGCACCCTGTTATTAAGACCAGCTGCCTGCAATTACTGCAGGTTCGAATCTCGCCAGGCTCAAGGTTGACTCAGCCTTCCGTCCTTTCTAAGGTAGGTAAATTGAGGACCCAGTTTGTGGGGGGCAATAAGCTGACTTTGTATAAATATATACAAAAAGTATGAAGGCTATTGCTTAACGCATTGTAAGCCGCCCTGAGTCTCCGGAGAAGGGCGGCATATAAATCAAAATAAATAAATAAAAAAGTGACTGGGGACACTGCAACGGTCGTAAGTGTGAAGCAAGGTCCTAAGTCACCTTTTTTTCAGTGCCGTTGTAAGTTTGAACTTGTGGACTTCAACTCCCAGAATCCCTCGGTCAGCACGGCTTGCTGGGTAGTTCTGGGAGTTGAAGTCCACAAGTCTTAAAGTTGCCAAGCTTGGAGATTCCTACTCCAGGGTTATGTGACCAGATCTTCTGAACGTGCCGGGTATGTTTTTGTTCCCCAGGTATTTTCTCCAGCGTCATTCCTATCTATCTCCTAGAGACCAGCCCTCTGGGTTTGAGGGGTTCCATTGGCATGCTGCCCCATTTCTTTCTAGTGATCGGGGTCCAAATGGCTCAGATATTTGCCTTTCCTGAACTACTGGGCACCGTAGAAGGTAAAGTCAGTTTCCTCTCGATAAGGAGGGGGAGGAAGCGCTGGGATGACATCGCCCAACTTTCCCTCCTTTGACCACTCGCTTCTGTCCATGCAGCTTGGCCAATACTGGTGAGTTTGCCTGGGCTGTTGGCTATCTGGCAGATCCTTCTGCTCCCTTCCTGCCCTGAAAGTCCGAGGTACCTGTTGATACAAAAGAAAGAAGAAGAAGAAGCCAGAGAAGGTATCTGCTAGGGTTGGGATGGACTCATATTTAAACTCCTGGCAACGTGTGTGGTATTTAAACAAGCCAAAACTCTAGGATGTGTGAAAATGTGGAATGGTCAAAGGAGGTAACTCATTGATTATGTGCCATCAAGTTGTTGTTGACCCTTAGTGGCCACATAAATAAGTTATCTCCAGGAGGATCTGTCCCCAGCTTGGTCCTTCAGAACGTCCAGTGGTCCACTCATCACCCCTCCAGCTACGTCGGCACTCAACACTCCATTAATTCAGTGTTTGTTCCCAACAAATGCCTCTCCCTACAGCATTTCCTTAAGTCTCAGTCCCCAGGTATGCCTTGTGAAGAGGGGCGGGCCGCTCTCCTCCCGAGCAGCCAAGTCAGTCTGCGCTGTTCTCGCCTTCTCTCCACTCTCCGTGCTCGAGGATCAGGAGGTCATTGCCTCTCAATAACCTCTTTTCGTCATCCCGCCCCTGTTCCTCCCTGCCTACAAGCTGTCCTAATCCTGAAAGGCCCTGACTGGGCCTGCTCCTTCCTCCAAAGCCAAGGAAGTCACTCCCTCGATCTCCGTCCGCTCCAATTCCAGCTCGTCTTCCCTCGCAGATTCAGGCTTTGACGGGGGTATGACCCCATCTTATCCTTATCCTTATCCTTATCTTTATCCTTATCCTGTATCCTGTATCCTGGGGTGGGATTCAGCCGGTTTGGCTGGCCCCACCCACTCTGCCCCTCCCCCTCCCCTCCCAGGAGTCTCCATACGGCCCGTTTTGAATGCTAGGTAAGTGCAGTGCCCATGCGGAGGCTCTCTGATGGCCGTTTCCAGCCGTCAGAGAGCCTCTGGAGCCTGGGGAGGCTGTTTTCGCTCTCCTGGTGGCTCGAGGAAAGCCTCCGGAGCTTGGGGAGGGCGAAAACGCCCTCCCCCACCGTGATGCAGGAGGCCGAGTAGGCCACGCCCACCATGGCCACACCCACCCAGCAACTGGGCAGAGAACCATTTACGAAAATTTTTGAATCCCACCACTGCCTGTATCCTTATCCTGTACCCTCACCGCACTTCAACCTCGACCTTCAGCCTTGGGGGGTTTTTTCTGTTTCATCTCCCCAGCTCTGAAGCGCCTCAGGTCCCAGACCGAAATTGAGGATGAAATGGAGGAACTCCGACGGGAGGACATTTTTGAGAAGGACGAGAAGAACATGACTACCCTGAGGTTGCTGGGTTATCGTCCGCTCCGTTGGCACCTGGTTTCGGTGGTGATTATAGAAACAGGCCAGCAGCTTTCCGGTGTCAATGTGGTAAGGGAAGGCAGTCTCTGGAACCCGTAAGAAGCTGAGCGTCGTCGTCATGGCAACCGCCACCAAATGTAATGCGTCGGGTGAAGGTTCTTTCTGGTGGCCCTGAATCAGTGGTGGGATTCAAATAAATTAACAACTGGATCTCTGCCCTAATGACTGGCTGGGTTGATGTGGCTGGGTGCCCATGTGACTGGGTGGGCATGGCCAACTCAATGTCACTCATCACACCCAGCCCCGCCTCCTGGCCGCTCACCTCAAAGGCCACAACAAGGTACAATTTCCCTCTCTATTTACTACTACTGAACAGCCAAACCAGCCCGAAAAACGGCCCAAAAATGGCCCAGGAAACAGCCAAAAATGGCCCAAAAAATGGCCGGAAAGGCGGTTGGAAAAGGCCCCAAAAAGGGCCCCAAAATGGGTAGGCGGTGGGACTAGCCAGTGGTGGGATTAGCCGGTTCACCGAACTGGGCAGAATTTTAACAACCGGTTCGCTTGAACCGGTCCGAACCGGGTGAATCCCACCTCTGCCCTGAATAACTTTGGTGGTGTCAAGTTGCCCATGGTGGCTTTTGTGTTAAACTTCATGGAAAATATCTACCAGGTGGTTCTCGGTCTCACGAGGAACAAATCTCATTGTTCCGCGGGGCCTTAGAAGATCACCAGTTGAGGTTTCCTGGAAAGACAAGAAGATCAGAAGATGGAAGAAGTCTTCTTTTCTGAAGTAGCCTTCTTGGTGGTTTTTCATCCACCAAGCTCTGGGTTTCATTTTTGGATGGAGTTGGTGTGGTGTGCTTCACCTGAAAATGTGCACCTCAGATGGGTGGGAACAGACAACCCACCAATTGTGGTTTGTAGTTGGAACAAGCCACACTAGGTAAGCCCCAAAGATCTTTGTTTCTGGACCTGACTTCCTCGTCCGTTGAAACAAAGCTCCCGGTGAGTTTTCTTCCCTTCTCCTCAATTCTGGGAGAAGAAGTCCGCAAGCCAAACACAGACAACTGCTCCCTTGATTGTCTCGGACGAGCCATGTTGATTGATTGTTTGGTGGTTTGGTTGATTGATTGGGTTTATCCTCATTTTGTACAACCCAAGGGTGTATCCATAATATCCTCCTGTTTTTCTCACAACAACAAACTTGGGAAGTGGGTTGATCCAGGAGAGCACATCTGGTCCAAAGCTACCCAACTGGTTGTCTAGACTTCACGTCTTCTCCAGCACCTACCTTCACCATGACTCCAAACTCACTCCATGCGATTTTGGGAACAAGGTATTCTTGGTGGGTTCCTCCCCTAGGGCAGAGGAATCTAGTCCAACCCCCCACCCAAGCAGGAGACCCTCCATCATTTCTGACAAATGGCAGTCTAGTCCCTTCTTGAAAGCCTCCAGGGATGAAGCTCCCACATGGAACAGAAGGCAACTTCTATTCCATGGGTTGATTGTTCTCCTTGTCGGAAAATGTCTCCTTATTTCCAGGTTGAATCTCTCCTTGATCAGTTTCCATCCATTGTTCCTTGTCTGGCCTTCGGGTGCTTTGGAAAATAGCTTGACCCCCTCCTCTCTGTGGCAGCCCCTCAGATATTGGAAGACTGCTATCCTGTCTCCCCTGGTCCTTCTCTTCACTAGACTAGCCATGCCGAGTTCCTGCAACCGTTCATCGTATGTTTAATCCTTCAGTCCCCTAATCATCTTCTCTGCACTCTTTCTAGAGTCTCAACATCTTGTTTTATAGTGTGGGGACCTAAACAGGATGCTGTACTCTAGGTGGAGTCTTACTAAGGCTTCTTGGAGTTGGAGAAGGCTTCTTGGTTCGAAGACTTCTGCTCTAGGGATACATAACCAATAATGATGAAGATCTTCTGAACATGTCTGGAAGCTGAGTCCTTCTGTTGTGCTGGTTTTGTTTCAGATCTACCTCGGCATTGAGGAAATGCTCTATTCTACGGGGTTAAGCCACAAAAACGCCCGATATTTCCAAATGATGACCACTGCCCTGTTAATCTTGGCTATCTTATACGGGGTGAGCCTCTTCTCCTCCTCCTCCCCTCTTCTTCTCCTCCTCTTCTTCTTCTTCCTCCCCTTCCTCCTTCTCCTCCTCCACGTTCATTTTTTCAACCCTGTTTTGTTGAAGAAGCCAGACGTAGCTTTTCAGCCGAGCGACATAGCCATCATGAGGCTGGATCCTGGTTTGTTTTCCTGCCTTCCTTTTTCAGCTTCTTTTTCCTGACTTGAAATCAAACCGTGGCAATCTTTGGGCTTTATTGGGGGTGGGGAGGTGGAGGGGCTGAATGGAGATGGAAAATAGACCACTCGGTGATCTCTGTTCTGACCTAGGAGAGAAACCTAGAGAGAGGTGGTGATTTCTTCCATTTCCCCCCATCTTTCCTCCCCATTTTTCAGATGTACATTGTGGATAGGAAAGGACGGAAAATCCAGCTTCTCGTTGGATTTGGGATGTCCACGGTCTTCTGC
Organism: Pituophis catenifer annectens; assembly: GCF_029215685.1. NCBI lineage: Eukaryota > Metazoa > Chordata > Lepidosauria > Squamata > Colubridae > Pituophis > Pituophis catenifer. The sequence continues at coordinate 5,492,786 of NW_027256898.1, read as the reverse complement.
CTCTTGCTTACGGTGACCCGAGATCTACAGGTACGTAACAGGGGAGACGTTGCTCAGAAAGGATGGGATTTTAGAATTTAGAATAACAGAGTTGGAAGGGACCTTGGAGGTCTTCTATTCCAACCCCCTGCTTAGGCAGGAAACCCTACACCACTTCAGACAAAGGGTCATCCAACATCCTCTTCAAAACTTCCAGTGTTGGAGCATTCACAACTTCTGGAGGCAAGTTGCTCCACGGATTAATTGTTCCAACTGTCAGGAAGTTTCTCCTTAGTTCTAAGTTGCTTCTTTCCTTGATTAGTTTCCACCCGTTGCTTCTTGTCCTGCCTTCAGGTGCTTTGGAGAATAGCTTGACTACCTCTTCTTTGGGGCAGCCCTTGAGATATCGAAACACTGCTATCATGTCTCCCCTAGTCCTTCTTTTCATCAAACTAGACATACCCAGTTCCTGCAACCGTTCTTCCTATGTTTTAGCCTTCGGTCCCCTCATTATCTTTGTTGCTCTTCTCGGCACTCTTTCCAGAGTCTCCACATCTTTTTTATAATATGGTGACCAAAACTGGACACCATATTCCAAGTGTGGCCTTACCAAGGCCTTATAAAGTGGTATCAACACTTCACGTGATCTTGATTCCATCCCTCTGTTCAGTGGTGGGATTCAAATAATTTAACAACCGGTTCTCTGCCCTAATGATTTCTTCCAATAACCAATTTGCCAAACTGCTCAGAAAGTTAACAACCGGTTCTCCCGAAATGGTGCGAACCGGCTGAATCCCATCACTGCCTTTGTTGATGCAGCCTAGAACTGTGTTGGCTTTTTTTGGCAGCTGCTGCCCACAGCTGGCTCCTATTTAAATGGTTGTCCACTAAGACTCCGAGATCCCTCTCCCAGTTACTACTATTGAGTGAGCTACTACCTATACCGTACCTATTTTGTACGCATTTTGTTTTGCTTCCCTAAATCTTGTGGCCCTCAAGACAACTTTTAAGGGGTGCTGGCTCCAGACACCTGAAGTCTGGACTTTTAATTTCTGCCATCTCAGGACGGGGTTTGGGAAAACGCTTCCTTGAGTCAGGAGTTTCGATCGGCGGAAACGTAGGACCGCGGCTTCTCTTTCTGCTAAAACCTGAAGTTGCGAATTGCTCCAACGCTGGAAGTTTTTAAGAAGATGTTTGGATAACAAGTTTTGTCTGAAGGGGTGTAGGGTTTCCTGCCTAAGCAGGGGGTTGGACTAGAAGACCTCCGAGGTCCCTTCCAACTCTGTTATCCTATCCTATCCTATCCTATCCTATCCTATCCTATCCTATCCTATCCTATCCTATCCTATCTATCTAGATGTACTGTATATACATATCCAACCAATCATTTATCTATGTCTGTCTGTCTGCCTGTCCATCCGTCCATCCATCCATCTCTCTCCCTCCCTCCCTCCCTATCTATATCACCTATCTTGTCTGTCATTTCTGTCTCTCATCTCTCTCTCTCTTTTATCTATCTACATCTGTCTGTCTATCTATCTATCTATCTATCTATCTATCTATCTATCTATCTATCTATGATCCATCCATTTATTTATCCAGATGTACATACATATCCAACCTATCTATTATCTATCTGCCTGTCTATCCTATCTCCCTCCCTTCCTCCTTCTCTCTCTCTTTCTCTCTCCTTCTCTCCCTCCCCCTCTCTTTCTCTCGTCTCTCTCTTTTATCTATCTACATCTATCTTTCTTTCTTTCTCTCTGTCTGTCTGTCTGTCTGTCTGTCTGTCTGTCTGTCTGTCTATCTATCTATCATTTATCTATCCATCCATTTATTTATTCAGATGTACATACATATCCAACCTATCTATTATCTATCTGCCTGTCTATCCTATCTCCCTCCCTCCCTCCTTCTCTCTCTCTTTCTCTCTCCTTCTCTCCCTCCCCCTCTCTTTCTCTCGTCTCTCTCTTTTATCTATCTACATCTATCTTTCTTTCTTTCTCTCTGTCTGTCTGTCTGTCTGTCTGTCTGTCTGTCTGTCTATCTATCTATCATTTATCTATCCATCCATTTATTTATTCAGATGTACATACATATCCAACCTATCTATTATCTATCTGCCTGTCTATCCTATCTCCCTCCCTCCCTCCTTCTCTCTCTCTTTCTCTCTCCTTCTCTCCCTCCCCCTCTCTTTCTCTCGTCTCTCTCTTTTATCTATCTACATCTATCTTTCTTTCTTTCTCTCTGTCTGTCTGTCTGTCTGTCTGTCTGTCTGTCTGTCTATCTATCTATCATTTATCTATCCATCCATTTATTTATCCAGATGTACATACATATCCAACCTATCTATTATTTATCTGCCTGTCTATCCGATCTCCCTCCCTCCCTCCTTCTCTCTCCCTCTCTCCCTCCCCCTTTCTTTCTCTCTCTCTCTCTCGTCTCTCTCTTTTATCTATCTACATCTATCTTTCTGTCTGTCTATCTGTCTGTCTGTCTATCTATCTATCTATCTATCTATCTATCTATCTATCTATCTATCCATCCATTTATTTATCCAGATGTACATACATATCCAACCTATCTATTATCTATCTGCCTCTTTCTTTCTCTCTCTCCCTCCCTCCCTCTTTCTCTCTCTCTCCCTCCCTCCCTCGCTCTCTCCAAGGTCGCTTCCAACTCTGTTGTTTTATATCTAACTCCTACCCCCCCCATCTTTGCAGGGTAAATTTGCCTGGCTGACTTTCTTCAACAACATCCTTGTCAACTTTTTCCTGATCATCTACGCCGTCGGACCAAGTAAGTATTTGTGTTTGTGGCGGGGGTGAAATGCTTCCGGTTCAGCCCGGTTCGGGAGAACCGGTAGCGATGGCAGCTCGAGGCTCCGCCCACCCGCCCGGTCATCGTTACTTCCTGGTTTTAACCAGGAAGTAACCTGTTTTTTACCCTCTGCGCATGTGCAGAGGGTCGGCATGCATACGTGACATAGGTTCCACCCCTGGTTTGTGGGTACGTGGCCACCTGTGTGTGAATTGTCTAGATTCGCACCCAGGCCTGGGATTTCCCCACCTGCATAAAAAAACCCAAAAATGCCTCCCACCTTTCTCCGCTAAATTGCTTTTTCTTTGAAGGCTACCAAGACAAAGACTTTAAAATTACCCAACTGATTTACCCAGTAGTCCTCAACTATCTGTTTAACGACCAATCAATGTTACGACGGTGCTGAAACAAAATGGGAACCTGGGACCAGTTTTCACGTGACTGTTGCAGCATCCAATCGGAGGGTGGGGGGGGTAGGGGTGTCACGTGATCAAATTTGGCAACTGGCATGTATTTATATCCTGACTGCCATGTCCCGGGGGGGTCACGCGATCCCCCTTTTGTAACCTTCTGTCCAGCCAAGTCCATGATTCATTTAATGACAGTGTCGTTAACTTAACAACTGCAGTGATCCGCTTAACGGCGGTGGCAAGAAAGGTCGCCAAAGGGGGTGGAACTCGCTTAACGGCTGCTTTGCATCCCTCCCTCCCTCCTTCCCTCCTTTTTCCTCCCTCCCTCTTTTCCTTCCTTCCTTCCTCCCTCCCCTTTCTCCTTACTGCCTTTTTTCCCCCTCCCTCCCTCCGTTTTCCCCTCCCTCCCTTTTCCTTCCTTTCCCCTCTCCCACCCTCTTCCTTTTCCTTCCTTCCTTCTTTCCCTCCACCTTTCCCTCCCTCCTCCTTTTCCTTCGTTCCTTCCCTCCCTCCTTCCCTCCCTTTTCCTTCCTCCCTCCCTCCTTTTTTCTTCTCCTTCCCTCTTTTTCGTCCTCCCTGCCTCCCTCCCCTCTCTCCCTGCCTCCCTCCCTCCTTTTTTCCCTTCCCTTCCATTTTTCCTTCCTTCCTTCCTCCCTCCTTCCCTCCCTTTCTTTCTTCCTTCCTTCCTTCCTTCCTTTCTTCCACCCTCCGTTCCTCCCTCCCTCTCTTTCTTCCTTCCTTCCTTTCTTCCTTCCTTTCTTCCGTCCTCCGTTCCTCCCTCCCTCCTTGCCTGCCTTCCTCCCTCCCTCCTTTTTTCCTCCCTCCCTCTCTCTTTTCCTCTCTCTTTTCCTCCCTCCCTCCCTTTTTTTTGGTGCCTCAGGTTCTCTGATCAACTTGCTGGTTGGAGAGCTGTTTCTGCAATCTTCCCGGTCCTCCGCTTACGTCGTCGGACAATTTTTACACTGGTTCCTGAACTACCTAACTGTCTTAAACTTTGTCTATGTAGAGGTGAGTCAACCTGCAGCTATTTTCCGGACATCTCTCGGAGTAAGAAATAAAAACCCACCCAGAAATCAGGAAGGCCACAATGGCCTCTTCCCCTCCCCCCCCTTTTTTTTTTTGACCAGGAACGATTAGGGTGGTTGAAAAACCAGGATGGGGGTGGGTGAACCTTGGAAATGGTAATTGATAGCAAATTTACAGCTGTGGGATCCATATTCTGGTAAATAGAAGCTTTAAATCCATATTTTTCAAGCTTGACAGGTTTAAGATATAGGGACTTCAACTCCCAGAATTCCCCACCCTAGCTGTGCTAGGGAATTCTGGGAACTCTGGGAGTTGAAGTCCACACCTCTTGGAGCATGGTGACTGGAGAATTCTGGGAGTTGAAGTCCACATACCTGAAAGCATGGCGGCTGGGGAATTCTGGGAGTTGAAGTCCACCCATCATAAAGCATGCTGGCTGGGGAATTCTGGGAGTGGAAGTCCACCCATCATAAAGCATGCTGGCTGGGGAATTCTGGGAGTGGAAGTCCACCCATCATAAAGCATGCTGGCTGGGGAATTCTGGGAGTGGAAGTCCACCCATCATAAAGCATGCTGGCTGGGGAATTCTGGGAGTTCAGTCCACCCATCATAAAGTATGCTGGCTGGGGAATTCTGGGAGTGGAAGTCCACCCATCATAAAGCATGCTGGCTGGGGAATTCTGGGAGTTGAAGTCCACCCATCATAAAGCATGCTGGCTGGGGAATTCTGGGAGTTGAAGTCCACCCATCATAAAGCATGCTGGCTGGGGAATTCTGGGAGTGGAAGTCCACCCATCATAAAGCATGCTGGCTGGGGAATTCTGGGAGTTCAGTCCACCCATCATAAAGTATGCTGGCTGGGGAATTCTGGGAGTGGAAGTCCACCCATCGTAGAGCACGGTGGCTGGGGAATTCTGGGAATTGAAGTCCACCCATCGTAGAGCATGGTGACTGGAGAATTCTGGGAGTTGAAGTCCACATACCTGAAAGCATGGCGGCTGGGGAATTCTGGGAGTGGAAGTCCACCCATCTTAAAGCTTTAGTGTTGCCAGGTGTCCACTATTTGAGCGGAGAGGCCGCTTTTTTTCACATTATGTTCACTATTTTTTTCCCACAAAATAGTGGACATTTTTTTTTTATTCAAAAGCTTTATGATGAAATTAAAATGCAATTTAATATTTTACACATTATTATAATATATTTGATGTTTTGAATTTTAAGTAAAGTTTTGAAGTGATTATTTTAATACGTGTTAAAATGTTTGTAAGAAAATATATAATTTAATTGTAATTTTTTTTTAAAATTTTTTTTTACTACTTAACCCCCCCCCCCCCGCTTGTCCGCTATTTTTTGGAAGCAGACCTGGGAACCCTATAAAAAGCTTGCTGGAGAAACACAGCACGTGGGGAGGGGGTGGGGTTGTAAAAGGGCCCCTCGGCCTGGACCTTTGTCGAAAGAGATCCAGTAGATCCCTTTGCATATTATTAACCTTTCTCCTTTGTTCTCCAGGAGTACATCGGGCCTTACAGCCTCCTCCTTGCCAGCCCTGTTAGCTTGGTGACTTTTTTTTACATCTTGAAGATTATCCCCGAAACGAAAGATAAGACTTTTTTGGAGATCCAGGGCCTGGTACCCCTCTACAAGGCCAAGCACACTCCTGCCTAGCAACAAAATCAGTGCTTTCCACTCCAAAACTTCGACTTAATAAGAAGCGACTGTGTCCGCTGTATAGGAAGCATCCAGCTCTGCTTTTCCCACCCACCCCCCTCCGTTTTCTGCAAAATCGGCATCGCTTTCCATATCCTTGGATTGTAGCAAGGTGATGGAAGCCACTTGGGGTCTGAGTTGTTCCTTTGTAAATAGAAAAAAAGGTGTATGTGTGTTTTGCTTTCATTAAAAGTTTTTTTGGGGGATGTAAATCTGGAGTTTATTGGCTCGGTTGTCCCCCAAGGACCCCCAAGAGGGTCACTTTCCCTCCAATTTGCCCTTGCTAGGCGCCGAAGATCCGTTCCATGAATCCGATGGTGGGCGGAATCAAATGTACCCCTTTCTCCTCGAATGGAGCCCCCAAGACTGCCCTTCATTTTTCAGGTCCCTAAACCAGAGCGAAGAGCTAAGAAGAAACACAGCATTGTCTATGACGGATGGATGAATGGCTGGGTGAATATGTGGGTATATCTAGATAGAGATGAGAGATAGATGAGAGGGGGAGAGAGAGATGGAGAGAGAGGGAGGGAGGGAGAGAGAGAGAGAGAAGGAAGGAGGAAGATAGGATAGACAGGTAGATAGATAATAGATAGGTCGGATATGTATGTACATCTGGATAAATAAATGGATGGATAGATAGATAGATAGATAGATAGATAGATAGATAGATAGATTAGATAGGTAGGTAGGTAGGTAGGTAGGTAGATAGATAAGATAGGTAGGTAGGTAGGTAGGTAGATAGAGAGAGAGAGAGATAGATAGATGATAGATAGATAGATAGATAGATAGATAGATAGATAGATAGATAGATAGATAGATAAGGTAGATAGGTAGGTAGGTAGGTAGGTAGGTAGGTAGGTAGGTAGATAGATAGATAGATAGATAGATAGATAGATAGATAGATAGATAGATAGATAGATAAAATAGATTAGATAGATTAGATAGGATAGATAGATAGATAGATAGATAGATTAGATAGGATAGATAGATAGATAGATAGATAGATAGATAGATAGATAGATAGATAAAATAGATTAGATAGATTAGATAGGATAGATAGATAGATAGATAGATAGATAGATAGATAGATAAGATAGGTAGGTAGGTAGGTAGGTAGGTAGATAGATAGATAGATAGATAGATAGATAGATAGATAGATAGATAGATAGATAGATAGATAGATAAGATAGGTAGGTAGGTAGGTAGGTAGGTAGATAGATAGATAGATAGATAGATAGATAGATAGATAGATAGATAGATAGATAGATAAAATAGATTAGATAGATTAGATAGGATAGATAGATAGATAGATAGATAGATTAGATAGGATAGATAGATAGATAGATAGATAGATAGATAGATAGATAAAATAGATTAGATAGATTAGATAGGATAGATAGATAGATAGATAGATAGATAGATAGATAGATAGATAAAATAGATTAGATAGATTAGATAGATAGATAGATAGATAGATAGATAGATAGATAGATAGATAGGTAGATAGATAGATAGATGAGAGAGAGAGAGAGAGAGAGAGATCAAGTCTGTCTTGACTATTTCCTGGCAATTGCCTGCATGAGTCCTGCTGTTTTGGGGGCCCGTTTTGGCCACCTTGGTCTTCTTCCTGGGGGCAGAGAGCGAGGACCTGGCTCCAAATCACCCGGCTGCCTTCGTGCCTAAGGCAGGACTCTCGCTCTTCCAGATTACTTAATACCCTTTGATGAAATACCGCAGGGAAAGAGGGAGGCAGAATGTGGAATGTGGAAAAGCCAGCTGGGCATGCATGTCCTCAATTAGCCATCCTCACCCCAACCCTGCGAGGTAGGCAAGCACGAGCCGCTACTAGCCAAGTCCAGGATTTGACACCCTACGGAAATCCAGGCTATTTTTTGCCGTCGGGTTTTGGGTGCGACGGCTAGAAATGGTTTCATTGTTTATTTGTTTGCAGAGCTCTCGAATGGCTGCTTTGCAGAATTTTCACCGCTTTTCCTTATCTGGGTATTTTCACCCACGTTCCTGCAAGGCAATTTAGTTTGGTTGTGAGTCTTGCTCTTTCCTCTGCCGGCCGGGTGCATTTCCCTTTACACGCGTCACATTTTTTGTCGTCGTTAATTAAGGGGCACGGGATTGGCTCAAAGGCTGGTGTGTGTTTTGGGAGCTGGCAGCAGAGTCGGACAGTGAGGAGGCCGGGGAGGAACAGGGGCCAGTCCTGGAGTCTGGGGAAGGCTCGGACGAGGGCTCTGCGTCGGAGGCAGAGAGGGGGCCAGGGCCATCTGGGAGTTATGTGCCGCCTCCGGAGCCTCCGGAATCTGACATCAGCGAGACAGAAGAACAGTATGAGCCTGTTCCCAGTGCGCACATGCGCAGAGCTGCCAGGAGGCCAGAAGAGTTAAGACAAAAGGGGCGACTCAGGAGTAAGGCTTGGAGAGGATTGACCCCTTCCATATGGCATAAGAGATGAGCAAACAGACGTGAGCCTTTGCAGGAAGCAACTTTGTTCATTCTGGTCGGTTCAAACTCTGAGAAGCTCCGTTTTGACTCTGTGCTCCGTTTGGCCTTGCAAAGCTAATCGACCATTAGGTCTCTGGCGGCGTTTCAAGGGAGATAAAGGTGGGTGTTTATCAGCATTACCTTGAAAGACTGTGGCAGACACCTGTCGGACTCTTCACAGAATGTTTGTGAATTATTACGGGCTGTCAATGATCATAATTCACAGCCGTTTAAATAAAAGAGGGGTTTTTTTGGGACTAAGCCAAGGGTGGGTTTCAAAACTTTTTACTACTGGTTCTGTGGGCATGGCTTGATGGGCGTGGCAGGGGAAAGATACTGTAAAATCTCCATTCCCTCCCCAATCCAGGGGAAGGTTACTGCAAAATCCCCATTTCCTCCCGGTCAGCTGGGACTCGGGAGGCAGAGAATAGATGTGGGTGGGGGACAGCCAGAGGTGGTATTTACCGGTTCTCAGAACTACTCAAAATTTCCGCTACCGGTTCTTCAGAACTGGTCAGAACCTGCTGAAACCCACCTCTGGATTAAGCGTGTGATTTAAGCTTTCTCAGGGAGCCTAAATCAGAACAATATCTTCCTTCTTGACTAGCGGTGGGTTCTACTTACCTTTACTACCGGTTCTCAACCAGTAGTAAAAAAAGCTTCTGCGCAGGCACAGATTGTCCATGATGACGTCCGGGCGGAGCCTCCCGCTGCTTTTACTACCGGTTCGCAAGAACCGGATCGAACCGGGAGCAACCCACCACAGCAGTGATGGGTTCTAACCGGCTTTACTACCGGTTCTCTTCGTGCACGCGCTTCGCGCAAGCGCGTTACGAATCTGCCCAGCTGAGGAGCGGCAATCCACTCTGCCGCACCTATCAGCTGGGCTAAAAAAGAAGGAATAAAAGGTAGGAATAACGCGGGGGCGGGCGGGAGGGCCAAGAGAACCGGTTCGGTGACATCATATCGTCATCGCTACCGGCTCGGCCGAACCGGGCCGAACCAGGAGGAACCCACCACTGCACCACAGCTCTCGACCCTCAAGTTTTTTCTCCTTGTTAACAATCCCAACCACTGCATTTTTTCCCCTTCTGCCCTGCAGAATTTCGAAGGAAGGGAGTTATGTTTGTTTATCTGTCCCGGTGACAGTTTTGTGGCTAAGAAACGCCGCAGCTCTGCTTTTCCTGCCAAGTAAGGTGTGTTGCAGGGAGGTGTGCAAATGCTCCCGGCCGGCCTGCCTTCCTGCCTTCCTTGCCGACAACCACACCAGGCTGAGCTTCGAAGCGATCCCAGTGAAGGAATTGCAAGAGGTGGAAAAAAATATATCTGTTTTTATTTAATGGCCTTCTCGTTTTCCTTTTGCAAAGTGGTAGCTGATGGGCAGAGGAAAGTTGTTGTTGCCAGCAGTGGCCAAAGAGCAAAGCCAAACTGTGAAGTAACTCGGTTTGTCTACCAAAGTCCAAAGGCAGGAGAGAGAGTGAGAGAGAGAGAGAAAAAGACACAATCGTTTGTTTTAGCTTGATTTTTATTTTTTCATCTTGCAAGTTGTGGGTTGTTGTTTTTTTTTCCCCCTTCCTCTGCTTTGGATGTGAAAAGGGGCTCGACGGGAAGAAATAGGTAAGTTGAGGAGGGGCCGTTTAAATGTGTGGATGGAGGGTGTGTGAAAAACACAACCCTGATTTGGAGTGTGTAAAAAAACCCCAGATATGTGTGTGATTTTTGTTCCGTTAGGCATCGCGTCTATCTTGTCTTATAATGAACAGAATTTTTTGCCCCTCTTCTTCCTATTTTAGCCTAGTGCATTATCCCATATTTTTAAAGGAAAAAATTCAGCCTTTTTGTTCTGATTTCTACCTGATGGACAACGTTTATTATTTTATTAATCAGAAGAATTTCCTGGGGTTTTTTTTTTTCCTCCCCTCGATTGGCATCTTATCAGCAGGCTAAATAAATCCATTTTATTTAATGCTTAAGCATTAATTGCCCTGCAGTTTTGAACCATGAAAGGTTGCAGTTTTAGTGTTTGGCACTAAACACTAAAACTGGCATTATTAGTTTTTAGCATTTAGCATTATTCCTGCACTCTGCTCGCCCTCTTTTTGCTTCTGAGTTTAGCTTCTGAGTTTCTAGCTGAGCTGACGCCATGCAAAGGATTTTTACAATTTCCCAGGGGTCTCCAGGGTTATGCAGGTAAGTATAAAAGAAAAGTGAATGATTTTTAGTTCAAAAGGTGGATAAAAGGGACTGCTGGAAAAGAAAACGCCATTATTTTTTTCTGTGCTACGATAATAGTTCCTGATTGAGAGACAAAGCCTCATCAAGTCGCTAGTCCTCAACTTCTGCAATCTGTTGCTGCGCAGGTCTCACGGGCCATGTATACTTCTCCCTTTGGGGGTAGCTTTGACCGGCATCGTGTCTTTATGAGGAGTTATTCAGGGGCCAGGTTATAGGTAGTCCTCGACTTACGACCATAATTATTGAGCCCAAAATTTCCATCGTTAAGTGAGACGTTTGTTAAGCGAGTTTTGCCTCATTGTACGGCCTTTCTTGCCACCGTTGTTAAGTGAATCCCTGCAGCTCTTTAGTTAATAGCACGGTTGTTAAGCGGAACTGGCTTCCCCATTGTCAGGTGGTCACAAAAGGGGTGTGATCTGACCCTAGGACACTGCAACCGTCATAAATACGAGTCAGTTGCCCGAGTTTTGCTCATGGCTCATGCTGCAAGTGTGAGAGAGAAACGGTCATAAAAGTCACTTTTTTTTCAGCGCTGTTGTAACTTTGGAACCGTCACTAAACGGACTGTTGTAAATCGAGGATATGCCCAAAGGAGACTTCAAGGAAAGTTTTTTGAATCTGGAATCGCGACAACTCGATTTATCCAAGGGGGGAAAAGAATTAAAATGCGTAATTCCACAGTGTAATTCCAGTGGGGACCAAAACAAAATCGAAAAGTTTTACTGCCCAAAACACTCTCAGCTGGGACCGAAGTCCATTTTTATTGCTGCCTCCGTGAATTCCGAATTAATTTTTTTTTATCTTATCACATGATTTATTTATTTCCAAATCCACTAGTGGTCAGTCATCTTTTGACACTAACAAGCTGATGTAGAAGCCTGCTTTTAAATCCCAGCTCTCTGCAAAACCTTGGATACTAAAAAAAAGTATTTTTTTTTTTAAAGTCAGGGGGCTTTTAAATATTGAAACCGTGGAAACGCTTGAGAGCACGCCAAGAACTTTTATTTCAACCAAAGCCAGATTTTCAACCTTCGCAAATATTATTTTTGGATCCCATTCAGTGGAGGTTTCCGGAGAATGCAAAAAAAAAGAGGAAAAAAACCCCCTAATTCCTTTCATTTGCTCTGTTTGTCCCAGGAAAACTTTTCACCTGCTTTTAAACCTTATTTGAAACCTGTCATGTGCACTCCAGATTCTTGGCTGAGCTACACATCTTTTCTGTATACCAGAAGTGGTAGCAAACGGTTCTCCCAGCACTGGAAATGTGGCGCCATCCACACCTCCATGCGGCACAGTGGTGGATTGCCCCCCCCCCCCCGGTTCGGACCGGTTCTATAGAACCGGTAGTAAAACCAGCGGGAGGCTCCGCCCACTGACTCTGACATCATCAGAAGCGATCGGCGCCTGCGCAGAAGCAAGGCGCGTGCACGGGTGAAGCGAGCGCACACGATCCCGTTGCGAACTGGTAGTAAAAGTAAGTAGAACCCACCCCTGGTGCGGCGTCACAAAACACGGCAATTCGCTCACGCGCACCGTCCGTGCATGCGTGTGACGTCAAACCACATGGCAATTCGCTCACGCGCACCATCCATGCATGCGTGTGACGTCAAACCACATGGCAATTCGCTCACACGTGCCGTCCACACATGCCTGCAGCATCAAAAACAAAGCGATTATAGGACAGGGTTGTGCCACTACCGATTCACCCGAACCGGCTGAATACGATTTCTGCTGTATACATTTAGGAAGTGAAAAGGTAACTTTTGCTGGGATGTTATCTTAAAAGAGTGCAACAAGCGCTGTCCGAAGACGTCTCCGTGGTCATGTGGCCGGCATGACTCAACACCAAAGGCGCACGGAACGCTGTTCCCTTCCCACCCAAGGTGGTCCCTATTTTTTTCTACTTTGCATTTTTTACGTGCTTTCGAACTGCTAGGTTGGCAGAAGCTGGGAGAAGTCACGGGAGCTCACCCTATTCTAGGGATTCGAACCGCTGAACTGCCGACCTTTCGATCGACAAGCTCAGCGTCTTCGCCACTGAGCCACCACATCCCCCAATTTCCTACACACATACACACACAATTTGCTAGCCAATTTGCTAGCTTTAATGCAAAAGCACGCCGTTAAAAAGCAGCAAATGGGGACCCCCAGGAGCAGGGCCACCTAAGATCCAGGTAGACGCTCCCCTACCAGAGTTTTTGATAGCATTAGATGGGGGGGGGGGGGGAGATCAAAGAAGTACTTCTTTTTTTTGAAAAAAAAATTGATTTATATGCCGCCCTTCTCTGGAGACTCAGGGCGGCTTACAAGGCGTTAAACAATAGCCTTCATACTTTTGTATATTTTATACAAAGTCAGCTTATTGCCCCCACAAACTGGGTCCTCAATTTACCCACCTTAGAAAGGATGGAAGGCTGAGTCGACCTTGAGCCTGGTGAGAATTGAACTTACAATAATTGCAGGCAGCTGGATGTTAAATGCTGCCTTAGGAGGCATTAGCCTCCTACGCCACTCAGGCTCATTTATAAAATGTACCTCTCATCTCCTGGGGGATGGAAAAAAAGGCAAAACACCTGTTTATTGTCTGGATAAGAGGAAGGTTTAATGATTGATGGATCTCATCGGCCTCCGTCCGGAGTTTTTAAGCCAGAGATCTCTGCCCCGGAGCAGATTGCAATCTGGGCCCCGTTGAAGGCAGAAGGCGATTGAACAGAGGAGGAGGAGGAGGAGGAGAAGAATGAACGGGGAGAAAGGGATGAAAGGAAAAGGAAGGAGGGAGGGGAGAAGGAATGCTCTCTCTCTTTCTCAATCTCTCTCTCTCTCTCTTTTGTTCATTCTCTCTCTCTTTCCAAAGTCCCTTTTCAGTTGCAGAGAAGCTGGAGGAGGGCGGGGGGGCTTCAAAGGATTAAGATAAGAGATAAGGTGGAAGAATGGAAGAGGGAGAGGAGGAATGTTTGGGTGGAGAAACAGATATGCAAGGATTTTGGGAATGCCTTACTTCAGAGGTGGGAAGCCAGGAAGGGTTCAACCTGAGTCCCATTTTTAGCGTAGCTATCATGGTGCCCCGTTCGCTTTGTGCCCGGAGAAACGAAATCACGGGTAGGGCTGAAAAATTGAATGCAACATCAGAAGCCCTCTTGGTTATTGAGATACAAGGTAGTTCTCGAGCCCCAAAATTTTTGTGTTGTTAAGTGAGACCTTGGTGAAGAAGAGAAGAGAAGAGAAGAGAAGAGAAGAGAAGAGAAGAGAAGAGAAGAGAAGAGAAGAGAAGAGGGAGTAGAGTAGAGTGGAGTAGAGTAGAGTAGAGTAGAGTAGAGTAGAGTAGAGTAGAGTAGAGTAGAGTAGAGTAGAGTGGAATGGAATGGAATGGAATGGAATGGAATGGAATGGAATAGAATAGAATAGAATAGAATAGAATAGAATAGAATAGAATAGAATAGAATAGAATAGAATAGAATAGAATAGAATAGAATAATAGATTTTTTTTATTGGCCAAGTCTGATTGGACACACAAGGAATTTGTCTTGGTGCATATATTCTCAGTATACATAAAAGAAAAGATACAAGAATCATAAAGTACAACACTTAATGATAATCATAGGGTACAAATAAGCAATCAGGATACAATATCAATATAAATCATAAGGATACCAGCAACAAAGTTACAGTCATGCAGTCATAAGTGGGAGGAGATGGGTGGTGGGAACGATGAGAAGATTAATAGTAGTGCAGACGTAGTAAATAGTTTGACAGTGTTGAGGGAATTAGTTGTTTAGCAGAGTGATGGCATGGGGGGAAAAACTGTCCTTGTGTCTAGTTGTTCTGGTGTGCAGTGCTCTATAGCCTCGTTTTGAGGGTAGGAGTTGAAACAATTTATGTCCAGGATGTGAAGGGAGTTTTGCTTCATTTTACGACCAATCTGGCCACCGTCGTTAAGCAAATCACTGCAGCTGTTAAGTTAATTGCGCCGTTGTTAAGTGAACCTGGCTTCCCCATTGTCAGAAGGTTTGCAAAAGGGGGGAATCACATGACACCCCCCCCGGATGCCGCGACCGTCATAAATACTAATCCGTTGCCTAGCGTCTGAATTTCGCTAACGTGACCATGGGGACGCTCGCTGCAATGGTCACAAGTGTGAGGGAAACGGTTGTACGTCGTTTTTTTTCCCCCCCCAGTGCCTTTGCAACTTTGAACAGTCACTAAACGAGCTGTCGTAAGTCGAGAACCATCTGTAGTGGCTTAATTCGAGGCTCGGTTGAGAATTGGCTGTGTTTCTGGACCAAAAGTGTGTTTGTGTGTGTGTGTGGGTGGGTGTTATTTTACGCAAGACAACATTCTCACGTGTTCCTTTTCTTCATTGGCCCTTCCGGGGCTGCACAAGTCTGGGGGAAAAAATAGGTTTCACTCTTGGCTGTTGTGAGAGAAAATTCCGTGTTACGCAATGGGGTGTGTGTTACACACTCACGTGCTTGGCAGTGTGGTGCGGCCTTCGCCTTCATCCAAAGCCTGTTTCCACAGGTATTATTGCCTGGCTGGCTGGGATGATTAATAGCGCCAATAAATCTTTGGCTGCTTGTACCTTACTCAGCTCTTTCTCTCCTTTTCACCGTGCTGAGGACTAGAAACTTGACAGGGCTTTGAAACTTAAAGTCACGCCAAGTGCAGAATTCTGGATAGGGTAACATATCCAGCTTCACTGCTTCGGCACCAAAAGACCCCCCCACACACACAGTTATTGACTTATTCTGCCAATATTCCTTTATTTTTGAAAGCGCATATCCTATTCAGTTGTTTGACACCATCTCATAGCCTTTTTATGTAAGAGGTTGGCTCAAGAATAAAATTTATTCATTTGGCAAATCGAGAAGAAGAGCAAGAAAGGAAGAATTCTTCATTAGCTTTAGGCCTGTCGGGGTTTTTTAATGTACAACTGGGAAGAGATTGATAAATCCATGCAAGCAATATTTTTCTAATATTTTTGAATATTAGTATTTAATATCTAGTATTTTGAAGAAAATACAAATGCTATTTTGCTTATTTTTATTACGCAAAGAAAAGAAAAAAAAACCCAGGAATTTTCAGGGCAGGGATACCACAAGTTTAAATCCTTCACTTGGAGTCTTATTGACCTGAGGACAAATGCAGATTTATTGATCAGGGATAGAGTTTGCTCTGTTTGATAATATTATAATTAGGATTAAACATCAGGTTTTCCTTCCAATGAGAACTGATGATTTCCCATCTTTGCAATGATCTCGGACTGAAGCAGCAGAAAGTAAAAATGACTTGGTCATCCGATAACATTTGGGTTATCAGTCAGTTAAATTGTTCTTATTAACTGAACATTTGCTGACTTGGAAAGCTGTACCAAAGATCAGCTGGGCTCAGCAAAAAAAATCGAACAGATAAATATCATATAATATAATCCACACTGGCTAAGAGGACATGGCTTATTCAGAAAACAGGAATTTAAGAATAATTTTATGGTCACTTTAACTCTACACTAATCGGCATAGATTAAAATGAAATTTCGTCGCATACAGCTCTCAAAGTCTACCAGAAGTTGGCTTCAGCAGTTCTGGAGAACCGGTAGCGGAAATTTTGAGTACTTCGGAGAACCGGTAGTAAAAATTTTGACTGGCCCCATCCCCATCTATTCTCTGCCTCCCAAGTCCCAGCTGATCGGGAGGAAATGGGGATTTTGCAGTATCCTTCCCCTGGAGTGGGGAGGGAATGGAGATTTTACGGTATCCTTCCCCTGGAGTGGGGTGGGAATGGAGATTTTACAGTATCCTTCCCCTGCCACGCCCACCAAGCCCCACCCACCAAGCCACACCCACAGAACCAGTAGTAAAACAATTTGAAACCCACCCCTGAACGTGACAAATAATAAATAAAAATTATGCACATACCCACATATATTCTACGACACGGAGATTACATACGAAAGACAAAGGGAAGCCTTGATATAGGATTGTGCAAAAAAGCGTCTAACCAAAAGTAAGCCAGCTGATTTTGGTGGGACAGGTAGTCCTCAACTTATGACCCCAAATTGAGCCCAACCTTTCGGTCGCTAAGCGAGACGGTGGCTCAAGAGGATTTTGGGGGCCAGGTCTTGCCACAGTTGTTAAAGTGATTCACTGCAGCTGTGAAGTTAGTAATACGGCTATGAAGTGAATCTGGCTTCCTTAATTTGCGTGTCCGAAGGTTGCAAAATGGGATTACGTGACCCCAGGACATTACGACTGTCATATATATATGACTCAGTGGCCTACAACACTTAATATATATTTGTGTGTGTGTGTGTCAGTTGCCAAATGTCCAAATTTTGATCACATGACTATGGGGATGCTGCAATGATTGTAAGTGTGGAAAAAAAGGGTCATCACTCACCTTTTCCAGTGTTGCTGTGACTTTAAAATAGACACTCAACAAATTGTGGCACGTCGAGGACTATCTGTAACCATTTTCTAAAGAATGCGGGTTCCAAATTTGGAAGGTGGCAGCTGCAAAAATGTCAATTATTTTTTCCCAGGGTTAGGAATTTGGGGGAAAGGTGAACGGGAGAAATTCTGAAAGATGACCGATCATTAAAGGGGAGGAAATGTATTTTGGCCTCTGGTCATTTCTGGTTGTGATGACTATTCACTTGAATTTTACTCTCCTAAGGTTGCAGGAGCTACTTCATTTGGGAAACTTTGCCAGTCCAGATGTGCGTGTGGGGAGGGGGGGCAGATCCAGCTGTTGCTCAAGATCCAGATGGCTCTCCATAGACTCGAACGCTGGGCCCTATATCTAACAAAATGAAATTCGGTGTAGAGAAAAGTAAAAGTCTTACGCTTAGGCGAGAAAAATCAAACGCGCAGGTACAGATTTGGTCAAACCTGGCTCAACAGCGGTAACTGCGAGAGGGATCTTGGAGTCCTAGTAGTTACAGTCCCTTAAAATATGAGCCAGTGGTGCTCATATTTTAGCAGCCCAAAAAGCTAATGCAATCCTAGGTTGCATTAACAGAGAATCAAGATCACGCGAAGTATTACTACCGCTTTGTAAAGCCTTAGTAAGTCCACACTTGGAATCCTGCATCCAGTTTTGGTCGCCACGATGTCAAAAAGATGTGGAGACTCTGGAAAGAGTGCAGAGAAGAGCAAGAAAGATGATTAGGGGACTGGAGGCTAAAACATATGAAGAACGAAGGAGAAATTGTCAACAATTAAGCAATGGAAAAAGTTGCCTTCAGGAGTTGTAGCTGCTCCATCCCTGGAGATTTTTTTTTTAAAAGGACAGCCATTTGTCTGAAATGGGGTTCCTGCTTAAGCAGGGGGTTGGACTAGAAGACCTCTAAGGTCCCTTCCATCTCTGTTATTGGGAGAGAAATGCAATATAATCACTATGCTGCTATATTTTTTTTTTCTCTTATATTTCCAGGTGCCACTGCGGGCTTTTGGGCCAGGCAGCGAAGCTCAAATTGGAGTGTTTAGTTTCTCACAGTGGTGAGAAACTTGGCTGATGGAGAAAATATGAGGGAGAGAATTAACAGCTTGACAATTTTCCTGTGGCTGGGGAAAATAGGCTCGCTACAAAATTCCCACGTCTTGCAATAGGTGAGTGAAGGACGAAGACTTATTCAATGGAGCGCAGAAGTCAATTCCATGCACGCTTCTAATTATTTTGTGTTTAGCATGTGGACTTCAATTCCCAGAGTCCCCCAGCCAGCTATGGCTCTATGGTGGCTGAGGAATTCTGGGCGTTGAAATCCCCATATCTTTAAAAGCATTTGGGTTGGGGAATTTCACATTTCAAAGATGCCAAGCTTTGGGAACAATAGGAAAAAGCAGGAAAACCCATTTTTTTTTGCAAATGTTACATTTTATGGATTTTTTCTCCCCTTGTTTTGATTCCTCTTTTCTTCCTCTCCAGCCTGCAGGCAGGGATTAGCTCCTGAGTCTTGAGATAAGGAGCAGGTTGATTTAGTTACTGATTAAGGAGGAAAGAAATGGATATTTTTTTTTATCTCGGATTAGGTGGTGGAAGAAGGCGGAGGAGAAGAAATAACCATGAAAAAGACTTTGCCTATCAGTGATAAACATGATCCCCTGGCATATTTACAAACTTTAAGCCATGAAGCTAACTTTAAGGATGAAATAATGAAGTCTATAGAGAAGGGGGAAAAAAAACTGGAGGTAAATAAAATTTAAAGGAATTTATTGGCCTCCTGTTACCCCTGCTCCTGGTTTTTCAGCTAAACCAAACAGGGGAGGAAAAAAAAAAAGGAAAAATCACAACCATATATGTATTTAAAAAACAAAACAAAACTCAAGTATATATGTCCTATTCTCCAAAGCTGGCCTTCCCAGATATTTGACCTGCATTGATTTGACTGAAAAAAATAAATAAGTGTAAGCATCTTTTAATAATAGCAATTTATTAAATGTGCATGTCGCCTGACTTGTAGCAAAAATGGGCAAAATCACTGCATTTTTTGCAAGCTAAACTTCGATAAATGTGTGTGTGTATATAAATATATGTGTGTGTATATATTGTATATATATAGAATAGAATAGAATAGAATAGAATAGAATAGAATAGAATAGAATAGAATAGAATAGAATAGAACAGAGAAGAGTGAATAGAATAAAGAAGAATGAATAGAATAGAAAAGAACAGAGAAGAGTGAATAGAATAGAGAAGAAAGAATAGAATAGAATAGAATAGAATAGAATAGAATAGAATAGAATAGAATAGAATAGAATAGAATAGAATAGACACCAACGCTGGCTATTGGGGATGAGATCTTACCCCACTCAGAGAGGGCCCGCAACTTGGGCGTCCTCCTGGACTCACGGCTGTCTTTGGAGGATCATATGACGGCCGTGGCCAGGGGGGCCTTTTATCAGGTTCGCCTGATCTCCCAGTTGCGTCCTGTCAGATGTAAATGCCTTATTCTCTAATGTGTAAATAATGTATATATGGAACATCAGGGGTTAACTTATTACTTGAGCTTTAATGTATTCATAATTTACCACTCCCATTCCTGGCTCCGCCCCTTGTATATAAAAGGAGCCATCCTCCCCATTTTCCTTGCTTCTATCTTGAATATTCAGCGAATATAGAATGCCTATTATGATTAAAGAGAATTATATTTAAACCTATAACTTCTATTATCTTTATTGAGTCTGATCCTGAAAATATTGCTACAAGCTGGTAGCAGAGGATGGTTAATTGACTCAATAAGTAATTAAAAATGTCCAAGAAAGATAGGCCCAACACCAGGGCCTACAGCAAAGAAATAGAAACTGATCAAGAGATGATCAACGAATCCACTAATGCGATTTCGAGAGAATCCGAAGAATACACCACTGAAGAAGAAGAACTGATGAGTGAAAATAACGACCAGGAAGAAATCGAGATAGAAAATAACGAACTCAGGTCAGAGATATTAAAAATACTAAAAAGCCAAAAGAATGATGAGAGCCTCATCGCGGACCTCCAGGAGATGCTGAGGAACAGCGGAGCAGCGAGAGAGAAAAACATCATTAAAGAAAAACCCAAAGATCAAAAAACTGTGAGTGAAATGACTACTGAGAAAATAGTTGTAAAAAAGAAAAGATGTGACCCCGCGCGAAATTTTGAACGGCAGCCATCTTGGTTTCAACGAACTTCAAAAGAGAGTGAAGCAGAGCCAATCAAAACGCTCAGTTCAAAATTTCTGGCGCGAAAAACGCTATCAGACGAAGAAAGTGAAAAAGAAGTCTCAAACTCTTCAGATGAACCAAAATCAGAAAGTGAAGACGATTTAACAAAGTCTCAAGTAAAGTCAGCAATGAAAACACTTTTTGCTGCTTTTGGGCCAAGATTGAAAATTTCTAAGACATCAACGAAGAAGCAAGCAATCAAACCGACAACTCAAGACCTGCACGCTCCCATCCTGACTTCGAAAACGACGACACCCGAGCCCAGAGAGCCATGCCGATTCCGTCCTACACCGCAGACAGAATCGAGTGCCAGCATACACAAGAGAAAGAGAAGAACCGCCGCCATCACCAAAGCCCCAAAAACCGAGCCAGAGACCGACTCATCTGAAGAGGAGCGGATCGAGAGAGCTGAAATGGAGAGAACCTTCCACAACGGCGCCAAAGAAGAAATGAGCAACGCGCATGTGCAAAACTACGTAGACGGCCCCGAAAGACTTGAACTGGCCAGAGAACCGCGCAGACTCGTTACAAGCATCCCAATGCCGTTCTGTAATTTCCTGCACTTGAGAGACCACGGACTGCCTCAGGTTGTAAGTAATGGACAAAATAATGTGGGGAACTTACCCAGTGACTTCCCAAAACTTAGAGTTGATGGCATTAATTTACAAGAGTGGTACCAACAGCTTCAGGTTATTTTTATGAAAGAAAATTTACTATTCTTTATAACTAGTCCTCCAAGAAGACCTTGGACTTTAAAAATAGACTGTTTACATCATAGAGCATTTTTCATAATAATTTCTAGCGTGTCTCCTGCAATGTATCATAGCATCAAACCAAACCTAACTGTATCAGAAATAATTCAATGCATGTTTAATCTATTTCACAGCGATAGCGTAGCCACAACCACAAGAATGTCTAAGGATTTCTTTTCTTCTAGAGTGAAACCAGGGGTTTCTATAAGTGAACATTTGATAAATCTAAACAAAATAAGAGCTGAGCTGCAATTGAGGGGGGAAGTGATTTCAGATCAAACTATGAAAAGTGTTATTATCAATTCACTTGATCCATCATGGGATAGTTTTATGTCACACTTAGATACCATTAATTTGGGATATTTATCAATAGAAAGTCTATCTAACAAATTGATAGCAGAAGACAATTCAAGAAAAAATCGTTCCAGTAACCAAACAGAACACAAATCTTTTAGGAAAGTAGTCTTTCAAGATAAATATAATGAGGCCTTTAGATGCCACAATTGTGGATCCAGGGAACACAGTAGAAGAGACTGTCCCAAAGTCCCAAGGGAGAGACATAGGCCAGAATATAGGAGCAAATACAATTACAGACAATCTTCCACAGATAGACACAAATATAGAAGTCCACCAAACTACAGAGAAAGTAGAGGGGGTAGAGAAAATTCAAAAGAGAGAAAATCTGGGTCACTAAATGGGCTAAATAAACAAGACAGCACCAAAACACAACAAGATGAGAACAATAATTGGCTTATTGATTCTGGTGCAACAAATCACACCACTAATAACAAAAGTATATTATCTTCATTTACAGAAGATAAGTTTGTGATAAAGGTAGCTAATCAAGAAAAGGTTCAAGTATTAGGCAGAGGAAATGTGACCTTGCCTGGTTTAGGGAAAATAGAGGGGGTATTATTAATCCCAGAAATACCTCACAACATACTAAGTGCTATAAAACTAAGCAGAGAATCTGACATCAATATAGTTTTCTCAAAGGGGAAAGCAACTATAGAAAAGAACAAAACAAATGTAGGCACTGTGATGATAAAAGGGGGTCTACCCTATCTGATAACCAAAGAAAGATGGTTACATAACATTGATTCAAATATGGAAGATTGTATTGAAGCAGATGATGAAAATGTCAGTAACAGTGACAATGATGAATGTAAAATAACTCATGATAACAAAAATACACACAATGAGAAGAAACCAAAAATAGGTAAACCAATTCATGATGAGTGTGCTCATATCTTACATAGGAAGTTAGGACATGCAAGCTTTCCTGTAGTACAAAAAATGACTGAACACGCAGAAGGTGTAAAAATAAAAAATTGTGAAAATTATTTAGAATGCTCAGTATGTAAATCCACCAAACTAAAAACCAGTCCCAGACCAAGAAAATCTAACAGATCAACTAACAATATTTTTGATTTGGTACATATGGACTTAGTTGGTCCATTAACTCCATCAATTACCTATAGAAAACGTTACTTCCTAACAATAGTGGATGATTACAGTCGCTATGGTTTTGTTTACACATTAAAGCACAAGGATGAAACCTTTCAGAAATTTAAGGAATTCTACAAACGCATAGAAACACAACATAATATCAGAATAAAACAAATTATGACAGATAGGGGATGTGAATTCATGTCTAAAGAATTCTCCCAATGGTTAAAGGATAGAGGGATGCTACATTTCACGTCCAATCCATTTTCTGCCTTTCAAAATGGGATTGCAGAGAGAAAGAACTCCACACTACAAACCATGATTAGATGCACATTAGAGGATGCTGGTTTAGGCAAACAATTTTGGTCAGAAGCCTTACATTATTCAAATTACACTCAAAATAGAACATGGTCCAGTATTGTGAATAAGACACCATATGAGGTGATGTACAATAGAAAACCTAAATTAGCACACATGCACATATTTGGAGTTACTGCAGACGTGCACATACCTAAACAATTGAGGAGAAAGGGAGAAAACGTATCCAGGAGATTAAGATTCATGGGATACGAAACTGGAACCAAAGGGTACAGATTCATCGATAATAATAACAAATTTATAGTATCCAGAACAGCTGTGTTTCATGAGCAGGCCAATTGGTCTAAGTTGCACCTTAATGAAATTTTTCCTAATAAAAGCAAAGATAATATATCTTGCGAGGAAGGAATAACAGAAAATCAAAATATTAACAAAAGTAAGAACAAAACCAAAACTTGGACAAATAGTCAGCATAAAATAAAGACAGACACATTAACAAAAAAGGAAGCCAGATATTTGCATGACAACCATAGCAAACCTGAAAGAAATATTAGAAATAATAGAAACCAAATACCAAATAAATACAAAGATTATATTATGCATATGGATGGAGAACAAATAACACCTAATACATATGAGGAAGTATTGAAACTTCCCCGTGAAGAAAGAGAAAAATGGGAACTAGCTATGGAAAAAGAAATGGAAAGTTTACAAGGATTAAATGTATTCACACCTGCGATCGCACCTAAGGATAAAACAATTATAGGTACCAGGTGGATTTATAAAATTAAGAATTTAGAAGGAGGTAATACCTTATACAAGGCCAGACTAGTTGCACAAGGTTATGCACAAAAATATCCAGAAGACTATACTGACACATATTCACCCACAGTGAGAACAGAGAGTGTCAAAACAGCTCTTGTAGTAGCATCTGCACTCAATCTAGACGTGTTTCAATATGACATACAGACTGCATACTTACATGCAAAATTAGATAAGGAAATATATGTAAGAGCACCACACAGTCAATACACTAATAAGAACGAAATTTGGTTACTAAATAAGAGTCTGTACGGATTGAAGCAATCTGGCAAAAGATGGTACGATTGTTTGGTAAAAGTACTAAAGACCATGGATTTCAACGCCACCACTGCTGATAACTGTTTCTTTGTAAAAAAGAGTAATGATCATATTGAATTTGTATTAATTTATGTGGATGATATTTTATATATTGGAAAGCATAAAGAGAGCAGGGAAATCTTTGTAAATAAGTTAAACGAACACTTCTCATTGAAATCACTAGGTAGAGTGAATAAATACCTTGGTGTACAAATTAACAAAACAAAAAGGGGATTCAAACTTACTCAGAAAGATAAAATCATTGAACTCCTAAACAAATGTAACTTAAATAATGCCAAAACATGTGACACACCTATGCAAACTGATTTTCTTAGAAACAATGATGAATCTTCCCCTGAGTTTAAAGACAACACATTTTACAGATCAGTTATAGGTTCACTCCTTTATATATCTAATTGGACTAGGCCAGATATTGCATTACCTCTCAATTTATTGTCAAGATATGTTAGCAAACCAACCTTGTATCATTGGGAAGCTGTCAAAAGAATTTTAAGATATCTGAAAAGTACATTAGATTTTTGTTTAATATTGGAACCCAATAATGACAAAGAACCAAAAATTACTTGTTATGCTGATGCAGATTGGGCTGGTGATACATCATGCAGAAAGAGTACCTCTGGTTATGTTTTTCTATTGAACGATTGTCCAGTTTACTGGTATACTGGTAAACAAGAACTGGTAGCCACCTCTACCACAGAAGCGGAATATGTTTGCTTGTCTAAAGCTGCAAATAACCTTGTATGGTTCAATGATTTGATCACAGATGTTTGGAAGAAACCTACTTTACCATTTATTATGCATGAAGACAATAAAGCGGCCATTGAAATTTCTAGATCAGATGCAATTGGACAAAGGTCCAGGCATATTGATATAAAATTTAAGCACGTGAGACAACTATCTCAAGACGGATTCATCAAAGCAATACATTGTGATACTTCTGAACAATTAGCTGACATATTAACAAAACCCTTACCTTCTAAACAACACAAATATTTAACTTCTAAATTATATGTATTATATTGTCCTGAATCTGAATGTAACTGGTGTTGTATAACGAACCGGCATTTAGAGGGGGATTTGTCAGATGTAAATGCCTTATTCTCTAATGTGTAAATAATGTATATATGGAACATCAGGGGTTAACTTATTACTTGAGCTTTAATGTATTCATAATTTACCACTCCCATTCCTGGCTCCGCCCCTTGTATATAAAAGGAGCCATCCTCCCCATTTTCCTTGCTTCTATCTTGAATATTCAGCGAATATAGAATGCCTATTATGATTAAAGAGAATTATATTTAAACCTATAACTTCTATTATCTTTATTGAGTCTGATCCTGAAAATATTGCTACACGTCCCTTTCTGGATCGGGACGCCCTGCGCACAGTCACTCACGCCCTCGTCACTTCCCGGCTGGACTATT